>NC_084482.1:174537372-175227372 GCF_030035675.1 Rhineura floridana | reverse complement strand
GAGTTTGTTTTTAAGTATATTAAGTATAATAGGAAGCATTGGCATATACTTAATCTGAGGGGGGCGTTGGGCACAAAAAGATTTTGCAAAGCGGCGTTGGGTCAAAAAAGGTTGGGTAACACTGATCTAAAGCATCCAACGAGGCAAGTTGCTTTGAAAGACTGGGAATTTGGACACACAGGTATACCACTATCTGTATAAATGCCTGATCTTATATAACTTTGTACTTGTTTTATATGATCATGTAGGTGGTGTATAGTTGGAATTTTAAACTGAACAGGCATCTGTCTTAGCCTGCAACTAAGGATGAGGGAGAAATTCGATCCAGTTTCCATTTAAAGGTGAATTTACCTAATTTGCAGTTTTGAAAACACACATAGCCAAAATTCTCACTTCACCCACTCCTAACTCCAGTCCTATATATGTTCTAAACCTATGCAAATGATTGTTTCATTTGTAATGACTGTTTCTCTTTCAGAAAGTACTAAATAAATACCTATGTCTCTCTCTTTCTCTGTCTTCCCCAATCTACTTCTTCACCCACAGAAGCAAGTAGCTTACCGTGCTTCAGAAGCTGGGGTTGTAATATTAACGCAGACATTGGGGACTGAGTGGATAGAGAACTGAGAGTGAATTGCATTTTTCCATAAATAACATGTAGTTTTTGTGTAGTAAAAAATAAGGTGACATTAAGTAACTTTTCAAGTTAAGAAAATATGGGAAGGCAAAGTTGTTAATTAGCAAAACTTGTGTTCCTTAAAAAAAATCCTGTCAGCATAACACAAATGTAATCACCTGTGAAAAAGTGATCTCTATTGCCATATACACTTTGGGATTTTTGAAAAGATTTCACCATTTGATAACAGGTTTTCATGAAGGGTGGTTTTTAACATTTCTTTCCCAGATGAAATATTTCCTTACTACTGTCCAAGTCTACTGTGGTTAAAGAAAAGGCTCTGACACTTAATAGACAATGCTTTGCCCCTCCCAATCCCCCCTTTTACCTCAGACAAATATATAGGCACTTTAAAAGGCACATGATTATACTACTATCAATGAAATGTCATTCAGCAATAGCTGTTACAGGATACCTAGGTATAATTTTGTTTTTAAATATATGTTCATTACAAATTACATTTTACCTAAGTTTTGAAGGCTTAAAGATGGGAATTTCTGAAAAAGAAAAGTACAACAGGGTGTGTGTGTGTGTGTGTTTTCTTTTACAACTCACGCTCAGGGGCAAATGCAGCCATCCAGGCCTCTCTATCCTGCCCTTTGAACTCTCCCCAATCATGCATCCTCAAGCCACATCCTCTCTTCCTTGGCTACTCCCATCAATGGCCCTGCTCCACACTCTCTTCCAGTACTTTTGCCTGGCTGGGATGTGTTGTTGAACAGTGATAATGCCTCTTGCTTGCCTGGATGAAGGGGTGTGTGTGTGCATCCGTAAGTAGGCATACAAATCTTTGACCTTTGGATGGCTGGAATGTAGGCTAGAATATATACAAAGATAAGTGGCACATCTCTTGCTCTACCCACTTTTTTTGACTGTGGCCCTGGCCCTACCCATCACTGGTGATTGCTCCAAATGGGGGAAATATGGCCCCAGGCTGCAAAACTTTCCCAATCCTGCTATAGAGATTTCAAAAGGGAAATTCCAAGTGGATCGATCTATCGATCTATCTATCTATCTATCTATCTATCTATCTATCTATCTATCTATCTATCTATCTATCTATCTATCTATCTATCTATCTATCTATCTATCTATCTATCTATCTATCTATCTATCACTGGGTAAGGGACAGTTTTTGGGTTTTCAGCATCATTGCCATGGCCTCTCCTCAGCGGAGTCGTTGCCACTTATCAGGAGGGAGAAAAGGAGGGAATAAAGCATCATGGAAGTCAGCACTGTGCAGCCACACTGGCAGAACCAATGTGGTGGTCCCACCAGTGCACCCATATAGCTGTGGCCCTCCTGCCACCTCACCCCTCCACTACTTCTTCCCAACTGCTGTTTAAGCAGTAGTGACTTTGTTGCCAGGAAGATAGTGTTGTGGCTTTGCTCCACTGGGCAAGCCACTTCTGCCAGTAGGCCCTGGTTGAACTTGATACCTGCAGAGCACCTACAAGAGCCTCATTGAATGTCTGCTGTCTGCTCCCCTGACTTCAATATCAACCAGTTCCCTACCAGCACACACCAATTGCTCTGTTTACTCCCTAGAATGATAAAGCGATCTAGAGAACTTGAAAGCTTGCACAATTTGGTGATCATGATTATTATTTTTGGTTGCCCTAGTAAAGGCTTTGCCCTAATATGAATTTTGGAATTTGCCATAGGGGTCCCCTTTACTTTTTAAATATCATTGTGTTTAGGCAGAGTTTTCTGCACCTCCCATCATGATGAGCCTCCTATTTCTTGCCAGGCAATAAGCACAGAGAAGTGATTAGCTCTTTTACCTTGGCTGTAATAGCTATATTGACAACAGCTTTGATGCAAGTTTCATAGTTTTATATTATCTAAACAAGGATGTGAGCCCTGCATGCACTGTTCCTTATGTGTTACGTTTGAGACAAAATAACTATGGGGTTTTTGCACGAAGCATGCAGGCTTCTGTTCCACAAGGGAATACTTTCCTGAACTGTATTTTTACAAGAGAATCCCTATTGATAGCTGCATAGGTTCCTGAGGCTTCCTTTAGTATCTAAGTGTCAGAGTTATTGCAGTATGAAAGTGCTCATGCATATATCTTAACTAACGCATATATCCTTGCATGATTATGCTTTGTTTCCAGCTATGCATAAAGTAACAGAGATGTCCTAATATATTGCACACCATGGTAGATTGATTAAATAATTGGCTGGGGCAATTGTACAGGCTGATAAAGAGGAAGGTGTGGAATCTGTTATACTTCCTATCTCTATTAAGAAGAGTAGGTTATTGTGATAGAATGGATTCAGAAGAAGGTGTTGGAAGCTTATTTTGGGGCTTAGGCTATTACCTCCAGAAAACAGATAATCTGAGAAAGGAGTAGAGATGTGAAGGCCTGGGGACAAAAAATGGAAAAATCGGGGAAAAACAAACTTTTTTTGAAGCCTTTTTTTGTTTTCTTCCCCCAAATTGGAAAAATGGGAAATTTTGGGGTTACGAAATATTTTCTTTTAGAATGATGAATAAAATGTTTAAGACATATATTTGTTCATATATTTCGTCCCCCCAAATGAATTCAAAAAGCAAGTAACAGCAAGACTTTTAAGTAAGACTATGTATGGTATCATTGCAATTCCTATACACGGAGACAAGCAGTTCCTGGGTTATATATACTGAGAGTGTACAACTCTCAAATGCAAGAGCAAGATGCATTTCTACCTCTAGGAGGCACTGCCATTGACTGAAGAGAAGGAAGAAAGCCTGCGGGCTTCCCCTTGTTGGCCTAGTTAGTGAATCTGTTTATGTCCTCTTGACTAGGCATCAAAGGACTAGGAGTGGGAGAGAATACAGAGCAACACAAACAAGGAGAAACTGATAGTGATAGAGAAAATGTAGTATGCATTGAGTTTTGCTTCCCTGCCTCCTCTTTTTCTCAGCTCTTTCTGTGGAAATGAGTGCTTTATGTCTGCTTGACACTGGAGGAGACATAATAATCGGAATACATAATAATTTTCTTTGTTTTACTTTAAAATATGTTTTAGATATTTTATTGCTTGTTTGTTTGCTACTTTGAGAGGAAGGACAAGATATACTTTTAAAAATATGTAAATAAATATAATATTGATTTCCCCCCTGTTTTTATTTATTTATTTTGCTTGCTCCTCATAAAGTGGCAAAACCAGAGATAATAGGTTCCTTACAGTTCAGCAGCTTGTAGCTCAATTTGTAACAAAAAAATTAAAATTAAAAAGTAAATTCAATTTGTAATTATTGTCTGAATAAAAAGTTCTTTTGATATAGCAAACATGATGATTTTATGGGCAAACCAAGTTATACCCAATACATTTTATGTTCCTAAAGTATCAAAGTGACTTACAATCTGTAAAGGGCTCTAAAATTAGTATTGTATATTTTTCAATTTCCCCCCAAATTTTCATTTCTTACCATTGCTTCAACATTTCCAGAACTTTCACATCTCTAGACAGAGACCCTCTGATGTTGTTGGACTTCAACTTCCATCAGCCTCAGCCAGCATAGCAAGTGTTAAGGGATAATGGGAGTTGAAATCCAACAACATCTGGAAGGATACAGGTTCCCCATCCCTGATCTCACATAAGTCTGGGTTTGGGAGATGGAAGATGATGTGTTTGTGTGGGTGCACAATATTACAGAACTCAAGCAAGGATTACGTGAGTGGGAGCTTGCAGCAGTGGAGTTGGTGACAGAAGCTACCCACCCAATCAGACGTCTGGAAAACCAGCCATATTTCCTCACTAGTATGTTCTGCAGTTCTGCAATCAGAATAGCTTTTTTGTGCTTGTGCACAGTTGATTGTGGATTCCATTATATATAATACCTGCTGCTTCTTGCTCACTGCAGTTAGCCCTTGGTGAAATTCATATGGAATTCAGCCATGCAATAATGTCCAGTGCACCTTCAGCTCGTCAACAACAACAAACAAAAGCTGCAAGAGATCTAGAATGCTTATAGGTCTCAATGTAGGATAAATCTCAAAAAAATGAGGAGAATAAGTTTTTGTGTGTAGATAGAATTGGCATAAAAGTACATGAGAGGGAAGAGTTGAGCACCATGCTATCACTTAAAGGCATCCCAATTAACCAGCATTACCATCCCCATTAAGCAACAGCAGTTGCTCTTAAATATCTCTGGGCTTATATCTAGTTTCTTGGGAGATGTCCCAATTAAGTGGATTTTACTGATTAAACACTTCCTGAGTAAATGAAGTGTACTTAAATCATTCAAATTAATAACTCATCTGAAAGAAATCAACTTATACACAGATAGAATTCACATACACACATACTTTGGGAGATGAACACTTATAACACTTCCAACAGAGTAGCTGGCAAAACCAGTGCACTTAAAGACCAACAGCATCACACATCCACTGGCATAAAGTGGGGATTGTTTGGGGCTACTTGAGTCTTAAACCAGCCCACGTGTCAGTAGTGAAATGTCGGTTCTGCATCTCCTTTTAAGGAAACGGATATAGTATGATAAAACCATTGTCATGCAACAGCGTTGCTTTCCAGATGGGGGATGGAATTAATGCATTGGCACTTGTCACTGCTCAGAATGGTTAAGAGACAACTCAAATTTGCCTAAAAGGGTTTTTTTTCCATTTCCAACATTAAATCGTCCAGCTTGGCACCAAGCCGCTCCCAGAAGATGTGCAGTACCAGGGCATGTCTAATACTCACAGAACATCCCGAAATTGTGTTTGCAGCCATTACATTGTTATTATTTTCTCGTTTGTTTACTTTTTAAAGAAAGGAACCATATTATGTTGTCTTCCAAATAAAATGTTCCATTTCCTTCCCCCTCCCGTCCCCAGCAAGTACTACATTCCAGTAGGTGGTTCAATGCTCTATAATGCATGGATATCACAATTTATTTCAGAAATAATTTTATTTGCCGGAAACCTCCTAATTCTGGAGGCATCAGCCACTGCGATCCATAGGACTGCTGTATGGTGAGACCTGCACGTTCTGGAAGGTTTCTGAAGCCTTCCTTTCAGAAATCAGGTTGTGAAATGGAGAGAGGCACAAAATCAAACACTTAACCCTTTTTTGTCCCCAAAGGAGAGTTGATGAGCACTGTAAAGATCTAACTGCAGAAGCCTCCCTCCCAGTACTAATAATCTGTTGTAGAGAGGGGCTAAGATTGTTGTTTCTCCTCCCCTGCTCTTTCTGCTAGAGATTCAAGCAGTTTGCCAAAGAACCCCCATGCCCCCCCTCCAACAATGCATGCCACAAAAACACTGGTGCAATCTGGGCTGAACTATGAGGCAAAGTCGGGCTACGCTCAATAGAATCATTAAGTTCAGAGTCTAAAACTACTAAGCTACACCACTGCACAAGTATACACCCTACAACGTGTGTATGGATATCTCTCACTAGAATAAGCCAATTCATTTAAATGATATTTTGTTGGATGAAAAGGTTAACCAAACAGGGTTATCTATCTACCTACCTACCTATCATCTGTTTTATGGTTGGGTATTGAACATATCTACATTGCTTGGTCTGGTTTAAATTATTATCAAAGCTAGGGAGTTTTTCTTATAGAAAATTACAGTAGCTAGCTTCTAAGGAAAACAAAGTCATGTTGCAGTAAGCCTAAGGTCATACTCTGCTACCATTTGCTAATAAAACCAGCACTGAATTGTAATCAGAGACTCATAGGAAATGCTTGAAAAACTGGGATTGATGCGCTTTCAGTAGCTGACAAATGTCTATTACAAGTAAAGTAAAATTGTAAGAGCCTCCTTTAGATCGTGCATCTCTACTCTGAGAGCACCTTGTCATTATTATTATTATTATTAGCCAAAAATAATATTATTTCATATTGTATGTATGTGTTTGTGTGTGTATGTGTATTACACATACGAAAAATGTACGTAGAGTAGCACTAAATGGTAAGGTGGTTGATACTATTTCGCAACTGAAAATCAAATTGTTTTTCCAGCAGATGTGTTAGAGTCAAGGAGTTGAGAATACTATGATGGGAGACTGTTTGGGGAAAATAATATTGTGATTATAATATTACTTTGGAATGTAGGATAGTGCCAGAGGTCAATCAAGTTGCCCTTATGTGGTATTATTTATGTCTAACTATACTGTTTATTGTCAGTTTCAGGCTGAAAATAGGAGGGCTGTAATTTAAAGAGTGCTCCAGTTAGCAAAAATAAAATGATTTTGAAAAAAATGTATGTGAGAAAGACAGCAAAGTCTGAATCACATCCATTAAATAATATTGTAAACAGTTTCTTTTAAAACAAAAATACAGGGAGGGGTATCTCATTCCCAGAATTCAGTGTTTTTAAACCCTGTTTCTTTGGAAGCATAAAATGGGATGAGGAGGAAGTTTGAGAACAAAACGGCATTTTGAGACTTTGTTCATTTCATATTTATCACTAGCTTGTTTGCTAATTTTCATTTGCAAGAGGCAATTCTTCCAGCTAACTGGCTGCCTCAATGGGCCACTGATTTCTTTGAAGTGACAGTCTGTAAATATGCATAAAAAAGAGATGCAATTAGCGCGTGTGTGGTTCAGTGCAGTCTGATTTCATTGGCAAGTTTACCCACAGTGTTGATAAGCTACATTATCTAGAAAATTGGCCGCTGAAAAACAGCACCTCTGATTGCCAGCAAAGGTTCCAGATAACAGGGTGCTGAAGAGAAATATAATTGAGGTTGAATATGTTAACCAAGGTGTCACATGCTCCTTAGAAGCGCTAATTTATCAGCATGTTGGAATTTTTATTAACATTTGGAATGCATTTCTACCACACTAATGAAGTGGAATTGGCAGTTCAGGTTTTAGTTATTGTCATTTCTGAGAAGTTAAATGTAATTTCTTGTTAGGCCCAGTTATGTAAATATATTTATACAGGGACTGGGGGACAGAATTATTTCTCAAAACACAAATATGTTAAGAAGGAAAGTGACAAATGGTTTATTGTTTAAAGCCCTAAGCACCCACCAAATGTTTCTGCTGTGCTGTGGATTCACTGTTTCCCGTTCATTGTGGGGAAAACAAAGATTTCTTTTAACAAACATTTCCTGATACATTTTCTATCTTACTGCAGAGGCAATGTCTAAACTAGAAGACATTTGGAGTAATTCCTCAAGCTTTATACTAACTGACATTTTCTTCTCAGGAAAGTTGTAGTTAACATGAACTTTCATTTTAAAATCAGAAAAGAAAAGAAAAAGATAGCTCTTGTGTTCCTCTTGAAATACTAGCATTTGAACTGCTTGCATTTGCTCAGCACGTTGTGAAATCTCTTTTGCAGCATCTCCTAATGAGTAGAATAATTGGTATGTCCCGTTCCAAAAATCTATTTGTAGGTAACTGCTTGCAAGTCACTTTCAATTTAGATGATATGATTGTTTGTGTGGCAAACATTTCAATTGGGATGTTATGCTAAATAATGTATCACTAATGTGGAAATAAATGGACACAATAATGATATGTAAGAACAGCCTTTTAAATCTATATTAGAAGACATTTAATAAGAATCATGCTTTAAGTTTCTGGTGGCTTTTAGCCAGGAAGTTTGGAATTTTGAGGAATGTTTTGCATTCTTAGTTTGGTTTTCTAAATGAAAAATACTCTATGGCTTCTTTTGCATAATTGCAAATATGTACTGCATTGGAAAGAATGAAGCCATAACAAGCCTATATGTGTCATATATTTATAGGGGGATTGTAGACACACCACTCATCCATTCTGAGGAGTTGAAACCTCTTGTGCAGTGCTGGCTCACGGACATCCCAGCTGGAAGGCTGGCTCGAGTGACAGACTTGCAAGCTGCTGTAGTACACTTGGCATTTGAAGCTTCAGATTATATGACTGGTCACAATTTCGTCACTGAAGGAGGGCAAAGTTTATAGCAGAAAAGGAATGGAAACGTTCTTGCAATGCATGCAGAGGAATGACTACACACACAGGAAAGATTCCCTGATCACATTGTGGTTCTGTACGAGTTACTAGTATTCAGCTTCTCCCTTGACAATGTTAATAATTTCTTCCTCCAAAAATAAGCATGTTGTTAAGCTTTTAATTTCCAAACAGGTATTTTAGGCCCAGTCCTAAAATAGCTCTTGTCTTACAAAAATCAGCATGTGGAATAGAAAGGTTGCATATTTTAAAAGCTGGCCTAGATTAACTGCAGAAACCAGTAAAAAAACAAAAATAGTAAAAATCAAAACACCTGATTTGTCTCTGTGGACACTTGCATTTCCAGTGGAATAAACTGACTGTGGATTGCCAAGATACAAATAATGTTGTGCTTAAAAAAAATTAAACTAAGTATAATCCTGTATTTTAGCCAACAGAGAAAATATCCAGCTACCAGCTTGAATGCTGCATTTGAATCTTTGCAAAATTGCTGCTTCAATTAATCAAGAACATTTGTTGATTCTTATACTGAAACTGGAATGTCAAATATAGAAAAGATGCACAGCGAAAAAATGTTTGAAATGCTAGTTATTCTTGCAGCAGGAGTTTGACTAGAGAACGTAAACTGAGGATTAATAGTAAATGCTAGTTGGTTTGTGTTATAGGCTCCCTTTCTCCCCCTTAGTTTTTAAATTGATATAATTTCATCAATTGCTACAAAAGGTGTTGGAAGTACATTCTGCACTACAAAATTAAAATCGATTTTATTAATTCATTTTAAATATTGTCATTTGTTATTTGGCCCACTGTGTTCAAGCAATATTTTATAAGCAGTGGCCAGTTTTCTCTTGCACCATAAAGCAGAGATAGGCAATGTAAAAATTGCAGGACATATTCTTCTTGCCCAGGGTTGGCTTGCAGCCCATAAAACCCATCATAATAAGACATGGGCAAATCAGTCTCTTTCTTGTACATGTCACTTTCATTTGTGTTCACTCATAAGTCTATTCCTTCCCAGTACTATAAAAAATTGCACAAGAATCACATTCAGATACATATTTCTAAACATACTTCCCTCAAACTACACATTTTAAAACATTTTTATTTTGTGTGTGTGTTGACAACTGCAGCAAAACATTTGGGATAGCAAATTCCCAAACCGGATTCTCATCCAGGAAGCGCAGATGAGATCAGTTGTAGTAAAAGATTGAATTTCTAAAGCATCCCTACTTGTGATTCACCTGTAAAATGTAAATGTACTGCCTTCAAGTCAATTCCGACTTATGGTGACCCTATGAATAGGGTTTTCATGAGGCTGAGAGGCAGTGACTGGTCCAAGGTCACCCAGTGAGCTTCATGGCTATTCGGAGATTCGAACCCTGGTCTCCCAGGTTGTAGTCCAACACCTTAACCACTACACCACACTGACTCTCTGTAGGTGGACATTATCTCTTACATTGGTGGAAAAGCTATCCAGGTGCAGGGCATAGTGCATTACATTGCCCCTTACAGATATCATTTGGACTTTACATTTTCTTGACATAGAGAGTTGTGCATTTAACAAATCTAAGACTGTAATCCTGTGCAAAAGCCAACAGTCAGCTGAGAGACCAATTTGCTCTCAGCAAATACTAATATGGAGGGGAGCAGGTGGACAGGGGTTATTCTTAGGTTTCAGCCTAACTTTCCACTTGCCCCCATAGCTTTCTACTGCCTATCACAAGCTTAGTTGGCTCTCCTTCCTTCCCTGACCTGTTCCTTCTTCCAAACTTTACTCCTACAAGACGCAGTAATGGCCACCAGCTTGGATGGCTTTAAAAGAAAATTAGATAAATTCATGGAGGACAGGGCTATCAATGGCAACTAGCCATGATGGCTGTGCTGTGCCACCCTAGTCAGAGGCAGCATGCTTCTGAAAACCAGTTGCCGGAAGCCTCAGGAGGGGAGAGTGTTCTTGCACTCGGGTCCTGCTTGCGGGCTTCCCCCAGGCACCTGGTTGGCCACAGTGAGAACAGGATGCTGGACTAGATGGGCCACTGGCCTGATCCAGCAGGCTCTTCTTATGTTCTTATGTTCAATGGTGGGTAAAATGATATTGATTAGTAATCTTTTGGACTAACTCCTTATGCTATAAATATGTCAACTGACATATAACACCATGATATTTTCTAGGTTAAGTAGGAATGAGCATACTGAGGTCTATAATTGGCTTTCAACCCCAAATCATGGCTTATAGATAATAAACTTAGGTGTAAAGGATCAACCTCATGTGTATAAGAAAGAGGCCAAGTTTCAGACCCTCACAACGACTTGAGTGTAGCCTGGAAAACAGATAGATGCTGGTCCAACCCTTATTTATTTATTTATTTATTTATTTGTTTATTGATATATCCTGCCCTTCCAGCAAGAGCCCAGGGCGGCAAACAAAAGCACTGAAAATACTTTAAAACATCATAAAAACAGACTTTAAAATACATTAAAACAAAACAACTTTAAAAACATGTTTAAACAAGCTTTTAAAACATCTTTTTTTAAAAAAAAAAGGTTAAACAAAGGTTTAACAATATTAAAAAGCAATTCCAACAGACACAGACCAGGATAAGGTCTCACCTTAAAAGGCTTGTTGAAAGAGGAAGGTCTTCAATAGATGCTGAAAAGATAACAGAGTTGGTGCCTGTCTAATATTTAAGTGGAGGAAATTCCACAGGGTAGGTGCCGCCACACTAAAGGACCATTTCCTATGTTGTGCAGAACGGATCTCCTGACATGACCCTCACCTGCAGAGCACAGTGTTCAACTGGGTATATAAGGGGTAAGACGGTCTTTCAGGTATCCTGGTCCCAAGCTGTATAGGGCTTTGTACACCAAAACCAGAACCTTGAACTTGGCCCGGTAGCAAATGAGCAGCCAGTGCAATTTTTTCTGCAGTGGGGTGACATGTTGGTGATACCCTGGCCCAGTGAGCAGTCTCACTGTGGCATATTGCACCAGCTGCAGCTTCCGGACCAACCTCAAGGGCAGCCCCACATAGTTACAGTAATTGAGCCTAGAGGTTACAAGTGCATGGACAACAGTGGTCAGGCTGTCCCGGTCCAGAAACGGCCACAGCTGCCTTACCAGCTGAAGCTGGTAAAAGGCACTCCTAGCCACTGAGGTCACGTGGGCCTCTAGTGACAAAGATAGATCTAGGGGCATCCCTTTGGAATTAGATAAGTATACTGTGATGGGACAAAAGGAGTATCATCCCTCCCCCCCCATTCTGGCAATGATCCTTTAGCCTTCATAGCTGTTGAGGTTATGATGGATAGCTCAATAAGCATTAGAGTATCTGTGAAGATAGGAACACCCTTCCCATGTGCATACTTCACATATGCTTACATTGAACCACCTTTGTCATTTTAATGGCTATGCACCCAGTTTGGAGATTGTTTTGGAACAATTTGGTGTCATCAGCAAACATGGCCACTTCACTGCTCACTCTCAACTCCAGATCATTGATGATCTGGAGTTCAAAAAGCATAATTCTCAATACAGATCCTTGGGGCAACACACTTCTTACATCTCTCCATTGTGATACCTGTTCATTTATTCCTACTCTCTTCTACCTGTTCTTCAACCAGTTACTAATCTATAAGGGGACTTGTCCTCTTACCTGATGTAGTAAAACATAGTAAGACAGAGAGACATATTCCAAATGTTTTCCCCTACCCCTGTGCAGGTTGCTATAGAGCAATGTTTTAGGGATATCATAAACTTTCACATGGGTACACTTGCAAAAATGAGCACTCTTGCTCAACTGCTTGTGAGCAAGACTGAGGTGATCAAGGTCCTGCTCAGGGTCCTGGGAAGTGCCTGCCTCCACTTCCACCTTTCCCTTTTCTGATCCCAGATTTAAGATAAAATAATAAAATCAGAACAATACAACAGCAAATAAAACAGAAATAAAGCAGTGTCATCTGATTAAAGGGCTCTGGAAAATAAAGAGCTCTTTCTTTGCCTGTCATTGAAAGGACATCAGTATGAGTGCCATGTGAGCTATCCTGGAGAGAATTCCATCAGGTGGGTGCCACAACCAAAGCAGCCATTTCTCAGTCACCATCTACCTCATCTCAGACAGGAAGACATCTGTCTGGACATCACACCATTCCTTTAAAGCACATCTCCCCTCAAATCTTGGAAACTGTAGTTTGTTAAGGGTGGTGGGAATAGGCCTTTGAAGGGTAAATTACAGATCACAGGATTCTTGGGGGTGTACTTTAAGGGCATGGTGTGTATGCAGCCTATGAGTTGCTCTCACATACTAGAGACCCACAACTAATGATTTGAAGTAGTTATTAGAACATGTGAGTTTCATTCTTTCTTTGCAGGACAGGGCCATGTACCTGCTTCTCACCATTCTCTCTTTTAGATTTCCTTTCCTTCTGAGATTCCTGCCTTTTGGCTTCTCCTGGATCATTCCATCTTTCAACCTTGCTTTTCTAGCCTTGCTTCTTTTCCCAATATTTTGTCTGCTCTAGCCATATATCTAGGTTCACTGAGCCTAACTAATAATACTCAGAAGCCCTTATGACCATTTAGTTTTTGACCATCCAACTTTGACAGACAGGTTGCTGAGTCAATCCAGACTATCTGAATTGGGAAGTATAAGTAGCCAGAAACCAGTCTTTTGTGGGATGTAAGCTAGTGAAGTTTACATCAGGGCTGTGTACGGATAATCCTGCAGGGTGCTATTTCAGGTCCATCAAGCAGAAAAGCCTGGTGGGTAAGTTGCATGAAAGGGATCACCCTGCATCCCACACCCTGCATCCTGCACCCCACCCCTATATTCTCCCAGGAAGATGCGATTGGTTAAGCAGATCCCTCCTACCCTCCTAGGCCTTTTCACTGTTCCCCTTCTTCCTACTTGATGCCTGCCTCTCTTTCTTGCCTGATGCTCCACCCCCTGACAGCCCTGGATCATTCTGAGCCGCCCAACCCGACTTATGCTGATCCAGGGCTGTCTCAACCTGACTTATTCTGCAGTTAAGCAAAATTCCTTTTCAGTGAACAAATGAATAGCAGCAGCAGTAGTAATAAATAATAATAAATAATTTGAGTGTGGAAAAAGTATTTAAGTTAGCTAGTGAAAGTAACTCAAAAAGTAGAGGGTGCCATTTTGGTACACTAGAAAAAAAATCCACATTAGAGCAATTTTGTTGTTATATGCCTTCAAGTGACCTCCAAGAGCATCTGTCATGAACAACCCTGTTCAGATCTGGTAAGTTCAGGTCTGTGGCTTCCTTTATGGAATCAATTCATCTCTAGGGCCAACCAAGATGCCACAAAAGAGGGAGCAGGTTTTTGAGTTCATCTGAACTCTTTGCCAAGTTGGATGCCCAGGAAAATTGAAGTGGGGGGAGGAGGGGGATAATACTGTGGGTTGCTGAAAGAAGATGCCTTGATTACAAATATTAGGATGCTTACATGACAGAATCATCTGTATTTCAATTTTTCATGAAGAAGCAATACTCCGATCAGAGTTTATGTTTTTGCAAAGTTTCAATTCCGAATTCATGAAACACTAAGTGATATTCCAAATATTACCTCTAGGGGGAAACCTCAACCTGTCTTTATGTTCACATTAACCTGCTTTCTGGTTTTATCTATTCAACTTTTTTGTACTGTATCTAAGTTCAGACTTTTGATATTTCTAATTTTTTTTTAGCATTTATGTAGAACACCATATAATTGCAGAAAAGATAATAGTCACATACCCTAGGGTCTAGTGTACACTTATGTTAAAAGTACAGCTTTTATTGGCAACTAAAGTAATAACCTTTCCATGTCAAATTGCTTTAAATTAAACTTTAAAAAAAATACTGGCTGATACCCACATTTAGTAATTGTCAAACATTAGCATAACATCAAATCCTAATGCTGCCTAAATCCTGGGTTTAAAAATAATTATTTACTTAGGTAAATTCTGTATTCAGAAGCATAACATTAGATTTAAGGGTAGGGGGTAGGAAAAAAGCAGTCTCTTTGCATATGTAAAGAGCTGTATCTGTAAACTTGACATGAAAGTGGGATTTGAACTTATGCCTGCCTTAGAGAGAAAAGGGGGAATGTTTGCTTCATACCCAGATTATCCATTAGAAAAAGGTTTAGTGAGCCCAGAAAAATAATGAAAGGCTTGAAATTTTTAATGGTTCCACTTGAAGATTTACTAAGACTTGTTGACTCCAGTGGCCACACTGTAATGTTTGGAAGAAGGATGCTGCCACCAATCATCCCCTGGGGCTTTACATGCACCATGTAACTGGCAATCTAACTCAGTCAGCTCAAAATACTGCCAGCTTCAGGACTAAGGTGGGGGGCATGACTAATTGCTGCCTGTTGGCCTCCTCCCATCGGTGGGACCCCTTCCCACTAGAGTGGCCTTGTATCCTACTTTTTTTTGAAGGAGCCCTCTGTTTGAAGGAGTCCTGTTTCACTGTCCTTCAGTGTTGGGTCCCCAAATGCTGGACTACAACTCCCATAATTCATTACCGTTGGCTAAACTGGATGGAAAGTATGGGAGTTGTACTCCATCAACATTTGGGGACCCCATGTTGAAGAACACTACTCTGAAGAGCTGCCCAGTCCATGTCCAGTTTAAAGATAAAGGGCTATAAGAAGGGAGGAGAGTGGAGGACAGAAGTTAGAACCTGGATAGCAGACTTAGCAGGCCCACATGTCACCTGGTCATAGCCTTCCAGACTGTATCGAGAAGATGTGTTATATTTCTATTTAAATTATAGGGTTGTATTTACTTAAGTCCTACTCAGAGTAAACCTCTTGAAATTAATGAACCTTAAGTTAGTCATGTGTGTTAATGGGTCTACTCTGAGTAGGACTAGCACAGAATATCACCTATAGCTATTTCTAAATGTGCATCTATACATATAAATTGGCAGATTCAGTTTTATGCAAATCTGTGACTTCCTTTGTCCTCTTTTTATTTTTCAGCAATGCATTAGTGGCCATCATGTTTCCCACCCCAATGCCACCCACTTAGAGAACAAAGGAAAGGGGCTGAAATTTGAACTATGAAAAAAGGCAACTCTAGCAACTCATACTAATAATATGTAGCAAGTTACAACCCAAAGGCCAACACAGAGACATTAATTCATAGCAACAGGTACCAGGAGAAAGATGTTATTCCTGGCAAATAAGGAGAGTTGGAGCATATGCATGCTAACACCTTGAGAAAGAAAGGGCATCCCATGATAAACTTGTGCAAGATGTGGAAATCTGGTTGTGAGAACCTTCCTTTGAGAAACTGACCTGTACTTTCCAGGTATGTTTATGGGTGAGTGGCATGCTTCAGGACTTCTGCATCAAAGTTCCTGGTGCACTTCAAAAGCTTCCTTTTGCCCCTTGTTTGCAAATGTTTTCTGAGGAGCTCAAATTGATCCTTTACAACTCCCGTATTATTTATTTGTTTGTTTGTTTGTTTTAAATCCCACCCTTCCTCCCAGCAATGTATAGCAATATATGTAGTGTGGTTTTTGCAAGCCTCATTAATTCGGGGGGGGGAGAGTTTGCTTGACAGACTCTAACAGTTTCCAGAGGAGCTACTTAACTTGCAAATCTGTAATTTTTCCTCACATTAATAAAAAAGAACCCCGCCATTTTATTTTTTTAAAAAACCCAGTGAGCTCTTTTAACTTTGAGGAAATGCTGGTATATATATGGTGGCACAAATGATGTATTCATGTTGAAGTGAGATTATTTGCTGGGTACTGTTCTGAATGTTTTAATTACACTTCTGATTAAAACAATGTTGTGTTAGGAAAGAAATGAATGGCACGTTTTAGGCATCTTCATATAAAGACATAATTACTCTGTTATAATTGCAGGGTTTCTAGCTCCCTTCTAGTCCAAATAGGAAGTACTCATTGTACTTAGTCCATACACAACATTTTTTCCCAGTTAGTGCATAAATTGATCAGTGGAACTCTTTGCCCTGGGATATTTTAGGAAGATGCCACAATGTTGGAAGACAAGTGGTCCTTGGATGGCAAGTGGTCCATACCCCTCTTTGGTGGGTGGACGGGTATGGGTTTCTGTCTGTAATGGAACTCCAGTGTTTTGATATCCTGCTGAGGTAAGATGGGTTTAAGCTAGTCAACTGCTGATATGCATATTCCAGTTCCCAATTAGCTATGAGGCATAGGTTCCAACCCTTTATCATAAGGAGCCAGTCAGGTACCAATGGAGTTGACATGGAAACTTGTATTTCCCACAAGATATAGAGAGATGGCCATCTACTTGGATGACTTTAAAAAGGATTAGACACATTCATGGAGGATAAGGTTATCTTTGGATACTAGTCAAGATGACTATGTTCTGCCTCCAATAGTGGAGGCAGTATGCTTCTAACACTGGTTGTTGGGACTCATAAGTGGGAAAAGTGTTGTTGCATGCAGGTCTTGCTTATGGGTTTCCCATAGTATCTGGTTAGACATTGTGAGAACATGACATTGGATCCAGCAGGGCTCTTCTTACATCCTTACGTTCTTTACAAAACAACAAACAATGTACTGTCATTGCTGCCTGTTCTCCTGCTGTGACACCTGATGTCTGGGAGTGCTCATAGTTGAGTGGGTCACCTGCTTTGCATGCAGAAGATCCCAAGTTCAATCCCATACAGGTTTAATCCCAAAAGAATCATGAGGTCTGGGGAAAATCCACTTTCTGCCTGAAGCTCCAGATAATCCATTGGGTTAAAGAGCCTAACTTGGGGGCTGTGGTAACTTTTGTTTTTCTTGTGTTGGTTTTGATTTTATGGTTTGATGTCTTATTTTGTATTTTATGTTTATGGGCTGGCATACAAATGTCACAAGCAAACAAACAAGATAATGAACCATTGCCAGTCAGAACAGGCAATACTTGGCTTGATCAGCAATGTGAAAACTGTGACTTCCCTGTCTTATTGGACTGTGTTATTGGACTCTAGCTCCCATAAACCCTGACTATTGGATCATGCTGGCTGGGATGATGGAAGCTAGAGTCCAACAACATTTGGAAGGCCACAGCTTCCCCATCCCTGGAAAGATGGCTCAATATATAGCATTCCTGCATAGGGTTGCCAGGTTCAGGGCCTGAGACTGATCCTGTATCTTTAGGAGAAGAGAAAGTCAGCCAAGTGCAGATGTTCTTGCAACGCTGTAATGAGAAAAATCACAAGGTGGAATTCTCCCTTCCCCCTGCGCAGCTTTTAAAGATACAGAAGACCTCTTGGGGGTCGGGCCTGGCAACCTCCCTTTGAATATTAGGCAGGCGCCATCTCTGTTATCTTTTCAGCACCTTTTGAAGACTTTCCTCTTCCAACAAGCCTTTTAGGTTGAGACCTATCCCAGTCTGCGTCTGTGTTAGAATTGCTTAATATGTTTTTAGATAATGTTTTTAACCCTTTTTTAAAGTTGTTTTTTTTAAATGTTTTTAACACTGTTTTGTTTTAATGTATTTTAAGATCTGTTTTTATAACGTTTTAACGTGTTTTTAGAGCTTTGTTTGCCGCCCTGGGCTCCTGCTGGGAGGAAGGGTGGGATACAAATTAAATAATAAACAAACAAATAAATAAATGCTTTATAACTTTAGAGTCATCAATGGCTGATACAGGGCTACATTACCTAGCCTGGTCTCACATTGCTTTGAAAATGTTGAATTTCTGCTGTATTAAAAGATGTCAATTTACATATTCATTGGCTTTTCTACATGTTACTCTCTACACAGGACTCTTTATTTTTATTTATTTATTTTTAAAACTTATATACCGCTCGACTAGCAATAGCTCTCTGGGCGGTGAACATAAATACAATAAAATACAGGAAAATACAAAAGCATCACAATCTAAAATCAAATTTCACAATCTAAAAACTACATAACTAAGATCAAATTACAAACATTACCATCATTAACAAAAAATTAAAATGCCTCGGAGAAGAGAAAGGTTTTAACTTGGCGCCGAAAGGATGATAGGGTCGGCGCCAAGCGCACCTCCTCGGGAAGACTATTCCATAGTTCGGGGGCCACCACTGAGAAGGCCCTTGATCTTGTCACCACCCTCCGGGCCTCCCTATGGGTCGGGACCCGGAGGAGGGCCTTCGTAGCAGACCGTAGTGTACAAGCCGGTTCATAACGGGAGAGGCGTTCCGACAGATATCGTGATCCCGCGTATAAGGCTTTGTAAGTTAATACCAACACTTGGTAACTGGTAACTTGGTAACACTCTTGGTAACTGCACCCCCTCCCCAACATAAGGGGATGCTATTACTATTACTGACCAATGCAGTCATGTGGATGACCCAAAGGCCAGGGAGGGGGGACCTTTGAATGAGCCTAAAGCCAATCCCTTCTCATAGAGAAATGTCAAATGGCACATTTTATATAATGTCACAGCTCAGTGGCAGATAGGGTTGCAAGGTCAGAAGCATCCTAAACCCTGAGATTTCGGGGTCGGGCCCTAGTGATATCATTCTGCATGATACATTAAGCATCAACCATAGTTGCTTGGAGCATACAATTCAAACAAAATAATTTCTCTGATTGGAAATTAAGATAGAAATCTTAGCTAAAAGATGGAACCTGGGTAGGGAACATTTAATCTAGCCAACTTACTTCTGGCAAAAAGGGTTTAAGTGCCCTGAGGCCAGTCACCAGAAGGCCATTGTAGGAAGAAAGGAGCCTAGTGTTGTGAAGATGTTATATGGGAGCACTCAGGAGTAAAGATGGATGCCTCTGAAGGCTGCAATTCTAAACACACTAAGGGATTAAGCCCCATAGAACTCAATAGGACTTCTCAGTAGATATGGTTCGGATTGTGTTGTTGGTAAAGCTTGACTAGGGATCTTCTACAAAGATGTCCATATCCAAGCAGGGTTGGCAACCCCCTGGCTGGAATGCTCTGCCCCTATATTTTAACATGGCTGCTCCAAACTTATTTATTTATTTTATTTATTAAATTTATTAGTCACCCATCTGGCTGGTTATCCAGCCACTCTGGGTGATGTACAACATAAAAACATACAATTTACATTAAAGCATTAAAAAACTTCTTCACAGATTTGACCCTTCACTTCAGAAAGAGGTCTGAGAACTGAGTAAAAGTAAGAAGATTCTCTACCCTTTTCTGTCTACCTTGTGGGCTGCTATAAACTCACTTTGACAGCCAACCCAATTCCAGTGTATAATAATTGACAGAGAGAAAATGCACATGGTTTGGTCTACCGTCAAAGGCAGCAGCTTGGGAACAACAACAATTGCAGCCACGCTTCCCAGTATATGAATTCTCTTTTACCACTATTGGGCAAGAAACAAACCGTCATGCAACCAACCAGGTGCATCATCAGTGGGTTTAAGGGGGTTGAGCTGACCACATGGAAACGTTGCTGTTTCTATGAATGTAAGGGAGTGAGGTTAAATGAAATGAAAATAGAAAACAAAAACAAAAGACAGTGATGATTTCCTAAATACTATACCATTCCAACCACAACAAGATTCCTATAAGGCAAAAAACTCAGTATCCCACAACCAGTCAGGATTCCTAACCAAAAACCAAAACTAAAAAATCCCTGGCAGCCAGTCAGCCAAGGTCACAGAAATCCCCATGCAGCACAACCTGACCCGGGGGCTGCAGTTAGCAATCATGTCGCAGCATTCTGCACTGGTACTCTCTCAGCACATAATACCTCTCTGAAATCTGCACTGGTTGCTGATTTGCTACCAGACCAAGTTCAAGGTGTGCTTTCCATGCTGTGGGTTCCACATAGTACTTGTTCTTCTCGTGTAAGAAATTGATCCTTTAGTGTGGCAGTACAACTCCCTGCCTTCATTTTACTCATTTTGGCACCTGCTAAAAATATTTTTGTTTAGGCAAGCCTACCCAGGCATGTAGAAGCTATTATGTTTTTTCATCTGTTTTTAACTCATTGTTGGTTTTATTATTTTGACTGTTTTTAAATATCTGTCTTTAATGGTTTTTGCCAATATTTTAATGTTTTAATTTCTTCTATAAACAGCTTTGAGGTTTAAATTGGTATATAAGTATTGTAAAGAAAATACTTAAATACATTCTGGGGTCACTGTGGCCCTTGGGTCTCTTTCCTCTTTTATACCAAGTCAGGCCATTTGGTACCATCTAGCTCAGTACTAATGACATGGACTAGCATTGGCTCTCCAGGATTCCAGGCAATAATCCCAGATTGAATTTGGGACCTTTGCATGCAAAGCATGTGCCCTACCACTGAGTTATAGCCCTGTTTAACAAAGTATCTTTTAAAATTGTTCTTTTCAGTTCACTAATGAATGCACAGCATACTAGGGCAGATCCATACCATTAATTTAAAGCACATTCAACATACATTTGAAGCATATGAATCCCACTACAGAATCTTGGGAACTGTAGTTTGTTAAGGGTTGTGGGAACTATAACTGTGAGGGTGAAACTAAACTTCCCAGGATTGTTTAGGGGTCATGTGCTTTAAATGTGAGTTGAATATGCTTGAAATGTATTATGCAGATCTGCATTACTTCATTGCCTGCATATAAATCATTTTAATTAAATTTTAAAATGGAAATAAACAACAAAGTTTACTGGGTGACCATGGGCTATGCACCATCTCTCAGCCTAATCTGCCCCCCAGTGTGAAAACAACAGAGGGGGACCATGACCATCCCAAGAAAGAAGGGCACACTTAAAATGTAGAGGAAATAATAATCTACGACCATAGTTTGAAATCAAATACTTATTGAGATAACAGTATGAAGAAATATTTATATAAGCATGACTGTCAAAGATGCTTATAAAGATATTTATAGTGCAATCCTATGCATGTTTACTCAGAAGCAAGTCCCAATGTATTCAATTCAGTGTGTCCAATTCAGTGATAAGGAACTTCTCTCACTCAACCCAAAATTCAGAATCATGACACTTTAAGCTGTTTTGCAACTGTTTATACTTTTTTAATGGTTACTGGATTTTAAATGGATTTAGTTCTTGTTGTGAGCTGCCTTGGTTTCCAACCTCATCTCACAGGGTTGTTGGAAAGATTCCGTATACACACACACTGGAGATGTAAAAATACACACACCCCATATAATAGTTTATTGTCAAAACCAGTTGGCCATTGCAGAACATTCATTTTTTAAAAAAGTATTAGTTTCCTGCCAAATAAAAGCAGTGGCACCTAAGTGAGCCCTGCCTAACTGCTTAAAAAAAAGGATCAGAGGGGGAGTGAAAGATTTACAACACAACCCTTTTCTATGTTCACTGTAAAGGCCCATTGATTTTCAGCACAATCCTAACCATGTCTACTCAAAAGTAAGTCCTACTGAATTCAGTGGGGTTAGCTCCCAAGTATGTGGAATTAGCATTGCAGCTTTACTCCCAGAAAAGCTTAATATTGGGAAGGTTTTCAAAACAGGTTATGAATAAGACAAATAAACTGCCCTGTTCAACAGTCCAGTTCAATTTAAATTTGTTTGACTCCTTCATTAGAAAAGTATAACACTGCAGCATGTATACTTTTTAAAACTTCCGTTCAAAAATTATTTGAAAGATAAAATGTATAATATGCCATTTTTGCAAGTAATTAAAAAAACCCTGCATGTACACTTTTATGCCTACCAAGATTCTGCTATGATCTTCTGTTGTAGTGCAATCCTATGCATGTTTACTCAGAAGCAAGTCCCAATCCTGTACAGAGAAAGTTCTCTTTATACTGCTGAAAGCTATATATTTACTGAATTCCTGATGTGAGACAAGCGGGGACGGCGCCTGACATTTTGGTTTATATAATTTGAACCAGATCACCTAGAAACTTAATTTTTTAATATGAAAGCTAAGTGTCCAGAGATTACGGTGACTCACACGGAGACCCGGAAAGGACCACAAAAAACCTGGATTCTTTGGGCAAAAACCAGAGACCTGGCAACCCTGCTCCTGAAATAGACCACCTAGAAACTTTTTTTAAAACTATAATCTGAAAGTTTGGAGATTCAGGTGACTCACCCAGATGCCTGGAGAGGACCTCAAAAATCCAGAGTCTGGGTGAAAACCTGAGACTTGGCAACCCTAGTGGCAGAACATATGCTTTACAGATGGAAGGTAGGGCCTGTCCCCTTTCTAAAACCCTGGAATGCTGCTGCCAGTCAGTGTAGCCAATACTGAGCTAGATAGACCAACAATCTGACTCAGTATAAGACAGCTACTGATGTTTCTTTGAGTAATTAAATTTCTCTCTCTCTCTCTCTTTAAAACTATTTATATGTAAATTTGTCTCTGTGTATAAATCTTTGCTTGAAAGGGAACATTCTGAAATGTCACCCCCCCTTTTTCAGCTTTCTTACATTTTACTCTAGAGCTGAATAAAATACCCTGGAATAGGCTGCATTCATTTCTCTGTTCTAAAATCTGCTGTAAAGTGATCTATTTATTTACATGAAAGAAAAGGATACCTCTTGCAACCCACAATGTGCTTTCCACAAAACTTCCCTTGAAAGCTGGCTGCCTTTTTGTATTCATTTTCTGTAATGGAGAGAAATATATTTCATATTTCTGGTTGTAGGTGAATGAATGAGCATTGCCTCTGAATAAGCGTATTTGAATGACCACTTGTATTTTGTTACGGAAGTGTATTAAAAGGTGAAAAGGAAACCCCAAACAGGAGCTCTATAAGTAAGTATAAAACGTCTCTCAACCGAAAAAGGACACCTTTGGCAAAAAGCATCACTGCAACAAGAAGCAGAAAAAAACACAAAAACAAAAGGCCTGGGAAATTATTGCAAAATAAAGAATGAGGATGCAACCCAATACAGCAGGGATCTTCATTTTTTTTTAAAACATGTGGGCATATTTGCATACTGGAGAAACTGTTGTGGGCTCCACATATGGACAACAACCTATTCTGTTGGCTGAAATGTTAAGCTTCTTTCAAGCTTAATTTCAGCAGAAGGAAGGAGCTTGTGGGCATCAGGGAAGGTCTCAGCAAAGGCACCTGCAGGGGCCACATTGCTGACTTTCTTGCAAACTCAGTGGGACTTGCTTCTGAATTGAAATGCATAGGATTGCACTGAGAGTGTGTTATATTTGTGGAGAAGTTCTTCTAAACTCTCAGAATGATTAACATACATTATCTCTGTGACTTCCATGACAATCCTGTCTGGAACTGTTCCCCCCATATTGATTATGGGAGGCAGGGGATGGTGACTTATCTAAGGCCTTTATGCACTATACATTTAAGGAACATCATACCACTTCAACAGTTATGTCTTCCCCCGAAGACTCCAGGGTACTGTATTATTTATTTATTATTTGATTTTTATCCCACCCTTCCTCCCAGTAGGAGTCCAGGGCAGCAAACAAAAACACTAAAAACACTCTGAAACATCATAAAAACAGAGTTTAAAATATATTAAAACAAAACATTTAAAAAAACATTTTAATAAAAAGGTTTAAAAACATCTTTTTAAAAAAAACAATTCCAACACAAATGGAGACTGGGATAAGGTCTTAACTTGTTGAAAGAGGAGGGTCTTCAGTAGGCACCGAAAAGATAACAGAGATTGTGCCCAGGGCCAGCCCCAGGCATGCCAGGGCCCTTGGGCACCAGCCTGCCCTGGGCCCTGGCACACACACACACACATGCACACATGGCCCACCTACCTACCTTCGAGGAGTGGAAGGTCGGGGGTGGTGGTGGGGGGCCGGACCAGTGGGTAGGTGAGTGAGTGGGGGGAGGGGGAGGACCAGTGGGGGGAGGGGGGAGGGCAAGCGTGGGAAAGGGGAGGGCAAGCAAGCAGGGAGAGGGGGGAGGGCAAGCGGGTGGAGGGGGTGAGCAAGCAAGTGACCAGGGAGGGGGAGGGGGAGTGAGCAGGGGGAGAGGGTGAGCAAGCAGGCGGGGAGAGGGCGAGCGAGCGAGGGGGTGGAGGGAGAGCAGGCAGGCAGGGGGATAGCAAGTGAGCGGGCAGGCAGGGAGGCTGCCACAGAAGGGGAGCGCTACTCCCCCACCATAACAAGGGGCCCTTCAGGGCCCCCTGTGGGCTGTGGAGCCCTCAGCCAGGGCCCCACCTGGCTACCTTTTGGAGCTGGCTCTGATGGTGCCTGTCTAATATTTAAGAGGAGGGAATTCCAAAGGGTGTAGGTGCCACAACACTAAAGGTCCTCTTCCTATGTTGTGCAGAATGGGCCTCCTGGTAAGATGGTATCTGCAGGAGGCCCTCACCAGCAGTGTGCAGTGATCAACTGGGTATATAAGGAGTAAGACAATCTTTCAGGAATCCTGGTCCCAAGCTGTATGGGGCTTTGTACACCAAAATCAGAACCTTGACCTTGGCCCAGTACATAGTGGGTGGCCAATGCAATTATTTCAGCAGCAGGTGACATGTTGGCAATACCCTGCTCCAGTGAGTAGTCATGACACCACATTTTGTACCAGCTGCAGCTTCCAGACCAATCTCAAGGGCAGTCTCCCTAATGACTGCTCCCAAGGGCTTCATATAGATGTTAAATAGCATGGGGGACAATATGTAGTTTGTTAAGGCTGCTGAGAGTTGTTAGGAGACCCCTATTCCCCCCACAGAGCTACAATTCTTAGAATGGTTTAACAATCAATCACTCTTCCTGGGGAACTCTGGGAATTGTAGCTCTATGAGGGAAACAGGGGTCTCTGTCCTGACAACTCTCAGCACCCTTAACAAACTACAGTACCCAGGATTTTGGAGGGGAAGCCATCACTGTTTTAAAGTGGTATGGTACTGCTTTAAATGTTTAGTGCAGATGGGACCTAAGTGAATTCATGGATGAGCTGAGGTTTCAATTAAGACTTCCCACTAGCTCACATTTCATATTCTGAACTCTTATACTGTGCCAATAATACCAGCTCAGTGTGAGCCCTTTTCCTAGAAAAGGTGAACTAGCTATCATGCCTTTCCAATCCAGTTATTATTTCATCAACTATTTATCCTAGAGCTATTAGGCTTGTTGTTCATCAAGAAGCTGAACCAATCAATAACAGGCATAATTGCTTAACATCTGGGTATATTTATTTACTGAAAATATTTATACTCCAACTTTCCTCATATACTTCAGGGCAGCTTTGCATAATAATACAATAAAAACAGCCATATATGGGGAAAGATCAAACAGTAATGCATGCAAGCAATAAAACAACTGAAAAACAACCACAGTAAGCAGGGCCAGTGCCAGGAATGTCGGGGCCCTTGGGCACCATCCTGCCCTGGGCCCTGGCACCCACATGCACACATGTCCCACCTACCTACCTACCTACCTACTGTGCGGGTGGGGAGGCGGGATGGCGGGTGAGCAAGTGGATGACTGAGAGAGCTGGTGGGGGTGAGGGTAAGTGAGCAGGCAGGGGGAGGGTGAGTGAGTGGGTGGGGGTGAGGGTGAGCAAGCAGGCAGGGGGAGGGTGAGCAAGCAAGTTGGTGGGTGGTGGAGGGCACGCAAGTGGGCGGGGGAAGACAAGTGAGTGGGAGAGGGGAGAGCAAGCGAGCAAGTGGGAGAGGGAAGGGAAAGTGAGCAGGCAGGGGGAAGGCAAGCGGGCAGGTGGGGGGGAGGGCAAGGAGGGGGGATGGTGAGCAAGCGAGTGATCAGGCAGGGAGAAGGGCGAGCAAGCAAGTGGGTGGAGGGGAGGGCAAGCAAGCGGGAGGGGGAGGGCAAGCGAGCAAGCAAGCAGGTGGGGGAGGGGGAGTGAGCAAGCTGGTAGGGGGAAGGGGAGCAAGAAGGCAGGGGGAGCGGGCACCGGCGGGCATCTCTCTCTCTGTGATCCATGGCAGGGACCCTGCCATGGATTGCTGAAGGGGAGCACTACTCCCCCACCCTAACGAGGGGCCCTTCAGGGGCCCCTGTGAGCCACGGGGCCCTTGGCCAGGGCCCTACCTGGCCTCCCTTTGGCACCAGCCCTGACAATAAGAAACATCATAAACACAATATAACAAACTGCTACTGCTACTGCTGCTGCTACTGAAGGATCACTTACACTTATGGTAGGCAAGCAATAAAATCTGGTCTCTAAACTGGGGAGCCTGTGGCTGACTCTCCAATGCTGTTGCTCCAACTAACCAGATGCTCCAACTAACATTAGCCTCACCCAATGTGGCCAACAGTCAGGGATGATGGGAGTTGTAGTCCAACAACATCTGGAGGGCCACTGTTTTCCCATCCGTGCTCCAGAGACCAATGTACTACAAGAAGTAATGATGAATAAAGCTGTAGTTTGCAGTTTGGCAAATTTCATTTCCAGTAATTAACAAACAAAAAACACTCAAGCTCATGCCATCAGGTTTCCAGGGGTTGGCCAAGTGGAAAAGCATGCATTGTCCAACAAGAATTGGTGCTAACAGTATAATCCTGTCATGTTTACTTGGAAGAAACTCTTACTATGTTCAGTGAAGCCTACTGCCATGTAAGTGTGCATAGGACTGCAGTCCAAGGCTGAAATCCTATACCCATTTAACTGGGAGTAAGACTCATTGAAATCAATGGGACTCACTTGTAAGGATGTATAGATAGATGTAGATATAGATAAATAGAATTGTATTGTAAGACTGCATCCCATGCACACTGTGTTCAATGGACATGACAGGGCTTGCTTCAGTGTAATTGTCCACAGCATTGGAACTGCATGACCCTTTCAGTTCTTACAAAGAAACAGTGAAATTTGTGAATGGTTTTTACATTTCTCCCTCTTCCCACTGTAGCCTCCCATTATGACATTTTTGAGCCAGTGGTGCCACCATTAAAAAGAAAAATCAGGAGAGGCAAACAGGGAGACAAAAAGACAGAGAAAAACAACAGTATGTTGCCCATGAGCACTGTCAGGACCCTTCCTGTCAGGATCCCACCTCAGGCACCACCTGCTAGGATCCTGCCTGTGGTCACCGCCTTGTCATGGTCCCACCTCTGGGTCCTGGTCTTTAAACAGTTCTCTCACCAGCTCTAGCAAAGATCTCTCAAGACCCCACTGCTGGGCAGCACCATCAGACCTTCCTGTAAAACAATATTGCCTTGAGACTGCCTTAGTCTCCTCCTGGCTTACTGGTACTTTGTGTCTGGGTGCACTTGGAGGCCACAGCCCCTCTGTAACTTTGTGCCTATAAAGAATACAGCCCTGGGTTGGTTTGGATACCTGATGATGTTCACCTCTGCCACCATTGATACTGTTTCCCAGCCTTGGTATATGCCCTGCCCACCCTTCTGGTCTGTGTAACCCAGCCAAGGATCAGACATTCTGGTAAACCAAGAAATATTTATTTATATACACAGGGAATAACAAGATTGCTTAAAGGTAAGAACATAAGAACATAAGAACATAAGAAGAGCCTGCTGAATCAGGCCAGTGGCCCATCTAGTCCAGCATCCTGTTCTCACAGTGGCCAACCAGGTGCCTGGGGAAAGCTTGCAAGCAGGACCCGAGTGCAAGAACACTCTCCCCTCCTGAGGCTTCCGGCAACTGGTTTTCAGAAGCATGCTGTCTCTGACTAGGGTGGCAGAGCACAGCCATCACGGCTAGTAGTAGTCCTCCATGAATTTGTCTAATCTTCTTTTAAAGCCATCCAAGCTGGTGGCCATTACTGCATCTTGTGGGAGCAAATTCCATAGTTTAACTATGCGCTGAGTAAAGAAGTACTTCCTTTTGTCTGTCCTGAATCTTCCAACATTCAGCTTCTTTGAATGTCCACGAGTTCTAGTATTATGAGAGAGGGAGGAAAACTTTTCTCTATCCACTTTCTCAATGCCATGCATAATTTTATACACTTCTATCATGTCTCCTCTGACCCGCCTTTTCTCTAAACTAAAAAGCCCCAAATGCTGCAACCTTTCCTCATAAGGGAGTCGCTCCATCCCCTTGATCATTCTGGTTGCCCTCTTCTGAACCTTTTCCAACTCTATAATATCCTTTTTGAGATGAGGCGACCAGAACTGTACACAGTATTCCAAATGCGGCCGCACCATAGATTTATACAACGGCATTATGATATCGGCTGTTTTATTTTCAATACCTTTCCTAATTATCACTAGCATGGAATTTGCCTTTTTCACAGCTGCCGCACACTGGGTCAACATTTTCATTGTGCTGTCCACTACAACCCCGAGGTCTCTCTCCTGGTCGGTCACCGCCAGTTCAGACCCCATGAGCGTATATGTGAAATTCAGATTTTTTGCTCCAATATGCATAATTTTACACTTGTTTCTATTGAATTGCATTTGCCATTTCCCCACCCACTCACTCAGTTTGGAGAGGTCTTTTTGGAGCTCTTCGCAATCCCTTTTTGTTTTAACAACCCTGAACAATTTAGTGTCATCAGCAAACTTGGCCACTTCACTGCTCACTCCTAATTCTAGGTCATTAATGAACAAGTTGAAAAGTACAGGTCCCAATACCGATCCTTGAGGG
Organism: Rhineura floridana; assembly: GCF_030035675.1. Lineage (NCBI taxonomy): Eukaryota > Metazoa > Chordata > Lepidosauria > Squamata > Rhineuridae > Rhineura > Rhineura floridana. Next base: position 175,198,353 of record NC_084482.1, on the reverse strand, counting down.
ACTCCACTTTCTACAGCCCTCCATTGGGAGAACTGTCCGTTTATTCCTACTCTCTGCTTTCTGCTTCTTAACCAATTCCTTATCCACAAGAGGACCTCTCCTCTTATTCTATGACTGCTAAGCTTCCTCAGAAGTCTTTGGTGAGGTACCTTGTCAAACGCTTTTTGAAAATCTAAGTACACTATGTCCACTGGATCACCTCTATCTATATGCTTGTTGACACTCTCAAAGAATTCTAATAGGTTACTGAGACAGGACTTTCCCTTGCAGAAGCCATGCTGGCTCTGCTTCAGCAAGGCTTGTTCTTCTATGTGCTTAGTTAATCTAGCTTTAATAATACTTTCTACCAGTTTTCCAGGGACAGAAGTTAAGCTAACTGGCCTGTAATTTCCGGGATCCCCCCTGGATCCCTTTTTGAATATTGGCATTACATTTGCCACTTTCCAGTCCTCAGGCACGGAGGAGGACCCGAGGGACAAGTTACATATTTTAGTTAGCAGATCAGCAATTTCACCTTTGAGTTCTTTGAAAACTCTCGGGTGGATGCCATCCGGGCCCGGTGATTTGTCAGTTTTTATATTGTCCGTTGAGCCGAGAACTTCCTCTCTCGTTACCACTATTTGTCTCAGTTCCTCAGAATCCCTTCCTGCAAATGTTAGTTCAGGTTCAGGGATCTGCCCTATATCTTCCACTGTGAAGACAGATGCAAAGAATTCATTTAGCTTCTCTGCAATCTCCTTATCGTTCTTTAGTACACCTTTGACTCCCTTATCATTCAAGGGTCCAATTGCCTCCCTAGATGGTCTCCTGCTTTGAATGATATTGTCAACAAGTGTGTGGTTTCATAAGTTGTGTTACTCTTTATGTTTCTAGTCATCAATAACCTCCCTCACTACCAGCCTAATCCAATCCAACCCACGAAAACCAACTCCAAACTCCCTCAGAACTCCCACCAACAGAACTCCTTTCCCAACTGTTATCCTCTCATTTATAACTTCAGACACTCAAACGCTCAGCCAATCATAATACAACATTCTCCAGCATTCCAGCCCATGTACTTCCCCCTCTCACTCAGTCTACTTACCATATATACTCTAATAAACCCACACTTACCATATTTACAGTATTATAAATACAGGGGCATCACAAGCACTCCCATCCTAAACACTTTTTTCTCTGGTCTGGGATAGGTTGCAGTGCTTTTGATGGAGTAAACTTTCAGGTAAGCATGCTTAGAATTGCAGCCTTGTTTGCTCTATTTCATCTTATGATTCTATTATAATTTGTATGCCAAATGTTCCTTTCCTTCAAGAAACCTCATCACAATGGGGGGGGCGGCCTTGGCTTGTAGAAGTCTCCTCTGTCATACCTATATCTTGAGTCCCAAATAGATTCTAGTCCCCCTGCAGCGTACTTCTACACCAAAAGTCATGCATTTCATCACTGAGATCTGAGTCTCACACATCTGGTATTAGAGGAAGAGCAGGGATCTAAGATGCCATGCACTTTAGCACCTGAACTAGAAACTTTAGAAAAGAAGCTAGCCAAAGTCTTTGCCTACACATCCTTTCTAAAAAATTAAAAACACAGGAAAAAGAAAAGAGCTCTGATGTGACAATACTCTTCCCTTGACTTAGATACATTAGAAATGGCTCCAAGTGTCCTGTTTAACACAATATGGGAGTTCTGTATTGGAGGCTCTTTGGATTGCCCAGTTTCTGTCTCACTAGGAGGGTATACAAGTCAGACATGTGTTTTACGTCCTGGCAGACACACGGTCTCAGCTGATCAGTTGCTTCCTGAGCTCCTGAACCACTCCTCCTTTCCATAAAGAGCATTTGATTTTTCCTGTTTGAGCTCTACTTCATTATTTAAAAACTGTAACAATGCCCCCTTGCTTGCTTTATTCTTAAATAAATAAAGCAGTATTGAACCCTAACAAAGTACCCATGAGACCTCTTGACCAGGGGTGCAGAACCCTTTCAGTTTGAGGGCTGCATGTTCTCATAAGGAGCTGTCCAGGGCAGGGCCGGTCCCAAAGGGTGGCCAGGTTGGGCCCTGGCCGAGGGCCCCTGGAGCCACAGAGGCCCCTGAGGGGCCTCTCGATAGGGGGGGGAGGAGTGCTCCTTTTCCACAATCTGCAGCAGAGTAGCTGCCTCAGATCTCAGAGAGGGAGCTTCTTCCATCTGCCTGTTCACTGGCTCCACCTACCCATCTCTCCTATCTTTTGAGGCTGCACGAGCAGGACTGCAATTAACCAACATGGTGGCTGAGGTTTCCCTAAGGGGCTGAAGCCTCCAACGTCATCTTGGTTGATGGCACCGATGCGTGCACGTAGCAGCCCATGCAGCCGTAAAAGACAGGAGAGACAGAGCCAGCAAACTGGCGGGTGGAAGAAGCTCCCTCCCTGCGAGAGACAGGTAGGCACACGTGCCTGTGTGTGTGTGTGTGTGCATGTGCGTGTGTGTGTGCACACACATGCGCGCTCGCCAGGGCACAGTTCTCCACATTTCTGCAACATGTTACATATTTTTATTTTAAATAAAATAAATTTTAATATTTAAAATAAATTTTAATATTTTATTTTAAATTTTAATATTTTATTTTAAATTCATGATTTTTTCTGTATTTTAGTGCAAATTTCCAATAAACACATTTTATATGCAGCTTTGACTAACGTACACATTTTTGCAAGCAGTTGTTCTGAATATAATGCATTTTTGTATGTTGTTTTCTCAAATATATTCATTTTTATTCACACTTTCCCCTAACATATGTTTTTTGTGAATATTGGTTGGAGAACTACATCACAAAATTTGGATAAGTATGAATTTTGAAGGATGACTGTGTTTCAGGTCTCATATTGTTTTAGAAAATGCAAGTTTGATAGACAGACCTTTAAATGTGAACTGAATTAAATTTCTCTGTCATTCATATGACTTGAGCTATGTCTTACTTGTATCATTTGAGGCAAAATCTGGGATGTCCTCATAATTTGCACTACCCTGGAAAGAGCAGGTTCATAGCCTGGGGTACAGTAGGGCCCCGCTTACCAGCGGTTCGCATTCCGGCATTCAGCTAATGTGGCGGCTTTCAATTAGGGGAAATTCCCCATTTTAATGCCGTTTTTGTGCTTTTGCTGCATTTTGCGGCATTTTGGCGTCACTTTGGCGTGATGTGCCCCATTATACTCAATGGGTTCCACTTTACGGCAATTTCCACTTTATGGCGGCAGTCCAGAACGAAACCTGCCGTATAAACGGGACCCGCCTGTACTCCTGGATCCAACATTGTCACTTAAGGCCCAGGTGGCCTTGGGGACTAGGAGTGCCTATTTCCAGTCCATCTGATTCGCCAACCACTGCCCCTTCTGCAAAGGGATGACTTGGCCACAGTACTCCATGCTCTGGTAACTTCCAGGTTGGATTATTGCGATGCATTCTAAGTGGGGCTGTCGTTGAAGATGACTTAGAAACTCCAGCTGGTCCAAAATGCAGCTGCTGGGATTTCTTTTAGAACTCATTTAACCCCTGTTCTAAAATGGTTGCATTGATTGGCTGTTCATTTCTGGGCCCAATTTAAGTGTTAACAGTAATGTTTAAAGCCCTAAACTTAGCCCCAAATATCTAAGATACTCTCTCCTTCCCTAAAGACCCTCTTGGGTGTTAAGATCAGCAGAGGGGGCCTCTTTGGTAGTTCCTCTACCCTCAGAAGTTTGGGGGATGGTGGCCTGGGAGAGAGCTTTCTCTTTGGTAGACCCTAAGTTGTGGAATTGCCTCCCCACAGAAATGAATCTGGCATCTTCACTGTACAGTTTTTGGTGAATGCTGAAGATGTACCTCTTTACCCTGGTCTTGGACACCTGAGATGCGTGTTTTCAGGACCCACCCTATTCCTGTGATTGTAATCTAGTTCAATAGTTTATAATACTGAATGTTAGACTCTTGTAACCCACCCTGAGACCTGCTAGTGAAGAGTGGGTAACAATAATAACAACAATAGCAATAATAATAATAATAGACTGAAATATATTGTTGTCTTACTGATCAAATAAATAAATAAATATGGCAACACTATTTGTTCAACAGAAATCATTGTGAGAAGCTGATGAGTACATTCTGGAGCAACACATCCCACCCATTCCCAAGAGCTGCTGCAATGTAAATAAGTGAATTAGCGGGTACAGACATTAACATGGGTGTGGGATCCAGAAGGGGAGAATCCTCCATTTAAAAGGCATGAGTTTACCCTCAAGTAATTTGCTCAGTTATGAAAAGCTATTTGTTTATCCATTTTTGTACACATATTCCAACCCTCCTAAAAAAAAAAGGCCCTCCTTAGACATTTTAAATGCAACACAATCTGAGATACCATTAATAACTGTCCAGTGGAAAGAGTTTTTTTTTTTAATTTCCTTCATCTGATCTGGGTCTTTGATAAATACTACAGACAAACTGAGTGCTGCAGGATCAGTCTTGACAGTTCTTCAATAAAAGGCTGTGTGGTTCTTCATCAGTGTCTTCCTTTCAGTGACAGCTGCTTTGTTCTTCTTCCGTCAGATTTTCTAGTTAACACATCAAAAGTGTATCTGTGTACATGCAGCGCTGAGAAAACAGTTCAAATAGGCAGAGGTTTCACTTTTAACTCTTCCCTGCATCTCCGCCACACTGATCACATAAGGCAGAGCTGCTCCACTGAGTGTCAGAAGGTGCTAAGCGGTTTGCCGTGGAGCGCTCTGAAGTGTAGGACTAGGGGGAATTATCATCTTAAAACATAAATTGGTCAGTCAATCCACTTACTGTCCAAAATTAGCATTCTTCTAAACTAAATGATATTATTAAGTGATATGAAATGTTCAGTCCTTAACAACTAGGGTCTCATATCTGGCCCATGGTGGGTAGAAAGTATTACGGTTGAGTCAGTGTGCAAAACTGGTCTGAGATGAGGTGCTCTGATAAGGCCAGCCCACTTACTATCTAAAACCCTTAGCTGATACTGGTTGGGGGTGATGGGAGGTGGAATCCAAAGTAAAGAGGAGCGAAGGGGAAAACCAGGTATTAACACTGATTTCATAGGTAGAGTTTCATGTCTCCTGTGGAGGAGATAATTTGTTCTCAGTATCAGATAAGGCTTTCAGTGCATGGCTTCTGGTACTGACTATCACAGTGATGGGGGACTTGTGGCCTTCCAGATGTTGTTTGACTCCTGTTCCTATAAGCCCTGACCATTGGCTATGCTGGCTGAAGCTGATGGGAGCGGGAGTCTATCATTAAAATATATTATTTTCCATCATTCTTATGTGGGTAGGGAGGTTATGTTTTGTTGCTCATGATGTATGTGTGTGCGCGCGCATGAATACTTTTAGTATAGTTGTTTGTTTTAATGGATTTTTATTGTATATTCTGTTGTGTATGTTATCATCCCTGTAAATGACTCCAGAACTTCCTCTGGCAACATACAGTAACACAAAAAATGGACTCAGCTGAAATTCAGAACAGAAGAAGAGCTTGGTGGATCAGGCCAGTGGCCCATCTAGTCCAGCATCCTGTTCCCAGAGTGGCCAACCAGATGCCCATGGGAAGCCTGCAAGCAGGACCTGAGTGCAAGAGCATGCTCCCCTCCTGTGGCTTCTAGCAACTGGTTTTCAGAAGCATCCTGCCTCCGACTATGGTGGCAGAGCACAGCCATCACAGCTTGTAGCCATTGCTAGCCTTATCCTCCATGAAATTGTCTAATCCTCTTTGAAAACCATCCAAACTGGTGGCCATCACTGCCTCCTCTGGCAGCGAATTCCATAATTTAACTATGCACTATGTGAAGGACTTTATTTTGCCTGTCCTGAATCTTCCAACATTCACTGAATATCCATGAGCTCTAGTGTTATGAGAGAGGGAGAAAAGCCTTGGTCCATCCACTTTCTCCATGCCATGCATGCAAATGGAACATCAGGTCAATGCTGACATTGAGGTCAGCATGCAAACTATGCCACAGAGTTTCCAGTAGGGCTACTATAGATGATTAATTAATTAAAAGCATTTGGGTTGATTCAAAAGGTACCCATGATTAATCAGGCAACAGATTTTAGTTATTTGAATCCAAGAAATGAATGCAAAGCTGTGGGCACTCTCTTAGAATAGCCATTTTTCCTTCTCTGGTGTACAAGATGTCTACTCTAAGAGTCTGTCTGCCTCTAACATGTGTATGTATTATCTAAAACCATTTTTCCTTATGTAGTTAGAGATACTAGGCAAAATATGGGCAGATCCACACCCTATATTTAAATCACATTCAACAGACATTTAAAGCACATGACTTCCCCCAAGAATCCTGGGAACTGTAGCTTCCCCCTCACAGAGCTACAGTTCCCAGGGCTGAGGACTCTTAAGAAACTACAGATTCTATAGGCTAGGGAGGATGCTTCACAACCAGGAAACCACTATAGAAAAGGGCCTTTTTTCTGGTGGCCACCCTCCAAACCTCTGGAAGTGGTCACAGATGGAAAAGGACTGCAGATGAAGATTGAGTATTATCCTGGCAAAGGAGATGAAGTTAATGCTTATTTTTTTCTTTAAAAAAACACCTCTAAGAAAACAAGCCATAGTTAATGAAAAAAATGCACTTACACATGTTCCAAGACATAAATGAAGTTGGCTTACACTGAGGCAGGCTACTGGTCCTTGTAGAACAGTATTGTCTACTCAGATTGGCAGCCTCATGATCCCCCAGGTAGAAGCTTTCACCTGACCTTGATTAGGAGGGCCCAGCTATATAAGAAGAACCAACAATGAAGGCTACAGAAGGTCTAGGGCTAGACCAAAGAAAAAGAAAAAGCCCTGACACTGAGCCAAAGCCTGTTTGTCAAGAGACCTTTGCATGGGGATCCCCAGAGGCCTCTTTTTCACTATGCCAGATCACCAGCAAAGGTAACAAGCTAGGAAAAGCCAATTGATGGAGTGCTAGGCTCCAGAGAGAAGTGGATCATCTGGTATGGCAGATCCATGACACTAGCTTCCCAGCAGGTGGGTCGCTGTCACTTGCTGGGAGGAAGAGGGGGAGGGCCAAGGTGGCAGGGAGGTCAGGACAGTGCAAATGCACCGACGACAGTGACCCTCCTGCTGGGAAGCTAGCATAGTGCCTTTGCCACACCTGGCAAACCACCTCTGGCTCCAGACCAGAAGATGTGGTCTTTAAGCTCACCACTGTCCAGGAAAGAGGTGGGGCCTGAGAGTGGTTGTCATTTGAAGCAAGTTCATCACTGAGTAATCTGACGTTATACAGCTCTGTCCTGCTTTGCTCTGTGGACATCTGTCCCAGACTGTATCATACTGTAGGATATGCTCTTTAAGGCCCAGGTCTTTTCCAGCATACTTTTAAAATGAGATTCCAGGGACTGAACATGCCTGGCATTCAGCAAGGCTCTCCTCACCTACCTCTCCCGCCTGGCTTCCAAGATTATGCAGTCCTGTCCTTTCTTTTCTGCCAAAGGGTGAGTTTCTCAAAAGCAAAAGCAGATTTGTCAATTTGCTGCTCCATGCATCTTTAGCAAAAGTTTGAAACACATGCACACACACACACACACACACACACAGAGTTGTGTAAGGCTGGAAATGAAGTAAGGCTGGTTTTGATTATGAGATAACTGGGAGATGATGGCAGCAAGGAGGCACATTTCATTCACATCATCATTCTTTGTTACTCTCACTGAGGTCTAAGGTAAAGGTTTGGGCTCTTTCTGGTCCATAAAATATGGATTGCTATTTTCAGACTGCATCAGTGCCATTAATGGCCATTCCCATTAGTCAGCCATATAATACCATTACATTGCTATGAAATGTTGACAGAATGAGCAGCACGACCAAGAGGTTACTGATAGCACATGAAGCATTATTGACAAACAAATGCACACTTGGAAAGGTGCTCCTCCACTCACCTATTTAAACCCTGATTAATAGCCCATAAACTTTTAAAACAAGCTCAGCAGCTCCCTCTAGTTGTAGTCAGTGATAACATGTAGAATGCACATTCCTACTGATGTAAACTGGAACACTTTTCATAAATGCTTAACATACCAAGGACATGGACACACACACACACACACACAATTTGACACAGAAATATTGGACAGCATCTAGCCCACCGTTGGGAATTTATTTCTCTCTTAAATGTACTGTATAACCTGCTCTTCAATGGCCAAATGGCCCAGGTGGCTTACAAAAGAGCAAAATATATAAATATTACAAAAACATCTATAGCAATAGTAAAGCTATGACAACACAGTGCAAGGCAAGACTGAAATATAATAATAATAATAACAATAAACCTCACAGCTACTGACAACCTTTAAAATTCAGCAATGTTAAACAGCCTGGGGAAACAGAGAGGTCTCTGCGCTGTGCCAAAGGATAGCAAAGTATACCTAGAACTGAACAGTACTCCAGATGAAATGCTACATAGGCAGGGGGACCCAGTGTGCGGCAGCTGTGAAAAAGGCAAATTCCATGCTAGCCATAATTAGGAAAGGTATTGAAAATAAAACAGCCGATATCATAATGCCGTTGTATAAATCTATGGTGCGGCCGCATTTGGAATACTGTGTACAGTTCTGGTCGCCTCATCTCAAAAAGGATATTGTAGAGTTGGAAAAGGTTCAGAAGAGGGCAACCAGAATGATCAAGGGGATGGAGCGACTCCCTTACGAGGAAAGGTTGCAGCATTTGGGGCTTTTTCGTTTAGAGAAAAGGCGGGTCAGAGGAGACATGATAGAAGTGTATAAAATTATGCATGGCATTGAGAAAGTGGATAGAGAAAAGTTCTTCTCCCTCTCTCATAATACTAGAACTGGTGGACATTCAAAGAAGCTGAATGTTGGAAGATTCAGGCCAGACAAAAGGAAGTACTTCTTTACTCAGCGCATAGTTAAACTATGGAATTTGCTCCCACAAGATGCAGTAATGGCCACCAGCTTGGATGGCTTTAGAAGATTAGACAAATACATGGAGGACAGGGCTATCAATGGCTACTAGCCATGATGGCTGTGCTCTGCCACCCTAGTCAGAGGCAGCATGCTTCTGAAAACCAGTTGCCGGAAGCCTCAGGAGGGGAGAGTGTTCTTGCACTCGGGTCCTGCTTGCGGGCTTCCCCCAGGCACCTGGTTGGCCACTGTGAGAACAGGATGCTGGACTAGATGGGCCACTGGCCTGATCCAGCAGGCTCTTCTTATGTTCTTATGGAAAGGTCTCTCCCACACTGCAGTTCACCTTAGTGGAGGCACCCGACAAAGAATCTTGGTGAATGGGAAGACAGACATGAGAGAAAACCGCACAGTGGACAGCTAGGTCATAAACCACACATAGCTTTAAAGATAAGCACTAGGTCTTGGAATTGAGCATAGAAACAAATACAGAACCAAGAAAGTTGTTTCATAAGAGGTGGGATCATGATCATGATCCTGGGTCTTTTTAAGAACATAAGGATATAAGAAAAATCCTGCTGGATCAGACCAAAGGGCTATGTAGTTCAGTATCCTGTTCTCACAGTAGTCAGCCAGACGCCAATGGGAAGCCTGCAAATGACCTGAGTGCAACACTTCACTTGTGATTCCCAGCAACTGTCATTCAGATACATAATGCCTCCAACAGTGGAGTTAGAACACAGCCATTATGGCTAGTAGTTATTGATAGCCTTATCTTCCATGGATTTGTCTAATCCTTTTTTAAAGCATCCAAGTTTATTTATTTATTTAATTATTGTATTTATATACTGCCCCATATCCGAAGTTCTCTGGGCGGTTTACAATAACTAAAAACATTTTTTAAAAAGTTGGTGGCCATCACTGTCTCTTGTGGGAGCAAATAGCAGTTTAACTATGAGCTCTGTAGAGAAGAGGTTCCCTAATCTTCTAGCATTCAGCTTCTACTATCATGAGATCAGAAAAAAACTTGGGATTCACTTTCTCCACACTCTGCTTAATCTTGTATACCTTTATTATGTCCCCTCATACCTTTTTTTTCTAAATTAAAATGCTCCAAATGATGTAAACGTTTCTCATAGGGGAGTTGCTCCATCCCCTTCATCATTGTGGTTGCCCCTTTCTCAGTCTTTCCCAGCTCTCCAATATCATTTAACCAGAACCACACACAATACTCCAAGTGTGGTCACATCATAGAAAGGTGGAATCTTGAAAGATTCCATCAACGCTGCCTCCAGAAAATTCTGCAAATTACTTGGGAAAACAGATGGCCTAATGTGAGCTTTTTGGAAGAAGCAAAGACTACCAGTGCTGAAACAATGATCCTTCAACATCAACTTTGCTGGACTGGCCATGTTGTCTGAATGCCTGATCACTGTATTCCAAAGCAGCTACTTTACTCCCAACTTAAGGATGGAAAACGGAATATTGGTTGTGTCCTGCCCAGAGTGAGACTCACAAGACGGAGACGAGGATGGAATTAATTCCTTTTTTATTAAAGTAACATCAAAGGCAATACGTTTCATAGGCGCACTATGCTAACTCACTGCAACCCCTAACTAGGCTACCTAAGTACACTCTGCAGCGTGTGAAGAAAGTTGACTCAGCACCCACATCAGGGGGGTGCAGCCTTAAGTAGGAAAGGTCTTCACCCGTAATCTCTGACTCCTTTGAAGACTCTCCCTCTGACCGAAGCGCTTCTCCCAGCATCTGGCGCGGGGTGAAAGGGGGCGTGCCTCCGCTGGCTCATCTGACAATACAGTCTTGATAGGTGCCGACTTGGCTTCAGGAGGTGGGAAAGCGCTTGAAGTGCCAAGAGGGGAGCTCAGAGGAGGTGGATTTGGCGTGCGCACCAAGACATCCCCCAATGGCTCTATTGGGGCATCTGGAAGTTGAGTGCAGTCTTCTTCTGTGGGAGAACTGTCCATGGGAACTGGCACAGTGTCAACCACACCCCCTCCTGCCTCGTCCTCGAAAGTCTAAACACCGTCTGATTATACAGGGAAGGAGCGGAGCCATAAGTCTAAACTTCGCCAGGAAGTGATCTGACCACGACAATGGGGTGACATCCACCCCCTATCTCCAGACCACCCCTTCATCTGGAGCAAAAACCAAGTCGAAGGTGTGCCCTGCCCTATGTGTTGGGCCAGTAACTACTTGAGATAGCCCCATGTTCGTCATGGAGGCCATGAAGTCCCAAGCCAGAACACTAGAGGCAGCCTCCACATGGACATTGAAATCACCCAGCACTATCGTTCTGGGCTGCTCCAATGCCACAGCCGAGACGACCTCCACCAGCTTGGTCAGAGAAGCTGCCAGGCAGCAGGGTGGATGGTACACCAGCAGCAACCCTAGTTGGGAAGCTAGTGTTGCTGCTCTGTCACACTGGGTGAGCCACTTCTGCCACATTAGCTACTATGCAGCCCTGTAGCCAACTTTTCTTGTTAAGTTGGGCTGCCACATTTCTATGTGGGGCATTGGGGGGAGGCACATAACACCAGCCAATCCCTCCACTCACTGGTGGAGAGGATTTGAGGGCCAAGCAAGGGAAGAGAAAGGCAGTGACTTTTCCCTGACTCCTCCATGCAGAGTGTGGGTTAACCTACATAATGGGCTATGCAAAGGTCAAGTTAACAGACAATTTAGTATGAACACCAATTTGGAAAGAACAATTCGGTATGACTGGCATAGTTTTTGTTTCATAAGAAAAAAGAATGTTAAGGATACAGTGAACAAGGAGATACCAAAAAGTGTAAAACAAACAATAGTGTATGCTATAACTAAGAAGTTAAAAACTAAATTAATCATGTGTCCAGAGCTTGGAAAAGTTACTTTTTTAAACTACAACTCCCATCAGCCTCAGCTAGCATGGCCACTGGATTGGGCTGATGGGAGTTGTAGTTCAAAAAAGTAACTTTTCCAAGCTCTGCATGTGTCACAACAGTACCAATAAAAACAGAGTAAGAGCACATTATAATGCAACCATACTCAAGCATTCAGGGAGAGTGGTGCTGAGAACAATATGTATAACTTTTTGTTGAAGTCAGTGAGATCCTTAATATTGTAAAATATTTACTGCATAATAGACTTCCTTTGGTAAACTTATAAAATGCTTGATAAACATGCAAGAAAGCTTTCTGGATGGTAGGTTCACAATACATCTTTTCAGAGAGAGAAAAATAACCTTTAGAGTTTCCTTCCTGTTGGACAATCAAGGGAAAACATTTTAACTGCTTGTTCTATAAAGGACCAACTAAGCGATTGGAAACTAACTGTGGAAAGCTACTAGATTTTTTTTTACTGTTTGCTAGATTGATTTCTCTGCCCTTAAACCCTGAGAAGGCCTCATGTTGAGCTGCCCACATTGAGAAAATCAGAAATCAGGCCTGAACTGCAGCCTAGTTGACTGGCCAGCCAGCTAACTGTAGTGTGTGCAGTAATGTTTCTATTCCTCTAAGGCTGTTTTCATCCTTTGCCATTAAGTACACAAGAAAAAGAAGAAAAAATAGCCACTATGATTGTGAGTATAGTGACTGCTTTAAAAGAGTAAAGAATAACTTAGGGTAGTTTTTTTCTTTCAGATCACTCTATTTTTTTATTTCACCCTTTAGCAATAAGAATCTAATCCTGCTATACTTATCACAATAACTGCAGAATAAACAAACTCTTACTTCTTATTGTAGGCAAACAAACATTCTTCTTTATTGCTGGCTGGGTAAAGAACACAACTGAAACAAACTAAAAAGCAGAGCAAAGGAAAATCCAAGGGCTCATAATGCAAAGTTCTAATATTTAACTCTTCAAGGGCATGTTACTATACATGCTCTCCCCCCCCCCCAGAATCGCTTAAGTAATTATAGGATGATTGTGATCATGAAAAATCTACCCTCAGTCAGGGAAAGTCTTGAGTGAGCAGACTTTCTGGAGCTTTTACATGAGGCTTTTTTTCGGTGCACTCGCCCTGCCTTATTCACTGAATTTTTCAGTGTCCTATTCTTAAAATTCTCCTGTTCTTAAAACAAGCCGTCATTCTTTAAATGAAGGCTATCATTGTTTGTCATATCACAAATTAAAAAGACAATTTTCAAAAAAAATGGGGGGGAGGAAACACAGCTCTAGGAAGGGTGGCACATCCATTTCCCCCACCCTGGCTTCAGGGTGAGCTTTGGGTGAGTTCTAGAATCAAAAGATGAAATGAGAAAGATATACTTTTATACCACTTATTCAGTTGATGGGTCCCTTAGTACAAATGTGAAAATTACTGCACTTCTTACTGGATGGGGAACCTGTGGTTCTCTAGATATTGTCTAACTCCAACTCCCATCATTCCTGCTGGCTGGGAAAATGGGAGTTTGATTCCAAAAACATCTGGGTCACAGGTTCCCCATCCCTGGCTTAATCCTTTAAAGAGAACTGCTAGCATTCTCTAGCCTTATTTTGTGGTTTTGGGTAAAACTGGTAGTCTTGTTTCAACCAGGGTCAATACTGTCACACTTTTAGACACTGAACAAGGACACCCTACTAAAGTAACATATTCAATTAGTAAGGGCATAAAGAGAGGTGTTCTTCATGCCTAAATGTAAATGTACTGCCTTCAAGTCGATTCCCACTTATGGTGACCCTATGAATAGGGTTTTCATGACGCTGAGAGGCAGTGACTGGCCCAAGGTCACCCAGTGAGCTTCATGGCTGTGTGGGGATTCGAACCGTGGTCTCCCAGGTCATAGTCCAACTCCTTAACCACAGCACCACACTGCCTCACTAAAATTCAAGCCTGAACAACCTCTCAGAAATGTTGTCACAACCACCTGTTTGGGCTGGCCTCTGGGATTCAATAAGGAATAATTACAAAAGGATGAAGACATAGACAGACAGACAGAGAGAGAGAGAGAGAGAGAGAGACAGACAGACAGACAGACATAGGTAGCATTCTAAACTCTTGACTGGCTAGGGACTGTTATTACAGATTTAGATGGGAAAACACCTTAGCAGAAAAGGCATACATAAGATTGGCTTGGTGTAAACCTTGTCTCCACTTAGCACCTTTTAACTTATCAGCAAAATACACAGAAAAGGGTTGACTGGCACTTTTCACCAAACCATCCCATTAAAATGTTTTAGCCTTTTATTTTAGCCTTCATTATCATTATATAATGTGCAGTATTGCTTATACAGGCTGGCCATGCTGTGATGGACAGCAAATTGGCCTATTATGCTAAAATGTTAATGAATAAGCTGCCTCTTTGTTATTCTGATGAAACCTGTAGAGTGACATATAGTGGTGATGATGAAGTTAGTTGTCGAGTGAGTGCATTTTCATTGCATTCTGCTCATAGCACTGATGGATTCTATCCTCAAATTTCCTTTTAACACTGAACTTGGGTGGTGCAGTACCCATCAGTTTGGAAGTGAATTAGACCACCCCACAACAAGCTTCTGTCCAAAGTATGCATAAGTATATATATTTTTTAAATACATTAAAAGAAAAAAGAAAATGTAAAATCCTCCAAAACATCTGGCCAAGAATCTATGCTCAGTGACTTTCAGGATCTATGAAATGTTAAAGGGAATTGAACCACAAAATGTTGGGGGTGATAACTGAAAAACAGAAAGATGCTTGGCACTGGTCCCTCTAAAAACTAGAGATGAAGAATGTGGACCTGTGGTTGGCTTCACAAGCCTGTATCCAAAAGTAAGCCTCACTGAGCTCAAAGAAAGCCATGACCACCCACCCCATCATAAGATTCCCTTCCCTTTGAAATAGCACAAACCATTTTATTGCAACCCTCTGACCCCAAGTAGGATCTATCTTGGACTTACCCCCAATTCTGTCCCCAAATTGGATGAACCTTGAAATAGACCAGAAGGAGCCCAGGCACAGCACAGATGCATGTATTTTTAAGAAATAAAATATGGAGGAGAATTTTTCTGATAAATGTGGGTTTTAGATAGGACTGTAACTGATACAAGGAATCGGAAAAGAGAAAATGTTTTCTCTCCCATTTGTTATAAATAAATGTAGAATTGTTAGTCTAAAGGGAGAAAGTGCAGAAAGATTTCTATTTTCAACAGACAAAAACTGTGATACTGTTTTATACTGTGAAAAAAAACTATACCCTTTTTTAAGTCAATTTGGAATTTATCCAGCATTTTTAGATACCTTTTCAAAACATGCTGTTCCTAAGACTATGCTTAAAATAGAGTTACACATATTTCCTCTTACAGTTGCTAACAGTAAAATACATTTGTTTTAAAAAGGAGTAATATCCCCCCAAATTCAACATCTATTTAGTGCTTTCCTTATCTTCATGTTTATGTCTCCTCAGCATTGTTGCCACTTATTTTTGTTGCCAGATCGAAGTAGTTCTCAGTTCCCTTTCGAAAGACAAATAAAGATAATGATTTAAAATTGCTCTCTACCCTTTGTTCTTGATACGTCTATTGATCTGTTCCCACCATACCCATACCTTTGGTTTTAAATACAGACACATGTTTTTCACAGATAATTTCCTAGGAATATAGGAAGCTGCATATAACATATATAACAAGAGCCTGCTGGATAACAAGAGCCTGCTGGATCAGGCCAGTGGGCCATCTAGTGCAGCCATTTGTTCTCACAGTGGCCAACCAGATGCTTATGGGAAGCACAAAATCAGGACCTCTCCCCATTTGTGATCTCCATTCAGTGGAGGTAGAATATAGTCACTGTGGATAGTCGCCGTTGATAGATTTATCCTCCATGAATTTGCCTAATCCCCTTTTGAAGCTATCTAGCTCAATATACACCAGGGATTGACAACCTTTTGCCTGTAGGCTGTGGCCCTACCATGTCCTTGGCTGATGCTCCTTGGATTTCTGTATTAGCTGGAGGGGGGGGGGCTCTCTTGCTCTCCAGCTCAATTTGGTTGGGATCCTAGTTTGAGGAGTGTAAAGATTTAAACTATTTGCACCTACTGTGGTCTTAGTGTGAATCAGGGTGCCTGTGCCTGCTGTAGCACCCTGTATCTCCGGAAGAATCTAGATGTAAATGAGGAGGCTTGGAATGGCATGTGCATGGCCCTGTCCCATAATTCATGCCTCATACCCCTGATTTATTGGGGTGTTTATTGCTTTGTACACTGTAATTGCATAGTATTGGAGTCTGAAGAGCTTAAAGCATAGGCTTTTTGACATGGTTATAAGAAGATGAGAAAAGAATTTTTCACTCTGTCTGTGTTCAAAAACAGAACTTGGGAAAGTTGTTCAGTTAACCAAAACAGTACAGCTTGTCCCACACTCCTACTCTGCCAGTGGGCTTGTTTGTGGCTTTCTCAAGCTCAGAAGGGACAGTGAGCATAATTGGTTTATGAATGTTCTCACCCTGCTTATGTACAAACTGTTGATAGTCAAAACAAGCATTTATGCCTATAAAGGGAAAGCTAGGAGTGCAACTGCACTCCCAGCCCAAAGTGTTGCAAATACAGGGTCAGGAGAGGTCAACAAAAGTCACCTGAGGGGAAGACCCAGCAATCTAGGTGCTGGGAAGATAATGATCTCATAGGTATAAGGTGCCCCCTTCCAGAGGCTCTAGAACCCCTAGAGTGGGGAGATTAAGCCTCAAAGTAACATACAGATTGAGCATTAAAGCATCAAAGTGACATCAAAAGCTTCAAGGTACCATCAAGAAAAACGTCAAGAAGACTTAAGAGCTGTAACTCTTCCCAGACAAGAGATCCTCGCTGGCTGTTCATAAGGCTTCCAGTCAATGAGACACACGTAAGAGCAACTGAAGATGGGAGGGGGGAAGAGACCTGTTAGCCATTAGTTTCATTTTAGTGCTTTATTGCTTGCAAACGGCAGTTTCATGTAAACAGCTTTCTTAATAAACCATTTAACCTCTTCACCACCAGAAGTGTTCATGGCCTTTTGAAATTTCAAACTGATTTATCTTGTGCTTGGCCAGGGCTAGACATTTTGCAAAACACCTGCCTGTCTGCCAAAGGTAGCATACTTTTGTGTGTGAATGATGGGTGAATGGATGGTATGTGTGTTTGTGTGTGTGTGTGAATGGATTAATGGGGGGTAGGAATGGATGGAGGGGGGGATAAACAAGATTCTAACCCCACCCACTGACTGTCTCCACTGACTAGCAGCAGCTCTCTAGAATTTCAGATATGTCATGCCAAGGATTGCAGTTGGAACCTTCTACATGCAAAGCATGTGATCTATCGCTGAGCTACAACTCTTCCCCACAATTATCATATTGTAGCCTTTTGGTTTGAAATTCCATCAAACACTTAGTTTTCTCTCAGAAGCCAGAAATTTGTTTCTTTCCTCTTTTGGGATGACCAGGACATAATCTTACAATGGGCTAGGGATGGAAAGATCTGTCAGTTTCAATTCTCCCAGCTTCTCATTTTTCCAGTCTTAAATTAAGTTCTCCACGTTTGTGCAGCAATTTGTGATTCTTTAAAAAGAAATCCTCATGAAAATTCTCCAGCATCTCAGTGCGAATTTCTTCTAATAAATGCATTTTTGTAGGCAGGCTTCTAATAAACACATTTTTGCTAGCAATTTCTTGTCATATAATGCATTTTTGTATGTTACTTTCACTCATATAACCATTTGTATGTATACTTTCCCCTAAGGTATGCATTTTTGTAAACATGGTTTGGTTGGTGAACTGCATTGCACAATTCAAATAAATGTGAATTTCAAAGGATAGCTGTGTTTTGGTTCTCATATTGTTTCGGAAAGTGCAAATTTGATCGATTCAGCTTGAAATGCGAACTGAATCGAATTTCTTGCCCATCCCTACAGTGGGCTCACCTTGAAATGAGCAATGCCAAAAAACCTCAACAAGATCAGGCTTGCATACAAGCTTTGGGTGATCAAAAGGCTCACAGTGTGCCAGGAGATCTCAGAAGAAAGGGAAGGGAGAGGAGCCTCCTTTTTCCCCTCTTGCTATGCACCACCAGCTGGTAAGTGGTGAGGATGATCAGGGGATTGTTTTCCGAACACTGGCTTGCCTTGTCAAATAAAGAGTTATTTCTGATTTGGTAGGAAATAGCTCAACTTCTTTCCAAGCCAGTCTAGCACCAGGAGGGGCAAGCTCATCCATTTCTACTTGAAACTAGCTGGTTGTCCTCCAGGACCAGTATTGGTATTTGTCCTGTTTGGCTCCAGTCCAGCAGTGCATGGTTTGGTAAGGGGCATTGGATTATAATCACCTCTACCCTGTTCCTTGTACTATGGCAGATCAGCATTTTGGCCAGGTTAATTACAGGGTTGTACATGTGCAGCCTGGCTACTGGATTGCACACAGCACCAATGTGTAGAGCCTTTCCCGCATCTAGCAAACATACATATGGTTTCACATCTGGCTGAAGAGCTTGACAGTGTTTGCATTTGATTTTCAGTCCTTAACACGGGCTGTTAGGGCTGGTGGGTGGGTGACTGTTTGATGATGATGAAGCAGGCAGATATTTTTGCAAGTTCTTGTGCTAGTTTGAGGCACCATCTACACTATATATTCAAAGCAGTATCATACCACTTTAACAGTTATGGCTTTCCCCAAGGAATCCCGGGAACTGTAGTTTGTTAAGGGTGTTGAGACAAGCCCTATTTCTCCTCACAGAGCTACAATCCTCTGAGTTCCCTGAGAAGAGGGCCTGATTGTTAAACCACTCTGGGAATTGCAGCTCTGTGAGCAAAATAGGGGTATCTTAAGACCTCTCAGGACCCTTCACAAACTACAGTTCCCAGGTTTCTTTAGGGGGAAGTCGTGACTGTTTGACATGGCCTGTTACTGCTATGGTGCAGATGGGGCCAAACATTAATGAATTAATTGTTCACTAATTGTTCACTATGTAGAGGAAAGTGTTTGAAAACGTATCTTTAGTCGAGGGTGGCACCCTAGATAAATACTCCAAATAATCATATAATGAATAACGTTAACCCTTTGTTGGGAGTTCATTTACCATACTGTGCTGAAAGGAAAAGAGATTCCACACAAAAAATGTGTATAAGCTGATAACTTTCTCACAGCTTCAGTCTCCAGCCGAGCACAGATCTGTTTCAATAACTGTTGGTTCACATGATGAGTAAGATAGAATAATCTTCCTCACCCTGGTCCCCTCCAAAGGTTTTGGATACAACTCCCATCAGCCACCATGATCAATGATCAGGGATGATGGAAGTTCTAGCGCAAAACCTCTGGAGGGCACCAAGTTGGAGAAGGCTGATATAGAGTCAACATGATATTGATGATTGATCATAACAATAGCAACAGGATGTGTTTCCTCTCCCCCTCCCTAGTTGCCTCACAAACACTGCATAGTTTGACATTGTAAGAGAGACATTACTCTATCAATACAATTGTCCTTGGGATGTCGATGGGGATTTTATGAAGAACAAAAAATGTTTCTGAAGAAGCTGTTGTAAGTGAAGAAAAGAACTTAATATACTTGTGCTGCCATTGTGCTTTGAATGAGCCGTCACAATGTCAATCAAATGTCTAATACTGAGAAACCTTGCAATGTCAATGCAAGTGATGATGTCAATGGCAGATTCCCTATTAATAACTGGAATTCCAGTTTTATCAGGTGCCAAAAAGTATTTTACTTTCTCATGAATATTCAAAAATGTGGTTGCTTGTCCACCCCCGCCCCGTACATCTCAAATGAAGAACATTTAGCCCCTTGAAATGCTAGACATACAAACTTAAGAGCTGGTCTGAAGTGTGATACTGAGGATATGAGGGTTTAAGAGGATTCCATTAAGTTTGGATTTGTCTTATTTGTCTGACCAAGTTCATCTCCCTGTAGTAAAATGATTTTCACTGTGAAGTCACTGTGATCTCACACTCTAGTGGTCTGTGTATCCCAGAAATATGAATGTTGTACTGTTATATAACAAACAACTTCAGTAATTCAGCAATCTATTTTTATTTCTTTGCTTTCTTTCTTATTGAGCTTTTTGTGGCTGTTTGTCTTTCTAAAAAAAAAGTTTTAATTCCATTGTTCCCAATGTGAGGGAAATAAACTATGCTAGCTCCAACACTGACATTCTTTCCTCTCCGTCCTGGGAGTGTGTTGTGGTACCAGGAGGCCTTTTGATCTTGCAGAGCCACAGCCTCTTTCAGCATGCCACTGGCATGGCCTTCCCACCATCACCACACTTTTATCCTTGCGCTATTGGAATTCGTCTGTCAGAGAAACACTAGAATATTGGCCCTTGTGGCAAATAGACTAGATGACCCATGGGGACTCTTCTTACATTCTCTGCTGAAAGGGCTCTTCCTCCAGTTGGAGGATGGGGATTCTTGAATCCAAGTCCAATTCATAGTGTATTCTATGGTTTATTATTGTTTTATCTCTGTCCTTGTAACACACACAGGGCGCATCCAACTTGAATAAAGGTGGGACACAAATAAAAATAAATAAATTTCACAAACTCAAGAATGTGTTGCCTAACTTTGCCTTTCTGTGTTCTGATGAGTCTAAATCTGGCCCCATCTGTGCTATACAATAAAGCAGTATCATGCCACTTTAAGCTGTCATGGCTTCCCCCCATGAATCCTGGGCACTGTAGTTTGTTAAGGGTGCTGAGATTTGTTAGGAGACTCCCCTTCCCCTCACAGAACTACGGTTCACAGAATTCCCTGGGAAAAGGGATTGATTGTTAAACTGCTCTGAGAGGGGACTAGGGGTCTTCTAGCAAATCTCAGTTCCTTTAACAAACTACAGCCCCCAGGAAACTTTGGGGAAAGCCATGACTGAATAAGGTGGTATGCTGCTGCTTTAAATCTATAGTGTAGGTAGGGCCTCTGGTTCAGTTTAATTAAGGGATGATGGGGGTAGAATGCAGCCCTGTTGCTTTGCTTCCCCTCCCTATTGCTTTTAAGCAACATGGTGCACTTGAGACTGAATGGAAAGAGTTGCAGGTTTAGTCTTCTGGGGTGACTGACATTTTCTCACTTTCCTGAGGTATGGCTGTTATGTCAGAGAGCCTCTCCATCAAACCCCAAATGGAAAGAGCTCTGAGGCTTAGAGTAGTATGCACAATTGCCTGAAAGACAGGACAGAAAGGAAGAGCAGCTTTCGGGAGATAATGTCAGCCCATCAGCATTAGACAATAATAGAGAATGGATTCTTCATCCTTCTTCCCCTTAAGACAGCCATGGGTGATACATCTCTTGGCAGTGTCAACCTAATCTAAGTTATCCCCATTGTCAGGCTCCTCAAATAGCACCTGTCCATGGTCAAATTTATGTTGGGAAAACCTTAATATAAGCTTTTAATAAGATGAAAAAATTTAGCAATATGCTGTTATCTGGAGATGATATATTTTATATACAGGAGACATATTTAATTAGCTCTGCTGTAGTCAATTCGGCTTGTAGGGTAGCTGGCAAGTAATATCTTCCAATCAAGCTTTCCTTCCCCCCCCTCTTAATCATGGTTATCACATGAAAGACGATGCATATTAACCTTTCTTGTGATTAAGGTGGCTCATCCTGATCCATTTTGATACTAATTTTACTGGTGTTCAATAATTTATTTTATTATTAAGATACGTACATACTCCCCCAAATTCTCTATTATTAAATAAATATTAAGATGGAATTACCAGGCCCTTTTATAGAACTAGCTGAAACATGAAACATCTGTGTGTCAGGGGCTGGTGGTGAGCGGACCGAATTGCTGCACCACTTCACCTCTGCCCCAGCTGGAAGTAAACACAGCTTGGTTGGAGGTAGAATCAGATGATGACAGGCAGGGCTGGTGAACACCTCCACTTCTTCTGCCAGTATTTAACAAGACAGACAGGCTGGGAAAAGATAGGCGGCAACAGCATACGTACTAGAGTGGCACTTACATCTTTGAGTTAACAGGAGAGGAGATTCCCAAGGAGATTTACTACCAAGGAAATGCAGCTAAGTAAATGGGCTTGGACTGAAGAAACTGCAGGGTCCTTCTAAGAATAATAGCAGGCTAAGGGCATGGTACACTTTAATACTGGGACTTTATTTACTGCCAGAATAACTCTTCCTAATGAAAGGAATAAGAGACTCACTTGGTCTCCTAAAGTATTTGAGGTAGATTGAGGCTCTGAAGGTATTCTAGAAGCTGCTGTCTTTAGGCCTACCTCCACATACTTTGTGTGCAGGCGACTGAGCTTAATTCACAAAACCGGTTAGAGTTTTTGCAATCAAGTGCAGAGCTTGGAAAAGTTACTTTTTTGAACTACAACGCCCATCAGCCCAATCCAGTGGCCATGCTGGCTGGGGCTGATGGGAGTTGTAGTTCAAAAAAGTAACTTTTCCAAGCTCTGCGGTATATACATTTTAATAAATAATAATAATAATAATAAATAAATAAAATAAGAGGTGCCAAAGCTCAAGCCCTTCTGGAAGTTGGAAGCCACACTCTCTGACATGGAAAATACCCAGTCCCAACTGCAAAAGGGCTTGCCTAGTAGTATTTTGGGTTGTTTTTAATTATTTATTATATAACTGTTGTAACCCACCCTGGGACATTTGGGTGAAGAACAGGTAATGTAATAATAATAATAATAATAATAATAATAATAGATAAAAGTGGTGTGTGTGACAGAAGACTGATGAGAAATACTTCAGATTTTTGCACAATCTTCTCTAGCTTGCAAGTGCAGAAAGAAAAAAAATAATCTCAGGAAAGTGTACTGTTGGGTGCAGATGTGCATGCACTTGTGCTCACTGCCACTACCAACCCAGTGTTTTGCCCACCCTCACCACTGCCCTACCCAACCCCAGTCCTGGCAAGCAGCAGCCCTGATATAGCTAGGAGGGCAGCATTATTGTACAATGGCTGCTATGTGCCCGTCCTTGTGAAGCAGCATGTATGGGAAGATGCCTGCATGTGTCGAAACAGCATGTTTGGAAAGATGCCCCTCCTTCAGTATCGCCTAAAAAAGAAACTAAATGCACCATGCTCATATTAACATTCTGTTTTACATGCTCTGGATTTGCGCTTCCAAACTGAAAAATTGTTCTAAATTAAGGTCAGATACATCTAAACATTCTCAAGCAATACTTCAAAATGTATTTCTTTATCCCATCCTTCCACCAAGAAAGTTCACAGTGGCTTACAATGTGTCCTCAATGTATCCCCACAACAACCCTGTAAGGTAGGTTAGGCTGAGAAAGAGTGGCCCAAGGTCACCCATTGAGCTTCATGGGTGAGTGGGGATTTGAACCTCATTCTTCCTGGTCTTAGTCTAACCACTACATCACCTGGGAGTTAGCACCATTTGATTCACTAGGGCTTCCTTCTGAGAAACCATGGTTAGGATTTAGCTGTAAATCTGTTATTCTGCTCTGCCCACTTGTCTTAAGAATCACAGGCATATAAGATGCTGTCACAGCACAACAGTTCAAAGGATTTGGGGCTGATTCACATAATCACACTGACATTCTTGGTCACCACAAACTGAAAATATTTATGATGAAGAGGAAGCAAAATTCATGGCCATACAATCTTTTCACCATATTTTAAACAGAAGCAGGGAGTGGGGTGGGAAGGTTCGTAATGACTGTATGAACTGCTGCAGTACTGTACCAGTGTCTTCCATCCTTTTTCTAAGTCTTGAGCTGGTATAAATCTACTGAGAAATGGAGATGTTGACCCATCATCTTCCTTTTTTTCTTTTTCATTTTTGTTGAACAAAAAATATACTTTTCTGAAATAGTTTTTAGGAGAAAAATGTGCATTAGCACATGATGCATATCTTATATGTCATGTTTGTTTTATCACTGGCAATAAAGAGGGAATTTGTTTCACATGAACAATATTGTTAAAGCCTTAAAAATTCAACGTCTATAAAAAGCAACAGCATGTAAGTACTTTAGTTTTCAAAACACTGATATATCTGGGTGAAGCAGATAAACAGATAGCATAAATACATCTTCCTGGACCATTAATCATTCCCTCCCCCTCTGTAAAATATAAAAAATTGTGCCAAATGAAATTTAAACATTTCTCTGTTGAAAAAACATTTACAAGTAATAAGCTATTGAGAAACAGATATTTAAATGAGACGTAACTGTGATATTAAATGGATAAATGTAAAGTGTTCTGTGTGCATTTAGATAGCATTAGGAGCAGAAAATTACAAAATTTAAATACTGTAGGAGGTATTTATGTAGGTAGACTATAAAAACAACATGCAATCTGGAATTCTTCTAAAGAACATAAACCCTAGCTGGAGCAGCAACGTCATTGGATTAAGAGACAGGTCTTTGGTTGAAAGTTTAATGTTTAAGACCTTTATATTTTAAAAAGACCTTTATATTTTAAAAAGAAATAATATTAAATAAAACTTGCTCCATTAACTCTCTATGTTAAGGTATAATGAATTGCTGAGAATTTGCCCAATGACAATGAAAGTATTCTTCAATTCACAAAAGTAAGTGTTGGATTTTTTAATTATTTTTTATTATTTATTTTTCAAAAAACTTATTTCCTGCCTCCTTTCTGAGGAACTCAAGGCAGCTAGCACATCACAATACAAAAACAGTATTTTAAAATATAAAATGATCCCAATGTAAGCCCATAATTAAAACCAATAAAACAAAGAACCCCCCCACAGTAGAAATTCTTGCACAGAAAATTTGTGATTGGCCTGAACAAATTATAACTTAGAAGCTTCTTTTCTAATAAGTGTTCTTTAAAAAGGGGGGAAGAAAGGAGAAGGAGGAACCAAATATCTATCAGTTTACATTTTCAGATTGAAAAGAATGGTTTCAGCAAAGAACAAATCTTTTTTGAAAAACACTCCAAATTATGTGAAGATTCTTCTTTTCCCCCATAGTATTTGGCACTATTGTTTCCCTTCTGCCTCCCACTTCTTCCTTTTTCCTAAAACCGCTCTGAATTTGGATTCTCTGAACTAGAGCAGGATATAAATCTGCAAAATAAATAAATAAATAAATAAAAATAAATAAATAAAATAGTCACACCTAACTAGGATCTCATAGTAAATGGTGTGCTATCGCACAACATGATAGCCATGATGATGGCATCATCCAATGCCAGTGAAATCAAGTTAACACAACCAAATAGATTTTGTAATATAACTATGTTATTGAGGGGGCAGAAGAGGGCAATTGAGAATGAAGGCGATTGAAATGAATCAGCAACCATGCCCAGAAGATGTGTTGAAAATTCCATAAATGGAAAGGTGCTTTTCTTCCTTCCTTTCTTTTTTTGCAAAAACTCTATGAGAAAATGGTGAATAATTTAGATACAGTCCTAGTTAACATTTTACTTCCATTATCCCTGATAGTAGAACTGTGCATGCCCCCGCCATTTGACTCAGGGCCTGATCCAGCACTTCAGAGTGGCCCAAATCCAACCCAAGATGGTCCAGGCTGTCCCAACCCGGTTTTGGGCCCTGAACAGATTTGGAGGCCTTGCACAGCCATGTGGTTGAGAGGGGGGAGGAGGTGTGCCTCTCCTTCTCCTCCTAACTATATGGTTAATCTGACCTGGAGCAATCCAGGGTGGCTTCAATCTGATGTGGCTGAATCCCAGGCCAACCCAAATTGGGCCAATTAGGTTGGAGATCCCAATCATAGCCCTTTTGGATCAGAGCTTGGAAGTAACTCACTACAAGTAACGAATTACTTGTAATTCATTACTTTTTTGAGTAACGAGTGGGTAATTCCTTTACATTTTGATTGCAATAGAACTAGGAGTAATTTTACTACTTTTGTGGAGTAATTGTAATGTTTCCGGAATTACTTTTTGGCATTACTTGGGGGGGGAGCAGGGTGATTTATGGATGAAAGTCATGTGCCTCAAACTGAGCTTCTGTGCAGTGTCGCTCTTTCCTCATGCTCTGTGGATGGGTAGGAGGCAACGAGGGAGGAGGCGGAGAGTGAGACGGGGTGGAGTGGAGAAAACAATTATTTAAAAAACCGGATAGTGGTGGTGAAGAATGGAATGGAGGGAAAAAGGATCCGGAGGTCAAGAACATGGACAAAGGAGAAGGAGGCAGCACCAGAATAGAGATAAAGAACTGTGGAGGTGAAAGATGACTCTCTCTCTCTCTCTCTCTCTCTCTGTGTGTGTGTGTGTGTGTGTGAATACTGTGTTTGCACTTGGCACACAAAGTGGCCTCCACCACCCTCTCTGGCTACTGTGCTGCATTTGCAGTATTTTAACTTTTTTGCATCTCAGGGGGAAATGTTTGCTTGAGTGAGTGTCCCTTAGTTGGTGGCAGGGCAGGGTCTGGCAGGTGGTTAAGTGAGAGAGATTATGCTGGCTGGCTGAGTGGGGGGGTTGCACTTGGTTTGACATGCAAAGATCTGAGCTGTGGCCTCTACCTCCCTCCCCACCTCCCTTACTAGCAGAGAGACCACCATTGCTATCTTATGAATAAAAATAATTATTCTACTACCTCTGTATGTGTTTGTTTATTTTTAATGTTGTTTTAGGCTACTTAAATGTGCAGCAGCCAAGGCCAGCACCTTGTAGGTGTTTTTTTTAAAGTAACTGAAATGTAATTGTAGTGATTACTTTGGAGGAAAAGTAAAGTAATCAGCTACTTTCAGAGCAATTGTAATTGTAACGGTAATTACTACTTTTTTGGGCCATGTAACTGTAACTGTAATTTATTACTTTTTAAAAGTAATCTTCCAAGCTCTGTTTTGTTTTGTTTTTTTCAATTAATTTTTATTCAAATTTTCAAAACCAAAACAATACAAAAAGAAAAAACACAAATCCATAACTAATACAATAAAAAGAAAAAAAAATATAAAAAAAATTGACTTCCGATTTGTCATAGTTCAGCTATAAGTCTATAATATATAACAAGCCTGTATCTTGATAAATTATAAAATCACCTTCCTCCAGCGGTTATCTTAATTGGTTACAAATCTCATTAACATCATATCATTTTATTCTTCCACAAAAAGTCAAAGAGAAGTTTCCAATCCTTGAGATATATGTCCATCAATTTTTTTCTAGATAAACATGTCAATTAATCCAACTCATCAAGTCTACTAAGTCCAGTAATTTCAAATCGCTCTTCTTCCATTATCCGTATTGGTTCCATCTTCCATCTTCCATCTTTACGCGCCCAATAATCTTGCTGTCATAGTCATATAATAAGAGTCTGATAGGAATTTCCTTTTTCACAGATATTTTCTTGCCATCAATTCCGAACGTATCACTGAAACATTGTTGCAAAGCCGCATCTCTGTTCCTCTTTTTTATATGATACACTAGCACATCTCTTGAAGATTTTTCCATTGACACAAAACAGGGATTAATTCTGTTAGCTTTCTCCATTTCAAGTTCCATCAAATCCTTCCAGTCCAGGAATTTTTTTTGAACCGATAATATCTTTATCTCCAATCTCTTCAATTCCTTCAGGGACAGCGCTGAGTTCCAAACTGTAATATTTGTCTCCAGGATCCATCACAGCCAGGAAATCCAAATCTTTTTCCATATCCATATTTAATCCAATCTCCATAGTTTGAACCTTGCCTTTAATTTCTCTTTCATCCTTTTTTGGTTTTCCAGATCTATCTTTATTCTCCTTTCTCATAGAATCCTGAATTTCTTTCAGCTCCTGTCTCATTTCGTCAAATTCAATTCTCAACGCTTGACTATTATTTCTCAGTTCTTGTTTTATTGAGTTAATCCCATTCATTATTTTCTGAAACATGTCTAAAGATAAAGTCCCTTCTTGTACATCCATGATCTTCTTAATTGTCATTCTTAAAGCCAAAGGAACAAAACTCCTTCAATTTTCAATGTCCCAAGCAAAGAGCAGTTTATTTCTTTATCTAGTTACAAAGGAGTTAATCTTTCAAACCAACTGGCATCACACTCTAGGCAGCCCTTATCTCTTACATGCCCAGAAGTGCAAAAACAGCTTTAGTTCACAGCGTCCAAATAACTAGTAGCAGAAAAAATGAGCAGATTCGTCAAAAAAAAAAGTAGATCAGAAAAAATAGTCCCAGACATATATTAAACAAAAGTCTTATAAATCAAAAAGAAAACCCTCATCCGTTGTAATCTTTATAATGCTATTTTCCATGTCAGCTTTTTGCAATAAAAAAAAGATAGGCTATTTTTATTTTCTTCCCCCTTAGTTCCGTGAGTAAAAGAGAAGGAAAGTTTTGGCTCACCCAGGTTTTCTTAATTGCTGATTCTTTGACAAATCTCTTTAGCTGTGTAGATAAGAAAGTAATAAGCGTAGACAGGAGGATGCTTGCCTGTTAGACCGTTTTTCTTTAAAGAAAAAAAAACGGGTCACTTTTTCAGCTGAGCTAGCTAGAAATCCTCGCTCCGTCCGAGCTGCTGGAAGACCTTCTTTCACAGACAATTCTGATGAATTCCAGTCTCCAACAATCACAACAAAGCTGTGTGGGAAATCTCACGTTTCTTCCTTATCCGGAAGAAATTATCCCCAGTCAAAAAAGACCCTTCTGACTGGATTTAAAACTGAAAAAGTTTCATCCAAGATGGGAGCCGTCTCAGAGGCTGCACAGGCGGAGGGATCCTTCTGGGAAGTCCAAGCTCTGTTTTGGATAGTATCAGTCAGATTTATTTGTTAGAAACCATTGTTTATCACAAGATTATAGACAGTATAGAAGTACATTTTAGCATCGGTAGTCCTCAGCACATGGAACCTTTTGACGTACAACAAAATTTTGTCTGATCCATTGGGCTGCTAAGACAAACACTGAAAGCTCCAGAGAGTTTCCTTTTTGAAAAATGGAGAAAATATGTTATTTATTAATGGGAAGTATCTGGCTGGAGAAGAACAGCTGTGACAGGTGTAGGGAAAGCTACCACTCAGGTCCAGCAGAAACCCCAAACATGCTTGGGCAGCTGCCAGGCCTCCGGCGTCCCAGCAGGGCCCACTGGCACTGATGTCTATTCTGGGCCCTCCTGTGCTGGGTGGCTGGGTCTTTTAAATCTCCCTGCAATGATACATCAGGCACATTGTGGGAAATTTAAAAAATGGTGGCTTCCCAGCCATCTACCACTAGTGCCGTGTAACTCCCAGCCAGGAAGGGTGACAGATGTAGGAGGGCCCACCAAACAGTATTTTACTGGGATACTCTTAGCCCTGGAGATAACCTTGCCACCACCTCACTTACCCCTCTGTTTTAAGAACGAAGTGGACTTCTGAAAAAAAAGGTGGTTATTTCCATCCCATACTGAGAAAAAGTGTGCCCACAAAAGATTGGAAATGCAAATACCAATAAATTATTCCCCCTATGCATTCCTTTCTTTGGCAAAGGAGCATAATATGGAAATGTAATCGATGCGTTACTGTTACAATTATCAACCAAATCACTCTGTCAACATGTACTGTTAATATGTATACTGCCTGTCAGATTTCACACTTAATCTTGAGACCTGTAGACAGTTCAAGAGCAATGCTTTCAGAAGGTGATTCTGCATCAATGTCTACTTTGCTGTTATGTTCAGCTTACATATGTTTAACCACAGAATACATGATAAATGATAGACACAACCTTGAACATGCATCATTAGAACTCTGATAAAATGCAATGAAAAGGATGAGTAGCACTGAATCCAGAGGCAACCTTTGCAACTCTATAGTCTTGAAGACCAGAAAACATAGTTGTTTTAATGAGGACTGTGACTACTCACATACACACACCAATGGCTGTATCCATTACCATGCTATTTTTCTCAGTATAAATTTAACCCCAGGGAATGTTGGAGCACATTATACAGAGCAGGACTCTGGCCAATCAGATGTTGTTGGACTCCAGATCTCATCAGCCCCAGCCAGCATGGTGTTCCCCAATTGTCATGTAGACAAAAGAGAATCAAGAACAGCTGCAGAATAAGCCAACTCCCCTCCTAAAAGTCTGGTGTATAAGTAGGTATTATCCCAATGCATTTTGAGAAATCAGTTTCTTATCAAGGGATTTCCTTCAGTTCTCTAGAAGACTGTTTGGGACATTCTCTCTTACCAGTTTCTTGATATGCTTTGGGTTAATAACTACTTGCGCACTTGTCTTTTTTTCATGGTGGACAAAACATGTAGCCATCTTTTGTGATGTGTCAACCAGCCCAATGCATGGATTTTTAGGCTGCAACCGTATAGGCAGTTACCTAAAAGTATGCACCAAAACAATGAGACTTACTTTTGAATCAACATGTCTAGAAGGAATGAGCTGATTAGACAATTGCTTCTTTGCATGTTCTGGTGCATTTTTCTCTTCAACCAAGCAGCTGTCAACCCACAAAGAAAGTAAAATGGTGCTACCACAGCTGCCCAATGGTGCAGAGAGGAAGCCAGGCAGAGGCAACAGAACAGTGAAGAACTGCTAATCTGAAGGCTGCTTGACCTTTGAGAGTCATGTCTTGAAGTCAAAATAAGAACATAATAAGAAGTTGCTGGATCAGGTCAGTAACCCATCTAGTCCAGCATCCTGTTCCCACAGTGGCCAACCAGGTGCCTGGGGGAAGCCAGGAGGGGGTGGAGCCTGGGAAAAGTGGACTGGAGGAAGAGACATAAGATCCCAGTCTGCCTCTAGCCTTTGTAGGTGCAAAGTACTCAGACAGAGCAATCTGTGATGGTGGTGGTGCAACCACTGGCCTGTCTTTCTGCCTTGCTCCCATGGGTGCCTGGTGCAGATGGGCCAGAACATCTGGCTTTGGGACCTGACATGGGTGTCTGAGGTCCAAAATGGCAACTAGTTTTTAATGTAGGCAATATGAATTGGAATTGGGCAATAATATTCAGGGCCAGTTCCAGAGGGTGGCCAGGTGAGGCCCTAGCTGAGGGCCCCTGAAGGGCCCCTGAAGGGCCCCTCCTTAGGGTGGGAGGGTAGCACTCCCTTCAGTGATCTGCAGCAGCATCGGCTCCCGACCCTGCCATGGATCGTGAGAGAGAGCTTCCAGGCATCCCTGCTACTGCCGCTCAGGCCTGCAATGTCTGCCTGCATACCCCACCGACCTCTCCTTTGATGTAAATGCTGGTTGTGCTGCGGGGGCAAGCCTGCCATCAACCAAGAGGGTGGCCGAGGTTTCCCTAAGGGGCTGATGCCCCTGCCACCGTCTTGCTTGATGGCAGGGATGCTCGCGCATCAGTCCCTTAGGGAAGCCTTGGCCAACATCTTGGTTGATGACAGGCATGCATGGACAGCACGGGCAGCATTCACCAAGGGAAAAGTAGGCAGGTGGGATGTCCTGGGGCCCAGGGCCCAGGGCAGGCTGGCGCCCAAGGGCCCCAGCATGCCTGGCACCAGCCCTGATAATATTGTTCAAGAAAGTTTCACAATAATTTTGGTAATCTGCCTGCCAAAGAAAAGGAAATATGCACTATATAAGAACCAAAAGCAGTAGGGAGACACATCTAATTTAGTGCAGGGTTGTAGTTTTTGCAATGTTTGATTTTTTTCAATATAGAAGTCCCCTTTTCAAAAGGGCCAATTTTTTTCCTCCAGCAAATGTTCAGTGCTCCCTGTTGGAAACTTTGATGTCAAAAATAGCAGTTCTTTTAAATGATTGGTGGTTGTCATATGGCATATTGATGTCACTGTTTTAAAGCTGAATACTAATATTTTCTTGTATTAGGCAAGCATTAATACAAAAAATGTTAGCTAGCATTGAATTCAGACCTAACAGTTCTAAGAAGAGCCCCACTGAATCAACCTAAAGACCTATCTGGTCCAGCATCCATCATAGCATGCATCACAAGCATCATTGTAGCCTGATAGATTCTTATGAGAAGCTCAAAAGCAGGATCTGAGTGCAATAGCACAAGGATTCCTAGTAGGTATTCAGAGACATATCGCCGTCCAATACTGGAAGTAGTGCACAGTTATCATAAAGCCATCCAGATTGGTGGCCATCATAGCATCTTCTGCGAGCGAATTCCAAGAAGTATCTCCTTTCGTCTCCCTGACAAAAGAAGTTCTTCTGCCTCAAGAGATTCCCACACCTGCCCAATGGTGCCAATGGCGCAGATATAACTGCAGTTAAGAGTGTGTGCTTGTAATCTAAGAACATAAGAAGAGCCTGCTGGATCAGTGGCCCATCTAGTCCAGCATCCTGTTCTCACTGTGGCCAACCAGGTGCCTGGGGGAAGCTTGCAAGCAGGACCCGAGTGCAAGAACACTCTCCCCTCCTGAGGCTTCCGGCGACTGGCTTTCAGAAGCATGCTGCCTCTGACTAGGGTGGCAGAGCACAGCCATCACGGCTAGTAGCCATTGATAGCCCTGTCCTCCATGAATTTGTCTCATCTTCTTTTAAAGCCATCCAAGCTGGTGGCCATTACTGCATCTTGTGGGAGCAAATTCCATAGTTTAACTATGCGCTGAGTAAAGAAGTACTTCCTTTTGTCTGTCCTGAATCTTCCAACATTCAGCTTCTTTGAATGTCCACGAGTTCTAGTATTATGAGAGAGGGAGAAGAACTTTTCTCTATTCACTTTCTCAATGCCATGCATAATTTTATACACTTCTATCATGTCTCCACTGACCCGCCTTTTCTCTAAACTAAAAAGCCCCAAATGCTGCAACCTTTCCTCGGAAGGGAGTCGCTCCATCCCCTTGATCATTCTGGTTGCCCTCTTCTGAACCTTTTCCAACTCTATAATATCCTTTTTGAGATGAGGCAACCAGAACTGTACACAGTATTCCAAATGCGGCCGCACCATAGATTTATACAATGGCATTATGATATCGGCTGTTTTATTTTCAATACCTTTCCTAATTATCCCTAGCATGGCATTTGCCTTTTTCACAGCTGCCGCACACTGGGTCAACATTTTCATCGTGCTGTCCACTACAACCCCGAGGTCTCTCTCCTGGTCGGTCACTGCCAGTTCAGATCCCATGAGCGTATATGTGAAATTAAGATTTTTTGCTCCAATATGCATAATTTTACACTTGTTTATATTGAATTGCATTTGCCATTTTCCCACCCATTCACTCAGTTTGGAGAGGTCTTTTTGGAGCTCTTCACAATCCCTTTTTGTTTTAACAACCCTGAACAATTTAGTGTCGTCAGCAAACTTGGCCACTTCACTGCTCACTCCTAATTCTAGGTCATTAATGAACAAGTTGAAAAGTGCAGGTCCCAATACCGATCCTTGAGGGACTCCACTTTCTACAGCCCTCCATTGGGAGAACTGTCCGTTTATTCCTACTCTCTGCTTTCTGCTTCTTAACCAATTCCTTATCCACAAGAGGACCTCTCCTCTTATTCTATGACTGCTAAGCTTCCTCAGAAGTCTTTGGTGAGGTACCTTGTCAAACGCTTTTTGAAAATCTAAGTACACTATGTCCACTGGATCACCTCTATCTATATGCTTGTTGACACTCTCAAAGAATTCTAATAGGTTACTGAGACAGGACTTTCCCTTGCAGAAGCCATGCTGGCTCTGCTTCAGCAAGGCTTGTTCTTCTATGTGCTTAGTTAATCTAGCTTTAAGAATACTTTCTACCAGTTTTCCAGGGACAGAAGTTAAGCTAACTGGCCTGTAATTTCCGGGATCCCCCCTGGATCCCTTTTTGAATATTGGCATTACATTTGCCACTTTCCAGTCCTCAGGCACGGAGGAGGACCCGAGGGACAAGTTACATATTTTAGTTAGCAGATCAGCAATTTCACCTTTGAGTTCTTTGAGAACTCTCGGGTGGATGCCATCCGGGCCCGGTGATTTGTCAGTTTTTATATTGTCCGTTAAGCCGAAAACTTCCTCTCTCGTTACCACTATTTGTCTCAGTTCCTCAGAATCCCTTCCTGCAAATGTTAGTTCAGGTTCAGGGATCTGCCCTATATCTTCCACTGTGAAGACAGATGCAAAGAATTCATTTAGCTTCTCTGCAATCTCCTTATCGTTCTTTAGTACACCTTTGACTCCCTTATCATCCAAGGGTCCAATCGCCTCCCTAAATGGTCTCCTGCTTTGAATGTATTTATAGAATTTTTTGTTGTTGGTTTTTATGTTCTTAGCAATGTGCTCCTCAAATTCCTTTTTAGCATTCCTTATTGTCTTCTTGCATTTCTTTTGCCAGAGTTTGTGTTCTTTTTTATTTTCTTCATTCAGACAAGGCTTCCATTTTCTGAAGGAAGACGTTTTGCCTTTAAGAGCTTCCTTGACTTTGCTCGTTAACCATGCTGGCATCTTCTTGGCCCTGGCGGTACCTTTTCTGATCTGCGGTATGCACTCCAGTTGAGCTTCTAATATAGTGTTTTTAAACAACTTCCAAGCATTTTCGAGTGATGTGACCCTCTGGACTTTGTTTTTCAGCTTTCTCTTTACCAATCCCCTCATTTTTGTGAAGTTTCCTCTTTTGAAGTCAAATGTGACCGTGTTGGATTTTCTTGGCAATTGGCCAGTTACATGTATGTTTAATTTAATAGCACTGTGGTCACTGCTCCCAATCGGTTCAACAACACTTACATCTCGCACCAGGTCCCGGTCCCCACTGAGGATTAAGTCCAGGGTTGCCGTCCCTCTGGTCGGTTCCATGACCAACTGATCTAGGGAATAGTCATTTAGAATATCTAGAAACTTTGCTTCTTTGTCATGACTGGAACACATATGCAGCCAGTCTATGTCCGGGTAGTTGAAGTCACCTATTACTACCACATTTCCTAGTTTGGATGCTTCCTCAATTTCATATCTCATCTCAAGGTCTCCCTGAGCATTTTGATCAGGGGGACGATAGATCGTTCCCAGTATTAAGTCCCTCCTTGGGCATGGTATCACCACCCACAACAATTCTGTGGAGGAGTCTGCCTCTTTTGGGGTTTCGAGCTTGCTGGATTCAATGCCTTCTTTCACATATAGAGCAACTCCGCCACCAATACATCCTTCCCTGTCCTTCCGATATAGGTTATATCCAGGGATAACCGTATCCCACTGGTTTTCTCCATTCCACCAGGTCTCCGTTATGCTCACTATATCAATGCTCTCCTCTAAGACCAAGCACTCCAGTTCTCCCATCTTGGTTCGCAGGCTCCTAGCATTAGCGTACAGGCACTTGTAAGCAGTGTCTCTCTTCAAGTGTCTTTGGCACTTGTGGTTTGGCCTGTGGTAATTTTGCCCTTCTGAATTTATATCCTGTGCCCCTGCTCTCACAATGCCTACTTCTAGGCCTACCCCTTTTAAAATTTCATCATTTCTTTGGTCTTTATTCCAGGGGGGAGGTTTACTCCGAATCGGACCTTCCTCAGCTCCTGTCGGGTTTCCCCCCTCAGTCAGTTTAAAAGCTGCTCTGCCACCTTTTTAATTTTAAGTGCCAGCAGTCTGGTTCCATTCTGGTCAAGTGGAGCCCGTCCCTTTTGTACAGGCCTGGCTTGTCCCAAAATGTTCCCCAGTGCCTAACAAATCCAAACCCTTCCACCTGACACCATCGTCTCATCCACACATTGAGACTGCAAAGCTGTGCCTGTCTGGCTGGCCTTGCGTGTGGAACCGGTAGCATTTCAGAGGAAGCCACCTTGGAGGTCCTGGCTTTCAGCATCCTACCTAGCAACCTAAATTTTGCTTCCAGGACCTCACGGCTGCATTTCCCCATGTCGTTGGTGCCAACGTGCACCACGACCACTGACTCCTCCCCAGCACTGTCTACCAAACTATCTAAACGACGGGCGATATCCGCAACCTTTGCACCAGGCAGGCAAAACACCTTGCGGTCTACACGCCCATCACACACCCCACTGTCTATGTCCCTAATGATCAGATCACCCACTACAAGAATCCCTCCACCCCCTGGAGATATATCCTCAGCACGATAGGATAGCTGCTCATCCCCCAAGGAATGGGTCCCTTCTAAGAGATCATTTCCCTCTTTCTCAGCTGGATGCTCTCCTTCCCTGAGACCATCGTCCTCTATGATAGCAGAAGAGCTATCATCCTTGGAGTGGGACACAGCTATAACGTCCCTGAAGGCCTCCTCCACACACCTCTCTGCCTCTCTCAGCTTTTCCAGGTCCGCCACCTTGGCCTCAAGGAAATGAAGTCGTTCCTGAGAGCGAGGAGCTCATTGCACCGAGAGCACACCCACGACTTCTGTCCAACAGGCAGATAGTCGTACATGCTGCAGGCGGTGCAAAACACTGGAAAGCCCCCACACCCCTGCTGGCTTCTTACCTGCATAGTTTTGTTTAAGATTTATTACGTCAATGGGTTGGAAACTGCGGTTTCGTTGAGGTCAGGGAACAGACGGGCAGAGTGGGGGGGAAACAGAGCTTGTGGTTGTGTTTAAGGAAGGAGAGGGGGAGGGAGAGGGAGAGGGGGAGGGAGAGGGAGAGGGAGAGGGGGAGGGAGAGGGAGAGGGAGAGGGAGAGGGAGAGGGGGAGGGGGAGGGGGAGGGAGAGGGAGAGGGGGAGGGAGAGGGAGAGGGAGAGGGAGAGGGAGAGGGAGAGGGGGAGGGGGAGGGGGAGGGGGAGGGGGAGAGGGGGAGAGGGGGAGAGGGGGAGAGGGGGAGAATCTTATGGTTTCAGGGTCACTGATTTAATGAGATTATAGGAGGTTTGCAATATGAGAATGCAGCAGGTTGGGCGTGAAACTGATTAAAATATAAGAATACATAATGGTCTTTTTATGACAACAATGAATACTTCATGGTTCAGGATAAACATACAGTAGATTCGCTGAAAGTGTAAATCTCTTAATGGCTGGTTTTAAAATGGCTGTCAGATTCTTGCTGTTTTGATCCAGAATTATGAAATTCTCAAATGCTCATTTCCCCGTTATGTGGTAACTCAAATCAAACTGGCAAAATAACACCTGCAATTAATCCAATGGCTTCTATCTTTATTGAAACATTAGAAAGGCCCTGCTGGATCTGACTAAGGTCCATCAAATCCAGCATCCCATTTCAACAGGAGCCAGCCAGACACCTGCCAGAAGTCGACAAGCAAGGCATGGAGTCAACAGCCAGAACTGGCTACTTTTACTGGCAGTATGTGCTGCTGCTTACTGGGAGGGAGAGGGGTGAAGCAGTGGGGAGGTCAGCATTCTGTGGGTGCAATAGTAGAGCCAATCTGGCAGTTCCACCTCAGTGCATGAGCTGCACCACACCAATGGGGGATAGGCGCATAAACTGGTAGTGACAACTGGTTAGGATAACACATTGTGTAATAAACTCTTGCAGTCCTATTTATTTATTTATTTAATTTATTTATAGATTTATATTCCTCCCAGAAGGGCTCCTACTGGGAGGAAGGGTGGGATATAAATCTAATAAATAAATAAAATAAAAATAAACAAATAACTAAACAGGACTGCAAGAGTTTATTACACAATGTGTGAAGTCCTTTCTTTTGTCTGTCCTGAATCTGCTACCAACCACTTCCTTGGGTTCACCTGAGTTCTACTATTTCTTAGGATATGTCTTTATAGCAAATTTGTAAATTGCCTTGAGACACATGTAAAAGGTAATTCACTGATGAATGAATAATAATGACAGTATTATGGGAGAGCAACAAAAAAATCTCTCTATTTTTTTTGCCGCATACACAAACTTCTTTCATGCCTCCTCTTTGTTGTCTCTTTTAAACAAATAGTTTAGCTCTTCCTCAAAAATAAGGCACTCCAGTGATTCTTTTGCTCATTCTTTGGGTGCTCTTTTCTGCATCTTTTCAAAAGCTGCTCTGTCCTCGTTGAAACAGAATGACTAAAACTGCCCACAGTATTCCAAATGCAACAGCGAATAGTTTTGTGTAAAGTTCTTACAATACTGGTGGGTTTTATTAGCAACTCCTTTCCTAAGAATCCTTATGAAATTTGCCATTGTGATTGCCACTACACTCAGATGAGGTTTACATTGAAATATCTACCATGACTAGGGAAGGGTGAATCTGTCTTTTTTGGTTTCTCTCAGATTCTCATTTTTCTACTTTTAAGTTCAGTTCACCACAATGCTACATCAGTTCGCAACTCTTTTTTTAAAAAGTCCTTTCTGCATATATTATGGGAGTGCCAAAAAATCCAGATTTTCTGGAACTCTATGTGTAACATAATAAATGAAATAACAGGATATTTATTATCCCTCGTCCCCAAACCCTTGCTATTAGGGTATTTAAAAAATAAACTAGTGGACATCGATCTGTAAGTGTTGACATCAACTCCAGGAAATGGAGTCTTAGACCCTTCGGAGGCCCACTGTGAATTGTTTGCAAGGCACTTTGAGGGTAAAGTTGCTCACCTCCATAGCAATCTTGATGCCCCATCCACATC
The DNA here is from genome assembly GCF_030035675.1 of Rhineura floridana. Classification (NCBI taxonomy): domain Eukaryota; kingdom Metazoa; phylum Chordata; class Lepidosauria; order Squamata; family Rhineuridae; genus Rhineura; species Rhineura floridana. The sequence goes on along the minus strand of NC_084482.1, from coordinate 175,160,168 downwards.
TACTATAGTCTCCAGTGAGGTGTCCAGTGCAATGTCTGCTGCAGTTTCAGTTGATGTGCCCAGATGATGTGGACAAGGTGCTTGTGACAATGTGACCAACAACATGTTCTCTCAACCCTTGTCCTTCTAGGCTTATTAAAGCTTGCCGAGGAGGTCTGACTGAGTTGATTCAGGGTGTGGTCAATGTCTCTATGTAGGATGGAGTGGTCCTATCCACCCTGAAAGAGGTGGTGATCCTACCTTTCCTGAAAAAGCCCACCCTGAACACATTGATTTGTGACAAATACCCCCTTTTTAGGCAAGGTGATTGAGAGGGTTGTGGCAGAGCAATTGCAAGTGCTCTTGGATGAAACAGATTATCTTGACCCATTCCAATCTGGGTTCAGGCCTGGTTATGGGACTGAATCGGCCTTGGTCACCCTGATGGATGACCTTTATTGGGAGAATGACAGGGGGAATGTTTGGTGTTTGATACTATTGACTATGGTATCATCTGACCTGACTTGCTGAGATGGGTATAGGAGGGCTGTTTTACAGTGGTTCCGATCCTACCTCCAGGGTTGTTTTCAGAGAATAGCATGGGGTGATTGTCTTGTGACCCCCTGACACTTGTGCTGTGGGGTGCTGCAGAGCACCATCTTGTCCCCAATGTTGTTTAACATCTATATGAAGCCCTTGGTACTGGTCATCAGGAGATTTGGGGTGGGGTATCAGCAGTATGCTGCAAAACGTGGTGGCATGACTATTCACTGGAGCAGGGTATTGCCAACATGTCACCCGCTGCTGAAATAATTGCATTGGCTGTCCATTAGCTACTGGGCAAAGGTCAGGGTTCTGGTTTTGGTGTACAAACCCCTATACAGCTTGGGACCAGGATTCCTGAAAGATTGTCTTACTCCTTATATACCCAGTTGATCACTGCATTCTGTAAGTGAGGGCCTCCTGCAGATACATATCCTCATCTTATCAGGAGGTCCATTCCACACAACATAGGAAGCAGACCTTTAGTGTTGTGGCACCTACACCCTGTGGAACTCCCTGTCTTAAATATTAGACAGGCACCATCTCTGTTATCTTTTGGGCACCTACTGAAGACCTTCCTTTTTCAACAAGTCTTTTAAGTAGAGAACTTATCCCAGTCTGTGCCTGTGTTGGAATTTCTTTTTGAGATGTTTTTAAAACTTTTTAAAAAATGTCTTATTTTAATATATTTTAAAGTCTGTTTTTAAGATGTTTGGAGTGTTTTTTGTGTTTTGTCCTTGAACAAGTAGTTGTGGGCCATCTTCAGACAGAGAGACAGAGAGAGAGACAGGGGGATTGTGACTCTGTTGATTCTTCTTGATCTCTCAGCGGCTTTTGATACCATACTTCTGGGAAGACTGGCTGAGTTGGGAGTGGGAGGTACTGCATTGCGGTGGTTCTGCTCCTACTTGGCAGGTCACCTCCAGAAGGTGGTGCTTGGGGAACATTGCTCGGCATCCTGGATTCTCCAGTATGGGGTTCCACAGGGGTCAGTTCTGTCCCTCATGGTGTTCAACATCTACATGAAACCATTGGGTGCGGTCATCCGGAGCTTTGGAGTGTGTTGCCATCAGTATGCTGATGACACACGGCTCTATTTCTCCATTTCATCTTCTTCAGGTGAGGCTGTCAATGTGCTGAACCGGTGCCTGGCTGCGACAATAGACTGGATGAGGGCTAATAAACTGAGGCTCAATCCAGACAAGACTGAGATGCTGCTAGTGGGTGGTTCTTCTGACCAGATGGTGGATGTCCAACCTGTCCTGGATGGGGTTGCACTCCCCCTGAAGGAGCAGGTTCATAGCTTGGGGGTTCTCCTAGAACCATCTCTGTCACTTGAGGCTCAGGTAGCCTTGGTGGCACGGAGTGCCTTCTACCACTCTCGGTTGGTGGCCCAGCTGTGTCCCTATCTGGACAGGGATAACCTGGCTTCAGTTGTCCATGCTCTGGTAACCTCCAAGTTAGATTACTGCAATGCACTCTACGTGGGGCTGCCTTTGAAGACAGTTCGGAAACTGCAGCTTGTGCAAAATGCAGCGGCCAGATTGGTAATAGGGACCAGATGGTCCGAACATATAAAACCAATTCTGGCCACTTGCATTGGCTGCCTGTATGTTTCCAAGCTCAATTCAAGGTGCTGGTTTTGACCTATAAAGCCTTACAAGGCTTGGGACCACAATACCTGATGGAATGCCTCTCCCGATATGAACCCACCTGTACACTATGCTCAACATCTAAGGCCCTCCTCCGTGTGTCTACTCTGAGTGAAGCTCGGAGGGTGGCAACAAGGGAAAGGGCCTTCTCAGTGGTGGCCCCAAATTATGGAATGATTTTTCTGATGAGGTGCGCCTGGCGCCATCACTGTTATCTTTTTGGCGCCAGGTCAAGACTTTCCTCTTCTCCCAGGCATTTTTGCATGCGTTTTTTTAAATTGTTTTAAAATTTTTAAAGTGTGGTTTAAATTGTTTTTTTAAAAGATGTGTTTTATACTTGTATATTTGTTTTTAATGTTTTTAGTTACTGTAAACAGCCCAGAGAGCTTCGGCTATGGGGCGATATACAAATACAATAAATAAATAAATAGTTTGCTGCCCTGGGCTCCTTTTGGATAAATTTGATAAAGAAATAAATAAAAAATACATGATAGTTTAACAGTACTAAGGCACCACATAGCTTTGAAATTGTTTTGGGGAACAGAATATTCTCTTTTCTTTATTTGGCATTTTGATTGAATGTTTTTCTGCAAACATTGTTACATCTGCCGCAATTTTACTGCGGGAGGGAGCTCCTTGTTGGGGTGCGCACTTGTCATTTGCCCCCTCTTCTGGCACCACCCCTGACTCCACTTCTTATTCAAACATGGACTTGGTCACCTTGATCACCTTCAAGGGAGTGTAGGCTATCTGGTGGTGAAGCTCTTAAGGACAGTCTCATGGAGATGAAAGATAAGAACAAAGCCATGCATTTTTGCATATTGCAAAAAGTTGGGGAAAAAGAACTGCCCTGCCAACAACAGAATTTTGGTCAATAATAATAATGATTAAATTAATATATTTTGTAGAGCTACTAATCAATTTATGGAATGGTGGTCATTATTATATTTTGGAAAAACAAATATTAGGATAACATCCAGCATAAAATGAAATTTAAATTTAACTTTTGGCACTTGCCTCTTTATTTTGTATGTTATGAGGAACTATTTCTGTACTGAACATTTAAAACAAACAAATAAGTCCTCATGAATATTTACCAGCATTTTAGTGCATGCTTCTCCTCATACCCCCATTTTTGCAAGCACTTTTGTCTAGCATTTTTGTATGTTATTTTCAGACATATATGCATTTTTATGCACACTTCCCCCTAATATCTGGATTTTTGTACACATATTTTGGTTGAGAACTACATTGCAACATTTAGATCACATCCACACCATACATTTAAAGAATCCTGGGAACTGTAGTTTACCCCTCACAAAGCTACAATTCCAAGAACTCTTAACAAACCACAGCTCTCAGGATTATTTGAGAGAAGCCACGTACTTTAAATGTATGGTGTGGATGTTGTGACCTTAGAGAACGAAGTGTGAATTTAGAAGGATAGGTGCATTTTGATTTGTGTATTGTTTGGGGAAGTGGGGATTAGGTAGGTTCACATTAAAAGGCAATCCAAATGGAATTTATACCTTACTCCGCAGGATTTCTTTATTGGAAAGATGGTAACTGCCATTCTGGATCCCATTCATGCCATGACCTACCTCCACTGTTGGAGGCTGCGAGTCACAAGTGGGGACAGTGCTGTTGTGTTCAGGTCCTGCTTTTGGGCTTTCTTTGGCATCTGGTTGGCCACTGTGAGAACAGGAAGCTGGACTAGATGGGCTATTAGCCTGATCCAGCAGGCACTACTCATGTTGTTACTGGTCGATATGTGAAGTTTGGATTTTTGCCCATGTGTGCATCTTCAGTTGAAGTTCAGTTGCCATTTGCCGCCCATTCTTTCAGTTTGGAAAGGTCCTTTTGGAACTCTTCAAATCCTTTTTGAATTTTCACCATCCAGAATAATTTGGTGTCAACTGTAAAATTGGCACCCTTACTGCCCAGGATTCCAGATAATGCATGAGCAAGTTAAATATGATGATGATGATGATGAAATCCTTTGGGGACATTACTGCTTACTAGGGATGGAGTTCACTGTCTGATTACATTTAATATTTCAGTTCTTCAAATGGGCTGCCAGTTACCATTTGCCATAAATTTTGTTCTGCTAGTTATTGTGATGTATACAGTAGCAGCTGATTGCAAACATAATTATGTAAATAATTACATAATTTTGGGCACAGATTTTTTTAAAAAAATTACAGTGACACCAACAGCCGCAAACATATGCAAAAATAGAAACCTATTAGACGACAAGATGAATTTATGGATTATCCCAGAATTTGTTACCAAATCTGATTTTGTGAATATTCTACACCAACTCTACAGCTTACTACCTTCCATTGTGAGAATTGTCTATTATCCCTAACCTCTGCTTCCTGTTCTTTAACCAAATAAGATATCCTGTTCTCTTATCCAATGATTACTCATGCAGGGGCTTTTGGTTAGGCACTTTGCTGAAATCTTTTTGGAAGTTTGACTATATTATTTGTCCCAGATGACCCATATCTACATGTTTTGTTGACACTCTCAAAGTTGTAGGTAGTATGCTTCTGAACACCAATTGCTGGAGACTGCAGAAGGGGAGAGTGCTCTTGTGCTCAGGTCCTGCTTGCAGGTTTCCCACAGGCATTTGGCTGGCCATTGTGAGAACAGGAAGCTGGACTAGATGGGCCATTGCCTGATCCACCACATGTTCTTAATACTAAAAGGGTTGAAATGCAGGGCTCCTCCACAGCATGCATGTTGATCTTCTATATGGTTAATAGTTATACCTTTCAAGGCAAATTGGTGCTTTCTTCTCTGCTTGTGGCACATTGTGATCAGGTTTGTATCGTAATTTGTGGGAAATCCATCTATGGATGATCTAGCCTTGGGTCAATCCTGCCTTATATGTTACATTACAGCTTTGGCTCATTAATTTTGATAATTGCAGAAAATAATTTACTCCTAACAGAATGATAGCAGTATACAGCATTCACACCAGCTTAAAAATAACCTTGGCAGAGCAGGCTAATAAATTTAGATGGTTTTGGAAAAGTGGAGCTTGAGTGGCCTGCATTTAATAGGAGTAGAAACCTAGAGACTCTTATTGCCTTGCAAGGCTTTGATTAGATAGCTTATTGATTTTGGCTGCAGAGAGTATAGTTCATGTTCAGAAAGTATCAAACTCATACTGAATAATACATTTAAGAACAGTCATGGTGTGCTGGCTGATTATGACATCCTTTAAACTTCTGGAAACAAACTGTGTGTATTAAATACTGGAATAACTTGATATCTTAAATGCTTCCATGCAGGTCCGGTTCTAAAGGGCGGCCAGGTTGGGCACTGGCCCGAGGGCTCCGGAGCTGAGCCTGAGGGGCCCTCCACTCCCGTTCTGTGATCCGCGCCCCCCATGTCCCCCACTTACCTGTCAGCCGGCTTTTTAGCATTGCCCTTAATGAAGATGGCAGCCGCAGCTTCCCTAAGGTACTGAGGCCGCTGCCGCCATCTTAGTTGATGGCAGAGATGTGCGCACGTAGCATGCACATGTGCCATCAACAAAGATGGCAGCGGAGGCTTCATTCCCCTTAGGGAAACCACAGCCACCATCTTCATTAAGGGCAATGGTAAAACTAGACAGGTAGGGGGGCTGCAGGGGGTGTGGGGGAGCACACACACATGCGTGTGCACGTGCACACTCACCCACCCACCGGGGGCCCAGGGCAAGCTGATGCCCAAGGGCCCCTGCATGCCTGGAGCCAGCCCTGCTTCCATGCTCAAAGTAAAATGCCTGAGTACAGTACTGGGAGTTTCATTATTTTTGTAACTAAATCAACGAATTGACTGAGATTTACACCTTTTGACCACAAGTTTAATTGGGAAAATGGAACTAATGAATATAGACATGCTTTGCGCAGATGTCGGGGATATTTTATCTATCACTCAGAAATGAACTGGCTAGTTTCTTATGATATAACCTTTGAAAGAAAATACGATGAGTTTGCTTTTCATTTGAGTTTGTGACCCATCCCATCCCCTCCCCGCCCATCCCCTCCCCTCCCCTCCCAAACTCTGTTAGCTTTCAGCTAAAATCCTAAAATGCAATATAGGTGTTTCTATAGGCACCTATGGCACATGATCCAGCCAGACTTAAGCATTTTTAGGTCTCATTAATTTCAATGGAAGAGTTAATCACAAGTGCTTCAGTTTGCCTAGGCTGCCCTCAAAGTGACTGGATGAAAAGGTAGACAGATGCCCTGGGCTCCTGCTGGGAGGAAAGGCAGGATATAAATAAATAAATAAATAAATAAATAAACAAACAAACAAACAAATAAATAAATAAATAAATAAATAAATAAATAAATAAATAAATAAATAAATAAATAAATAAATAAATAAAATTTATATCTCTTTCTCTCTCTGGCCTTGTTTGCACATAACACAAAGGCAAACTATGGCTTAGCATGATCAAACATGCATGCTAATGCACAGTTAGAAAATCATGACCACTTCACTCCTGTCCCACTCCTGCTACTGCTGCACTACCAGGAACAAAGCCATGTTTTGGCTTAGAGTTATATGGAAACCCGGGCTCATGGTTAGTCTGAGAAAGACAAACCACGAGCACAGATTTGCATTCTGTGCTAAGCCAAACCATCGCTTAAATCCTAGGAGTATAGCAACAGCAGGAATGGAAGAGGAGTGGAACAGCCATGATTTTCTGACTGCACACCAGCACACTTGCTTGTTCACACTTAGCCATGGTTTAGCTTAATATTACATGTGAACAAGGCCATTGTCTGGCTACTTTCTTAAATAGCTTGCAATAAGGTTGTTCAGACATGTTCAAGGGATGCATGAGAGCCCCATAGGCTATCCTCACCCTAGATATGGATTGTGGCTAATGTTGTGTGTACATTGCTTCCTAAACCAGCACTGGGAGTGCACTGGATGCACAGTAAATGGTGTTGTGTACACAGCCTAAGTGTAAATCTGCCCAGCAGCTTAATTCATCATTGGAGCCCAACTCTAGATGCTCTCATCTGCAAAGGTTATTGAGTGGATAAGAGTTGTTTCTGTAGTTGTACTCCAGTTGTAGACATCTCTGTGTTTGTATATACCTCCATTACTGAGTATTTACACACCCCTCAACATCTTGGATAATCTACATGGGGTTAGGTACCGTCACCATAGTGCCTCACTAATTACTTTCTTTTAATGAAATGGGCCTGAAAAAGAAGGTTCAACTTTCCATATAAAATATATCATCTGAAATATCCACCCCCCCAATCTGTCTCCCATTTGGTTTTACAGTGCTTGTTGATAAACTAAAGCTAAAATTATTACATGATAGATCACTGAAAAGCCTTTCATTGACAATGATGAGGTGGTTTTTCTCTATAAAATGGTGGTCTTTTCATTTGTATCTGCTGATAAGGAAAAATGTCTACTCTTAAAAGGAGGAGGCTCATCCCTTCTTTTCTTCCCATATTTTATTACTCACACAAAACATTATGGTGCAAGTTCTATCCTGGATTCACAATTGCTGCACTATTATTTATGATACTTCTGCTCAAGGATTCAGAAGCCGTAAGTACAAGTACGAACAATAAACAATAAAGTGATAATCAATGAGTTTTTCATCTGTAGTAAAGCTGACAATAAAAATGGCTGCACTCATGTTGTTCATGAGCCACAGTCAATAGATTTTTATTTTACCCCTCATTACCTCAAACAGTAAACTTCCGTAAATAAAATCCCATGTAGTATCCAGCTTATTAGAGGAGATTGAAATGAATGCTTTGCAACACATTATGTTGCCAGGAGGCTGAGGAACTAAGGCTCGTGACTGAAAATCAGAGCCAGTTCACAAACGTACATGTACAGCACTCCGTGTCTTGAATGCTGAGCTTGTAGATTACCTTTGTGGGGAAAGTGTTGTGTTCCAAGTGATGGCAGATGATATGAACGCTGTCTGTTGTATTTGATTGTGATGGCTATTTTAATACTCTTGCAGTGCACTTCTGTGCATTGGGAAGGGACGGAGCTGAGTGGTAGTGCTCATACTTTGCATGCAGAAGGTCCCAGGTTGGTGAGGGGAGATGTAGTCTGTCAGCATGGCCACCTGCAACACCTGCGCAGCGACTGTGCGGCTCCTCAGTTTCTTGCTGCTGTCGGCGTGCAGAGCCGTAACATTGCGGAGGTGCCAGTGGAACCAGCGACAGCGCCTCCCTTCCTGGGGTGGTTGCGGTGGGGTCATGGTTAACATCTGAAACAGCTTGCACTGTTTCCCCGGTAAAGTGGCGGTGGTGGCGGTCCCCAGACCTGACAGCCATTTCATCTCATCCAGGACCCATTTGTCTAGGACTGGTGCCCAGGTGGTGGTGGCAGTGGCAACGGCGGGGCAGGATGAGGAGTCAACCCGGGTGGTTGCGGTTGGGGGCTGGTCAGTGTCGGAGCAGAAGATGACTGGAAAGGGCAGTGCATTGGGGTGACTAGAGTGTGGCTGTGCATGCTGCGCCCTGGATGTGTTGACCATTGAACCACACTGTCACTGAGTGTTTTTCCATCAAGTCTGAAAGTGTGGAAATCTGTAGCTAAGAGAAGTTATGTCTTTGCCCAGTCTGGGAATGGATAGCCAAGGCCGTTGTCATGGCAGCATCAAGATAGACTGGGAGAGTTCTAGCAGTTATCTGTGTTGAGCTGAGTCTTCTGTGTAATGTCTTTGAACTGAGAACTTCTCTCCTAGAGGGGGGGATCTTAAAGCCTTAAGCCATAATGTCTTAATAAAAGACTCTTAACCTGATCTAATGCATCTGAGAAGTTTCTTGAGCAACTTAACTCCAACGTAACATATGCTGTTTCACGCAACAACGCACACACATCAACAGGGGTTATGGGCCCAGATCCACAGCGCATTACACGGGAGTAAGTTGCTGGTCTGAACGGCAGATGGAGTTCCAGAGGGCAGCTTGATTGATTGTACCAGACAGAGGTGAGCAACATGGCTGTAAACCTGTCTGGGGGAGGCTTGCCAATGGAAAGATTGACGGAAAAGAATTATGGCAGCTGGAAGCCGAGGATGCGGGCTTTGCTGATAAAAGAGGATTTATGGGACATTATAGATGGACCCCCTCCGGCGGTACTGACCGCGGCCTGGACGCGTAGAGATCAGAAGGCGCAAGCTTTTATACTTCTGGCTCTATCAGACTCTCAACTTCTACACGTGAGAGATGTTACAAATGCCAAACAGATGTGGGACGTGTTGGAGGCCCTACATGTGCAACAGACTGCGGGATCTAGATTGTGTTTGGCACGGAAGCTTTACCAGATGCGCTTCACGGGTGAGTGCAAAATGAGTGAGCATCTCACGGAATTCAGACGTTTGTTTGCTGAGCTGACGGACCGAGGCGTCGAACACTCTGAACTTCAGAAGACCTATCTGATCCTGGCTTCACTCGATGGGACTTGGAATAATATGGTCATGGCTTTCGAAGCCATGCCTGACAGAGGTCTGAACGTTGCATTTATTGAGGAAAAGCTGACCCAGGAATGGCAGCGGAGACAAGAGGCGAAAAGTGCTGAGGAAAAGCAAAGAGCCAAGCTGAAAGAGGAAAGCAGCAGCAGACAGGAAAACAAGCAAGAACAGCAACGGCTGAAATCTTGTTATGCCTGTGGGGCTCGTGGGCATCTCCAGAAAGACTGTGCAGTCAAGCGAAACTCCAGGGACAGAGGCTTGAAGCAGGGAAATGTGAACTTTGTTTGTAAACAGAAGTCTCAAGATTTAGCACCTGTTAACTGGATTGTTGACAGCGGGGCAAGCCATATATTAATTAAAGACAGGAGTTTGTTTTACACGTCTACAAATGAGCAGGACTTTGTTTTACTTGTGGATGGATCGCAAAAGAGCGTGGAAGCCCGAGGTCTGGTGAGATTTGACAAGTTGGGAATACTTTCAGAATTTTTGTTTGTTCCAGAATTAGCTCATAACATTTTGTCAGTCAGAAAACTGGTGAGTTGTGATTTTTCTGTATTGTTCCACAAAGACAAATGTTATGTAATGTAATTTGTGTTTGTAGGGAAGCCTTAATGATTCACAGTTTGTAATAAAGAGCAGTCAAGCAGGGTGTGCTGTGTTAAATGCTGAGGCACAGGTACATCAGGGCTGCGTCCATGAATGGCATCAAAGGCTGGGGCATGCAAACCTTGACACGATTAAGAAAACCCCAATGCATAGTGAAGACATGCATTTAAGAGATTGTGGACAGTTAATGGATTGTGATTCTTGTCATAAAGCTAAAATGACTATTGCACCAATTAACCGGGAGGCTGAAAGAACCACAACAGCTCCCTACCAGCTAGTTCATGTTGATTTATCAGGGCCAATAAATGCTTCACGCAGAGGTGCGAAATTCTTTATGGTACTGGTAGATGATTTCTCTAGATACACGAATCTTTATTTGCTCAAGCATAAAAGTGAAGCAGAGCAGAAGCTGAAGCTGTTCATTAAGAGAATCGAAACTCAACATGGCGTCACTGTGAAAGCGATACACTCGGACCAGGGGGGAGGAATTCACGAGTAAAGCATTGAGTGACTTCCTTGAGAGTAAGGGAATAAAACAGAATTTTACTGCTCCATACAGCCCATTTTCCAATGGAACTGCAGAGAGAAAAAACAGGGTGCTGCAGGAGGCAATGAGAGCCATGTTAATGGATTGCAGTTTAGGGAATTCTTTCTGGGCAGAAGCAATTCTTTATGTGAATTATATTCACAACAGGGTATTACACAGTGCACTTGGAATGTCTCCTTATGAGAAAATCACTGGCAGAAAACCTAAAATACAACACATTCAAAAATTCGGGGCAAGATGCTGGATCCACATTCCACAGGGAAAAAGGAGGGGCAAGCTTGCGCCCAGAGCACTGCAAGGTTTTGTTTTGGGATTTCAGAATGCATATTTCAGAGTTTGGTGTCCAGAAACACAGCAATTAATTCTGAGCAGAAGCATTAAAGTCTCAGAAAAACCTTGGGATCAAAGGGAAACAGTCATTCTTACAGGGTCAGATGACACACAATCACAAACATTTAAGCCAAATCCAGATATAAAGGTGGAGGGCACACATATTCCTCTCAGAGATGCATTAAATGAGCTCATTTGTGGGAAACGAAGATCAAAGAAACGTAAGGTTGAGGAAATGGAATCTCCTGTGCAGGCTGTGCCAAGCACAAGCACAGATGGGGGGGGCAGAGAGAGCAGAAGCCCTAGTGCCATTAAGACGTTCTACAAGAGTAAACATAGGGAAACCGCCAGAAAGATATACTGTGGGGGTAATTACCAGTCCTGGAATGCATAAACTGGTAGAAATGGATCCTGACACTTTGTATTTGACATGTGTACAGCCAAAGTTTGATTGAATAAAGTTTTAGCTAAATGTGCAGAGATGTTCTGAACTGTACTGAAATGTAAGCTGTATTGCAAGATGTATTGTAGAAATGTATTATTGTAATTGTTGTAATGAATTACAGACATGATGGGAAAAAGGGAGGATTGTTGACCATTGAACCACACTGTCACTGAGTGTTTTTTCATCAAGTCTGAAAGTGTGGAAATCTGTAGCTAAGAGAAGTTATGTCTTTGCCCAGTCTGGGAACGGATAGCCAAGGCCGTTGTCATGGCAGCATCAAGATAGACTGGGAGAGATCTAGCAGTTATCTGTGTTGAGCTGAGTCTTCTGTGTAATGTCTTTGAACTGAGAACTTCTCTCCTAGATGGGGGGATCTTAAAGCCTTAAGCCATAATGTCTTAATAAAAGACTCTTAACCTGATCTAATGCATCTGAGAAGTTTCTTGAGCAACTTAACTCCAACGTAACGTATGCTGTTTCACGCAACAACGCACACACATCAACAGGATGGAGGAACCAAAACATCTCACCACAGAAGCCCAGGGAGCAGACAGTTTTTGGACCCTGTTTTCCCTGATCACATTAGCGCTGTCGATGGGTGCTAAATCCCCATCACCTGCCTAGTTTATCAGAGCTCAGAGTATCAGCTTCAAATACATTCTTCCTGAGGCCCATGCAAGGAATTTCAGTGTTTGAATCTTTTGCACTTGGGTTCCTTGAGGCCTGCTCTGGCTTTTATACTGTGTTTATGTATATGGATATTGTACATGTATTTTTCTTTGTAAATTAATTTGATATGATACTTTTTTTTTAATTGTACTTTGTGTATTTTATTGTAAACTGCTTTGAGATCTTTCAGATAGTAAAATGTAAATGTAAATGTACTGACTTCAAGTCGATTCTGACTTATGGCGACTCTATGAATAGAGTTTTCATGAGTAAGTGGTCTATAAACAAACAAACAAACAAACAAACCTCTGATATCTCCACTGAAGAAGATCAGGTTGCAAGTGATGGGATAGCTGCCCCCAGAGCGTTGCTGCCTATCAGAGTAGATAGTACTGGGCTATATGGACAAATAGTCTAACCTGATATAAGGCAGCTTCCTATGTTTCTTTCCAGAAGTAAGTTCCACTGTTTAATGGGGTTTAATCCCTAGCAAATGTGTTTAGGATTGCTAAATTACTCCTTGCTGGAGCAATGCTGGTAAGTGAGGGGCAGTGCAGTGCAATGCTTAGCTGCTGATTCTAGTAGACGTTCTTGGTCATGACAGATGAAAGGGAATAGGCAAGGTCTGCACAGTGTAAGTATCCTGGATAGCAGCGAGGGCTGGGTGAATCTGTCCATGTTGGTTTCTCTGTCTCTCATTACTAGTTCTTGAGTTCAGTTCTCCACATTTCCACATCAGTTTGGGTCCATCCATTTTGGTTCTTTCAGCTTCTCTTGTTTCCTGTTCTTAAATTCAGTTCTCCAGGTTTCTGCAGCAATCTGCTTTAAAAAAAAAAAAAAAAGTTCTCATGAAAATTCTTCAGCATTTTAGTGCAACTTACACATTTTTGTGTGCAATTTTGCCTAACACACATTTTTGCAAAGCAATTTCCCCTAATATGCATTTTTATGTTATTTTTCATAAATATATGCATTTATATGCACTCTTCCCCCAGTTATATGCAGTTTTGTACACATTCCTTGGCTTGAGAACTACAATGAAAAATTCAGAGAAGTGCCAATTTCAAAGGATAGCTGTTTTGGTTCATGCATTGTTTTGGAAACTGTGAATTAGGCAGGTTTGCCTTTAAATGGGAACTGAATTGCATTCCTCCCCCAACCCTAGTAACAGCACCCAGTGCTGGTTGCGAGTGTCATCACCCTATACAATGCTAGTGCTAATCTTACAAAATTATCAACAAATATGGAAAACTAAACAAATCCTTAACATGCCAGTGCTCACAAGCACACTTTACTTCCAATAGTTCTTTGTCAAATACAAAATGCAGAAAGAATGGGAAAGTATGAGAGGACTACTGGCACAATGCAGGTGCATGGAATGTCTGATCTTACATGCATAGGTAGTGCAAAGCAATAGGACATTTTTGGAGGAATGGGTCAACTGTGCCCAACTTGAATATACCTTCCTCTGTCCCCTGTCCTGCCTCTTTTGTGCTTTGGGAAATGGCTTGTGTTCTGAAATGAATGAATGATCAAGTGTTTTCATTTTTTTCACTTTTCACCATTCTGCACAAATCTCTAGTATTTTAATGGTGTGATCCTATATACATCTACTCAGCAGTAAGTACCATTGAGTTATGTGGATACAGAATTACAGCCTAAAGAATTCAGTCCCTATGAGGAAACATAAGACCATTTAGTTGATTCTTATTCAGGAACTGAATTTACTAAAGAAACTTTCTGGTAGTTTATTCTCAGGTAGTTTCTGATACCTTTGATTTCAGCCAACTTTTTCTTTCTTTCAGTGCATTTATGATAGGGGTCCAGATAACATATTTTAATTATTTTCAAGTAATAGCCATTGGATCAGTTTCTGGAAAAAGGAGATTTTTTTCTCTAGTTGTTATTTCATTTAATTACTGCTCTAATTTGAGGACATTTGGATGAGGAGAAAGGGATACCTGTCAGTGGGCTCGATGAGTGATGGTAACCCTTCTGTCATATCTCTAATCTGTCCTCCTGGTAGACAGCACACCTGGCAAGTCCACGGATCTTCTCAGCATACTTGGGTTTCGATCCCTCGCAGTAGGGAGTCTCCCACTAGTAGTACTCTTCTCTTCTGGTTGTGGGGCGTGGTTTCATTGTCCCTGCTTGATTGAGCTTCAGCCTCTTGCTCGTTGTCGCACGGGGTCTCCTGTAATTCTTCCACCACAGGCTGTCCTCCAGTCTCCTCCTCGAGTGGTTGAAAGTGGTTCCATAGCTCCACTGGTGAAGGGTGTCTTCTAGCTCTTCTGCTCTTAACTGTCACCCTTTCCCACGGAGTTTCCTCCACTTTTTTGTTCCTCTCCAAAGCAGTCTCCTCTTCTGCTACCACATGCTGTTGTTCTTCCTCCTCCACTTCTCTTTGCTGCCGTTCCAGCGTTCTGTCTGAGAACTCTCCATCTTCCTTTATAGCCCTCAGTGTGGCCTTTTCTTCCAACAGTGGCATGAGCTTGCACTTGTTGCACATGTACACCATGTTGTTCTCAGGCAAGAAAACAAACATGGCACACACCTTGCAGGTCACAACCACTGGAGTATCCTTATTTTATTTATTTATTTATTGGATTTATTAGACGCCCATCTGGCAGGTTGTCCCGCCACTCTGGGCGACATACAGTAAAAATATATAATACACTCAATATAAAACATATACACAGAAATTAAAATCACAACTAATAACTGCAAAACCTGTGAAACCTAACCCACCTCAACAGCCTGATTGAAGAGCCAGGTCTTCAAGGCCCGGCGAAAGCACATCAAGGAGGGGGCTTGGCAGAGGTCAATTGGTAAAGAATTCCATAAGGTGGGGGCCACAACTGAGAAGGCTCTCACCCTAGTCCTCACCAGTCTAGCTGCTTTAACTGGTGGGATATAGAGTAGGCCTTTCGTGGTCGATCTCGTTAAACGGCACCCCTGGTGATATTGAAGGCGTTCCTTTAGGTAGACTGGGCCGGCATCATATAGGGTCTTAAAAGTTAAAGTCAATACCTTGAATTTGGCCCGGGTGACCACCGGTAACCAGTGCAGCTCCTTGAGCCCTGGAGTGATATGATGGCGGTGGCTGCCTTTAATCAGGCGGGCTGCCACATTCTACACCAGTTGCAGCTTCCAGACCATTTTCACATATAGGGCATTACAATAATCTAAGCGAGAAGAAACCAGGGCATGTACCACCGAAGGGAGCAGATGGCTGGGGAGGTAGGGGCATATCCTTCGTATCAGATGGAGTTAATATAGCGCCGCCTGACTTACAGCAGACACCTGAGCCTCCATAGATAGCTGAGAGTCAAGAATGACCCCCAGACTACGGACCTGGTCTTTGAGGGACAGATGTACCCCATTGAGCACCAGGTCAGTGATCCCCAATCTTCCCTTGTCTCCCACCAGCAGAACCTCAGTTTTGTCAGGATTCAGTTTAAGCTTATTCCTGCCAATCCAATCACTCACCGACTCCAGGCACTTGGATAGAATTTCTATCGCCACCAGTGGTGAGGATTTAAATGCGAGGTAAATTTGCGTATCATTTGCATATTGATGGCATTGCAGGCTGGATCTCCTAATGATATCTCCCAGCAGTCTTATATAGATGTTGAATAACATCAGGGAGAGGATAGAGCCCTGCAGCACCCCACAAGTGAGAGGCCAAGTATCAGAAGCCTCTTCTCCCAACGCCACACTCTGGTATCTCCCAGAAAGGAAGGAACGGAACCACCGTAATACGATGCCTCCTATACCTAACCTCACTAGGTGATCTAAAAGGATACCATGGTCAGTGGTGTCAAAGGCCGCTGAGAGATCAAGGAGAACAAGGAGAGTATATTCACCTCTGTCCAGCACCCTTCTCATATCGTCCACCAGAGCATTCATACTCTTCCCATTCATACTCTCTTCTACCTTTTGTTTCTTTCTAACTACTTGTTTTGGAGTGGCCTGTGCTTTGTCCTGTCCTACTTCAGGGTAATCTTGAGAGTCCCACTGGTATGCAGTGTGCTGTACAAGAAGAATTAGTAATTTTTTTTAGGGACCTCCCCCTTGACCTCCCCTGTTGAACTCCTTTGTCAAACTCCTGTTTGCTCTCCCTGTTCACTCTCTCTGGCTTGCTTGTATCTCCTCTCCTGTGGACCAGCTGAGACAGCTCCCACTGCTCTGCTCAGTTAGGAGTCAGGAAACAGAATCTAATGTTCTGGCAGGGCCCATCATGTTTTGACAACTTAGTGAGGTGCCAACACTGAACACCCATATTTTTCAGAGTGGAGAGAAGGGAGAGCAAATTGGCAAGAAAGGTTTAGTCTCTGTCCTCTGTGCCGAGTGCATATTGATATTAAGCGTTTAAACCAGTTTAAAACCCATGTAGCCGTACTAGTGTGTTGTAAGCAAGCATAAGAAAAATCCACTAATATGAATGGAGCAGCAAAGAGCATACAAATGCTCTATACACTTGCATTCATTTCCATGGGGCTTTAGCAGAAAACTTCCCAGTGTCCCATGGCTATTATCATTTTTTGAATTTACTTTGTTAGAGACCCTTCACAACACTACACTGTCCAGATTTTACATGTAAAATGGTTTATATGGAGCATGTATGCATGCTCCATGTGTTTTGTTTGAAGGGCTCACAGAGATCAGCCCTTTGTTTGATGGAGCCCTCTATTGAAGGGGCTAAATATCTGGCCCAAGTCCATAAGAGAGAGCAGCTGTCCATCAACAGTTATTTATTTATTTATTTATTAAATGTATATCCCATCCTTAAAGCAGCCAAAGGGTGCAAACAACAAAACACTGAAAACACCTATAAAACATATATTTAAAAAAATATTTAAAGCAAAACGTCTTAAAAAAAATTTCAGCATCCGGACAACAGGCTGATCAGGTACCAAGGTAATCTGGCCACAATCTTGCCCACTAGATATATTGTATTTTGGTTTAAATTATAGTAATTGGGTTGTCAGGTTTTACAGGAAGCCAGATTTCATCTGAACATCAGGAAAAACTTCCTAACTGTTAGAGTGGTAGAACAATGGACCAATTACTTAGGGAGGTGGTGGGCTCTTCAACCCTGGAGGCAACTGGACAACCACTTTCAGGTATGTTTTAAGAACATAAGAACATAAGAAGAGCCTGCTGGATCAGGCCAGTGGCCCATCTAGTCCAGCATCCTGTTCTCACAGTGGCCAACCAGGTGCCTGGGGGAAGCCCGCAAGCAGGACCCGAGTGCAAGAACACTCTCCCCTCCTGAGGCTTCCGGCAACTGGTTTTCAGAAGCATGCTGCCTCTGACTACGGTGGCACAGCACAGCCATCATGGCTAGTAGCCATTGATAGCCCTGTCCTCCATGAATTTGTCTAATCTTCTTTTAAAGCCGTCCAAGCTGGTGGCCATTACTGCATCTTGTGGGAGCAAATTCCATAGTTTAACTATGCGCTGAGTAAAGAAGTACTTCCTTTTGTCTGTCCTGAATCTTCCAACATTCAGCTTCTTTGAATGTCCACGAGTTCTAGTATTATGAGAGAGGGAGAAGAACTTTTCTCTATCCACTTTCTCAATGCCATGCATAATTTTATACACTTCTATCATGTCTCCTCTGACCCGCCTTTTCTCTAAACTAAAAAGCCCCAAATGCTGCAACCTTTCCTCGTAAGGGAGTCGCTCCATCCCCTTGATCATTCTGGTTGCCCTCTTCTGAACCTTTTCCAACTCTATAATATCCTTTTTGAGATGAGGCGACCAGAACTGTACACAGTATTCCAAATGCGGCCGCACCATAGATTTATACAACGGCATTATGATATCGGCTGTTTTATTTTCAATACCTTTCCTAATGATCCCTAGCATGGAATTTGCCTTTTTCACAGCTGCCGCACACTGGGTCGACATTTTCATCGTGCTGTCCACTACAACCCCAAGGTCTCTCTCCTGGTCGGTCACCGCCAGTTCAGACCCCATGAGCGTATATGTGAAATTAAGATTTTTTGCTCCAATATGCATAATTTTACACTTGTTGATATTGAATTGCATTTGCCATTTTTCTGCCCATTCACTCAGTTTGGAGAGGTCTTTTTGGAGCTCTTCGCAATCCCTTTTTGTTTTAACAACCCTGAACAATTTAGTGTCATCAGCAAACTTGGCCACTTCACTGCTCACTCCTAATTCTAGGTCATTAATGAACAAGTTGAAAAGTACAGGTCCCAATACCGATCCTTGAGGGACTCCACTTTCTACAGCCCTCCATTGGGAGAACTGTCCGTTTATTCCTACTCTCTGCTTTCTGCTTCTTAACCAATTTCTTATCCACAAGAGGACCTCTCCTCTTATTCCATGACTGCTAAGCTTCCTCAGAAGCCTTTGGTGAGGTACCTTGTCAAACGCTTTTTGAAAGTCTAAGTACACTATGTCCACTGGATCACCTCTATCTATATGCTTGTTGACACTCTCAAAGAATTCTAATAGGTTACTGAGACAGGACTTTCCCTAACTTGGATTCTATATATCCAATGCTAGTCCTACTCAGCACAGACCCAAAATGAATGGACCCAAGTAAGTCTTGTTCATTCATTTCAAGGGTTTTACCCTGGGTAGGACTAACATTTGCTATAACCCATTATTTCTAAACATGTATTTATACAGCTAAAGTAACATATGGAAAGTTTATGCAAATCTGTGTTCTCTTTAGTCTTCTTGTTTGGTGATGTATTTCCTTTTATTTCCTTTCCTTTCCTTTTATTTTATTTTACTGTGAATAAGTGACCACCCTTCCCAAACTGCCACCCCAGGGAAGCAGGAAGTGCATTAAAACTCCCCAATCCTAATGGATGATCCTACAACACTTCCTGCAGGAGAAAATCCCATTAGCCATTTTGACCTGTCCCCAGAAGGAAACCCAACAGAATTGGGAGGCTCCCTCATACCTCACTCTAGGCAGCTGTGCAAGATTTTTTATGCAGCTTGAATCTTTAAAGATTCAACATTTGTTTACAATCCACCCACCACAAATAAAAAGGGAAAAGTTACACAATATACTTTTTTTAAAAAAAATTGTGTGTGTGTGTGAAAAAGCAATCATAGCTTGTTGAGGTGAAATTGCTACATTTAGGAATGTTGCCACTTGCCCTGTGAGTACAAAATGGAGCCTTCCAATAAAATGATAACAGACACTCTGACAAATGAGCAAAGAAGGTCTGCGTAATGGGAAATATCAATGTTTATCTAGCTTCCTGATAAAAACTGCATTTAAAAAGAACATGTACAACCAGTGGTGTGCTGGCAAATGTTTAACAACAGGCTCTCTGGAAAAATATATATGCATATTTTATTTATTTATTTATTTATTGTATTTCTATACCGCCCCATAGTCGAAGCTCCCTGGGTGGTTTACAGTAACATTCATTTTAACATTTACAGTTAAGATTAGCTAAATAAAAAGAATCAGCTGATCATAAACTAGGAATACACTTCTCCCTACTTCCTTTGTTAGAAATAAATTCAGCTGTAAAACTGAGAGTCCCACCACACACATACACAGATGATTAAAAAAGCCACACCCAGTTGTCAGTAGATATGAAACTGGCTCCTGGCTCCATGAGGCAGATGCTGCTGCGAAGAACAGTCCTTGAACTGCACCATCTGCACAGATGGCAGAGTCCTTGTTCAACAGCAACAAGATTTAGAATTTGGCTTTTTTTTAATGTTCAAAATAATTTTTCTGTTACCATCATGGTCAGGAAGAGTTTTCAGATTTTCCTCTGCTGCAGCCCATGAATTCCAGTCCTTCAATGGGTATGTCTTTCTCCTTAATAGCTTTCTGGATGCAGAGTTGGTAGCACTTGAAGAGCTGGGCGCAGGGGTTGCCTCCACTGCTGTCACCGCCCTCTCCCTTGAGGAACTTCTCAGTGAACCAGCAGTTGAAGCACTGGTCATACTCACGCTTCATCTCTGTGCAGGCCTCACCCAAGCTGTTCATGGCGGTACCCACAGACTTTTTTGAGCCAGTGGGCACATTTTGAATTTTGGAGAAAGTGTTATGGGTGCCAGTCATAAAATGGCTGTCATGGGGGTGTGACAGAACACAAATGGCTGCAACACCAACTGGGGCAGAGTTGCAGTTACAGCACAGTCCAAACAAACACATGTCAAGTACTGAGAACTAGTCGAGGGCTGCATTCACACTGTACATTTATTCCACTATTGTTCCACTTTAAACATGACTTCCCCCAAAGTATGCTGGGAACTGTAGTTTGTGAAGGGTGCTGAGAGTTGTTAAGAGACTCCTAATCCCCTCACAAAGCTACAATTCCCATAGTCCCCTGGGAAAAGGGATTGATTGTTAAACCACTCAGGAATTGTAGCTCTCTGAGGAGAATAGGAGCCTCCTAACAGCCCTCTTCACAAACCACACTTCCCAGGATTCTTTGGGAGAAGCCATGAGTACTGAAAATGGAATAATAGTGGAATAAATGTACAGTGTGAATGTGGCCCAGGTCCAAACACGATCCAAAAAGAAAATCCCGTGCAGGTTGGGGGGAGCACTTTGCCTCCCCCCACTCCCAAAAAACATTCAGCAAGAACATCTGAATCCTATTTCCCCTTCACTGCAGATCTGGAGTGGCTTTCAGAAGAACAAGGATGTGCATGGCCTCCTTTCCCATCTTCTGGTTGGTAAAGGTTGGGCTGCTGAATGTCAGGAATGGCGAACAAGCATTACCCTCAAGTTCAATGCATTTCACTTTTCCAGATTAAGAATGAAAGATAATGATTCATCATTATTGTATATTGATGTTGATTGGCTCTACTTCTCCATAACATCTGAATCAGGAGAGACTGAATTATTTCTGTTGTCAATAGATTAAGAACCACTGCTGCACGTACTCCTTCTGAGCTGTTATAGTAATGCTGGAAGTCTGCGGTTAACTGACAGTAGTCAACACCATTGCTCTTTTCTACACCAGCATCAACTCATCTCAGGAACTGGACCTATGCTTGTGTAGGAGGAGCCATGGCACTATCTAACCATCTCTAAATTGCTTCACAGCTCATGGCGCTCAAACGAGTGACCAATAAAATCAATAGGAATAATAATAAAACAATAAGTGACTATAAATACACAGCACTCAAGCTAATAAAATTCAACAATAAACCATGTCAAGGAAGAAAATAAATTACTGGTTCTTCAGTTAAAAGAAGTCAGACCCACTAATTCTCCAATCAATTTAAATGTGGCAAGGCAAATACTCTTTGAAATAAAAATGACTTTACATGTTGTCTGAGATTAAAGCAGGAGTAGGTCCTTATGGCCAGAAAAAAAAAAATAGAAAATCCTATAGAGGTATGATATTTAATTCCGACTCTTATATGATGGTGCAAATGTGACATCCAGATTAGGCAAATATAGACCTTTGGCTTTATCCTGCAGGATTCTTCTGATGTCCTTATGACACTTTCCCGCTTTTCCCTTTCTTGGATATGTGCAGGCCCAACTCCCCTCCCTTCCATTTATTTTCACCACTCGTGGGATTCAGAAAGGCATTCTTCCCACGTATCAGGGAATGACTTGTGGTTCAGATTCTGCTCAAAAGCACACAATTACCTTGCAATCTGCGTGGGTTGCCTTTAGCATACAAGGTTTGATTTGGTCACTTGCTTGAGCTCCCTTTGCGATTTGCACTTCGTTTTGCATGCACCTGCTTACTGCTTGTGTGGCTAGCACGTGCTGCTGCTGCTTTGCTTTTCCTGTGGAGATGGGTAGGTAGCTGAGATGCTACTGGGATGCCTTTTTGGGGCAAGAGTTTGGGGACTCAGTGTCCCTTTGGCCTAGTCGCCTCAAGGAAGATCTTGCACGGCAGTTTGTCTTACTGAAGCTGCAACAGCGTTGGCCACAAAGCTTTGGAACTGCACAGGACGGCAGGAAAATGACAGCACTGTTGTGTTGTGCGGGGACTTGGCCGAGGGTGCATTGCGCAAGTGCCGGGCAGGCAGAGGCCTGAGGTTCTACAGCGGAAGGTGCCACTGCTTCCCACTTTTATTTACATTTACAAACAACTTTCAGCGAGGAGAAAGCTAGTTCAAAAGGGAAAGAGGTCCTAGCTCAGCCCAGCTCCCTTGCCGCATTCTCAGTGTGCGCCAATGGCCTGGGCTGAGCAGCTGCAAGCCTCGCAGTCCCCGCCCATGCCCCAGCATGGAAAGTTTGGAAGCGGCACTAATGACAGGTTCAGAGGGAAACACAAGGCTCCAGCCTGCTGCGCCTCTCAGGGCTTATCTCCACGTGGAGCGTGCGGGTTTGGTCCTGGAGAACTCAGGAGGGGTCTGGCTTCCTGCAGGGTTCATTCCTGGCACGAGCCCTTGGGAGGGGTGAGGAAAAGTATTGTCCATCCCTCAGAGGACCTAAAAGCTCACACCTGGCTCATTCTTGATTGCCTGCCTTTACATGCTGAAGGAAAGAGGGAGGAGAAAGAAAGTGCCGAGCAGACACCTCCCCTCCTTCCTCCTGGACCGTTCATTAGTGAAAATGACATTGATGCAGACAGGCAGCCTAAAGAGGCAGCTAACAGCTCCCCTGTCTGAGAGCCCCCTCCACAACGCCAGGCAGGGAAAGGGAGAAAACGCGTGCGCGCGCACACACACACACACACACAGAGAACCTGTCAGATGGAAAATGTCAATTACAGCATATTGGTATAGACGGAGTGCGTGGTTGAAGGAGGAAGGGAGGGGGAAGAGACAAAGCAAGCTAGGAGGAGGAGGGGAGGAGTGTGAAGCATCAGGGAGGAGGTGGGAGGGGGAGCGCACAGGGGCTGCTGAGAGAGCGGGGGAAAGGAAATTTGATGGGAGGAGGAGAACAGCAAATCTGTAAAGGAACAAGGCTGCGGCGGAGCGAAAAGGGGAGAGAGAAGGCGAGCGCTGCTGCCTACTGGCCAAACAGACATAAAAAAAGCAGACTCTCGCTTTTCACCCTGGTAGTTTTCCATACTGACTCATGGGAAGGTGTAGAAGAAGGCAGGCACCTGATTGCGGGTGAGCAAACGGGGTGCAGAGGCTCAGAGGCTGGCTTAACAACCGGCTCGCAGAATTCCTGACAATGTAACAACCGGCTCTCACGAGCAGGTGCGAGCCGGCTCCAGCACACCACTGTGTACAACTGACTCTACCTCTTTATTACAAGGACAGTATTATTTACAGAAACTTTACTATATCCGCCCTCTAAAAGCATCATGTCAAGCTTAACAGTAGACCTCACTGACTAGTTTAAGTAAGGGAAACCAGCACTGCCCCCCCAGTGTTGTGATATTTCTCCCACTCCCTCCAAATGAGCATAATTTCTCTCCTCCCTTTTGTGACGGGGACAAAACTGGGGACATTGGGCCCAACTCTAGTACTGACTAATGTTTTTCTGCATGTGAATGGGAGACACACAATGGACATGTGTTGAGGAGCCATAATCAATCATGGCTTCTCTGCATGGTCCACTGTATCTCCCTGCATATACGGAGATGTAAATCTTCCCTCTGTGGATGATATTCAACTAAATAATTGTGTGAATGGAACTGCTTCTGCTTGTGCAACAGGACTTCCCCTCTCTACCTCCATTTGTGCACCACACACTGTCCCCAAATCTGCTCCAGAGGATTGGCGAAAACCCAGAACAGAATTAGGGGGTGCATGGGAAGGGGAAAGTCCCATTATGCAAGCAGAAGGTGTTCTTCTTGTGCAATTATTTAGTTAATTATGGCCCTAAGTGTTCACTATGGCAAACACCAACAGACTAGGGGTATTGCTGTGTAAGCTATGAAGCAGATCTGAGACTGAGTTGCAGAACTGGAAATAGACATGGAAGCCTTGTTTTGATCTGTGCTCTGGGGCTTCACACTTCTATTACTTTGAAACTATATTTTCTCCTCTGGTCTTTTTCAGCTCAGAAGTCATTAAATGAAGGAATAATTAATGTCACTTACTCCATCCTGACCTGCTTCTGTAGTAATCTAAAGATTCTACTGACTGGGAAGAGAAATTACATTTTCCATCTTAGTATGCATAGAAAAACTGGTTCACTTCCACTGGATCCTGTGGTGAAGTTTGGGGAGGTAAGAAATCATACAGATATGCTAAATTTACCTCAGAGATGATGCTAACGTTAGCTATATTCTCTAAACACTTGCTGTTTAAGAACTTACCTATAGCCAACAGATTTTTCTATCAAACTTTTAAAAGCAGAGAAAATAGACAGCTATAGTGAATGCACCAGGGGAGCAGGAGACCTGACCTCCTCTCTGAGATATTGTACTGCCCTACAAATTTGTAAATATGCAAACACAATTTGGGTTGGTATTTCACAGTCCAATCCACTTCCTGTGTAGCTTGGAAGAATTTATATTTATTTTATACTGCTTGTGTCCATTATGGCATTTACACTCTGTGTGTGTTGTTGATTTTGATATCGTTGGTTTCTGCAGTTTTAATTTTTTTCTGATTGAATTTTGTATTTTTAATAAAATTGTAAACTGCTGAGAGGACTTAGTTGATTAGTGGTCTAGAAATGAAACAATAAATAAGCTATCACTGTAATGTAGCCATCACCAAACTGATGCCCTCCAGATATTTCTGGACTACAACTCCATCAGCCCCATCCAATATGACTGGTCTGGAATGATGGGAGTTGTAGTCTAAAATATCTGGAAGACATTGGTTGGCTAAGACTCCTCTAATGCATTGGTCTTGAACTAGTGGGGTAGGATCTACAAGTGGGCCACACTCTGACCAAATGTGGGTTCCATGAGATCTACCACCACTACCATTTACTTTGTTGTTATTTATTTATTATTTGATTTATATCCTGCCCTTCCTCCTAGCAGGAGCCCAGGGCAACAAACAAAAGCACTAAAAATGATTTAAAACATCATAAAAACAGACTTTAAAATACATTAAAATAAAATCTTTAAAAACATTTTTTTTAAAAAAAAAAGCTTTGAAGACATCTTAAAAAAAGTTAAAAACATATTTTTTTTAAAAAAGTTTAAAAACATATTAAAAAGCAATTCCAACACAGACACAGAATGGAATAAAGTCTCAACTTAATAGGCTTGTTGAAAGAGGAAAGTTGTTGTTGGCAGTATTATTTAATTAATGAGAAAAAAGATAAGAAGGAGAGGGAGATGAGAGAAAAGGACAAGGGGAAACCACAAACTCAGTCACTGCACAGTGTGATTCACAGTTTTCATGATTAGGTCAGTCAATCATTAGCCAATGTCAAAAGCATCTGTGTTTTTTTTAGTTCAGTGATACTACATTCATCTCATGTTGTTCTGAGAGGTCAGGAAGAGATTTGCATAAGTACAATGAGAATGGAGACAGTTTGGAGGAGATTCACATATCTCAAGCATAACACTTTTGCAAGAATAGGTGATATTTTAAAGGTATTATTGTTTAATTAAATCATTGGCAATCACTTGTGACCGAGTCAGATTGTCTTCCAAGATAAGGTCTTTACTGGTGGGTCCTTAAGTGACTGTGGAGGCCAATCCTAGATCCACACAGCCTCCCACAGTGAGGACATAGGTTTCCAGATGGAAGACAGTCGCAATGAGTTTAGACTTATGGCTCTGATTCTTCCCTGCAGGGGGGGGGGGTCGACAGATTAAGATGGTCCGCCCCCGGAGACTAATGGAATCCACTGGATTCCTGAATGCCCTGGGGGAGTTCCCAGTAGATAGAGCAGGTGACCCTGTTGAAGCCCTTGTCATGCTGTGGAACAGCGAGGCACATCAGGCTCTCAACACGGCTGCCCCCAATCACCCTCTCTGGCACTGTGGAGCCCGGCTTGCACCTTGGTACACCAGTGTGCTAAGGGCAATGAAACAGGTTGGACAACAGCTAGAGTGCAAGTGGCAAAGGATGTGCTGTGAGGCTGATCGGGCACAAGTAAAACATCATAGCCGTGTCTACTGTGTGGCGGTGAGGGCGGCGAAGAAGGCCCACTTCTCTGCCTCCATCGCATCCTCAAGTAGCCGTCCGGTGGAGCTTTTCCATATTGTCAGGGGTCTGTTGACACCAACTCCAGGAAATGGAGTCTTAGACCCTTCGGAGGCCCACTGTGAATTGTCACATCACTCGAAAATGCTTGGAAGTTGTTTAAAAACACTATATTAGAAGCTCAACTGGAGTGCATACCGCAGATCAGAAAAGGTACCGCCAGGGCCAAGAAGATGCCAGCATGGTTAACGAGCAAAGTCAAGGAAGCTCTCAGAGGCAAAAAGTCTTCCTTCAAAAAATGGAAGTCTTGTCCAAATGAAGAAAATAAAAAAGAACACAAACTCTGGCAAAAGAAATGCAAGAAGACAATAAGGGATGCTAAAAAAGAATTTGAGGAGCACATTGCTAAGAACATAAAAACCAACAACAAAAAATTCTATAAATACATTCAAAGCAGGAGACCATCTAGGGAGACAATTGGACCCTTGGATGATAAGGGAGTCAAAGGTGTCCTAAAGAACGATAAGGAGATTGCAGAGAAGCTAAATGAATTCTTTGCATCTGTCTTCACAGTGGAAGATATAGGGCAGATCCCTGAACCTGAACTAACATTTGCAGGAAGGGATTCTGAGGAACTGAGACAAATAGTGGTAACGAGAGAGGAAGTTCTAAGCTTAATGGACAATATAAAAACTGACAAATCACCGGGCCTGGATGGCATCCACCCGAGAGTTCTCAAAGAACTCAAATGTGAAATTGCTGATCTGCTAACTAAAATATGTAACTTGTCCCTCAGGTCCTCCTCCGTGCCTGAGGACTGGAAAGTGGCAAATGTAACGCCAATCTTCAAAAAGGGATCCAGAGGAGATCCCGGAAATTACAGGCCAGTTAGCTTAACTTCTGTCCCTGGAAAACTGGTAGAAAGTATTATTAAAGCTAGATTAACTAAGCACATAGAAGAACAAGCCTTGCTGAAGCAGAGCCAGCATGGCTTCTGCAAAGGAAAGTCCTGTCTCAGTAACCTATTAGAATTCTTTGAGAGTGTCAACAAGCATATAGATAGAGGTGATCCAGTGGACATAGTGTACTTAGACTTTCAAAAAGCGTTTGACAAGGTACCTCACGAAAGGCTTCTGAGGAAGCTTAGCAGTCATGGAATAAGAGGAGAGGTCCTCTTGTGGATAAGAAATTGGTTAAGAAGCAGAAAGCAGAGAGTAGGAATAAACGGACAGTTCTCCCAATGGAGGGCTGTAGAAAGTGGAGTCCCTCAAGGATCGGTATTGGGACCTGTACTTTTCAACTTGTTCATTAATGACATAGAATTAGGAGTGAGCAGTGAAGTGGCCAAGTTTACTGATGACACTAAATTGTTCAGGGTTGTTAAAACAAAAAGGGATTGCGAAGAGCTCCAAAAAGACCTCTCCAAACTGAGTGAATGGGCAGAAAAATGGCAAATGTAATTCAATATAAACAAGTGTAAAATTATGCATATTGGAGCAAAAAATCTTAATTTCACATATACGCTCATGGGGTCTGAACTGGCGGTGACCGACCAGGAGAGAGACCTCGGGGTTGTAGTGGACAGCACGATGAAAATGTCGACCCAGTGTGCGGCAGCTGTGAAAAAGGCAAATTCCATGCTAGGGATCATTAGGAAAGGTATTGAAAATAAAACAGCCGATATCATAATGCCGTTGTATAAATCTATGGTGCAGCCGCATTTGGAATACTGTGTACAGTTCTGGTCGCCTCATCTCAAAAAGGATATTATAGAGTTGGAAAAGGTTCAGAAGAGGGCAACCAGAATGATCAAGGGGATGGAGCGACTCCCTTACGAGGAAAGGTTGCAGCATTTGGGGCTTTTTAGTTTAGAGAAAAGGCGGGTCAGTGGAGACATGATAGAAGTGTATAAAATTATGCATGGCATTGAGAAAGTGGATAGAGAAAAGTTCTTCTCCCTCTCTCATAATACTAGAACTCGTGGACATTCAAAGAAGCTGAATGTTGGAAGATTCAGGACAGACAAAAGGAAGTACTTCAGCGCATAGTTAAACTATGGAATTTGCTCCCACAAGATGCAGTAATGGCCACCAGCTTGGACGGCTTTAAAAGAAGATTAGACAAATTCATGGAGGACAGGGCTATCAATGGCTACTAGCCATGATGGCTGTGCTGTGCCACCCTAGTCAGAGGCAGCATGCTTCTGAAAACCAGTTGCCGGAAGCCTCAGGAGGGGAGAGTGTTCTTGCACTCGGGTCCTGCTTGCGGGCTTCCCCCAGGCACCTGGTTGGCCACTGTGAGAACAGGATGCTGGACTAGATGGGCCACTGGCCTGATCCAGCAGGCTCTTCTTATGTTCTTATGTTCTTAAAACATACCTGAAAGTGGTTGTCCAGTTGCCTCCAGGGTTGAAGAGCCCACCACCTCCCTAAGTAATTGGTCCATTGTTCTACCACTCTAACAGTTAGGAAGTTTTTCCTGATGTTCAGATGAAATCTGGCTTCCTGTAAAACCTGACAACCCAATTACTATAATTTAAATAAAAATACAATATATCTAGTGGGCAAGATTGTGGCCAGATTACCTTGGTACCTGATCAGCCTGTTGTCCGGATGCTGAAAATTTTTTTTAAGATGTTTTGCTTTAAATATTTTTTTAAATATATGTTTTATAGGTGTTTTCAGTGTTTTGTTGTTTGCACCCTTTGGCTGCTTTAAGGATGGGATATACATTTAATAAATAAATAAATAAATAACTGTTGATGGACAGCTGCTCTCTCTTATGGACTTGGGCCAGATATTTAGCCCCTTCAATAGAGGGCTCCATCAAACAAAGGGCTGATCTCTGTGAGCCCTTCAAACAAAACACATGGAGCATGCATACATGCTCCATATAAACCATTTTACATGTAAAATCTGGACAGTGTAGTGTTGTGAAGGGTCTCTAACAAAGTAAATTCAAAAAATGATAATAGCCATGGGACACTGGGAAGTTTTCTGCTAAAGCCCCATGGAAATGAATGCAAGTGTATAGAGCATTTGTATGCTCTTTGCTGCTCCATTCATATTAGTGGATTTTTCTTATGCTTGCTTACAACACACTAGTACGGCTACATGGGTTTTAAACTGGTTTAAACGCTTAATATCAATATGCACTCGGCACAGAGGACAGAGACTAAACCTTTCTTGCCAATTTGCTCTCCCTTCTCTCCACTCTGAAAAATATGGGTGTTCAGTGTTGGCACCTCACTAAGTTGTCAAAACATGATGGGCCCTGCCAGAACATTAGATTCTGTTTCCTGACTCCTAACTGAGCAGAGCAGTGGGAGCTGTCTCAGCTGGTCCACAGGAGAGGAGATACAAGCAAGCCAGAGAGAGTGAACAGGGAGAGCAAACAGGAGTTTGACAAAGGAGTTCAACAGGGGAGGTCAAGGGGGAGGTCCCTAAAAAAAATTACTAATTCTTCTTGTACAGCACACTGCATACCAGCTGGATTAGGGCCAATAAACTAAATCTGAATCCTAGCAAGACGGAGGCGCTGTGGGTTGGTGGTTCCTGAGTTTGGATAATTGGTCAGTTGCCTGCTTTGGACGGGGTCATACTCCCTCTGAAAGAGCAGGTCCGTAGCCTAGGGGTGCTCCTGGATCCATCTTTGTTGCTAGAGGCCCAGGTGACCTCAGTGGCTGGGAGTGCCTTTTACCAGCTTCGGCTGGTGAGACAGCTGTGGCCATTTCTGGACCGGGATAGCCTGACCACTGTTGTCCACTCACTGGTAACCTCCAGGCTGGATTTCTGTAATGCGCTCTATGTGGGGCTGCCCTTGAGATTGGTCCGGAAGCTGCAGCTGGTGCAAAATGCGGCGGCGAGACTGCTCACTGGAGCAGGGTATCACCAACATGTCACCCCGTTACTGAAAGAATTGCACTGGCTACCCATTTGCTACCTGGCCAAGTTCAAGGTTATAGTTTTGGCATACAAAGCCCTATACAGCTCTGGACCAGGATACCTGAAAGACCGTCTTATTCCTTACATACCCAGTCAATCACTGCGCTCTGCAGGTGAGGGCCTCCTGCAGATACCATCTTATCAGGAGGTTTGTTCTGCACAACATGGGAAACTGACCTTTAGTGTGGCAGCACCTACCCTGCGGAGTTCCCTCCCTTTGAATATTAGGCAGGCGCCATCTCTGCTATCTTTTCGGTGCCTTTTGAAGTCTTTTCTCTTTCAACAATCCTTTTAAGTTGAGAGCTATCCCAGTCTGTGTCTGTGTCAGAATTGCTTAATATGTTTTTTAATAATGTTTTTAACCCTTTTTAAAAAGTTTTTAAAATGTTTTTAACGCTGTTTTGTCTTAATGTATTTTAAGATTTGTTTTTATGATGTTTTAAAGTGTTTTTAGTGCCTTGTTTGCCGCCCTGGGCTCCTGCTGGGAGGAAGGGCAGGATACAAATTAAATTAATAATAATAATAATAATAATAATAATGAGGAGGAGGAGGAGGAGGAGGATTTGCTTGATGTGTCTTCTGCTTAGCTCATTTGTCCCTTTCACCTTGTACTCGTACTTCTTCAAAGTCCATAGCACCTTTAACTGACCTCCAATTGGGACGCTCATGGGCCAAAACTTCACAGTTCTCAGTGCTCATGTTACATTTTTTAGATTATCTTTAAGAACATCTTTAAACCTCTTTTGCTGTCCGCTGATATTCCGTTTTCCATCCTTAAGTTTGGAGTAAAGTAGCTGCTTTGGAAGATGGTAATCAGGCATTCAAACAACATGACCGGTCCAGCAAAGTTGATGTTGAAAGATCATTGTAATTTTCAGAATTTTCCGGCTGCAGTGTTGGTGGAATCTTTCAAGAAGCTGGGAATGGGTTTATAAATGGTCCATGTATCACAGGCATACAGTAAGGACGGTGGTGCAATGGCTTTGTAAATAAGCATTTTGGTCTTCCTGTTAATATCCCGATCCTCGAACACTCTACACTTCATTCAGGAGAATGAATGTTGAATTTCAGAGTAGATGTCAGCTTTTACAGAGAGA
This sequence comes from Rhineura floridana, assembly GCF_030035675.1. Classification (NCBI taxonomy): domain Eukaryota; kingdom Metazoa; phylum Chordata; class Lepidosauria; order Squamata; family Rhineuridae; genus Rhineura; species Rhineura floridana. The sequence continues at coordinate 175,128,896 of NC_084482.1, read as the reverse complement.
TGGCTGCCAAGATAAGAAAAGTGATCAACATTCACCTGCTGATGAAGCACTTTGGTTTTTTGATATTAAGCGAGAGCCCAAGCTTTCCATATGCTTCTGCAAACACATTTAGGATAGTTTGAAGATCTTTCTCTGAATGTGCGGAGACTACATTATCATCAGCACATTAAAGTTCTACGACAGAGGTTGTAATTTCCTTACTTTTTGCTTTCAGCCTACTGAGATTAAAAAGCTTTCCATCTGTTCAATATATGATTTCCACACCAGTAGGAAGTTTCCCCTCAATAAGGTGTAGAATCATAGCAATGAAAATAGCAAATAAGGTCAGAGCAATGACGCATCCCTTACGCCTGATCTGACTCTGAATGGATCGCTCTGAAAGCCATTGCTATCCAAAATTGTTGCCGTCATGTTGTCATGAAGGAGTCGCAAAATATTCACAAATTTATCAGGGCATCCAGTTTTGTGTAAGGAGTCACTCCTAGTACAAATCATTTTTATATCTTATTTTCACTAATATATTCAATTTTATGCACACTTTCCTCTAATATTTGAATTTTTGTAAATATTGTTCATTTGGAGACCTGCATCGCAAAATTTGTATAAGTCTGAATTTTGAAGGTTGGCTGTGTTTTGGTTCTCATATTGTTTCAGAAAGTGCAGATTTGATAGATTCATCTTTACATGCGAACTGAATTCTCCCCCACTCTAGTACCTAGATATTTGGAGGACTTTTGGAGGAATAAATTTACTGTTACCAGGAGTTGATTATGAGTTCCAGATGTTGGCGTATCATACTGGGATCATGCAGACAATGTGCTCAGCATTTACATGAAAAAGAAAGTCTTGCCAAATAGTTAAAAAGTTATTTAGCCTCTGCTTAATCTGAGTTTGAGAGCCAGTGCGGTGTAGTGGTTAGAATGTTGGACTATGACCTGGGAGACCAGAATTTGAATCCCTACATAGCCATGAGGCGCACTGGGTGACCTTCGGCTAGTCACTGCCTCTCAGCCTCAGAAGAAGGCAATAGTAAACCACCTCTGAATACCGCTTCCTATGAAAACCCTAGTCATAGGGCCACCATAAGTCAGAATCGAAGGCAGTTCATTTCCATTTTCATTTTAATCTAAGTTTATAGGTTAGTTTCTCTGCTATGGCCTCTGCCTATCCTTGGTTGTGCCATCTTTCTTTGTTTACATCTTCTAAATATGTCTCTATTAGCATTCTTGTAGCTGTAAGATCCTCCGTGGCACAGAGCGGTAAGTGGCGGTAACGCAGCAGAAACTCTGCTCACGGCTGGAGTTCGACTCCAACGGAAGGAGGAAGTCAAATCTCCGGTAAAAGGGGTCGAGGTCCACTCAGCCTTCCATCCATCCGTGGTCGGTAAAATGAGTACCTGGCATATGCTGGGAGGTAAAGAAAGGCCGGGGAAGGAACTGGCAATCCCACCCCATATATATGGTCTGCCTAGTAAACGTCGCAAGACATCACCCTAAGAGTCGGAAATGACTCGCACTACAAGTGCAGGAACACCTTTACCTTTTAGCTGTGAGTAAGTATCTTCCTAGATGATGATGATGATAATTTACAGTATTTATAGCCTGCTCGTCATAGTTTCAATCCCAGAGCAGGGAACAAAATAAGATAAACAGAAAAATATATATACAAAAGTTACAAAATCATATAAACAGGTCCAGTAAACAAATTAACATTTCTGTCAGAAGGCAGATTAGCAAAATTACAAGGACAAAAAATAAAACTTCCAGTTTAACCCAGGACATTAAAACAGATTAAATCTTTCAGTGGTCATAGTAACAGCTTTCACTCCATTTGTCAACTATGGAAAGCCACTCACTCCCCCTCTGTCTCTCACATAAAAAGAGCTCCACTCTGTGCCAGCAGATTGTCATTTTGTGGCTTTTGCACAACTTTTACTGCTACTATCGGCATTGGGACCATGTCAAATTCCCCAAATAACCAGCATTTCCTTGTTCAGGACCAATGTACAATGGATTTATTGATAGGATCGTGAACAGTAAAATGGCTGAAAGAACTTTTACCCCAAATGCCAGAGTTCCAATATTTTTATATTTAACCCTTCAAACCAAAGACAATCAGCAAGCTCAAATTTAAAGCTGTTAAAGTATAAAGCTAGAAATGATGGAACGAGAGGAAATGACCTAAGAGAATGACCAGTACTAGAACTTTGGGGGGCTAAATAGCTGTTAAACAGGGAAAGATGGCTCGTGTGAAAGCAGCTTTCTCCAAGTAGTAAAGACTGAAGCTAAAATGGTTCCTTGGAGAAACAGAAAGTGCTAGAGAGAGGCAAGTGTGCCTTTTACATATCGCTAAATACTGAGCAATTGTGCTCATTTCTGGAACACATGCAAAAAGAATTGGGAGAAATAAATAAAATGAGACTAATGGCGTCCTTTTTACAGCTCTAACCTCACAGGAAGGTGACAGTGTTGCAGAAACAAAGTGTAAAGTAGGTATATGGTTAAGGGGAGCCAGATCTCAGGTGTTAGCAATATGATCCTGACAGCTGCCAAAAGAACAGGGTTCATGTAGAAAGGAAAGCTCATTCTACTTGAGAAAGCACACCTCTGAGGTTACTCCAGTTGCCCACCTGTTGAAGGACTATACAACCTCCAATATTCACAGGGTAAATTAAAAATACATTAACTTATATAATGGACTTGCTCCTTGTATCAGGGTAAATGGTAAATGGTATGAAAGTGCACTTGTAGGAGTGCCCTGGTGGCTAGCACATAGCATTTATGTGCCATTACAGAGCAATAGACTGTATGGGTGATATCCAGCAGATGTGACAGGACTTTACTTTCCTCTTTTCCTTCCTGTAGCCACATAAAGGAAACTACTTCTTGTAGCTTCCATAAAGGAAGCTACAGACCTGAACGTACAAGTTCTGAACAGGGTGGTTCATAATAGATGCTATTGGAGGTCGCTGATTCATAGGGTCGCCATAAGTCATAATCGACTTGAAGGCACATAACAACAAAGCCCCATAATCTGTGCTGGCTGAAGCTGATGGCAGTCCAAAATATCTGGAGGGCATCCAGTTGGAGAAGGCTTCTCTATAGGAATGATTGCCTTCAGATAGCCCGCAAACTGAATTATTTATTTATAATTAAATGTATATCCTTCCCTTCCTTCCAAAAACAGCAAACAAATGATAAAACACTAAAAACATCCGTAAAACTTCTTAAAAACAAAACATCTTTAAAAATATTTTTTTAAAATCTTGAAAAAACATCTTAAAAACAATTCCAGCACAGACACAGACTGGGATACGGTCTCTACTTAAAAGGCTTGCTGCAAGAGGAAGGTCTTCAGTAGACGCTGAAAAGGCAACAGAGATGGTGCCTGTCTAATATTTAAGGAGAGTGAATTCCAAAGTAGGTGCTACAACACTAAAGGTCTGCAACTACATGTGGCATCTACAGTACAATCGTCTTCACATTAATTAAAATATTTCTATTTTAACCATTATTATTATTTATTAAGCTTATTACTAATTTTACACAAGCACCTCAAAATAACTTATAAATAATACACAATACCCAAAAGTTTATATCCAACAAAGTAACTGTGCAAGCAGAAAAGCTTCTGCTTGTGCAATGGAACTTCAAATGTCCAAATCTGGAAGCATCTGGGAGGCACCCCCCCACCTTTTAGCATCACAGTGGAGTGCCAATGACAGCAGTCAGTAAAAAAGGGAGGGTGTCTTGAGGGGCCAGCGGAAAAAACCCTGCTCTATGGGCTGTGGACTAGCCACTCCTGCCTTATAGGTTAAAACCGGTACCTTTGATTAGGGCCAGAAACAAATTGGCAGCCAGTAACTGGCATTTTGATTCATCTCTGGATGCCATTGTATCTCATATACTACAAGAAATATGATATACTTGCTGCTAGACTTACATGGGCAGACAGACACTGGAAGTCCATACAGAACGTTCCAAAAATAACAAAACTGATGAAGTTAATAATTTCCAAAAGATCTTCCAGATAGAATTAAAATCAAACAATTGAAAATATATTACATGGGAACACTAACTTGTGAATAGATTTCTACAGCAGACTCATTTGGTGTCCCATATCTTTCTAGAGAGAAAATTCAAAGTAGCGTAACCTTTTATTAGGTTTGTGTAAGATGTCACAAAGTTGTGAGGAAACTTTCAAATTTCCCAAAACTCTTCTTCAGAGGGTATGCAATTGTTTTCTCCTTGTGAGACATATGGTTTGCCTTGAGATAACTCTGGTTATCTCCAGAACATATTTTTGATGCCAGAATCCAGAGTTTGGACATGAGAAAGAATACTATAGCATATGTATTATTTATTTATTTGAGGCAATTATATACCACCCTTTGGGGGAGGGAGGCTTTCAGAGCAGCTTACAAAAAAAATCAGTATTGAGACAGTCCTTACCCTTAGGCTCACAATCTACAAAGACATGGCACATGAGGAAAAAGAAATGAGAGGGAGGAGGAAAAAGCAAGTCAAGCACAAATTCCTCAAGTTACAGATCACATTACGAAGGCACAGCTAAGTTCAGGCATCACTCCTTTTGAAGATTAATCACACACACAAAAATCAACCTTACATTTTGAGACTGATGGTCTTGAAAAAAAGATACAAATCCTTTGTAAACTAGCTTCCACAGTTTAAACATTTGCATCTGCTTAATACATATCATTGTCTGCTGAATTGGCACCAATATGTTTAGTAAGATGTCCTAAAAATGACAAAAAAGTCACCAATGCAGAGGGGGGTGGGATTCAGATTGCACCATACTATATATCTTTCATAAAGGTAAAATATATTTTGCATTACTTCAGTGGTTGTGGATCAGTGCTAGGCTATGGACTATTAGATTTAACATCTCTGGAAACTCCAAAAGCATGTAAAAGGACTTGGTCTTTTGCTCCAACACTAGCTGTCAAAAACAAGGAGAGAATTTTGGAATGAGTTTTGATGGACTTGTATGAAAATGTATGCAACTAAGAATTGGATTTGTTCCTCTGGAATTTTATGGATTATTTTTTATGTTGGAATAGTACAAGTGTGCGGAACTGCATATGGTTGACTTAATGTAGCTAAAAATATACTTTGTGCATATATATTTGGAAGGTAGCTGGATTTTTCCAGTTCCTTTGGAACTTAATAATAGCTTTATGATGTATATAGGTTCTTTTTAAAAAATAGAAGTCTGAATTCAAAGGTTGAATTATTAGTAATGGATATATCATAAGAAAAGGCACATTTGATTCATGATGAAATCTATAAAGAGTGAACTATTCACTTCTAAAACCTGAAGTCAGAGTTGTGTCAGGGGTTTTTTCTTCATCTTTTGGCTCTTGGGGACTACCAGGGGTACGTTTTCTCCCAGCAATGATTTTTCTGTATTTGTACAAAGTATTTCCATTCATTAAGCCCTGGTGAGTACTCTTGGAATCATGCTGACACACAATTTAACAAGTTGAGAAATAGTATACAGACAGCTGGACATCCATGAGAATTTGAGAAACACCTTGCTTTTTCCTATTATGCATTGACAATGCACTTCTACTTTCCACCCATTTACACATTCCTACACAATCAGGCTTGGTGCCAGTTGGCGGCCAGGATGGGCACTGGTAGAGAGCCGTGGCTGAGAGGGGCTCCTGCTGTTAGGGCTGGGTCGGTATAGCTCCCACTCTGCAATCTGCCCTAGCATTGGGTCATGGAGCATGCACCCCATGCCACAATGCTGGTGTGGTTGCAAAGTAGGAGCCACTCTCCCAGGCAACACCCCCACCCCCACTGCTGTTGCAGGCTGGCTGTGCCACTTCCTGCATTGCACTATCGCCACTGCAGGCTTAAATAGGCCTGGACACATTAGCATGCTGAACGTGCATGCTTCTCATTACCCAAGATGATGGCAGGGGCATCAACATGCCCCTGCCGCCATATTAGATGATGGCAGTCATGCGTGCACAGTGTGCAAATGCACTGATGGAGCCCCAGCAACAGCAATAGGACTGTTGCGTTACCACCACCACCACCACCTTTGAGGGCCCGCTGCAGTCTGGTGTTTGCCCGGCTCCTCACACACACACCTTTTAACAGTGATACCTTGTACACACTATAGTCACACACATAGTCCAACGATCAGTTGATCATTGTTGTGATAGTACTGCTTCTTCACTTTTCTGCACCATTTTCACCATAATCTGAAAGTCTATTCTGCTTCTAGGCCCTTGTGTTTACAGTTAAACTGTTTAGCAGAATGTTTATGAACGTTCCACTGCTTAATATGTTTTTAATAATGCTTTTAACCCTTTTAAAAAGTTTTAAAAATGTTTTTAACGCTGTTTTATCTTAATGTATTTTAAGATTTGTTTTTATGATGTTTTAAAGTGTTTTTAGTGCCTTGTTTGCCGCCCTGGGCTCCTGCTGGGAGGAAGGGCAGGATACAAAGTAAATAAATAAATAAATAAATAAATAAATAAATAATGATGATGATGATGATGATACCTCTACTAGTAGCTGAGGAGGGACTGATGTTTTGTTTATCCAGATTTCTATGGCAACACAATCATGTAGAAAGACTGCAATATGTATGTATAACTGGTCCCCCAAAATTGATGAATTCCTTTTTTAAAATATGAAGGGACATGCCATGATAAAACAGGGCCAGACTGCGTGTTGGAAAAATTAAAAAAGGATGGTAGAACTGTAATTATTTATGATAGGTATCTACATACTTCATCATACTATATTAAGGCCACAGTATAATTTCTAATGCTTAATTAACTAAATGTCTATTTATTTGCTATATTCACATTTAGACAATTACTATAGAATAAATGGATTTCAGTCCAGTACTCATATTAAAAGTAATAGTGCAAACCTATGCATGTCTGCTTAGAAGTAAGTCCTATTGAGTTCAATGGTTCTTCCTCCCAGGTAAGTGGGACTGTAGCCTTAGATTATATAGAACACCCAAGCTAACTCTTGTAGACAGTGATAATTCACTGGAACATGGATGAAACAAGGCAGCTGTGGACAAATTGTGTAGCTTACAATATAAAATACAAGTATTTTCAGCCATGAAAGTATAAATCCTGCACATAAGGAAGCATGTATTCTGAAAGTTATAAAACAAAAATTATAGCTGTTTTCCTGCACCATTGTTAACAATTCTGAGCATCTTCCACAGTGGATGTGTTACTTTAACTGCACAGTTTTATAATACTTATATTGGATGTAATCATTTCATTTCTCAGCTATGATGTACTAATGGAATCTTTTTTATGCTCCTGATCTAATAATATATTCTGCTCTCTCCTCCTCCATTATTTCTGTTTCTAAGTGGAAAATGCACAGCAAAGCTGGGGAGGATATTCATTTTAAATACCTTTCCATTGTTGCTTATGGTAATTTTTCTTGTTTGCTCACAAAATCACATCTCCACTTCTATTGTGATAGCTTTAAATGAGTATGGGGACATGTTGTTTTGCCAAAGCATCTATTATATAACTTCTCCTTATATAGTAATCATGCAATCCTATGGATCACTTCTCAGAAGCAAGTCCCACTGAGTTTAATGAGGCTGTCTCCTATATAAGATGGAATGAATCTGGTAATCTAATATGCCTTTCCAAATGTGGGAATTTCCAATGCCTCACAACTGGGTGGCCAACATTTTGCCCTCTGGACGTTTTGGACTGCATTGGCCATGACAATTGGCTTTCCTGACTGGGGATGATGGGAGCTGTAGTCAAACCATCTGGATGGCACCATGTTGGCTACCCCTGCCTATGGCAGTCAGCAGTGAGGTCTTCTCCCATCCAGAGTTTTGGGATTATATACTTGTGAATGTTACAAGAATGACCAAAAGTTAGTACTGAAGACATGGGCTTTAGAAAGAAGAGTCTAGGACCCGAGTTTCTTCCATACATCTCACAAAGAGAACCATATCTGGGAAAATATTTGGTGTTCCATCTTGGATGGTGTTACATTACAGACTTAAATTGGTTTAACACTTTTCCCAGGAGCTCTGGAAACTGTAGTTCTTCCATGGTGGGGAGGCGAGTGATCTCTCTCCAAAAATATTCAATGCTTTCTCTAATCTCTGAGTTCTTTGGGGGAAACCATAGCATTGGAATAAAATGGTAGTGGATCCTGTGTATGTGTGTGTGTGTGTAATCAAAGTTACAATATGGTTTGAATGAACATTGTTGAATAGATCTGTGTTAGTATCTCCAGTAAATCATGGTGCCATTGTCCACATTCACATGCAAAAGTATGTTGAGTTTGGTTGTGCCTTCTGGTTCAAAAGATGTTTGTGATATTAAGGGGGCTTTTCTTTTCCTTACACAGAAGTATTGGAAATGCACAAAAACATCCCCATGATAAGAAATTGAAAAGAAGCAAGCAGAATAGTTAGCAACAGGACACTTTTCATCATGAGCTTATATACTTTTTCTTTGATTATACTTGCTAAGTGTGTAAATTTAACCCTGAACAATTTCAACAAAGGAATAAAAAGTATGTGTGGTGGGAGAGTGGTAGGTGGGGAGTATAATGTACACAAACTATTTTCTTAATATTTTTTACGTTTTTAAAAAATCTTGGAAGTATGGTAGAAATTTAAAAGCATGGCTTTGAGGTTAGGGATAACCAAGGGCCCAAAACAGTTTATAGCATGGTGACACATTGTGTAATTAAAATATAGGAGCTTTATACATAGACACACTTTGTTGCTGGGCTCAGTTTGCAGATGAAACCAAAGGTAACCAAAGACTGATTTTTTCATAGAGAGGATGTGATGATCTGCTGGGTAGACATTGCCAGAAATATCTCCCAAAATCATCACAGTTAGAACACTAGGCTGTCACTGTTCACCTGAGCTCTTTGTAATTGAGTAGAACATTCACATGAATAAAAGAAGTTTAGCAAAACCCACTTTAAAGATCCCATTCTGAGGACATACCTCACAGTAGGACATTTGACTCATACACAACATTTTTAAACACTTTATTTTTTTTTAAAAAAGTTGAAATAATAGGATCTTTTTCATCTAGTAAATAAGTACAGCCAATCCTATAAATGTGTACTCAGTAGTAAATCCCACTGAGTTCAGTGGAGCTTACTTCCAGCTAAATAGGCATAAGATTGAAGCCTTAGCTCTATTTCGTATGTCTCCCAGCCAAACTGTTAAAGAGGGATGGGATTGGGCTGCTCAGGATATTCCTCGTGCACTTACTCAAATCCCAGCTGGAATGCACAGGGGTTTTTTTTAAATGTAGATTTTATGTTTGAAAAGGAAGAGCAATCATCTTTTTCATATATTTTTCCAAAAGATCTCACAACTAGCTTAACATGACAACTATACTACTTAAAAATATTTTTGGAAGATAAAATACATCTCTGTATTTAATATATTAGACAGCTTAAATCTGTTTAAGTTGTAGTGGCTACCTGATTTTTAGGCAGGAAATTGAATTGATTGATTTGTTATTAGTTTTAATGTTTTGATGGCATATTGTTTGAACTCTGTGTGAGCCACCCAGAGTACTTTGTTAATTGACAAATGTTCTAAATAATAAATATAACATACAATTTGTAAAATCTGTTGCAAAACTATGCAGGTAATTTCAGGGCTTCCTTTTCTCCTCCCCCAGCTTCAGCAAATCCTAAAAACAGAATCTTCTTTGTGGTATTATACAGAATGTACAAGATTTATAACAAGATAAATTTACACAACCCTGGCTAGCAAACATGATCTCTTTATACATTTTATACATTATTATTATTACTACTGTTATTATTCTGTTTAAACAAATATATCCTTCAGGGAGCTATGTCTGTTTCAGCAGGGATGGTTTGTGGAAATGCTGTCAATGGTTTTACATTAGTGATAACAGACTTGAGAGATCTCCAGAGCCAGTTCTAGACACTCGCCGGTTTCATGACAAGACTCAAGGATACTGCAATCAATGTCACAATTACAGGCGCAGTCACCATTGTTGGGGTTGTCGCTTGAACTTTGATAATATCTATGGGAAGGGCAGCACACATTGGTCAACCAATTTTCACAGACATCGGGCAACATGAACAGAAAGTCCCAAAACTGGCAGAACAAGCAGGCCAAGATGAGTGTGGCACATTCATCTGTTTTCAAAAAAAGAACAAGGAGTGAGATTCACAAGGGGAAAAAAATCAGGAACATTGTTGCCCATCCAATGCATGAAAAAGACTTTCCACACTTCCTCTCATTGAAACTAAACTAGATTTCATATGGGCTCGAGAAATCCAGAGCACCTTGTATATATGTGTGTTATCCATTACTGTGTCACTTTCACATATTTCTTATCCATAGTACCATACCATGCCATTCCATTTCCACATTCATCTGTGATTTTTTAAAAAAACTCCTCTCAAACTTCTATTTAAATATATATATTAATTCATATTTGAATGTATTTTTTCCTCTTAAAATACACATTTAAATTAGTGTTTCAGTATGTTAAAATGGCAAAGAACTGTGTGGCAACATTCAGAGAAGTACAAAATCTGATGGATACCCACATCCAAACCTGCACATTCCTCCAGGAGGTGTGGATCAAGTAGCGATGGGAAATGAATTCAGTTTGCATTTTATTGTGAAATCACCTAATTTGTGCTTTCTGAAACAATAGGCAACTGAAACACAACTATCCATCAAAATTCACACTTCTCTGACTTCTGTGATGCAGTTCTCCAACTACTGAGTAACAAAATATGTATATTGGGGAAACTGCCTAAATATGCATATATTCATGAAAATAACATACAAAATTGCATTGTATTAGAAATGTGTATCATGATTTTTTTTAAAAAATGCAAAATGATGTAGAAATGTGAAGAACTAAATGTAACACTGGAAAAATGAGAAACTGAGAGAAAACAAAAACTGACAGATTGTCTATCTCCTATGATTAGGTCATTCTTCCCATAGGCATCTATGAGAACAGGATGGTGGCCTAGAAGGGTCTTCGGTCTGCTTCTTACATTATTATCCTGTGTAGAATTTGCAAAAAATCAAATTTTACATGCATTACTATTTCATATATAGCTGTCAAATATGCAAAGCCCTGCTTTTGAACCTGTGCACTGCTATGAAAAAGACACTGTGTTCCATTCCCAGATGCCCTTAGATCTTGGCTGGAAGATCAACCAGAACAAGAGCAGAGGGCCTTGCATCTTCCTGGGGCTCAAGGTCCACTTCAGGATACTTCCTTTCAGTCATCAGTTATGAGTGCATAGGAGTTTGTTCCATCTACTTCTGTTAAACCTATCAGGTTTTTTTCCTCAAGTGGGGAGAGGCGGGGAAATGCCTCAGCTAGAGGCCTGCACCCATGGCTGTAACCAAACTATTCAACTCCCTGTTAGCTCTGAGGAGAAAAAACTTAACCTGTCCACAGAACAAACCTGAAACACATAAAGATTCCTCACATGACATCTCACCCCTTATATTTCTGAGGGAGGAGGGAAGGGGGGAACTGACACAGATAAAGGCTGACAAGTTTTCAGGAATCGACTTGAAACCCCTCCACACAAAGGGGACACACTGGACCTTCAGATAACCATAAGCTGACATGATACATGGCCCCTCATCAGTAAGTACACAACACATATCCACAGCCCCACACTTTGACCTAAACGCCTGGCATATAAAGACTGTAACACAGGAAATAGGAGATACTGCAGGTTGCAGGGGGAAGAGGGAATTGATAAAAGTCTCCTGCCCTCTGCCACTAGCAGGGTCCTGCTGACAGGAACAAAGTATGGCTCCAACTCATAGGGTTTTGTTCTTTTTTAATTCTGTGACTGATTCTGAATGTCCTAGTACTCTTGCTTTTGGGGTTTTGCCCATTTTCCCCAAAACCACATGCGCTAGAATTTAAAAAAAAATTAAAAGGAAATTAAACGAAGATGTAACAGTTTGAGGGATGAAAAGTGATGAAAAATTGCTTTAATTATTATTAAAATGAGCAGTAATTACAATTGCAATTTTTTTTCCTACCAAGGCACTGGTGTCTTTTTCTGATGTTTAATATACAGACTTTAAACAGCTGACGCTTTTCCTGGTGTGTAGGCTCAGTGATGGAGAAAAACATCGCTGAATGATTTCCTGCTTGTCACACAACTGTTAAAGGCATAGAAAAAGACAGTTGGCATCAGTAATGTGAAGTAATTTTAAAGCCTGTGTTGATTTTCAGATGTAACATGGCAGTGCTTTGATTGCAAGTACCGGAACACTCTTTCACACAGCACAATCCTACATGTCTACTCAGAAATAGGTTCCACTGAATTCAGTAGGACTTATTCGCAGGTAAGTGTAACAGGATTGCAGCTGTCCAGTTCAGTCCCATACATGTTTACTCTGAAGTAACTCCCACTGAGAAACGCATATAACTGAGTAGGTATAGGAGTGCAGCCCTGTTGCTGCTTCATCTCCCTGCCTAGAAAACAATCTAAAGGGTATGATCAGGGGCATTCAGGGATTTGATCAATGTTTTCTGCAGTGATTTAGAACAGAATCTCTCATTTAAAATGAGCTTCTCACCAGTATTCTTGTTAATGTTAAATTCAGAGGGCGGGGGAATAAAGTGAACGAAGTAATCTACACTGAGAATACCCTACAAAGCCAGAAGTCATAACTAGCAAATAATTGCCTTATCATGTACGAGGTGCCTTGGAGATCACCTGTCTCATGAGTTTGCTGTTGTGCTCACAGAAGAAGAAATGCTCTGCCGCACTGGGGCTCTTCTCATGCACAGATTTTCAAAATTGCTTCTTTTTATACGGGGTTTAAAATGGCCACCTTCTCATAAAGTTCACATGATACATTAGCCTCTCTTGCTCACTCAAGGCCTATGCTATCAACAGACAGTTTGAAAATGCTGACAACTGCCTTTTTTTTTCTTCATGGGGACTTTTAAAATGTTGAGCTATTTGGAGAGCCCAGCTCTTTTCTTTTTTCTTTTTGTCAACTTCCCCCACCCCTCTGACACATTTATTTCATTTTAGATGGCACATATCACCATCCACAGTAATCAGGTTAAATGTCTAGCCTCTGATAGCAAAGCTGGATGCATTAACATTTTTTTCAAATCAGCTGGGGCTGATATAATGAGAAGAATTCACACAAAAGGAAGAAACAATCCGATCTTCTGTTGCAGCCAAAGGTGACATCCAGGGCATAGTTAAATCCCCTTAATTTTGTTGAACTGTGCACTAGATTGCACCCACATGCCGGTTTAGCTCTCTCACTAGGGATGGATGGATGAATCTGTTTCATATTTTTCCAATCTTAAATTCAGTTTGCAACATTTATGCAATAGTTTGTGATTTTTCTTTTATGGAAGTCTTCACAAAAATTCATCAACCTTTAAGAGTGCATTTGTCTGAATATACACATTTTTGTATGCAATTTTTTCAAGGAATTTTGCCTAATATTTTTCTTTTATTTTCATTAATGTATGTATTTTATGCACATTTCCCCCCCAAATATATGCATTTCTGTACACGTTTTGGTTGGGGGGGGAAAGGCAAAATCTGGAGAAATGCAAGTTTCTACTGTGCCAATTGCATTAAAATGCAAACTGAATTTCTCTTCTATCTCTTTTTTTCTCACTAATGGTAGGATTTGGCCTCCAGAAAAATTTACATGAGAAAAACATTGTTATTTCTCTTTACCTCCAGGCCTTTCTATCTGGTCCTAAGACTCTCCCCAGCCATGGCCCTCTTCCCAGGCCACACTCATCAATAGTCCACCTCCCAATCTACCAAAGTGCTTTAAGAGAGTAGAATGTGTCCTTGGACTGAGATAAAGCCTTTTGCTTCCCCGGATGGAGGTGGTGTGTGTGTGTGTGTGTGTGTGTAAAAATCTTTGATATTTGCATGACAGGAATGTAACCTATTACCACCCGCCACACTTTTGCCTTTGGACCTACCCATCACTGGTATAAGGCCCTGGAACATTGCCCATGAGAGAATGTGGCCCTTGAGCTGAAAAAGGTAACCTACCCTTGACATAATGCCTTCACTGCTTGTGCTTATGGATGCAATTGCAACTTTTTTAAAACAAGTCCTCTTGGATATTTTGGGCTGCTGTAAGTTTATATCATTTTCTGTTTTTAATGTACACCATTCTGATCTCCTTAGGGAGGAAGAGTGGTATATAAGTAATTTCAAATAAAAGAAATGTCTATATGTACACGAGCTGGAGACAAGATTCCTTCCCCCACCCTCAGATATTCTAATTCAGCTAAAATATGCTGATGACACTCAGCTCTATCTCTCCCTTCCATCTGATTGCAGGGAGGGAGTGCTCATCCTAAACTGGTGCCTGGAGGCTGAGAAGGGCTGGTTGTGGGCTAACAAACTGAAACTTAATCCAGACAAGATGGAAGTACTGCTGGTCAAGGGAAAAACTACACCAGGGATGGGGTTGCAACCTGTTCTGGATGAGGTTGCACTCCCCTTGAAGGAGCAGGTCCGCAGTTTGGGAGTCCTCCTGGATCCTGACCTGCTGCGGTAGCCAGGAGTGCTTTTGACCAACTTAAACTGGTCTACCAGCTGCGTCCATTCCTGGAGGCAGTTGACTTGGCCACAGTGACACATGCATTGGTGACATCGAGGCTTGATTACTGTAACGCACTCTATGTGGGGCTGCCTTTGAAAATGGTTCAGAAATTACAGTTGGTTCAAAATGCAGCAGCCAGAATGTTAACTGGAGCACGGCACAGCGAGCATATCACCCCTGTGCTTTATCGACTCCACTGGTTCCCAGTTTGATTCTGGGCCCAGTTCAAAGTGCTGGTTCTGATCATTAAAGCCCTAAACAGCCTTGGACCAATGTACCTGAGTGACCCCTTACGCCCATATGTACCTGCCCGAGATTTAAGATCATCTGCCTCTGGTCTCCTCTGTGTGCCTGGAGTGAAAGACGTTAGACTGACAGGCACACGGGAGAGAGCTTTTTCAGCTGTGACCCCCAAGCTTTGGAACACCCTACCCCAAGAAGTCTGCCCTCTCTGATGGTTTTCCGGAGACTTCTGAAAACGATCTTCTTCCGGAGAACCTTTGGGAGGGACTGAAGGTAGAGCCTGACACTGATTTTATGTCTTCTACGTTAAATTTTACCCTTGTTGTCCCCTTTAGTACCACTCCTCATATATATGTATGTGTGTGTGTGAGTATATATATATATATATATATATATATATATATATATACATTTTATGTATTTTAATTGTATTTTATGCATTTTAATTAATTTTAATGTTTTGTGATTTTATTGTTTACAATTTTATTATGTATGTGTTTGATTTTATTTTTGTAAGCTGCCCTGAGTGCCCTATTACAGGGTAGAGGGGTGGGATAGAAATATTTTAAATAAATAAATAAATAAATAAAAACTGAGCGGTTCATCCAGACCTTCCCTCAGTACCAGGTTTTTAATTGTTGCTCTTATTGAATTTTGTTATGTTTTATAATGTGAACTGCTTTGGCATTTTCTGGAAATGCAGTGTTATAAAAATATGTTTATAAATAAATAATAATGAATAATGTGATAATGTCCCCTCATGTGCACCAGACATGCACATAGATCTACCCCTAAGCTTCCGCTGCTATAGCATGTGAAGCTGAACATGCTTAGAATTAGAAATGGAAGGATTTGTCAATTTCGGTTCTCTCAGTGTCTCATTTTTTCCAGTCTTACAGTTAGTCCTCCACATCTGTCCACAATTTGTGATTTGTTTCTTTAAAAATACTCATGAAAATTTTTCAGCATTTTAGTGAAAATTTCTCCTAATAAACACGTTTTATATGCATTTTTGATTAACATCCACATTTTGGCAAGGAATTTATCCTAACATAAATCATTTTTGTATGTTATTTTCACCAATATATTCCTTTTTATGCACATATTCCACAAATATATCCATTTTTGTAAACACTGGTTGGAGAACTGCATTGCAAAATTCGGATAAGTGTAAATTTTGAAGGATGGCTGTGTTTCAGTTCTCATATTGCTTTGGAAGGTTTTTGGCAGATTCAGTTTTAAATGTAAACAGAACCAAATGTCTTCCTAATTCCTACTACAAATTCTTCCCATCATCATAAATCCTGATAACAAGTTCCATCCCAGCTCTGCCCATGGAAGCCTTTCCAATTAGACACAAAATTGAAATGAAGCCTACATATTCAAGCACAAACAAGGGAATGCTGCTGGCCTCAAACTCTCCTTGTACGCATCCCAGACCAGCTCCTCTTGGAAAGAGAATTCCTGACTAGTTGAAGACAAATGACAAACTCAATGGAAAGCAGAGGCAGACTCCGAAATCCCAAACTGCTCCCTCCATCTACATTTGCAACATCATGTTTTCAGAAGGCAACCTAGGGAGATGGAGTCTGAGGCCCAAACAAAGGTGAGGTCTGAGCTCCAAGCATCAGAGCCCCAAATCAATTCACCTTACTTCATTGGCTTCCCCATCTCTCATTTTCCACCTGTCCCTCTGTCCCTTTAAAAAAAATCTTCATATTTCTCTTCCCTTACTTTTGACCTGCCAGGAACTTTCCTTGAATCCTGTACAACAGAAGTCCATTTCTGTCCTTTGACTCAAGTGTGAAAGGAAGAAGGCATGAAAATTTAAAACAGGCAGCTGCTGTCCAGTCAGTAGCCCTGTGTTCCAGCCAGCATCTATGCTGTGAGGTCTTAGTGGTGCCGTCACTGTGCACTGCCTGGTTGGTGCTGCTCCGTGACAGGGCCTTTTCAGTGGTGGTTCCTCATAAGCAGAATATACTTCCCAGTGAGGTGCATCTATCTCCATTACTATTGACTTTCAGGAGGAATTTGAAAACTTTTCTGTTTACCCAGGCGTTTGATGGCTGAAGGGGAGTGTTCCTAGAACCTGAAGATTACTGATGAAAGAATGTGTTTTAGAATGATTTTGTAATTGTGTTTTGAAATGTTTTTAACTGTCTTTAGTATGCTTTTCTTTTTCTTGTTAAATTGTTTTGTTTTATGTTTGCCACCCTGAGCTCCTCTAGGGGGAAGGACGGGATATAAATTCAGTAAATAAAATAAATAAATAATATGTAGACACAGTGTACATTGGGCATTCTCCCTTCAATGAAAATATGTCAGGTCCTCTTATTCATTTGCGCAGGAGCAAATGAATATGTATGTTAACATCTTGTTAAATTGGTTAATCTGTACTACTTGCCAAGTGACAAGAAGAATTTTAACACACATCTGCACCTTTCTGTAACTGAAGAAATAAAATGGTACATTCTCCTAGTTGCTTGCAGTAATATAGAGATGCCCAGGGGTGATATGCACAGTACACTGTGTTGCCACTTGGTTAATTGTAATCTGTAATCACCTCTTGATGTGCATATATATAGAACTCACATTACACATTACATACTCCTTAATACAATGAACAACATTAAACAAGAAGTTCATCTCTAAGTACTTTAAAAAAGAGTCATGTATAGGCTTCCTTAATATCCAAAATGTTGTATTAAAAGGTAGTTTTACAATATCAGGTAATAACCCTAGGAAGCACAGCATTGAATTAATTTATATTAGTAAGCTATCACCCACAATATTATCAATTTTAATAGTTATCTAAATTTGTCAGGGATCTATTTAAGTTCAGACAAGCAAAAGTAACTTCCAAGTCAGTCTGGAGAATGAAAATTACTAGATTTGGGAGATACTTAGTAAATTCATGCTTATATTTTTTCTGAGTAAATGAACTGAAATAATTATCAAATTGAAACATTTTATAAGGTGACACTGCTGCATTTAATTGTATGAAATTTACAGTGTAGAAAATGTAATCATTTTATCCAGTAGTCCATGGTGTAATTAAGCCTCTTCTCTTTAAGGTACTATATATTTATGAAATTCTACCCTTCCCCCCTTTAAGCCAAGATAGAAGAAATATCAAATTTGAAATTATTCATCAATTAGGGATCTTTTCACTTCTTACTTGAAATGTAAGCTCTGTTTTCTTAATAATATGCACAATCTTCAGTTTATTAACCTTGTTGGCATCTGCATAATTTTAATCACAGAATGGATATTGCTCTTAAGGCTTTACCCATTATTTGGCAAAAAGGACCACACAAAAACACAACATTTTAATAATAAAGTAATATTGCAGCACATAGACCATGCCGTACACTAAAGATGCTTTTAAATTCCCATCAGAGCACACACCATGAAACTGTGCTAATAGATATAACATATTTTGCAAAATCTGCATATGTGAGCCTTTTCCTTTCCACCCTGTTTTAAGTGGGTATGTATAATAGATATTAGCAATTAAGCATTGATTTCTATGCATTCACTTATATATTTGAAAATAAATTAGCTACATGCTGCAGCAACGCAGATGCAACCCTTCTGTTTTCTCTTCAGACTCTTCACAAAAAAAGAAGACATTATTGCATTTTATCTCAATAAGAACAATGACCTCACCTCTCCACTGGTAGATTAATTATTACAAAAAGAACTATAATTAATAATGTTGCTGAACTGACTTCACTCTACATTTCCATGCTCTTGGTGACTTCTGGCTGTCAATCCAGCCTTGATTTATGCTGCAGTGTCACCTGATCCAAATGTACCATTCACTAATAGGCAAAAAACCTTGCGGTTTAAGAATGTACCTATAGCCCACAGATATTTCTATCAAACTTTAAAAAGCAGGGAAATTGGGCACTATAGTGAATGCACCAGGGAAGCAGGAGACCTGACCTCCTTTCTGAGATATTGTACTGCCCTACAAAGTTGTCAAAATGCAAACACAATTTGGGTTGGCCTTTCAAAGTCCAATCAACTTCCTGTGTAGCTTGGAAGAATTTGGTAACATGTGCCTCTGAGCATATGGTGAGTGGTGGCAATACCTGCCATCTCCAAAGATGGAGAATTATATTTTTGTATGTTTGTTGGTGTTCTTACTTTGCTTCTTTCCTGTGTTACTAATGTTTCTACAGAGAATCTAAACTATAAAATTTTACTGCCCTCATTATTCATCCTAGAAATCTGTGTCAAATTTATTTTTATTAATTTCAAAGCCTTTTTATTGGTCAATGTCATATGATAGTGAAGACAGCCTTTTGTATTTCAAATTGGAGCTTATGTTCTATTTCTATTTTGAGTGCATTAACGGTTGAATCTGAAACTGCAGTTCAGACTGATTCCAATATGTTGCTACTTCAGCAATGACTCTAGCTGTTGGAAAAAAGAGGATGCATGTTTTCAGCCTGCTATGTTTAAACCACTTCATTTAAGGCAAGGTGGGCATGGTCAATTAAAAACATAGAGCTCACCTAGAATTTTGCTAGAATATATTTCACCTCCCACTGTTTTATCGTGTGCAAATTGAGACGCTCCTGAGGTCCACTAGAGACTATTCTGCAGAAGTCAGTGCCATTATTCCACAATTATGTTTGGAGGTTTTTTTTAGTATACATTTTGCAAAGTGTTGCTCTACTTCACATATTCACAGGTCAGGTCTCCTGCTCCCCTGGTGCATTCACTATAGCTGCCCAATTTCCCTGCTTTTTAGAGTTTGATAGAAATTGCTGTGGGCTATAGGTACGTTCTTAAACCGCAAGGTTTTTTGCCTATTAGTGAATTTCCCTGCTTTTTAATCCAGGAGGTAAGAAATGGGATCCTGTGCAAGCTTGCTGAGAATGGATTGATAATTTGCATACTTTTTGAGTTCAGTGGGATTTACTCCCCTGCAGTCACGCTTGGGATAGGTGAAACTGACCACAGGGGATGGGGAGGGGAGGAGGAGGAAGAGGAGGAGGAAGAGGAGGAGGGAGGGGAGGAAAGGCAGAGGGGAGGACTGGGATGGGAGCAGGCAGGAGGGGGAGGGGAGAAGGACAGGTTTGATCATTTGCATGTTTATTGAGTTCAATGCAATTTACTCCTGTGCAATCATGCTTAGGATAGGTAAAACTGACCAGGGGGGAGGGAGGGCAGGCTTGAGTGGGCAGGGGAGGAGGAAGAAGGAAGAGGGGAGGGAAGGAGGAAGGGAGAGGAGAGGGGAAGGAGGGGAAAAGCAGGTCCGATCATTTGCATGCTTATTGAGTTCAATGGGATTTCCTCCTATGCAATCATGGTTAGGATAGGAAAAATTGACCATGGAGGAGGAGGAGGGCGAGGAGTGTATTGGAGGGGGGCAAAGGAAGGGGGAGGGGAGGGCAGGTTTGATCATTTGCATGTTTATAGAGTTCAATGGTATTTCCATGCAATCATGCTTAAGATAGGTAAAACTGACCATGGGGAGGAGGGAGGGGGAGGGGGAGGAAGGGGAAGGGAGGATTGGAAGGGGATGGGGAGGGAGGGGCAAAGGAAGGGGGAAGGCGCAAGAGGGAGAAGGGAGGGTGGGTTTGATCTCAGGTTGCCAGGCTCAGGGCCTGAGAATGATTCTGTATCTTTAAGAGAAGAGAAGAGAGGAGAAGAGAAGAGAAGAGAAGAGAAAATACAGGATTTCTTGCAACACTGTAATGGGAAAAACCACAAGGTGAAATTCTCCCTTTCCCCTGCACAACTTTTAAAGATACAGAAGACCTCTTTCAGGCTGGGCCTGGCAACCCCAGTTTGATCATTTGCATACTTTTTGAGTTCAATAGGATTTATTTCTGTGCAATCATGTCTGAAAATGGAAATGGACTGCCTTCAAGTCGACCGAACTTATGGCGACCCTTTGAATAGGGTTTTCATGGTAAATGGTATTCAGAGGTGGTTTTACCATTGCCTTCCTCTGAGTCTGAGAGGCAGTGACTGGCCCAAGGTCATCCAGCCATCTTCAAGGCTGTGTGGGGATTTGAACACTGGTCTCCCAGGTCCTAGTCCAACACTGACCTGGGGGAGGGGTGAGGAGGAGGAGGGGAGGAGATTGGGTTTGTGGGCACTAGGCAGAGGGGAAAACCCTTTCCTTTCCAAAAGGAAAACATTGTGAACAGTAACATTGCTTTTCAGCGTTTCCCTCACCTTTTTATTCTACAGCAGGCACATGTACCCTCTCACCCAAATTTAAACCAAAGCTGTCCCTGGCCACATCCACACCAGGCCTCTATTTCACTTTGGACAGTCATGGCTTCTCTTAAAGAATCCTGGGAAGTGTAGTTAGTGAAGGGTGCTGAGAGTTGCTAGGAGATGCCCTGTTCCCCTCACAGACCTTCAATCAGAGTGGCTGACTGTTAAACCAGCCTGGCCACTGGACCTCTCTCAGTTGAATAGGAGTCTCCTCTCAGCACCCTTCACAAACTACACTTCCCAGGATTCTCTGAGGGAAGGCATGACTGTCTCACGTGAAATCAAAGTCTGGTGTGGGTGTGGCCCCCTGATTAGCCAATCCAAGCAGCTGTGAGGCTTTTAGAACACTGACAGTTGGTTCTTACTGAGCATGCCCCGTGTTATCATAGGGTTCCAGCCAAAATTTCTTAAATTACTTAAAAATCAGCCAGGCATTTTTTTTAACTTTTAAACTGCAGAAAATGAAGGTCAGAGTATGGGGCAAGGTCAGTATTAGGATTACAGGTATTCTGTGAACATGGCTGATTTTTAATGAATTTCAACAGATTATGAGAACTCTGAGAGAAAAAAGTCCAAAAGGGCTCTGGAGTTTTTCTCTCTCTTTTTTTAGACTTTGAGCTCTCTATTCTCTCTGACTGTTTTGTTTATCACCATGAAAATTAAGAGGGTTGTTAAGCAAATGTTTCTGAGTTCAGCACTATAAGTTTTGTAAGATTTTGTTTTGAAATGAGCTTATGAGAAGTATCAGAATGGCATGGGGATATTTTCAATTTAACATTGCGGAATGTGAAAAATCCACGCTGGCTGTATAATATTTATGTAGAATTTTCCACAGGACAGTTTCTGCAAAGTGAGTTGCATTCTGTCTTCCAACTGTAGCATTACACTACATGTCTGACTTCAACAAAATCAACTAATTGTGGGGTTTGGGTTGTATATTTATTGCATTTTCCTTTTGTGGTTGTCTCTAAAATAAAGATCTAGCTTTTTCTTCTCTAGCCTTCTGCATGTATTACAAATTTGAAGAGTTTACCCTAGAGCAATGTTTTTTCTCAAGCTAATTGCCATGTATCCCCATGTTTCATTAAAGGTAGGCTAAATCTGCCTCCTGATTGATTTGTTACATGCCACTAATAAATTATTTCCACCTCACTTGCTGCAACTTAAAACTAGAACAGCTAAAGTTGCCTTTGTTATTAGCAACCAATAGTATATAATTCTCCTAATCTAGAGTTCCGTATGTGTGTGTGTGTGTGACAGAGTGAGTGAGATACACTTTGATGCATACCTAGTGCTGCTGTATAAGTAGATTTCACTAGTTATGGTCATTCACTCGAGTAGAGGATGCAGTTCCATTAGTGAATCCATTTGTGTGTAAGGAGCTGTCCTTTCCATTTAAGTTAAAAATGTGTGGAAGAAAGAGAAGGCCCAGGCTCCCCACCCCCTTGCAAAGAATCATTGGTTTAAGGCAAGTGTGTATACAAGTTCTCACTGGAAATATATAAGTTTTTGTATGTATGAATGAATTGTAATAAGTAGTTGTAGGTCATTGCTTTACCCAGAGATCCAAATTTAGTAAACTGAACATGTTGTTAATTGTATGTGCTGTTGTTTAAATTAAGCAGTCCATGAGACTTGTTAAACATTTGCTAGAGAGCATCTACGTTTGCTGAGTTCTTTCACTTAATACTTGCAACACTGGTTTAAAATTTTCCTGTTATGGGAGATAGGAGAGCTCCAATTATTGTGAAAGATCAGTCATAAAAGAGATGCGACCCTAATGGCTGCTTTGGAGCATTGTGTTTTATTGTGCTGATCTGTACTTAGTACTTCTTTGTTCAAGGATCATTAATATGATAGATGTGACAAGATCCATCTATTTGATGACAATCCCTTCTAATGCTGCTTTATAAATTGCAACTTCATCAACTTTTCATTGAGGGCCAACACTTCCCAGATGTTATACTGGGACATTTCATGCCTTTGGACTGCGAATGTTTAAAATTAAAGGCATAGAAATGACATAAACATAGACACACTATCCTGTAACAGCTAAGCAGCACTAGACGTCATATTACAAAAGACTTTTATCTTAAGGATGTCAGGAATCTAGAAAACTGCCTTATATTGAGTGAGACCATTGGTCCATCTAGCTCAATATTGTCCACACTGACTGCCAGAAGATCTCTAGGGTTTCAAACAAGGATCTACATAATACTGAGTAAGGACATGTGTAGGGAAGAAAGTTGGGAGTAGGCAGGATTGAAGGATAGTTTGGGAAGAGACAAGTGAAAGGTAACTAAAGAAATCACAGTGATGTGCAGCACACCAGGCTGAAGCAAGAAAGTTCACGTTGTCTTAGGTGATAATTTCAGCCAAGACCGAGGAGGCATTTCTTAACATATAATACTTTCCTTAAGCTGTCATCATGCTGTAGTCATATGATGACAGCCTTCTAATTGCTGGGGGTCATGGCAGCAGCAGACAATATGAGGATGGCAGGTGAGCTGCGGAGGTGAGGGGGGCAAGGCTACTGAGTGAATGAGGCCAGCTGGTAAGCAAGCAAGCAAGCCAAGGAGGCCAGCCAGTGAGGGAGAGAGGTTGGTGTTTTTTTGAAACTCTGACATTGGGGTGGGGGAGAAAAAGCAGGGGGAGGGCCATAAAAGGTTGGAAGGATCAGTGAGGGGCAGGATTTGAAACTTGTCCCGAGCTCCAGGGTAAGAGCCTGGGTGGGGGAAGTTTGGTTTTTGCAGGGTCCCTCTAAGTGGATTGTAGTTATAGAAGTAATCTCTTCCAACTGGCAATGTGGGATGTTCTTCCTATTATTGGTCCTGTGAATCTTTAGCCCCCATTTTTGTGCTCCATATGGTTATATTGTAGAATGGTGTTAACAAGGATCTGAGTATTTATTTATTTATTTATTACCTTTACACCCCGCCTTTCTTTTCATGATAGAAACCCAAGATGGCTTACACATGGTTCCCAGGAGGTCTCCCATCCAGGCACTGACCAGACCTGACCCTGCTTAGCTTCAGCAGAGTGCTGGCCTCATGTGCCTTCAGACCATAGCCTATTGGGTACTGAGTGCAGCACCAGATCAGACCAGAGGGATGGGGAAGGGGTGTTGTTACTGTCCACAGGAGTTCCATCTCCTTCATTAGGAAGCCTGTTGACCTTGGACTGGACATAGAGGGTCTGCATCTGGTGTTGGGCCAAAGAGGCAGATTGGGCATACTGCTGGTGTACCGACCACTCTGCTGCCCAGTGGTGTCTAACGGGTGTTGGGAGACCCCAGGACTTCATGGCTTCCATGGCAACCATGGGGCTGCCTCAAATGGTCATCAGCCCAACACATCAAGCGTGGCATTGCAGTTTTTGTTCTGAGTGATGTGAGGGATGGTCTGAAGGCAGAGGGGTGCAGTGCATCATCATGGCCTGACACCATCTGTTGAAGTTTGGATTGGTGGCAACAATTACCCCCTGCAGGAGTGGTCCAACCTTGGAGACAAATGGAATCTGATGGGTTCCTGAATGTTCTGGGGAAATATCCAGTGAAGAAAGATGACAATCCTGTGAAAGCCCTGGTCTCAATGTGGAACAGCAAGATACGACAGGCAGTTGACACAGTCGCCCCTGAACATCCTGCCTGGTATTGTGGAACCCAGCTAGTTTTCTGGTACTCTGAAGAGCTACAGACCAGGAAGCAAGTGATGCCTTTATTGATTTTAAATATTTAACCGTTTTTTAATGTTTAAAACATGTTTTATTTTATTTTTAGTTGTATTTTTTTATTATAGATGTGTTTGCTGCCCTGCATTCCTTTGTGGATGGATGGATAAATAAATAAATAAATTTCATTCAACACTAAGGGAGCCAAAATTTCTCAGAAGATAATTTTCTGAGAAAACTATTGGGCAATTTTACTTCCCCCCACTGAGATTATTTGGCGAAATCCCATCTCCCAACTTGGAATCAGCCTGCACCACCCATGCTCCCCTCATGTAATGGCTTGAGTTTGGGGATGCTATTGTTATTTTATTTTTAGTTATTTATATTGTGCTTTTTATAAAGTTGTCAAAGTGGCTTATAATAAGTGATTAAAAACACTAACAATAAAACAATTGAAAATACCAACCAAAAATATAGCTGCATTATAACTAGCAGAAGACAAGTTATCTAATAAACATAAAATGCCTTCCAGAATAAAAAGGGTTTCAGTGCCTATATAAAAATGGGAAGGGAAAAATCCCATTTTCCTCAGATTAGCTCTCCTTCAGATTATTTTACTCTGATGTGACTGCTGTCTTGCTGTTCTTGTTAATATTGGATTTCTCCCCTACTTTTTTTTTTAAAAAAAACTGTTAAATCAATCATATGTTTGAATTTTTTAATTAAGTGCAGGATTATAAAACATCATCATCGCTGTAGATTTATGAAACTACAGGTTTCATAAAAACCTGAAAAATGATATATAGATTTTGATTTCGTAGACTTTGCTGAGAGAAGCTTCATTATGTTTTCACTGGCTCGAATCCTAAATATCCATGAGCGGAACTGTTAACAGGATGCTACTGCTGACAGAAGGTGGGGAAGGAGGCATTTTTTTCTGATTCACCTTTTCTTCCCTATCTCCCTGTGTGACCCTCCAGAACAGCGTGGGAGGTGGAGTAGGGATGGGCAAATCTGTCATTTTTGGTTTCTCTCCATTTCTTATTTTTCCACTCTTCAGTTCAGTTCTCTACATTTCCACATCAATGTGTGATATTTTTTAAAAAGTCCTTATGAAAGTAAGTAAGTAAGTAAAATTTTACTGCAATCTTAGCCATAGGCCATGTGCAAACAGATAAATACAAACAAACATAAGCAAACATATACCATTAAAAGATTTGTTAAAACCTGAGGATCTAGAGGAGACTAAGGGGAACAACCCTACTGGGGTATTTCATTGGTAAATTTCACTCTCAATTTTTGTGCCGCTAGAGCAAAGTTAGCAACCGCTAATGTTACTGCTTTGGAATTATCAGCCAAAAGCTCAAGCACCAGTTCATCTGTTGGATGAGATGCAAAGGGGACTAGAACAGGGAGTAGGAATTTACGCCTGGGGTCTTCATATAATGGACAGTGGAGAAGGTAGTGTAAAATCTCCTCAATAACCTTGCAGCCATAGATGCAAAGACGTTGGGAAGTTGGAATGCCGCGATATCGGCCTTCAAGGTAGGCCGAGGGCATTGTTTGAAATCTAAGGGCGGTACACGCTCTCCTAATGGGAGCGTTTGATAGAACGCCCAGATAATCCGAAAGAGAGTGGTTAGGTTTTATACGTGGAAACCAGATTGAAAATGGGGCCGTCGCTATAGTAGCGCGGTCTTGATTGGCATCTTGGTTGAAGATCCAATTTCGTAGTGCAACCTTACTTAATTCAAGGAATTTACTATGGGGAAGATTATATTTATCGAGAATCCCCTGGCATTCTTGAGCCCACCTGCCAGATTGTAGTTGCTCCAACCAGGACTGTTTAACCAAGGAAGAATCGTCCAGGCTGGCAACACGAAGCCAATAGCGCAGGTAAGCCAGATCAGTACGCGCAGAAAGTGAAGGAAGACCAAGCTCAGCTCTTAAGTGGGCGGCAGGGGTCCCCGGTGGAAGGCCAAGGGTTTGTCTCATAAATGTATTTTGGATGGACTCTAATTTGGACTTGGCGAGGACTCCCCACAGTTCACAGCCATAAAGAATTTTTGGGAGAATTTTAGCTTTTAAAATTTTAACCATGGGGACAACCAGCTGACCGCCACGAGTGTAGAAGAATCTTTTGGCTTGGCCTAAAGTGCGAGAACCCACAAGGAACGCAGCTTTTATCTGAGGGGTCCAAGAAAGAATGTTGGAAAGGTGAATACCTAGATATTTGAAGGTTTGAACCTGTTCAATCGGGGCACCATTTAGTGACCAAGAGGTTTGGGTCCTCATAGATTTGCCACAAACCATTATTTTAGTTTCAGACTGGTTGACCGTAAGTTTCTGTATTAGACAGTACTCCTCCAGTTTCAAGATCATGCGTTTGAGACCGACTTTGGTTAAAGAGCATAAGGCCAGATCGTCAGCATATAATAGGGCAGGAATCTTCCTCAGGCCGATTGAAGGCGGGAAAAAGGTAGGCGAAGAAAGCACCTCCACAATATCATTAATGAAGAAATTAAATAGGAAGGGGGCCAAAAGGCACCCTTGCTTTACTCCTCTGTGCACCGGGATTTTTGGTGAGAGGATGCCATTTTTCCCTAATCGTACCTGGATTACATTGGACTGGTGGAGGGCCCTAATAAGCCAATAGAGCCTTTTATCAATGTTAGTCTGGACCAATTTTTGCCACAGTAGCTCTCTGTCTACAGAGTCAAAAGCTGCGGAGAAATCTACAAAGGCAATATATAAAGACTTAAAGGATTTAGTTCTTGTTTTCCTAATTAGATGGTGCAATATGACTGCCTGATCAATTGTGCTTTTATTAGATCGAAGGCCGGCCTGTTCTTCGCATATAATTGAGCAGGTAAGATCCCAGTCCCTCAACTTAGTTAGTAATAGTCGACAATACAACTTCATAGGCACATTCAATAGGCTGATGGGGCGGTAATTTGAGGGGATCGCCGGGTTGCCTTTTCTGAAGATTGGAACCACAATACTGGTCAGCCAGCCTAACGGAATAGCACCAGTGTTATTAATATATGTAAAAAGGGAGGCCAAGAGTGGGGCCCACCAGGATAAATCCTGCATCAGGAAGTCTGGTGGAAACATATCTTCCCCAGGGGCTTTTCCCGCTCGAAGAGACGTGGCTAACTCCCTAACTTCTGCAGTTGTTACCGAAGGCTAGGCAGGGAGGCCAGCCAGGGCATCAGCTATGGCCACCGGTGGAAGAGTATATGAATTCCCAAAGATAGAGTGAAAATGCGCTATCCACTCCTCCTGTAATATAGGAGGGATGGGGGTGTAATTTTCTGACCCGAGGCTACCTTGTAGTAACTTCCAGAATTCAGCCTTGTTGCCTGTGCTCACGGCCATGTCCAGTGCTGCCCAATTTGCTTCATAAAAGGTTTGCTTCTTGCCTTTTAAAAGTTTTTTATAAGCTCTTTTGAGAGATAGTAATGTGTAGAAAGTATCTGGGCAATTGGTAACCCTAACCTAATTTGTTTAGTAAGTTGCTTTTTTGCGCTTCTGCACTCTTTATCAAACCAAGTTTTTGGCTTTAAGGGAACTGAGGCAGTAGTTAGTAATGCAATCTGGGGACTAAGCTGGGCTACTATGGCCTTGTATGCCCGTAGGCTCTCCTCAGGGACAGTTATGGCTGTGTGTCGTAGATCGGCTAATAAGTCTGATGCCAAAAGGTGATGAACGTCTAGGCCTATGTCTGGGGACCATCTGAGGCGTTTTAAACCATAAAGCTGGTCTAAATAAGGAGCCAGGCAGGGAGCAGCTTGATGTTTAGAGGGGGCCAGAAGAGCTAACTTTAAAGGTAAATGATCACTTTCTGGTCTCGAGATAACAGTAAATTCTTTGACCCATTTTATCAATTAGGGGGTACCTAGAAAGTAATCAACTACACTAGCACCAGCCCGTGCTATGTAGGTGAAAAACCCTTTAGAGGAATCTAGGGGAGAGCCATTTAAACAAATAAGATGAAATTTTAGAATCAGATGGAAAAGGGCCATACCGTACTTATTAACAACCTTATCTCTTGCGGATCTAATTAGGAGAGGAAGCCCTCAGGCGGTTTCCAGGGGTTACCATTAATGTTGGGATAACTGTGGCCCATCCTGGTGTTAAAATCGCTGCCTAAGAGAAGCTCATATGTAGGATAATTAGCCAGGAGTGCATCAAGGAAATTCTCCAAGGGGGGCCAGGGGGATCCCTCCATTGCGGAATTAGCCGGTGGAACATATATATTTAAACAAATAAAAGGAGGGAAGCCTGCGACAGTAAGACCTAGTGCCAGGCATGTGTCTGGGGCATCCGTATTGGGTAGGACGACATGACAGTCAAGGTTGGTGGCCAATAATATTGCCAGGCCGCCTCGCCCACGACCTTTACTACCATATTTCCTGGCCAGTTTCGACCAAGTTTTAAAATCTTGAAGCAAAAGTGTCTCACCCAAGGTAAGCCACGTTTCCTGCAAGAGGATGATGTCGTATGATTGTAGTACTTGACATAGCTCCAAGTCTAGTGTCTTGCTCTTCCAACCAGCGATGTTCCAGGAGAGTAGTCTCAAGTGGGTCCCAGAGATGGTGGACCGAGGAGAGCTAGTGCCTGTACTGGGCACCTGGCCAGGCATGGTAAGCAGATGTTTTGTCCTTCGGGTAAAACGAGATTGCTGTCATGGCCACAGGGTAGTAATGTTTATTTCAGGAGTTAGGGTGCTCACATTTGAAATAATCCACAGAGTTTGTAGCGTCAGTCCTGGAGAGTGTGGTTTGGCCTTATACATCTTATTGGGCGAGCCTAGCTCCTCAGTTTGTAAGTAGCGCATCTCTAGCCAGGAGGGGTCTCTGTTGGCCTTCGTAGGAGGTAGAGCAGCTTTACAACGGATAACACTACTTGTCAGCCTAGCTCCGCCGATTGCAGGAGACTTGCTGACGTTGCACGGGGATCGAGGCTGCTGACTAGATTGTTCAACAAGGTCCGTGGCTGGAGAATTGCTTGGGTCTCCCAGGTCGGTGGCTGGACACTGTAAAGAGTCCATCGAGCATACTTCTGGCCATACGCTAGTTAGGCACTCTATAAGCTGAGTTAGTCTATTAATGATTGCCACTCGTTCAGATTTAGGCAATCGACTGTAAATTTCCATAAGGTGCAATTCTTCTGGCTCAAACCCCTCCTGTAGCAAGGATGTTATCTCTAGGACAGGCCTAGAGGCCGAGTGTTGCTGGTAGACTTTGGGGTCGCAAACAAGCAGAGACTCGTGATTTAATAAGCTGTTAGAAGGCGCCTCTGACATAGTGCCACCGACACCGAGCTGTTTGTCAGGGCGATTGAATAGCAGTTTAGGGGGGGGCATGTTCATAAAGTAGCGTTGTACCACAATGCCTTGCTTACTTAACTTCTCCCTGGTGTTGAAAATCTGATTAGCAATAAAGGGAGTTTGAAATGTAATAATGAGTCACCAGCAATTCACATTGGAAGACAAGTTGATCATATGCTTGATGTAATTCGAGTGACGAAAAGCAGGCAAAAATGGCAGGTGTCCAAGTGCGGTATGCTTGGGGTTAGAGGCCAGGAACCAGGCGCCCACGGGAGGCACGTAACCGCAAGCTTTTCTTGGATCAATTTTAATTTCCAAGAAGTTGATCTTTGGGGGCTTGCAGTATTTAGAGATGTAAGAGGGATTGGCCTCTGCTCAGCTGGTAAGAGCGGGAGACTTCCCATTGTGGGGCTACTCTACCTTGACCTTGTGGAGAAATTATGTTTCCCTCCTTCTGGGGTAGGCTCTTTTTTGGAGCGGCTTTTTTTCTTTCTTTAGTAGGGTTATGCTGGACTGTTAATGGTTGGCAGATAGGAGAGTCCAGCAGTTTAAATAATGGTTTAAAATTCATTTTCCTTGCCGGGCCAGATTTAGGATTTTTAACGTTCTTTGATTTTTTGGGTTTTCTAGCAGACTGGTACATCGCGGCAACCTTGCCTTTCCGCCTAGGTGCCTGGTTGGACAGATCAGTGCTAGTTAGAGAGCCAGCAGGTGGGCCAGGGTCTTTGGATTTCTCACAGAGAATCGGTCCTATAGCCTGAACCGGCGTAGTTAGCAAGCTATTTGTTTCAGCCATATACGCTTTGACTAACTCCAGTTCTTCCATCACTAGCGCGCCCCACCCAAAGAGAGTGTTTTAGATCCAGATGGAGTCGAATTGGACATAGACTTATTCGTGGGGTTATTCACGGGGAGGGGCGCCTGTGGCTCCTGGGGCTCCTGTATCGAATCGATGGTAATCACCTCCATGGGGAATCCATCGGTTTTTGAGCTGAGAGAGCAATTATAGCCCGCGTCAAGTAGTTCCTCCGCCAGGCTTTTGGCACCTAAAGCATCTCTGAATGGTTTATTTGACAAATGATAGTCTAATGACCAGTCGTAGGAGCTTTCCGGTAGGGGGCTAGCCTTCTGAGCGTTCGGCTGAACGGATGAGATAGACGAGTTTTCTGACTTAAAGGGGAAATAATGCATAATCTTCGCTTGCTGATTAGCTGGCAAAGACTCCTCCACCCAAGGAGATATGCCGAGCTCCTGGCATTTCTTCCTTGTATAAACCATTTTGCACCAGCTCAGGAAAGAACTTTGAGGTTAAAGTTGTAAGACGGTCCCCAGCGATAGTAAGTTCCCTTTTAGGATTCCTTTCTTACAAAGTTTTACTTTCGCTCTGCCGCCCTTGGCCTTTCCGAACTGAGGGGCTCTTCACTAAATAATACAACTCCTTAATATCAAGGTCAGGGTTGCAGACTTAAAATTATTAAACCTAATACAATCTCAAAAAGCTGCGCCTTCCAATGTAAAAACAGACAAGACGCCCACTCTGAAACAGAGAACCGGCTTCTTATCTCAAGAAAGCTGCTAAAGCAGGAATGGAATGTAATAGAATAGTAGTTTCGGAATTCAACTGCTCTTGGCTCCCACGGCCTTAGAGATAAAATTTCCGGGGCTCATTATAAGCAGAATTACAGGGTGTTTAAAGTTCAATCGAGGGGAGAAAGCCGGAGGGCGGCTTATCAGAGGTGGCAGCAAACCGGCACCTCTCCTTATGAAAGTTCATCAGCACTTTAGTGCTAAACATGTACATGCTTTTGTATGCAATTTTGCCAAAGTTACACATTTTTGCAAAAACAATTTTTCCTAGTATAAGACATTTTATGCTATATTCACTATTCTATGCATTTTTATGCACACTTTACCCAGTATATGCATTTTTCTATGACTTACTTTGATGGAGAACCTTATTGCAAAATTCAGAGAACTGTGTACTTTGAAGGATGGCTGTGTTTTAGTTCACACATTGTTTCAGAAAGTATGAATTAGGTAGGTTTGCCTTAAAATGTGATGAATGAATGAAATTCCTTCCCCATCCGTAAGGTGATGCTTATCTCCTTCTGCCAGTGGATGGGAGTACCTTCCCTGAGTAGAAGGAGCCCTTCCATTTGCAGAAGGGCAAGTCAGACCCATGCTATTATTACCTTGCTGGCAAAACAATTTTTTAAAAAAAATTTATGGTTTTTTTTGTAATAAGAAGAACATTTTTCTATTTAACCACTCCTCACCGTACAGTCACTTCCCTTTTTACAAAGGAGATGTCAAGTCATGGATGATGACATTTTAAGTGTATAAAGCAGGAGCGGAAACCCCTTTGGCCTCAAGGACTGCATTTGTTGGTGGCAATGGGTGAGGGAACACACACACGTATGCATGTTCCCCTAGCATCTGCTACCTGAAGTGGTTGCCTCACTCCTCCTAATGGTAGGAGCCCAGGTAAACGCCCAGGAGTGGCTCAGCAATAGCCTCCTGGGAGCAGAGCCGCTGCTGCTTTCTGGGATGGGACAGGGCAGCAGTGAGGTCAGGCCTGTGCAGGCACATCAACAAAAGCACTAGATTGGTTCTATGCAGCCCTGACCTCCTCGCTGCTTTATCCCTCTTGGAAAGTAAGCCCGCCCTGGGCTCCTGCTGGGAAGAAGGGCGGGATATAAATCAAATAATAAACAAACAAACAAAACAAACAAATAAATGAATAAGTAAGTGGCTGATGAGAGGCCAGCTCTGCTATCCCCTTTCATAATCTCAATCCCTTTTCTATGAGTATATACACAGAGAGCATTTAAATAGATAATTGTTTAGGCTCTGCTCAGTTTGCAAAACGTACCATTGCTGTCCCCTTCATGGACTGATGCATCATCTTCAAGGTAGCTGAACTGTGTCCTGCATTTCCTAAGAGATGACAGTGTAGAGGTACTAGATTCTGACAGTTTTCTCTCATTTTTGGTGTCCTTGGATGGTACATCCGTGATACTGAATTCTGATACTGAGTTGAGAACAATACCTTTCATAGGCTTCTCATTTTTAATTGCTAGCTGATTTTCTAGAGTGGAAGAGAAAATCACAATGAAGTCATGAGGACGCTTAGATATTTAGAGATTGCTCCCGTATATCCCAGGTATTGTATGTAAGGCCCCAATGCCATCAGCAAAATGTCATGGCTGAAAATTAAGAACATTTTAATGCTGCCCTTCTATTGAAAATAAAAATTTCCAAAGCTGTTAATTAAAAAAATAACAATCACAAAACACAACAGACCAATAACCAATAAATTTGGTTATCCATTAACATATATTTTATTTATTTATTTATTATTTGATTTATATCCCACCCTTCCTCCCAGCAGGAGCCGAGGGTGACAGAAGTGCTAAAAACACTTTAAAACATCATAAAAACAGATCTTAAAATACATTAAGACAAAACAGCATTAAAAACATTTTTAAAAAAACTTTTAAAAGGGTTAAAAACATTATTTAAAAAACATATTAAGCAATTCTAACACAGATGCAGACTGGGATAGGTCTCAATCTAAAAGGCTTGTTGAAAGAGAAAAGACTTCAAAAGGAGCCGAAAAGAGCAGAGATGGCGCCTGCCTAATATTCAAAGGGAGGGAATTCCACAGGGTAGGTGCTGCCACACTAAAGGTCCGCTTCCTATATTGTGCAGAATGAACCTCCTGATAAGATGGTATCTGCAGGAGGCCCTCAGTGATCGACTGGGTATTATTATTATTATTATTATGTTGTTGTTGTTGCTGTTGCTGTTGCTGTTGCTAATTTAATTTGTATCCCGCC
The DNA here is from genome assembly GCF_030035675.1 of Rhineura floridana. Lineage (NCBI taxonomy): Eukaryota > Metazoa > Chordata > Lepidosauria > Squamata > Rhineuridae > Rhineura > Rhineura floridana. The sequence goes on along the minus strand of NC_084482.1, from coordinate 175,094,930 downwards.
CTTCCTCCCAGCAGGAGCCCAGGGCGGCAAACAAGGCACTAAAAACACTTTAAAACATCATAAAAACAAATCTTAAAATACATTAAGACAAAACAGCGTTAAAAACATTTTAAAAACTTTTCAAAAAAGGTTTAAAAACATTATTAAAAAACATATTAAGCAATTCTGACACAGACTGGGATAGCTCTCAACTTAAAAGGCTTGTTGAAAAAGAAAAGTCTTCAAAAGGCGCCAAAAAGATAGCAGAGATGGCGCTTGCCTAATATTCAAAGGGAGGGAACTCCACAGGGTAGGTGCTGCCACACTAAAGGTCTGTTTCCTATATTGGGCAGAATGAACCTCCTGATAAGATGGTATCTGCAGGACGCCCTCACCTGCAGAGAGCAGTGATCAACTGGGTATGTAAGGGATATAAGACTGTCTTTCAGGTATCCTGGTCCTGAGCTGTATAGGGCTTTGTACACCAAGACGAGAACCTTGAACTTGGCCCGGTAGCAAATGGGCAGCCAGTGCAATTCTTTCAGTAGCGGGGTGACATGTTGGCGATACCCTGCTCCAGTGAGCAGTCTCGCCGCCGCATTTTGCACCAGCTGCAGCTTCCGGACCAACCTCAAGGGCAGCCCCACATAGAGATAAAGATAATCAGGCTAGCCAACTTGGCCTAGATAATGTCCTAGGATTAGAAAACAGGGAATTGACTCAGAAGCCTGGGTTCTTAACCAGGCACTTCTTACAAATTAAGCAAGGACATTTCAGCTAGATTCCTCCCTGATCCTTTTCATCTGTACGCAGTCATATATTGATACTGTTGCTTTGAGGCCAAGTCCCAGAGACCTTTTTTGTTATTATAGAGGATGCACAGGGAAGATTTCAATATTAAACCAGTAACCAATCTGGCTCTGGGAAAATTTAGCTACACTTAATTTAAAGTGCATTTAAAAAAAAAAAAACCTTCAAATTCTGAGCAATTTCCAATGTTCCCATTATGGCCCATGAAATGCACTTAAGCATTCAATGGCACTAGACTGAGAAAATCAGAAGGAAATAATCAGTAAATGCTAGATTAGCATTTGCTGTATCTACTATCAAGCCGAGTTTTATCCTTCAAGTGCTGTTGGAGAGCAAATCAAAACGAGAAGTATAAAAGACATAGATTTAACCTGAATTCCCCATTACAACACCCTTAAAGAAAAGAGTAAAAAAAGCTGTCACTCAAGGACTTTTGTTTGTTCAAGAATGAAAATAGAGTGCATGTTACTGTCAGGCTTTTATTCTGAAAAGCTTCCACTAAGTAATGTTATACGTGTCTTGTTACAGCAAAATCAAGTCCTGGTACAATCACCATAACAAGCAACTTGCTATGACAAGCAGGATCCTGTCTCTTCCAGAAAACACTATAGTTGAGAGAAAGTGGTGCACAATTATAGGTCTCGATTTCATTTTTTTAATGCAATTACCTTCAGCTCCACCATGGGCCCATCTACATTATATCTTTTATCAATTTAATGCTTGCAGAGAGTGTCTACAGAAATCAAGTTTATCCGGGCTAGCATGAAATCACATGATTAGCTCTTTCATTTAGAGTCTAGCATTTTATGGATATGATAATAGGTGCAGAGCTTTGGGGTTGGGGGAATTAAATGAAGACTTATAGACATGTAAAATATAAAATGCTCAGTTGCTATTATTTATGGTCTATTTAAACGCAACAACAAATTAAGTTGGTGTTCATTGTAGGCAGAATGGCCAACGCCAAATGCCAGTTTCTAAATATCACTGCCTAGCATAACTAGTACAGCACAATAACAGCCTGCTAACTCAGCAGTCAAATCTGTTTCCTTTCTATTGTCACAAGACAACAAAGCAATACAGCATTCTTTAATCACATGGTGCTGTTTCAGATTCAGTTCTGTGATTTCAAATATGTTTCATAGTGAAGTGTGAAAATCACTAAAATTATTTTGCAGTAGGTTGCCTATACATAAGTAAAGGGGTGCTATTTATGCAACATTTTGGGGACAACTTCACCCATGTTTAAGATCACCTGTGATCACATGTCAGTAGTGTATATCTCTCTACAGAGATAGTCACATTCAACAATGCACCACGGTTTGAGATGTGCATTTTCATTTGCACTGCAATGCCCAGTGCTACACCATATATATATTCATTTACATAATTATTTACTGCATTTTTACACTGTTCTTCATTTTAATATTCACATTAAAACAAAACATAGAAAATAAAACCATTCATAAAACAGTTAATACAGCCATACAATTAAAACCAACTAAATTTCTGCAGCACACTTCACTTTCAGCTGATCAGATCTTTAATTTTCCCTAAAGGCCCATGTGAAAAAGTATGTGAACCCCAGTAACAAAGGCACCATATGTACCTCTAAGGGGAGGGAATTCCATAAATGAGATGCTGCTACAGAATAGTATGTGTCCTGGATCACCACCTAACAAGTTGAACTCATTGGTGGGACAATAAGAAGGAGCTCCTTTGCAGATTTCAGGGTCTCGGCAGGTATAAAACACCTCCTTCAGGTATTTTGGCCCAAGTGATTCAGGGCTGTATAGGTTAACCTCAACACCTTGATTTGGGCCTGGTAGTGTAACAGGAGCTCACATTATTCACATGAATATGATTGTTCATATAATAATGTGAAGGGAGGCCACACACTGAAAGGGACAGGGATCCCAGCCCTACTTGGATATGCCAGCAATTGAACCTGGGCCCTTCTGCATGCAAAACATGTGCTCTGCCAATGTGCTACAGTCCAGCACCACCCCTTCCTCTGCAAGTTCAGAATATAGAAAGTCAACAACATCCATATTACATAGTTTGTCTTAAGCTTCTGGTACTAGTAGCCTGGCCTGCAAATAATGTTGCAAGACGGCCACTTTCAAAAGAGGATGGGAACTTACGTTCCATGGCCCTGATCCCCATGCCCAGTGGAGGCTGGTGGGGCACTGCCCCACCAATCTCAGTCTGTCCTCAGCTGGGCCCCATCTGCTTGCCTTCCTACTTACAGCCAATCCAGAGGGCAGCACTGGCTATCAGCTTCCTCCTCCTTCTTAGTATCAGTGCTGCCCTTGCAGAACTTAGCAGGGAGTGGGATGGCGATAAAGCTAAAATTAGTTGGCTCTGCCTACCGTTGGCCTCCCTGCCTTCCACCCTACCAGCCAAAATGAGCACCAGCCACCACTGCCCATGCCTGAAAGGGATAAGAATCATGCACACTTCCTCCATACCCCTCCATCTCTGGGTTGACAATGGTGGTGGTGGGCAACACATTTCATGAGATCAGATACTGTTTGGTAGCAACAGCAATGTCATCTATACATATTTAGTGAGATCATGCTGTTTAGTCACTGTAGCTAAAAAACAGGAGGTATGCCAATACTCAACTGTTTCAATGATATCCTAAGATTGATGTAGATGCATGCCTAGGCCTTAGATATATACAAGCAACATTATTTGTGGACCAATGCTAAAGATATCAGAGATTATACTACACAATTATAAATGTGTTTCCACAAACTGATTCTTACCTGGACGATCTGCTGTATTCAGAATTACGATAGGGAGAACTTGCAGAGGAAGAGACTTGGTGCAACTGTCTGGGTGGAAAATCAAACAAGGACACCATCAACAAATGCTATTCAGGGCTCATTCATAAAGTACACAATACTTTCAAAGTCCTGGGAGAGGGTACACAAAGAAGTGACAATTTGTGATCAAGTCAGGAAGGGCCTGTTGGATGAAATATTATTTTTACACTTCTGTATGCTTCTTCAATACAATCGTGTAATTATTCTGGGGTAACTCTTCTTTCTCAAAGGATAAGTACTTTTGGCCAAGGCAATACCAACCCCTTAGTGACTTTGCTCTAGTACAGGGACAGCTAACCTGTAGCCCTCCAGATGTTGCTCAATTCCAACTTCCATCATCTTTGGCCATGCTTGCTGGGGTTGATGGGAGTTGTAGTTCAGTAACAGCTGGTGGGCCAAAGTTCCCCACACCTGATCTAGACCTCTCTGGATCCACTGCAGCAAGGAAGAGAGTTATATACTACTTCCAGTCTGGCAGATGCAGAGTCCTTTAGGGTGAGGCTTCATCGCAGAAGTCCCAGAGATGACCTCTCATCTTCCAAAGTCAACTTCTTAACACCCATCAACTACTTCAACATGTGGACCTGAACTCTTTCCAGACAAGATATGGGTATCTTAGGTATCATAAGCTGAATATATGCCAACAGTGCTATGGGACTGCATAAAAGGCAAACGCTATTTAGGCTACACTAACAGAAGCATAGTTTCCAAATCATGTCAAGTACTAGTTCCCTTCTATTTGGGACTGGTTAGGCCTCATCTTGAGTACTGCATCCCGTTCTGCACATCGCACTTTAAGAAGGATGCAGGCAAACTGGAACAGTTTGTCATGGCCAGGAAGAATCTGGCCCTCCAAGCTCAAGAATTTTGGCATCTTGATTTAATATATCAATGGTAACAATATTTCCTGTTTTTCCTTGACCCCCCTCTTGTTTTCACATGCCCTCTTATTTACTGTACATCATTTCACTTCACTTCACTTCAACTTATTGAATTTATTTATTGCTTCACACTGCCAGAAGAAGTCCTAAGTAATTTACAGGGGCAACAACATACAATAAAAATCAATGAAAACAAAACAAAAACACTAAAAAGGGCTCATTCACAAAAATCACCCAACAACATGAAATAGCCATTCCACACACACAAGAATGATCAGATGGCTACAGAATCATATCCAAAGAGTGCTCATCAATGGTTCCTTCTCAGACTGGGGGGAGGTAACCAGTGGGATACTGCAGGGCTCAGTCCTGGGCCCAGTGCTCTTCAACATTTTTGTTAATGACTAAGATGAGGAGGTGCAGGGAATGCTTATCAAATTTGCAGATGATATAAAATTGGGAAGCATAGCTAAAAACATTGATAGGCAGGAGCATTGGGCTGAAAACAGCAGAGTGAAATTTAACAGGGATAAGTGTGAAGTTCTACACTAGGAAAAAGAAACCAAATTATAAGATGGGGGATCCTTGGCTCAGCAATACTACATGCGAGAAGGATCTTGGAATTGTTATTGATCACAGGTGAAATATATGCCAACAGTGTGATGGGACTGCAAAAAAGGCAAATGCTATTTAGGTGTCAGGAAAAACTTGCTAACTGTGAGAGCAGTACAAACAATGGAGCCAATTACCTAGGGAGGTGGTGGGCTCTCCAATACTGGAGGCTTCAAGAGGCAGCTGGACAGCAACCTGTTGGGTATGCTTTAACTTGGATTCCTGAATTGAGTAGCAGGTTGGACTCAATGGCCCCTTCCATCTATACTAATCTATAACTCTATAACACTAAAAATAAATGCCAGAAGCCATACCATAATTATTATTTTATTATTATATTTATTGGTCACTTTTTTCAAAAAAGCAATTTACCAACATTAAAAACATATAAAACAAGGATAAAAAGCAATGTAAAATACTCAAATGCATAAAAAGCAGAAGCCAACTCATCCCCACCTGACTAAATATGAAGAGAATTAAGCTCCAAAGGCTTGGGTTAATAAAAATATTTTTATCTGGCACCTAAAAACAGATAGTGATGGTGGTGTCAGGTGTGTTTCTCTGGGGAGAGCTTTCCACAAATGGTGAACCACCGAGAAGGCCCATTCATCTCCACATCTCCCTTGGAGGTGGCACACAGAGAAGGGCCTTGGATGATAATGCAGGTCCATGTTGGTTCATGTGGGAAGAGGTGATTCTTGAGGTGCTGGGATCCTGAGCCACATTAAGGCTTTACAGGTCAAAACCAGCACTTTGAATCTGGCCCCAAACTAATTGGTAGCCAATGCAACTGTGTCATTAGTGCTGTCCAAATGCCGAGAAGAATAAAAATGTCTTTTGCCTGGCACTGGAAGCATGTCATAGTTGGCACCAGGAAACCCTCCTTGCAGAGAAGATTCTGTAGCTGATGGGCCACCATTAAAAAGATCCATTCCCTTGTTGCACACAGAGAAGCGATTCAGAAGTTACTCACAGGGGCTGGGTAGGTTTATACAGGGAAAGATGGTCCTGCAGGTATTGGGGTCCTGAGCCATGCAAGGCTTGATAAGTCAAAATTAGGACTTTGAATTGAGCTCAGACTCACTTGCACTTACAGAATTCTGCTTCTATCTGCAGATGATCTCTTGTCAGAATGCACATATGTCCACAAGAAACTATTAAACCGCCATGTTCCCAGAAAACACTTGCCTATAAAAAAACAATTCAAGTGTGCATGCTTGCACGTGTGTGCAAGAGACAGAGCACACAAGTGTGTAGGCATTTGGGCAATACACTGGTCTCGTATCCAGTCCAAGTACCTATGAAATTCTATAATATACATATTATGCATAGTGCAAAGATGTGAGAACAACAAGCCCTAACAGAAACTAGAGGACAGAAATACAGATTTGATGGTTGTGATCTGAAATTTAAAATAAGTTGTGATTTGTTTTCATACTGTCACAACTTTTCCGTTTCCTGGAGAAAGGCAAAATGGAATTAGGGGTTTTGGAAAGTGTCTATTTCAGTAGCAGGAAACCACACATGAGGCTATAAATATACTATGCATTGCTTACGACATTATTAAACTATGCAAACCTCTCTTCTTGATTTATGATGATACATGAGTAATTCACATTGGTTTGGGCTTACTGGATTTGCTAATGCAGTAGCAAGGAAAAGCAGATGGTGTTATCTTTAAAAGGAATATTTAATTGGAAGTGAAATTTCCATCCCATCTTATGAATTTTAAGAGCATACATGAGTGACTAGGTAGATTAGAATGTTTTTGGTGGACTCATTATAATCTGATGGCCAAGCATTTTGCCCACATGTCTGACAAGATGGACCATATCCCATTCATTTCCATTAACATCTGTGTTGTTATGCTATAAACTCTAAACTAAGGATGTAAGAAAGCATTGATTTTCATTGACTAGTGTCTGTCACATGCAGCACTGTTTCTGTTCCACTGCACTTTGGCTTCCAACAAAAACTATATTATTCATCTCACTGTCCACTGGGGGAATTTTTCATAATTAATTACATTATTCCACACCATACATTTCAATGCAAAGGCCATTCATTTTAATGCAAAGGAAACACAATGCAAATGGGGAGGGGAAATCATCCCGTTCCATTGGAGTTCTCCGGCATGCATACTTTAAACATGAATGAATCTTCAGAAACCACTTCCTCCCGTATACTGTACATAAGCCGGCTGGCTGAGGTGGCCTGGTTTTTTTTGTGTGTGCTGGTTGTGGGTCATCCTTTTTTTCCCCCCCTTTTCTTTTCTTTTTTCTTTTGGGGGGGTTGTTTTAAGGTTGGGTGCCTGCCTGAGTGGTGGAAGCCTACATCGTGGCATGTGTCAATCACAGGGGAGTGATGGGGGAAGGGTGGGAGGCCAATGTATACCGAGGCTGGGCGGCAGATGCTGGTGGAAAGCTAGGGGCAGGTCACGTCAGGTAAGAGGAACTAGGGAGAGATGCATAATATCTGTCCCCTGTTCCGGGCCTGTCTAGAGCCAACATACAGCTGGGGGATGCTTGACTCCATACTCTGGCCTTCAACTGCTGCTGTGCAATGCCAGGTCTGTTGCTCAAAAAACATCCCTCATCCATGATATGATATTGGATGAGGGCGCGGACCTGGCATGTATTACAGAAACCTGGCTGGATGAGGCTGCTGCTCCTATCCTTGTGGCCATGTGTCCAGCTGGGTTCTCGTATGCACAGCAGCCGAGGGTCGGTAGTCGGGGAGGGGGAGTGGCGGTTATTTACCGAAGGTCCCTGGTTCTCACCAGACCTCCTCTCTGTGAGACCAAGGTGGCAGACTGCATGTACTGGAGGTTGGGCCCAAAGGGCAGTCTAGGGATTCTGCTCGTGTACCATCCACCCTGCTGCATGACGGACTCCCTGGCCGAGGTGCTGGAGGTAGTCTCGGCTGTGCGTGTACAGTCCCCAAACCTGCTGGTATTGGGGGACTTCAATGTACATTCAGAGGCCATCCTTACTGGGGCGCCTCGGGACTTCATGGAAAGCATGGCTTCCTGGGAGCTGCACCTTATTACAATGGGGCCCACCCATGTAGCCGGTCATACACTCAACCTTGTGTTTGTCTCGGGAGAGGAGGGGAGTGATCTGAAAATTGGGGGTACATCCATCACCCCCTTGTCATGGTCAGACCACTACTTGGTGAGGATGGACTTTTCGGTGCTACAAACCCTCCGTGGGGGTGGAGGACCTATTAAGATGGTCCGCCCCAGGCGTCTGATGGATCCTGATGGATTTCTGAATGCGCTTGGGGACTCTCTGGAGCATGCACACATCCACTCAGCTGAGACCCTGGTGGAGGGGTGGAATGCCGCAATCGCCGGGGCATTAGACCGGGTGGCTCCAAAACGCCCTCTCCCCCTGAATAGAGCTCAGACGGCACCGTGGTTCACCCCATGGTTGCGAATTCTGAGGCGGGAGGTGAGACGGCTAGAGCGCCGGTGGCGGAAATCTCGCTCTGACGACGATCGGACACATGTTAGAGCAGCTGCGGCAGCCTATCATGTGGCAATAAGGGCAGCAAAAAAAGATTTTTATGCTGCCTGTATTGCATCTGCAGAGTGCTGTCCCAGTAGACTGTTCCAAGTGGTCTGGAGCCTGGTCGGTCCAGTTGCTCCGGAACCAATGGAACATGCTAAGGCCTCCTGTGACGAGTTTGCTAAACACTTTGCGGAGAAAATCGATCGTATTAAGAGTGCTATTCCGTGCACTGTGGACACAGTGAGCAAGCCAGAGGTGACCAGTGGTGCTCTGGTGGTGTGGGATCGGTTCCAGCTTCTTCCATCTGACGAAGTGGACAAGGTGCTTTCAGTCTTAAAGCCAACCACTTGCTTACTCGATCCTTGCCCATCGTGGCTCATTATGAGCTGCAAAGATAGACTGGGTGAGGGGATCAAGATGGTGGTAAATACATCTCTCGAAGAGGGAGTAATGCCATCAGCACTCAAGGAGGCAGTAATAAAACCAATCTTAAAGAAGCCCTCCTTGGATCACCAAGATCTGAACAAGTTTCGCCCAGTCTCAAATTTGCCATTCTTAGGCAAGGTGGTTGAGCGGGTGGTGGCAAAGCAGTTGCAAGCGCACTTGGAGGAAGCGGATTACCTGGATCCATTTCAATCGGGCTTCAGGCCTGGACATGGGACTGAAACAGCCTTGGTCGCCTTGGTAGATGATATGAGGAGGACGTGGGATAGGGGCGAATGCACCTTCCTTGTCCTCCTTGATCTCTCAGCGGCTTTCGATACCGTTGACCACATTATCCTCCTGGACCGCCTGAAGAGGTTAGGCACTGTATTGCAGTGGTTCCATTCCTTCCTCTCTGGTAGGTACCAAAGAGTGGCATTGGAGGATGAGGTCTCGGATCCTTGGCCTCTCACTTGTGGGGTGCCACAGGGTTCCATCCTCTCCCCGATGCTGTTCAACATCTATATAAAGCCGCTGGGGGCAATCATCAGGAGATTTGTGCTGCAATGTGCTGCAATGTCATCAGTATGCGGATGACACGCAGCTCTATCTCTCATTTAAATCTTCACCGAGAAACCCTGTCCAAGTGCCTGGAGTCGGTGAGTGGCTGGATGGGAAGGAATAAGCTGAAGCTGAACCCTGACAAAACCGAGGTACTGTTTGTGGGAGACAAGGGAAGGCTGGGGGATGTGGACCTGGTGCTCAATGGGGTACAATTGCCCCTGAAAGACCAGGTCCGCAGCCTGGGGGTCATTCTTGACTCCCAACTGTCCATGGAGGCTCAAGTCTCAGCTGTGAGCCGGGCGGTTCTGTATCAACTCCATCTGATACGGAGGCTGTGCCCCTACCTTCCCAACCATCTGCTCCCACCAGTAGTACATGCCCTGGTCACCTCTCGCCTAGACTACTGTAATGTGCTCTACGTGGGGTTACTCTTGAAAACGGTCCGGAAGCTGCAACTGGTACAGAATGCGGTGGCTCGTCTGATTAAAGGCAGCCGCCGGCAAGATCACATCACTCCAGTGCTGAAGGAGTTGCACTGGCTACCGGTTGTTTACCGGGCCCAATTCAAGGTGTTGGTTTTGACCTTTAAAACCCTACACGGTTTTAGCCCAGTCTATCTGAAGGAGCGCCTCCAGCATCGTCAGGGATGCCGCTCAACAAGATCAGCCTCAGAAGACCTTCTCTCGATCCCACCGGTTAAAACAGCTAGACTGGTGAGGACTAGAGAGAGGGCTTTTTCAATAGTGCCCCCCATCCTGTGGAACTCTCTCCCAAATGATCTCCACCATGCCCCTTCTATGATGAGCTTCCGCTGGGCCTTGAAGACCTGGCTCTTCAGGCAGGCTTTTGGGGTGGGTTAGGTTTTTACTCTTATGGTTTTAAATTTTAATGTTTTAATGTATTGTTTTTTATCTTGTATGTCGCCCAGAGTGGCTGCACAACCAGCCGGATGGGTGACTAATAAATTTAATAAATAAATAAAATGTTGCTTTGAGTTCCCTGTGGAGTTCCCCACTCTCAGTTCTGTTCAAATATCAGATCAGGTGGTTTAGGATAAGAGAAGGGTCCTTCTTGATGTTGACACCACAGCTCCTTAACGATTTTCACCAGGCTCCCTTTTTTCCATCTTTCTGATGAATAACCCAAGCTCATTTAATTTCAGAAGTGACAAGGTTACAACATATGTAGGTGATAAGAGTACTATAGTCAAAATTGATCAAAAAGCCAAGATTGCTATTTTCGTCCAAAAATAGGTTGCAAAGAAATTGTCTAATAAAAAACAGCTTTATTTTATTAAGAATTTCTGTTCATTTTATCTGTGCTCTGTGTATGAAAAGCTGAAATTTAAATAAAATAAATTTAAATAAACTGCCCAACTGCAACTTCCTACTGTGTTGCATTGTCCCTTTGAATCCATAACCTCAGCTTCATATAATATGCAATGCCTATAATGCGCAATGTTCATATATTATGCAATGCCTATAATCACCACCATGCAAGTAAAATGAACTTCAGTGCTAACTTGTATGGCTGCCTTAACTATGAATGGATTTTTTTTTTTGGCCAGTTATTTTAAACATTAATTCTTGTCCCATGAGTTAATCTCCCTCACCCCCAAAAGGGAATACATGTCAGATACCACATGTGTAATTGACTTTTTGGAGTAATTTGTTTGTTGCATGCATTTAATTTTTAAGAAGAGCATGCTAATTTTGCATGTATTACAATGTGACATGAAAGAAGCATTAAAGGTAGACACTTGAGACACAGGAGGTTAAAACTGTTTTGAAAATATGTACCTTTATAATAGGTCTCAGCTACTGGAAGTATTAGAATAAATATATGATAGGGCTGACATTTGGAGCTCTTTCATCTCATCTCCTCCACCCCCTCTTTTTTAAAATAAAGAAACACCTTTCCTGGAAGACATTTTGTAGCCACACTTCATATAAAATAAAAAGTAGAGGAGAGAGAGATGGCAGGAAAGGGAAGTTAAGAAAAAATTCTCTCTCCCACATCCAGTTTAATAAAATTAAAGCAATTTATGTAATATTGATATGTCGATATGTTTTTTCAATAATTTCCCCCCTGCAATTTAAATAAAATTCTCATCACTTCAAAAATTATAATTATATGTCTTCCTCCCACTTTGAAAATGGCACAAGGTGCTCATTTGCAGAGTTCTACTCTTCAGATTTTCCCGGAGAATAGAAATGTCATGACTCAGTTAACAATGCTTTATTATTCACATTGATCTTTTTTTATAGTGTTCTTTATCTCAAAAACATTGTAAATCAGATAGCTTCCTCCCACTCTTTTGTTCATTTGCAAATTTTTATTATTCTCATTTAAGAAAGCAATGGAGTGTCAAAAGTCACTATATATTGTTTATATGCTTTTTCTTCCTTTAAAATTACCTTTAACAATCATAAAAAAATAAAGCTTAACAGCTAGGGCGAAAATATCTGAATTTTTAAGAAGCAGGGAGTTCACAAAGGAAGGAGGAGGGTTTGCTGTAGAGTGTGTGTGTCTGCTCATGCATCGGTACATATGCAAGGCATTTTCTGCTTGTGGTGGAGGAACATAGGAAGTTACCTCATACCAAGTCAGACCACAGATCCATTTAGCTCAGTATTATTTACAGGGACTGGCAGCAGAGCTCTAAGACTGCAGCCATGATGCATTCCCAGCACTACCTGGAGAGGCTGGGCATTGAACCTGGATACTTTTGCATACAAGGCATGTGCTCTACCACTGAGGTCTACCTTCCCCAAAATGCCAGCTTTCATCATGCGGGAATCTGCCTAATAGCGAGTCAGACCAATGGTCTATCTAGTTCATACTGGCAGAGACCCAGAAGGGTTTCAGACAGGGGTCTCTGTGATGTTCCTGCTTATATTGTAAATATGGTAAGTGCTGGTTATATAGAAGACATATGGTAAGTGGAGTGAAAGAGGAGGGGGAGTACATGAGCAGTAGAATGCTGAATGATTGGCTGAGCGTTTGAATGGCTGGAAGTATAAATGGAAGAATGACAGTTGAATCAGAGAGGTGGATGTTGGAGGTTGAGAGAGGTGAAAGAGAGGTTGTGGTGGATGTTGGAGGTTGTTGTTGTTGAGAGTGAGTCAGAGTTCTGAGGCAATTATTAGGAAGTAAAGTACATAAGAACACAAATATGAAACCATAAGCTTGTCAACAATGTAATTAATTAATCTTGTTATTTCTAATTCTTAATAAATATTTCTTGGTTAAATAAAAGCCTGATTCCTTCAGCTGGGATACACATACCAGGGGGAATAGCAAAGTAACCAAGGCTGAACAGTTTGCATCGAATGGTGGCAGCGGCGGATTGGAGGAAAGTGTATCCAGTCCCACAGAGAAACCCACGGCTGTATGCTTCAGAGTCAAGGGGCTGCAGGGGGGTTTACAAATTACCTATACCCATTGACACAAGGTATCGGAATAGCCAGGCAGAGACTAGGCACAGTCTATTGGCTAAAAGGGTTACAGAGTGTCGGGTGCTGCTGCCTAGCAGTGGGATCTTTTGAGATCGGTGCTAGTGCTGTAAAGGGTAAGAATAAACCTGACGATCCTGTCTGCTAGTAGCCACAAGTGAGAGCTTCACAGGTGGTGCTGGGGAAGGACGTCACAGTCTCCCCCTGCCCTCCTTGGAGATGCCGGGGAACCTACCTTCGCAACAATCCTACAGGCAACAATAACATCATCTATCATCAAACTTCTCCACCATTATCACCACCCTCAGTTCACTAACCCAAAAGACTATAAGCTTTCTTGCTATAACATTTGTTTAATTGGTTTAATAAAATAGTTCCTGATTCAAGAGAGAGTTTGAGTTAACTGTCTGATAAAGTGTGTTTCAGAACCAGGGCCTCAGAACACTTATGTATTAAGCAGCAAATGTCGGACAACTGTGCCCTACATGCTCTGGCACAATTTGAGGGGTAAAACCATACCAAAAGAAGGAAGTGAGTCCAGGCACTTGCCCTGCTTCTAACACAGCAACTTCCCACACAAATGAAGAGTGCTCCTCCACCCCAAGAATCATCTGTATTTTTCAAGGAGTTCTGGGATTCACTACCTGGTCATACAAAAGCATCTATATTCTCACCTGACCTCACCTTGGATGAGCAAACACCTTAACCCAGTCTTGACCAAATCTTTGCTGCTTTTCTTTTCTTTGTCTTGTTTTTTAGAAATATCTTGTTCATTGCATCCATTTCTATGGCTACTTTCACTTGGCCACTCTTGTTGCAGTAACCAGCATATTATTAGGCTGTCAGCTGGGAATATACATTAACTCAATCCTAAATCGTGGATCAATCTGTAGGACTTTCTAAAAGAGATCAGTCAGTCACATTTATTTTGGTCATCACAAAACTACAGTAATACCTCAGTTAACAAAGTACATGCACTCCTGGACATTACTTCTTTATCAGAAACTTTGGTACCAGAGGTAGGAATAACATGGAAAGAATAAGGGATAAGTTCCTACATCCACTCATAGATGGTGGGATCAGCTTCAACAGGGGCTTTAAAAGGTGCCCACCCATTCCGCATCCGCTGAATTGTATTGGATCCTTCCCTCCCCAGCCCTGGGAGAAAGCAAGAGATCTCTTTAATGCAAAACAAACAAACAGGCTTGTCAGTTTCACCCTAGAAAACAAAGGCAGGGGTTTATAAGTTTATTGATAGAAAAGCAAAGACACAGGTTTGTCAGTTTCACCTTAAAGTAGAGACACAGGCTTGAAAGTTTATCCATAGCAAAGCACAGCAAATCAGTTTCACCTTCCTTATAAGGGCCTTCCTTCCTGGAGAATTCCTTAACTGAGTTATTACTGTACTCTTTAAGTTAACAATTCTTGAATCTCTCAACTCATGGACTTATAACCAGTGCTGCTGCAGATGACCTTTTTTGGTCACACTGAGGGTGCAGGTGCCACCCTCCCTTGCTCTTGTCTTTATGGGTATTGTGAAGGGGTTGAATGATTGCAAGTTCTTCCTGCTGAGTAGGGAGAGCTCCAGGGATGGGAAGTTTGTCATTTCCTCCACCTATTAGTGTGAGCTTAAGTTGGGAAGATAGCAGCAGCAGAAGTGAAAATGCTGCTGCCTGCTTGGGGGGGGGAATCAATTGGTTGGTGCCAGTTCAAAAACGTTTGGTTGACCTTACAGGCTGGGATGAATTCAAGTTTGTCCTTTGTCCTACTAGCCACTACTTTTACCAATCCTTTTTCCCATCTCACATAAAAATTGATATTAATATTGCTAATATTTATATTGTGATAATTTTAAAGAAAATGTTAATATTTTGAAAGGAAATATTGACATTTTGAAAAGAAATGCCAATGAATGAAAAGAAATATTGATAAAATTATTGTTCTTTATATCAATATTTTAGAGGTGGATTTTTTTTTTAAAAAAAATGAAAATAGCAGTGGAAAATTGCTACTTAAAAAATCTGATCTGCAGCTATGAAGAATTAATGGAAAATCCAGTATCAAATCTGAATTGGAGGAAATTCTAGAACATCCCTAGCCTGCTACCTGTCTGGTTGTCTCTCAAGTATTTCTGTTATTATTGTCCCAGTAGGTTAGCTGTTTTAGCTTATATTAATGTTTTAAGAGAATATCTTATCTAATTGTTGTGTGCTGCTTTAAAATGTGGATTTTTACTGGGGGTGTTTTTGTATAAATCACAAATGAGATCGGCCTGATTTTTATTCTGTCCAGATTGGGCTGAAGCAGCTACAAATGTCTACAGAGAGGATCAGCTAGTCCCAAATTGATTTGTAGCAGAGCTTGAAAAAGTTACTTTTTTGAACTACAACTCCCATCAGCCTAATCCAATGGCCATACTGGCTGGGGCTGATGGGAGTTGTAATTCAAAAAAGTAACTTTTCCAAGCTCTGATTTGTAGAGATTTGTACAGATCTGAAGCTCAATAAACCTAGTCAAGGTGTCTCTGAAATGGAGCAATTATAACACCATAAAGAAGAACACCAGAGTGGGGAGAGAGGGAGGAAGGCTAGAATGCTGTTACCCCAACAAGCACTCTCCAATCACAGTGCGTGGAAGGGGTGAAGTCTTAAAATGCAGAAATTTTATGCAATCTATGGTCTGAAGGCATATAAGACCAGCATCCTGTTGAAGCTAAGCAGGGTGAGGTGTGGTCAGTGCCTGGAAAGGAGACTGCCTGGGAACAATATGTAAGCTGCCTTGGGTTTCATGAAAAGAAAGGTGGGGTATAAATGTAATAAATAAATAAATCTTTTGTAAGTTCTGTCTCTTAGAAATGTTTGGTGGGGGTTGGATGGCATTTGTTCAGCTTGTGTATGTTTTCTGTTCTTTCCCAATCAATCCTAACCTCATCCTTATTTACATTTTATTTTTTTTAAAAAGTTTGTTACCTGTGGGTTTTTTTATTTGATTTGATTCTCATGGCTACAAATTATTACTAAACCTTGTAAGCATATTTAGTCACAGCTTTCTGAATGAATGTTGTTATTTTCCAGTTGCTACCCACAAACAATAAAAAGCAGCTGGCTTGTGTGGTTACAATTTATTATTATTATTAGTGTGCAATCCAATGTGTATTTGTGCCAGGCTGGGGGGAGTTGGATGCAGAGGACCCCCGGCTGAGCCAGCAGGCTCCAGGCACCACTGGGCTACGCTGGCAGAAGCCCCTCATCCCAACTCAGCTATGGTTCCCCCGGCACTATGATGTCTCAGCCAGGGGTCCACCAGGGATGGCCAACCTGGTGGATGGAGAGCTAGCAGAAGCTGGCAGAAGGCCCCAAAATGGGGTGTTCCAGAGGCATGGCAGAGGAGTTGAGGGGGAACTTCAATATTCTCCTCCTCACATTCAGGTCAGTTCTTCGCGTCCTGATCCAGATAAAATTGAGTAAAATAATTTCTATGGTGGACAATGGGGAGCACTGACTCCCAAGTAGGGGTATTCACAGGAGCCAGCTTTTGCTTTTCCATACCCTGCATGTGGCTCCTGACTAAGCCAGCATTCAGCTGGCCTGGCGGCTCTCAAATGTAGAGTTGATGCTGAGGAGCTTTCTGCTGGCTCCTCCTCCACCAGCCCACTCTCCTGCCAGCTTCCCATGATTTGGATTGCTCTATTAGCCAGCTAGCCATACCTTGTGGGCATATTAGCCAGCATTTTGAGTTAAGAATTATTATTAGTTATTTATTATTTATTTAAAATATTTCTATCCTGCCCTTCTACCCTGTAATAGGGCACTCAGAGCGGCTTACAAAAATAAAATCAAAATTATTATTATTATTATTGATAATACTGATGATGATAATAATAATTCCAAATTGCTAACCACAGTGAATATTATCAACATTAAATATTTTTATTTTCCCCTCACTCTCTACTGCTGTTGACAATCTGGCCCCTATATGACAAGCTCTTTTTAAAAAACTTTTTTCTTGAAAAAAGCAAATGTTAAAGGTGGCTACCATAAAACCTCTAGAGCTACTCACATGACATTTTGTAGGTTTAGGCTGTAATCCAACTTGATTTTGCACAGGGCTGGGGGGAGTTGGATGAGGTGGACCCCCAGCTGAACTAGCAAGCTCCTGGCACTGCCAGGCTCCACCAGCAGAAGCCCCTCATCCCAGCTGAGCTGCTGCGCCACCTGGACCCTGCTGGTACTGCTGGGGGTCCACCCAGGACAGCCAATCCAGCGGATGGAGAGCCAGCAGAAGCCAGTTGTAGCCCCAAAAATGGGGCATTCCGGGGGCATGGCAGCTCAGAGCACTCCCTCAGGTCCTGCTTCACATGAGAATTCCACAGGCAAAAAGGCCAGTGGAGTAAAATAATTCCAATGATGGTCTATGGGAAGCACATACTCCTCGGTAGGCCTATTTGTGGGAGCCAGCTCTTCCTGTCACCTCCCATATGTGGCTCCCGACAGAGCCTGAGTTCAGCTGTGCTAGTGGCTCCTGAGTGGCAAGTGTTTCAGTTTATTAGTCTGTGTATCGCCATAGGCTGTTACAGAAGAAATACAGTCATATATACATTGATGCAAAGGTACAATTCATGGTTAAAAAATAAAATTTTAAAACATTATTTGCAACCACTGTTCTTAATAAAACTGGCCCTAAGTATCTTTGCGGCCAAGGCAAAATTTGCAGTCGAAGTTATTACATAGGGTTGAACTGAAGATAATAAAAAAATTACTTTTTGAGATCTATTTAATTCATTATTCATATTCAGAATTGGAAACAAAAATCTTGCTCTAGGATGAGAAAACATTGGGCAGTCTAACATGTAATGCAAGAGATCATCAGGTACCTTGCACCCAGCTATGCATAGCCTTTGATCATACGGGGTGGCAAGATATCTACCTTGTAAAATGGATGAGGGCATTACCTGGAATCGTAGTTCGGTATATGCTCTTCGTAGTAGAGCCCTTGTTAAAATATCTAAATAATTAGGCCAAGGAGAATTAGCAATAATAAGCGTAAACCATTTAGAAAAGTGTGAGTTAGCGATCGCTACTCTGTCTTGTTGGAAATCTTGATCATAAATCTGGTTACGCAAAGCATTGGAATTAAGGTTACAAAGTAAAGGCAGGGTTAGAAGGTATTGTAGCCCTAGGGCTGGAAAGTTTTTTGCCCAACCCCCCCTTTGCCAGTTGATCCTCCCAACACAATTTAGTCAGAGAGGACTGGTCAGTAACCGAAAGTTTTTTGCAGTATCTTAAGAACGTTAGATCTGTTCTGGCCATTAAGGAGGGGAAGTTGAGTTCAATTCTCAAAAAAGGAGCCGGAGTGCCTTTGGGGAGACCTAAGATGTGCTTGTAGAAGGTGTTTTGGATTGGCTCTAAGGCTAGGAGCAGAGAAGGGCCCCAAATCTCACTTCCATGCAAAATTGACGGAAGAATTTTTGATGTATAAAGTTTGATCATAGGTTTCATTAATTGGCCACCTTTCGTGTAGAAAAATTTCTTGAACAGGCTGAGAGCCCTTAACGCTTGAAGCTTAATATGGGCCAATTGATGGGACCAAGACAATTTATTATTGATAAAAATTCCTAAATATTTGTAAGTATGTACCTGTTCCAAGATGTGGCCGTTTAGGAGCCAGTTGGTATTGGCTTTACTATATTTTCCACAAACCATTATTTTAGATTTGGTATAATTAATTTTGAGGGATTGTGCGTTGCAATAATCTTGGAGGTGTAAAAGCATTTGTTTAAAACCAATCTTATTTTGCGAAAGCAGAAGTAAGTCATTGGCATAAAGTAAAACAGGAATTCTCCTTGATTTGATCATAGGGGGAAAAAATGCAGGGGAGGCCATGGCTGAAACAATATCATTAATAAAAAAATTAAATAAGAAAGGGGCTAATATGCAACCCTGCTTAACACCCTTTCTCATTGGATTTTTTTGGGATAAGACACCATTAAAGCTAAGTCTAATTCTTAAATTGGTGTCATAATGTAGAATTTGGAGTAGCCATAGTAGTCTTTTATCAATGCCAGCCTTATCTAATTTCCTCCAAAGGAGGAGTCGATCAACTGAATCGAATGCTGCAGCAAAATCGATTAACGCTAAATAGAGGGAATTTAATGATCTCCTTTTTACTTTCGTGATGAAATGGTGAAGGATATACAATTGGTCGATTGTGGAGGCCCCTTCCCTAAAACCTGCCTTTATGTCTGATATGAGAGTGTGTTCCCTATTCCAGTCCAAAAGTTCATTTAAAAGATAACGCTCATAAAGCTTGGCCGCCACATCTAGGAGGCTAATGGGACCATAGTTGGAGGGGTTGGTGGGATCACCTTTTTTAAATATAGGGATTACTATGCTCGTTTTCCAGCCAGAGGGAATACATCCAGTTTCATTAATTTTTGTGAATAGTATAGCTAGGATAGGGCACCACCAAGTAGGAAAGGCTTGATATAGATCACGTGGAATCATGTCTTGGCCTGGGGCTTTCCCTAAACGGAGTGAAGAGATGAAGGTGTCAATTTCAGCTTCAGTTACCGGGAGCCAGTTTGGGGAGTCTGGAGGAAGAGAGGGTGGATCGTGGGGGTGAGAGGTTAAAGCTCCAAAGACCTTATAAAAATGTAGAGTCCACGTTTCTGGTAAGATCGGTGGAGTTGTAATGGGTGGTTTGTCAAATAAGGAACCATGAACTAAACTCCAAAACTCCCTCTGGTTACCCTGGAAAGCTGCCAGGCCAAGGCGTTGCCAAAGAATAGAAGTATAGGCTGTTCTTTTGTGTTTCAATAGGTTATTATAATCTTTTTTAAGTTTTAAAAGTTTGGCTTTAGCCATTTCTGAAAAGTGGTGTCTGGTAAAGCGTATTTGGTGGGAAAGTTGTTTCTTTTTAGCTAGACAATACTTATCAAACCACGGCTTACTGCTAGATGAAGAATTAGTAGGGTACACATTGGATGTAGTGACTGTCGAGAGAAGGTGGTTAAGGATTCGTTCAAATAGCTCCCTGGTGTCATATGCAGGCCTGGAGGCTTTTGCACGCAACTCCATCATGATGGGGGATGATAAGATTGTTTTGAC
This sequence comes from Rhineura floridana, assembly GCF_030035675.1. Taxonomy (NCBI): domain Eukaryota; kingdom Metazoa; phylum Chordata; class Lepidosauria; order Squamata; family Rhineuridae; genus Rhineura; species Rhineura floridana. Next base: position 175,074,757 of record NC_084482.1, on the reverse strand, counting down.
CTGATCGATTAGTGTTGGGGACCACCTTCGGCATTTCGGGCCCTGAAATGCCTCTGGGTCAGGTAGTGTTTGAGGGAGAATCAGATAACCCATTGAAAAAGAAAGTTTTAACGATAAAGGGAGGTGATCACTATCCGGTCTGTCCTCGATGGCAAAGTCTATTACACAGTCTAACAGACGGGGAGAGATCAAAATGTAATCGACCACGCTAGCTCCTCTCTTAGATAGAAAGGTAAAAAACCCCTTGGACGAATCAAATTTTGACCCATTGAGGCATAAAAGTTGGGCACTGAGTAATAACCTAAATAGGGCATAACCATTAGAATTAATCACCTTATCACGTGAAGAGCGGGGCAAGACTACCAGATCCCCTGGACAAAGTTCAGGGGGAACCAGAGATTTCGGAAAACTGGGGCCCATCCTGGCGTTAAAGTCTCCACCAATTATTAAGTTGAGAGAAGGATATTTTTGGTGAATTAATTCAATGAATTCAGAAAAATCATCCCACGCATGGGACCGAGAGGAAGGGTCTTGGGGAGGGAAGTAAACATTAATAACTATAAAAGGAGGGAGGGGGGATTTCACAAAGGGGGGGAGAAGGGGTGGGGATATTATTAAGGCCTGGCAATAATCGTGGGACGGGCATATTATCTCAGTAACTGTGATATTTAGTATATTAGAGATTAAAATCGCTAGCCCACCGCTAGGACGGCCTTTCTGGGCCAGGCGTTTGGCAGGCTTAGTCCAGCATTTAAATCCTTCCACGTAAAGATATTGATCTTCCGTTAACCAGGTCTCTTGGAGGCCTAAGTTGTCATAGGAACGGAAAAAGGATGGAAGATAGGGGGTAGAAGCTTTATTATTCCAGCCTGCTATATTCCAAAATAATAGATTAGTGGGTATAGTAGGAAAAGAGGCAGGGAGATCTGGAGAAACGTTCTTAAGTTCAGTGACAACAGGAGACGACAAAGGATTTCAATGGACTGAATCATCAAAAGGTTGAATTTGATCTAATTCGGGTCTTATTACACTAACATTTGAATTTTCCCCCCTGGGAGGTGACTTTCGAATAATGATTGGGCTGAGGTACTATTTCAATCTCATTAGTAGTCAAATAATGTTTTTCTTTCAGAGGTACTTGAGAAGGGAGTATTACTCGTGATGATGGCGTAGGGGAAGTCCCAGGGAAGTTTGCTTTAGAGGGAGAGTGGCCAGAGAGGGAAAGCTTTTGCTGAGATCGCAAGTCTGCCTTTAAGCGATCTAGTCTATAGATTATTTTTGTTTGCTCTTCTTGAGAAAGTTCCGGAAAGACTTCAATAAGTTGTAAATCTTCCAACTCTCTCGATTCATTATGTAAATCTATTATAGGACATTGTGGGTCCAGATCGGGCACATAAACAGGGACAGGGACAGTGGATTTACTTACAGGGTTACTTTGTCAAAAAGGTCTGTACACCAGAGGGAAGGGGGAAGCTACATTTTTGAAACAGTGGACAATGAATAGACTGTGGTCAGCCAGATATGTTTTTAAAGAATAAAATTTGTTAGAGACCTGCTTGCTTGTGAAAGATATTACCACTCTAGTCGTGCGTTGATTGCTATACAGAAAGAGAATTCCACTTATATCTGAAGGGGCTAATTGGATTGCAACACGAGATGTTAAGTACTCACAGAACTGGTATTTATCAGGATAGTGTCCGTGCTTCCTCAAAAAGTTGGGAAAATTGAGTAGGACCACTTTGTTTTGCTCTAAAACTAAGTTCATGTGGGCCGAAGAGAGCTTATTGTTTGTTACCTTTTGGAATGAAGGTTTCTCAATTGAGATAGGTATAAACACTTTCCTTGCAGGCAGGTCAGTCTCAATATTTATACCCTCTAAGGAATTTTGGCAGTTAAGGGGAGGAGAAGAAGATGGATAATTTTCCAAACAATTTAGATGGTTGGTAGAATTAGTTAAACCAGAGTCCAGCCGAGATGGTTTGGTAGAGGTCTGGGGTATTGTAGAATCTAATTGTTTCAGGATTTCAAAGAGGGGTTTAAAATTAAATTTCTTATAAGAAGGGTGTTTAACATTCTTTACGTTCTTAGATTTTTTGCCTTTCCTTGCTGCTTTCCTGGACTTCATGCTTTTCGTTAATGGGACTGGTTGATTGATGAGCTCAGCGTGCTTTGAGAACTCCACCTTATCAGAATTAGCTGTATCGTTGACGGGTTGCAATGAGTTATTTGTGATGGATTTTTTTGCTATTAGGGTCAAGGTCTTTAGAAGAGCATTACATTCCCCGAAGAAAGTTTTCATTGAGTCAAGTTCATTGAGGACCAGTAGTAATGGACCCAAGCCACTAGCAGGGGGTAAAACCTCTGGAAGATCCTCCGTCATTGTGCTCTTGTTTAAAGATGCAGGAATAGCAGGGGAATGAGGTGGTGTGTGGGGGCAGGAATGTGGAGATAAGAGGCAAGTAGTTGGATTCCCTTTAGCTAATAAGTCGGCAGCAGCCAGTTCCATGCTTAGGGGAGTTGAGTACGAATCTTCTCTCAGTGGCGTAAATTCATTTATATGATTTAAAGACCAGTCCAAGATTAAAGGTGTCATCAGAGAGTCAGGTTCCGTCGGAGGGTTTGTTAAATCAAGTGTGTTCGAAGCAGGTCCATGCGTAAAAAATGAAGTAATTTTTGGCTGAGAGTGTCGATGTAAAGATGATTGGGACTGAGGCTGCTGGCTATCCGCCAGCTCTCTGCGTCTTTGCCTTGTCAGGACCATTGTAGGCAACCAAGTCGTGGACAGAAAGCCAAGAGCTTGGGCTTTAATTTCTCCCTATAAAGTTTTTAATTCCGTTGAGGATTCAAAAGACCCCTGGGGAGAGGTACTCCCTTGACCAGATGGATAGTAAAAGAACAAAGGAGGTCAATAAAAGGAACAAATAGTTTGTTGGCTTGGAGGTTTTGTAGCCGGAGGTGTCTGGAGAAATAATGAATGTATGCAGTCTTGCCCAGACAACTAGCTTTCAACAATAAAAAGGTGAAAGCTGAGTAGAGGTAAAGATATCACAGCAGATAGAACTAATTGGCAAGAATGAAAGGCGATAAAAGGAATGTAAAATTATCTTCTTACAGAGGAAGAATTGGAGGAGGTCAGAACACGATCGCCATCTTGGAATCTCCGAGTGGCAAGTGGATGCCATAGAGCTTCCCACTGGCTCCTCCTTTGCCAGCCCCCTCCCTCTGGCTACCCATAAATTGGATTGTGCTGTTAATCCCCTCTATAGGGGAGAAACATGTCCCCAAATTTCTTGTCCCTATGTGTATATTATCTCCATGGTTCTACCAGCCAATGTCTGTTTGATGCTATCTACATGTGTCTAATATCGCAAAATGAATAGTTAAAAACACTTACTCTTTTTCCAAAATATTGAAGTAAGAACAACAGGAGTATGGCATGACGGTCTTTATTTTTATTTTTTTGGAAAAAGCAAACTGTAAATGTGGTTAGCATGAAATCCCCTGGAGCTACCCACCTGAAATTTAGCTGGGCTAATTCTCTCTATAGAGGAGGTACCAGCTAGCCAATTTCATGTCCCTATGTGCATACAGTATTGTCTCCATGGTGCAGTCAGCTTGTGCCTGCCTAATGCTACCTCCTCTTGTCTAGTGTCAGCAACCTAATTGGTTTTTAACAAACAAACAAAAAACCTCAGTTTTGTTCAAAACTTTGAAGAAAGGAACAGGGGAAACACAGGAGCATGAGAATTGGGATGGCTGAGCACTCATGTCTTTTTTTCCAACTTTTTTTTGGAAAAATCAAATTTTAAAAGTGGCTAGCATGAGAATCCCTGGAGCTAACCACCTGAAATTGGGTAGAGTTAATTCCCTTTACATAGGCTACCACGTCACCAAATTTCATGTCCCTGTGTTAAAAAAGAAAATCGTTATGTCTGTTTCAATTTTAAAACATTTTAAACTTTAAAGCTGACTAGCATGAAAAACCCTAGAGATATCAAGCTGCAACTTGGCAGGTGTAATCCTCTATATAGCAACTACCATGTCTCCAACTGCCATGTCCCTAAGTAAAAAAAACAAGAAAGTTATGGCCATTTCAGTACTGCAATGCAAATCAATGGGATTTTTGGAGATATGTAATATCCAGATTGTGATCTGGATTTGGATCTGAATCAGGTCAGACTCTGTCCAGACCAGATTGGGCCTAGTCTGTATTTATAAATTGGAGCCACAAATTGGATTGATGGGTCTGTGCACAGCCCTATTTTTTAGATGAGAATTTTATATGATTTTTTTAAAAAAAATATGACTTCAGCACTGCCCCTCAGGGCAGCCAGCTAGTTTAGGGAATGCAAGGCAGGCCCTATGTGGCACCTACAGCTCTGTCCTCCTAACATCTCACTGCTGCTCTCCACTCTGCTCTCTATTATTTTCTTTTATGATGTTGTAAACCACTCAGAAATTTTTCTGAAAGCTGGAGAGGTATATAAATTACATAAAGAAATATCTTTCCATATTCTTAACCATGAACTCTTCCCCTTCCTTGCCCAGATATGGTTGGCTTGTTGCTATCCACTCACCCTATGCCTGAAGCTCTCTGGATTCCTGGCCTGATCCTGCTGTCACCAAAAAATTCTTGACTCTGCTCTGGCCCTTCCTTATCTCCTGTAATCATAACCTTTTTCTGTTCAGGTAATGCAGGTGATTGAAAAAAACTGTGGCACTGGTTGCCAGAACAGGCACACATGCGAAGCCCACTTCCAGCCCTCTCATGACTGCTGCTGCTGCTCACCCTCTTGAGAGACACCTGGCTTCTTCTAATGCAAACCTTCGCAAGCATGACTTTTTGTTGTAGGCTGCCAGGTGCTTGCCATCCCTTCTCCACAGTTTTGATACTCTGGAGGAGCAGCGGTGAGTGGGGGTGGAATCAGAAGGCTTACTGCAGCCATGGTGAGCCTCAGGAACGATATCCTTCCTTCTTCTTCTTCCTCCTCCTCCAATAAGCCTACCTAGAACCTTTCTTCCATCTCAGAGACTCTCCTTCATGGGCCACCACCATCCGAGATAACAACAGGTGAGTACCCAGGATCTATTCTTTTCAGTTGTGGCATCTGAGTACACCTGCCTTCATTGCTGCCTGTTTTTAGGTAGACAGTGAAGAAGACTCTTCCAGAAGATTGGTTTCACTGTGGATTGTGCTGCTGTTTTAAAATGGTTACACTGATTGCTGTTTCATTTCTATCTTTTGATTTGATTTTATATTAAAACTATTTGATATTTTGGATTATATTTTCTTGATTATTCTATAAGTGGCCCTGCGTGCTTCTGTAGAAAAGATGTAAACAGCAGCAGCAGCAGCAGCAATAAGAGGCTGATGTATGCATTCAGTTTAGCAGCTATCAACTTAGGCTGGACTAGTCTGACTGCAGTGGTACACGGAAGTTGCCACAATGGGAAATTGCAGTGTTTTCCTTGTTCCTCCTCTGCGAAAGGGTGCAGAGCTGTCTCCAGCTTTGAGGGGGTCCCGGGCACAGTGTCTCTCTGGTGAGCTGCAGTGGCAGCACTCCAGTCAGTGGAAAGTGGCTGTGCCTTTCAATTTCCCACAATGCCCCAGAATGGCACTCTGTTAGGGGCATATTCTGGGGCATTGTGGGTGATGAAAAGGGTAGCCAGATCCAGTTGGCTGGCATGTCAGGCTGAAAAATATTTTGTAGAGACCCAGATCAGGGGTAGGGGCTCTGACAATTGCCCAAGTATGCCAAGTACTGACACCAGCCCTGGTATTTAGAATGCAAGAAATGGGCTTCCCACTGGTGGATATAGCCATCAGTTCTGACAGCTGCTACTACAGTCACCCATAATCTGCCCAACACATGGCAGCTGGATGAACTGATCCAAAGTTCCAAGCCAACATGTTCTTCCGAGTGAGCACTGTTTAATTCAATGAGACATATATAGGATTGGGCTGTGGGCCATTTTAACTGCCAGTTCTGCCTGCTAGAAGGTGCTTTCTTAGATAGCTGTCTACTTGATAAGCCTGCATCTGATCAATCTGTCCTATTTCCCCCCCAAAGCTTGCTGAAAATATATTGTCTGCACGTGTAAATCAGGGTTGAAAAATTTAATGGGAAACATGGTAGTTGCTCGGAGTCAGCATTAGGAATGGGCAAGAATTTCAATTCAGTTTTCATTTCATGCCGAATCTATCACACACAGTTTATTGTAAGGTCATAGACCCATTATACAAATAAGAAAATTAGAACAGGCAAGATAAAAAAGGATAAACAAGTAGGTACATCTAGCACAAGAAAATCAACACGAAATACTAGAAATGTATTTACTGCGTAAAAATTGGGCCGCATGGAGAAATTTGGCAACCCCAAGCGATATTGATTTATCCGTGCCGGATAAAAGGAACTTCAGTTTGTCCAAGGTTGTACCTCCAAGCGAATTCACGATCAAGGGATTTAGGAACTTGATGCGTTCAGTGGAGTAAAGAGGACAAATAAAAAGAACATGAAACAGAGATTCAATTTCATTAAGTCAGCAGGGGCAAAGGCGATTAGCATGTGGGATGCCCCGAAAGCCGCCTTCAAGAAGGGCGGATGCTAAGCAGTAAAATCTAGCCCTGGTAAAAACTAATCTATGGGGCGGCAGATCTAAAACTTCAAGATACGGGGCAGGAAGGGGGGAAGAACCTCAATCCAGAGTGGAGGGGGGAACAGGTTTTAGCGGCATTGGCTATGTCACGCTGAAGATCTATGTCCTTTAGGCGCCTGTTAATGGTCATTTTGGTAGTGCCAAAATCGAGTGTGGCTAAAAACTCTGTAGAGAGGCCGAGAGAAGAAAGTTTGTGCTGAACCACTTTGGCCCAGGAACTGCTGAAGCGGTCAATCTGCATGGCATTGAGATATCCCGGCGCAGGATCGGCGAATGCTATCTTGGACCAGAAACATAATGTTCGGGACCAAGAAAGGCATTCTAAAGAGAAGAGCCCGGCCTCGAGTCTTAAGACTGCATTAGGGACACAACGGGGCACTCCAAAAATGGAGCGGAGGAAATTGGAAAGAACAGCCTCAATTTTGGGGCAGAAATTCACGATCCAAATTGGGCTTCCATAGAGGAGCTGGGGGGCAATTTTAGCGGAGAAGACTCTGGTGGCAGCAGTTATGAATTGTCCGCCTTTAGAAAATAAATAGCGGAGTAGCACTTTAGCCAAGAACTTGGCCGTGGGTACAGAGGAGCGTAGGTGGGGGGTCCAGGAGAGTGAAGAGTGGAACTTTATCCCCAAATACTTATACTCCCTGACTTGGGAAATCCTTTGACCATTAATTCACCAATCTGAAATAGAAGGCCGAGAAGAAAAAACCAAAATTTTAGTCTTTGAAAAATTAATCGTCAAGAAATTTTCATCACAATAGGCCATGTAAGTGCGAAAGAGCCGTCTAAGGCCTATTCTAGATAGGGACAGAAGAGCCGTGTCGTCGGCGTAAAGTAGCAGAGGACAGGCATGGTGTGCTATTTTGGGAGGATGAAAAATGGCAGAGTGACAGAATGAACTAAGGTCATTTAGATAAAGATTAAAGAGGGTAGGGGCCAATATGCAGCCCTGCCTCACCCCTCTGGTAACTGGAATAGGGTTGGTAAGGGAGCCATCTGTTCCACACCGAACCCGTAGAGTGGAAGGTTGATAAAGTTGAAAAATAAGGAAAAGGAGTCTTTTGTCAACGGTGGTTTGCAGAAGCTTTGCCCACAGCCTGTCTCTAGGAATTGAGTCGAAGGCCGATTTAAGATCGATAAAGGCCACATAAAGACCATTCCCTAGGGGGCCGGTGTACTTTTCCACAAGGTGGTTTAACAGGGCACAATGGTCGAGAGTGGATCTGGACTTTCTAAAACCAGCCTGTTCGGGGCCTAAGATATTCTCCTCCTCAATCCAGGTGGTAAGTCTACCGTTAAGGTACCTAGCATATAGTTTCCCAACGGTAGAGAGCAGACTAATAGGTCTAAAATTCTGAGGGTTATCCTGAGGTCCCTTTTTATAGATGGGAATCACAATAGCATCGAGCCAGGAAGCAGGGATAAAACCAGAATTGTTTATCCACGTAAAAAGGTTGGAGAGGAGGGGGGCCCACCATGCTGATTGTGACTTCAAAAGGTCAGGAGGGATGGCATCAGGGCCGGGGGCTTTACCAGCCTTCAGGCCTTTAATAAGAGAAATAATCTCATTCTGCGAGACAGGGGGCCAAAAAGGAAGGTCCAGGAAGTCAAAGCTGTCTAACCTATTGAAAGAAAAGGATGTGGGCTCCTTAAACAAATCGGAAAAGTGTTTTTCCCAAACGTGGGAAGGAATATGGCAAGCAACCAGATTCGAAGATGTCAGGGCGTCCGTGACCAGAGCCCAGAAGAGCTTAGAATCATTGAGTTTAGAGGCGTTAATTAGCGCCTTCCACCCGGCGAGAGTAGCTTGTCTCTTTTTAGAGACCAAAAGGGATTTGTAAAAGTGCTTGGCAGCATAATATTCCGTCGGCAGATAGTTGGAATTATTGCTTCTGTAGGTGAGATAGATCCTCCTCAAATTTTTCTTGGCAGCGACGCACTCATTGTCAAACCAGCGGGTAGGGCGAAAGGAGCCGCGAGGCTTTGAATGGCGAGAGTTAAATTTTAGGAAGGGGTCCAGGGCAAGGGCCAAGTTGGAATAGGCAGCTAATTTGGATTGGGAATCAGTCGCATTCATAATACGTTCTTTATGAGCAAGGGCCGAAGGGGATTCTAAGAAGGCAGCTATCCTAGCTGAAATGTCCAAAGACCATTTAATCCTCCTATGTCTAGGGGAGAAGGAATTATGGGTATAGATGATGTTGGGTTTTAGATGGACAGACTCCGGAGGTGAAAGTGACAACATTAATGGGAGATGGTCGCTGTCCAATCTATTACCCACTGCAAAATAGGCAATAAAGTTGAGTAAAAAGGAAGAAACCAAAACGTAATCAACCACACTACTGCCCCACCCCGAGATGAAGGTGAATTCAGCGCGGCTGTCAAACCGGGGAGTGAGACAGAAATGGCATGGGGACCATGTGGGGGAAGGGAATTCAAATTGCCCAAATTATTGGAAAAAGGTAAGGCGGGCGTGACAAAAGGCACCCCTGAAGTCCATAAAGTTTTCAAGAGACCAGGGAGGGTTTGGAGAGGTGGCTGGAGGTTCGGAACCCGATCTGCCACTCCAACCTCAGGGAAGTAATTAGAGTTAGAGTCAGTCTCAGATGTACACGGATCCACCGTTGGTTTTCCCTCTCTGAAAATGCTTAATAAGTGATCCTTAAGGCGTTCAAGTCTCAGCAAGATATCTAATTGGTCCTGGGGGGGTAATGTGGCAAAGGAGCGGGACACCACAATCTCATCACCATTGAGGGAGCTCTCGAGAGTACTAGTAGAGTGGTTGACATCTAAGGTCCTGTCCGCGGGACTCACCTGTAGAGGAGGTGAGGAGGAAGGGCCAGATGCAGACGAGGGCCCTGTCAATACTCGATCATTTGCGATTGACTGATTACAGGCCCTCCTGTCCTCCCACATGCCGGAAAGAAATCGATCATAATGGGGGCAGGATGGCTTAGGACTGGGGGGCGTGGTTCTGATTGCTCTCGGAGTGTCAGCCAGAGTGACTATTAATGACCTGGGGGGAGATACGTTTAAAAAATAGCGGTGCAGCGAAATGCCGAACTTTTGTAACTTTTCCCTCGCATTGTAAATCCGATTGGCAATAGGCGCTGAATGGAAAGTAGCGATTAATCTCCAAGTGCGTGAATAAGAGGTCAGTTTAACCAGATGATTAATATAACTCATACGTTGTTTGGTGGAAAGGGCCTGGCTGAAACAGGAGTCCAAGAAGGGAATACTTGGGTAGGAGGACCAATTGCTAGAATCCCTCTGTTGGCATATGACAACGAGTTTTTGAGGTTGCAGTACTAAATTCCAGGGAGAAGCACCCTGGAGAGTTACTGGAGAGGGTGTGGAGGGGATGGGTTTTAGCCTTGGCGGGAGAATGGAAAGAGTTTCCGCCTGCCTGGCATAGCTGTGATGTAAGAATGGGGGATTCTTGATAGGCTGGGAGGAGCTCGTCCTAGTCGGTTCAGACTTGGAGGGATGTCTTGTGAAGGTAGATGCCGTAACGGAGTCCTTCTCCACACAAGCAGCCCGGGGGCTTATAGATTGGTAGTCAGACCTGCTGTTTTCCATGGAAGAGTCCTTCTGAGAAGAGGTTTTCTTACGAGCTGTACCATGATGATGCAAGGTTGTAAGTAAGTAAGTAAGTTTATTAACGATCCAAAGATCCATACAACATATCATACTTTAGTCAGATTAATTTACAGTTCATGATATAGCACTTATAATAAAATTTCACATCTTTAAAATTTAAAACTTTAAGAAATCCTAGCTGCATTCAATTTATATAAAATTATAGTTATAAACTCTGAATATATATATTTCTTATTGCTATTGCTGCTACAGTAAATTTTGCTACCTCAAGTGTAATTTCTTTCTTATAGTCTGATAAAAGATAATTTATTCGTGAATATTCTGAATTTAATGTTTGATGATCCAAAAGAGGTATAATTAAAAGCGATCTTAAATGATCATACAGAGAGCAGTGTAATAGAACATGAACATTCGTTTCAACTTCTCCTTTTCTGCAGGGGCATAAACGTTCTGCATATGGGATCTTATTATAACGTCCCTCTAATATCGCTGATGGAAGAACATTCATTCTAACCCAGGTAAATGCTTTCCTATATTTAGATATATTAAGATTGCTCAAATATGGCATTGGCACAAGAAACCTGGCATTATGCCTATATCTCCTTGCTTGTTCTAGATGAGTTTGGTAATCGATATCTCTGATGCGTTGTTTAATGCTTATTCTAGCAGTCTCACTTCCCATCTGTATTATAGATTGCATAGAAAAACCAAGATGCTGAAGTTTATTAAGTATAGTAGTATTCCAGATAGACTTAAAATTGTCTATTAATATATGGGAAGCCAATCCTTGGGGTTCCAAGGTTAGTTTTAGCCAATAATTGATCTTCAATGTCCAGATAATCAGTTCTATAGACTGTGTCCCTGTTTCTAATCTTATTACACTATTCAGAACACATGAGGGTATTGCCATAATAGATCGTATGAAAGAGGTCTGTACTGCCTCTAATTCTGGGAATTTATCTCTTGTTGTCACTTGTGTACCATAAGTAAGCTGGGAGATTATTTTAGCTCTAAAGACCTTAATAGCAGGTATAAGCAATTGTCCTCCATTAGTGTAATAGAACGTTGTCAGTGATTTGGCTGTTTTCCTTGCATTTACTATAGCTGATTTAATATGATAACTATGTCTACCTGAGGATTGAAAGGTGAATCCCAGATATTTAAATGAGTTCACTTGATCAATTATCTTCCCATTTAGTATCCATTGATGTTTTAATCTTTTTTTACTGAACACCATTATCTTGGTTTTTTGGTAGTTTATATCTGAACTTTCCATCTGGCAATAGTGGGCTATGCCTTTTAATAGTTTCTTTAGTCCAATCGGAGTCCTTGATAAGAGAGCTAGATCATCAGCATATAAAAGGGCATTTCTTGGAGTATTTGCTAACATTGGGGAGTGGATAGCATACATATCTAACATTTTGATAACATCGTTAATATATAAGTTGAAAAGGATGGGCAATAGAATACATCCTTGTCTTACACCTTTTAGAGTTGTAATCGAATTAGTTAAGTGTCCCTGTATATTACATCTTACTTTCAGCTTGGTATTTTTATATAAATCTTGTATCAGTGTTAGTAAACGTCTCTCCACTCCCAGATGGTGTAATTTCGCCCATAATCTTGATCTTGGTATCGAATCAAATGCTGCTTTCAGGTCTATGTATGCTACACAGAAAAAGCCCCCTTTTCTTTGCGCATATTTATCTATAATATGCTGCAGAACAATTATATGATCCATTACTGATCTCTTTGGTCTAAAGCCTGCTTGTTCCGGGATCAATATATCTGTTTGTTCTACCCAAGTAATCAGTTTATTGAATAAATGTGCAGCATATAACTTGCTTATAACATTTAAAAGACTGATTGGTTGATAATTTTCTGGATCTATCCGTGAACCTTTCTTAAAAATAGGCACTACTGTCGCCATTCCCCAGTCTTCTGGTATAATCATCGTTGAGTCAATGTATGAAAATAGTGACGCTAATACTGGAGCCCACCATTTAACATTATTCTTATAGACTTCAGGGGGGATATTGTCTGGGCCAGGAGCTTTGTTAGATTTAAGATTCTTAATCAGTTCTATTATATCCTCCTGGGATACTGGGGTCCATTTTGGAAGTTCATTCAATATTCATATATCCCCTCTTCTTTTGAGCTATTATATAATTTTGTAAAATATTTTTCCCAGATACTTGCCTGGATATTACAATTTGAATAGGAGTGTAACTTCGGCCAATAAGCTGTAATAAGTTTCCAAAAGATATTTGGATTTTTTAATTTGGCAGCATTATGTAAACGATACCATATTTCTGATTTTTCTATTTGTTTTTTCCTCTTAATTAGCTGTTTATATTTTCTCTTAACTATTACATATCTATGTAAATCTTCAGGACGGCCTGACATAGCATATACTTTATAAATTTCACGAAGTTGTTTCTTCAATTGTATACAGTCTTGATCGAACCAGTATTTTCCTCTATTAAATTTACATTTCAAATTACTTCCTGGGTATTTAGTCAAATTCCTTGTTAATGTCAGCATTATTTTATCATATTGGTTCAATGGATCATTTATCTTTGGGTCTATTATCTCTTGCTTAAGCGTTAATATTTCAGATGAGTTCAGTATCTTAGTGATCTGCTCCGCAATTCTAGGGATCCATTTCACTCTATTCGGATATATATCTGTGTTATTATCTGGGAAGGTACTTTTAATTAAATGAATAGATTTCATTCTGGAGTTTATTTCCAGGACAATTGGGAAATGGTCGCTTTCTAATCGTCTAACAACCATAAATTTTAGTATTGAAAAAAATAATTCATTTGAAATAAAACTTAAATCTATGAGAGAAGTGCCCGAATATGAGACATACGTAAGCTCTCCCTCAGTATCTCCGGGAGAACGGCCGTTCATCAAAGTCAAATTCAACTTAGTTGTTAATTTCATTAAAAGTAAACCTACAAAATTTATTCCAGTGTCTTTTGAGATTCTCGCAGGGAGATTCAATATTTCATCTGGTACTAAATATTGCTGTAAATATTTGGAATATAGTGCTTCATCCAAGGAACCCAGTCTCGCATTGAAATCTCCCATTAATAGGATCGGGAGTGACGGATAATGTAACATCAAATTAGCAATATATTTATCTAATAAATTAAAATAGTTAACAATAATATCCCTAGATCGACCCGGAGGTAAATAAACATTGATTAAAATTATTGAGAAATCAGAAGATTCCATTATTATAGCAATTGCTAAATCCTTAAGAGGATTAAGTTGTTTAACTCTAACTTCTAACGATGTTGAAATTAATACGGCTATCCCTCCCTTAGATCGACCTCCCTTGGAACTCCGAGTGGCTTGTATATCAAATGTAGTATATCCAGCCATATATAGTTTTTCATTTAACCAAGTTTCTTGCAATAAAATAATATCATGGGATATCAGAAACTGCCTCAGGTCAATGTCGTTTGCCTTATTTGACCATCCAGCAATATTCCATGATATTATTTTAAGCCTATCCATGGGATTACTCTTCTCCTGTCATGGGGATAAGCATCGGGTCCCATCGTTTTTATCATACTGACCCATTTCAGTGCCAGTATCTATGGATAATATTTCAATGGAATTCATTTGTGACTGGTCAATAGGTTCCAATGCAAGGCTATCTTCAAAAGGGTCAGCGAGTATACTCTGATTTAGTACTGCTACTTCTGATTTTTCATCGCTGATATTAATTGGCATCACTATTATTTCTCTTTCAATGGAAGTTAATAACATTTTCAATCTAGTAATAATGTTCAGTCGTTCCGATGCGCTTTGTCTATTACATAAAGTTATAAGCATCCGTTCTTCTGGTAAAATACATGGAAGAGTACAGTTATCTATAGTTGCGGTTTCATCAGAAGTATCTTGCAAACCATTTATAGTTTTTTCCAAGGACTCTTCTCTTATTGTAACTATAGAAGTCAATGAGTCATTCTTGATTATTTGATGGCCATCCATTTGCCTGCAAAATTGAGAGTTATAAAGATTCCTCGGGGGAGCAATATTTTCAAATAGTCTCAATACTTGAATATTTTGGTAGTTGAATATTGATCTTTTATTATATATCAGCTTTACGTCATCTCTATCCTTGAAAGTAATTATCGCTCTTGCCTTTTTATAGTTGTAATATAAGTATTGAACTGATAAGATTTTATCTATGTTCAGTAGTCTCGAATTAGTAGCTTCTATTATATTCCAACAATGGAGTCGCCGTTGATGGGGGGTCAGCATACCTCTTGGTTTCGGGTAGTTTATAAGTACCAATTTATGGTCATTTAAAATTAATTTCCATTCATGCTCTACTAAGTTCAGATCTTCATCAGGTAAAACATCGGGTTCCGGACATACCTCTTCCTCAATGGGCTTTAGTGCTCTGATCCAATCACTCCGTTCCTCATCCACTTCTCTGGCAGTCTTCTCCAAACTCTCCTCAATTAAGGGGACGGGAGGATCACTCTTTGTAGGTAAATTTAGTTCTTGTTTAGTTTTATTTTTGTCTTTTTTATGTTTCCTTCTCCTCTTTTTTTTCTTAATCTGTTGTTGTTGAGGGGTTTCTAGGAGGGTAAATAGTCTTTTAAAATTTAATGATGAATGTTGAGTGTTTTTGAAGGTTTTGGTGTTTCTGTTTCTTTTATTATTTGATACCTTCCGGATCCTCTTTATTTTATCTTTTTTCGTTAGGAGTGGGTCAGTCAATATTGTCTGAGAAGCTTCTGGTTGTTTTTTTTTGGTTGTATTTCCACTTTAGTTATAGGGTTCATTGACTTTGTTATAATTTCTGTTAATATTGTAAGTAACGGAACAGATTCTTCCACATATTTAGAAATTTGTGCTAAAGAAGCTGTAACTACTGATGACCATGTTCTCTCGGTTGTCTGTCTAACCGGAGTAGATAGTATCTCCATGAATGATGGTGTTAGTCTTCCCTCCATATTCTGGTACAGAGTCATATGTTCCATACTCTCGTTCTCCATGGTAGTTGAGACAAACAGAGTCGAGTTCTTACAGTGTTCAGGCCCTTGATTTATATTCCAGGATTGTCGAATCATGTCCTTTGAAGGTGTTAGAATTTTCTTGTAGGATGTTTCTAGTGATGGCATAGAGCTACATGTACTAATGTTTGGATTTGGATTCAAACTTAAACTTAAATCTGCATCCAATAAGGGATGCTAAAAAAGAATTTGAGGAGCACATTGCTAAGAACATAAAAACCAACAACAAAAAATTCTATAAATACATTCAAAGCAGGAGACCATCTAGGGAGACAATTGGACCCTTGGATGATAAGGGAGTCAAAGGTGTACTAAAGAACGATAAGGAGATTGCAGAGAAGCTAAATGAATTCTTTGCATCTGTCTTCACAGTGGAAGATATAGGGCAGATCCCTGAACCTGAACTAACATTTGCAGGAAGGGATTCTGAGGAACTAAGACAAATAGTGGTAACGAGAGAGGAAGTTCTAAGCTTAATGGACAATATAAAAACTGACAAATCACCGGGCCCGGATGGCATCCACCCGAGAGTTCTCAAAGAACTCAAAGGTGAAATTGCTGATCTGCTAACTAAAATATGTAACTTGTCCCTCGGGTCCTCCTCCGTGCCTGAGGACTGGAAAGTGGCAAATGTAACGCCAATCTTCAAAAAGGGATCCAGAGGGGATCCCGGAAATTACAGGCCAGTTAGCTTAACTTCTGTCCCTGGAAAACTGGTAGAAAGTATTATTAAAGCTAGATTAACTAAGCACATAGAAGAACAAGCCTTGCTGAAGCAGAGCCAGCATGGCTTCTGCAAGGGAAAGTCCTGTCTCAGTAACCTATTAGAATTCTTTGAGAGTGTCAACAAGCATATAGATAGAGGTGATCCAGTGGACATAGTGTACTTAGACTTTCAAAAAGCATTTGACAAGGTACCTCACCAAAGGCTTCTGAGGAAGCTTAGCAGTCATGGAATAAGAGGAGAGGTCCTCTTGTGGATAAGGAATTGGTTAAGAAGCAGAAAGCAGAGAGTAGGAATAAACGGACAGTTCTCCCAATGGAGGGCTGTAGAAAGTGGAGTCCCTGAAGGATCGGTATTGGGACCTGTACTTTTCAACTTGTTCATTAATGACCTAGAATTAAGAGTGAGCAGTGAAGTGGCCAAGTTTGCTGACGACACTAAATTGTTCAGGGTTGTTAAAACAAAAGGGGATTGCGAAGAGCTCCAAAAAGACCTCTCCAAACTGAGTGAATGGGCGAAAAAATGGCAAATGCAATTCAATATCAACAAGTGTAAAATTATGCATATTGGAGCAAAAAATCTTAATTTCACATATACGCTCATGGGGTCTGAACTGGCGGTGACCGACCAGGAGAGAGACCTCGGGGTTGTAGTGGACAGCACGATGAAAATGTCGACCCAGTGTGCGGCAGCTGTGAAAAAGGCAAATTCCATGCTAGCCATAATTAGGAAAGGTATTGAAAATAAAACAGCTGATATCATAATGCCGTTGTATAAATCTATGGTGCGGCCGCATTTGGAATACTGTGTACAGTTCTGGTCGCCTCATCTCAAAAAGGATATTATAGAGTTGGAAAAGGTTCAGAAGTGGGCAACCAGAATGATCAAGGGGATGGAGCGACTCCCTTACGAGGAAAGGTTGCAGCATTTGGGGCTTTTTAGTTTAGAGAAAAGGCGGGTCAGAGGAGACATGATAGAAGTGTATAAAATTATGCATGGCATTGAGAAAGTGGATAGAGAAAAGTTCTTCTCCCTCTCTCATAATACTAGAACTCGTGGACATTCAAAGAAGCTGAATGTTGGAAGATTCAGGACAGACAAAAGGAAGTACTTCTTTACTCAGCGCATAGTTAAACTATGGAATTTGCTCCCACAAGATGCAGTAATGGCCACCAGCTTGGATGGCTTTAAAAGAAGATTAGACAAATTCATGGAGGACAGGGCTATCAATGGCTACTAGCCATGATGGCTGTGCTGTGCCACCCTAGTCAGAGGCAGCATGCTTCTGAAAACCAGTTGCCAGAAGCCTCAGGAGGGGAGAGTGTTCTTGCACTCGGGTCCTGCTTGCGGGCTTCCCCCAGGCACCTGGTTGGCCACTGTGAGAACAGGATGCTGGACTAGATGGGCCACTGGCCTATCCAGTAGGCTCTTCTTATGTTCTTATGTTCTTATCCTCTGGGTAGGATAGAAAGTTTGTTAGTTCACCCTCCTTTAGGAGCTCAAAGGCTATACTGTCTCTCGGTAGTATATCTTTCCTCGTTAGAGGTGAGCGTATATTCTCTGTTGTATTCTTTATTGTTCTGGGCTCCTTTAAATCATTTAAATCCTTACCATTTAATTCGTCCGTAGACAAGTCAATTACTTTTCCATTTTCTGTCTGTTTGTAATAATGTGTTATTTTCGGTTGTTTTTTCTTTCCTGGTTTTTTTGTATCTCTCGGTAAGTCTGTGATTATTGAGGGAGTAATACCTCTGTCCTTGTAGGATTGTCTTGTTAAGACCATTTTAATTAACTACAGCGGTTTATGCTGATACTTCACTCCTTTTTTCTTACTTTCGCTATTTAATCAGTCTTAACGTTGAGAGGGTATATCGAGGAGTTTAAAACTTTAAGTTGTATATATCACAATCTTCTTAAGATAAGTTAAGATAAGTTAAGAGGAGAGTCTCTAATTTATGGCCAGTTTTCTTTGTAGCTTTGCAACTTCCGTCTGCCAGTAGGGTCTCATAAATCAGAGTTTAATTCATAAATCAGAGTTTATACTACAACAAATTCTAACGTTAGAACTAAAGGAATTTAAAATAATAAAAAAGACTGAATGCTATAAATTTTCAAAGTAAGTTTACAATTGTAGTTACGGAGCTTCGTTACTGCACGTCTTATCTCATGGCCATCTTGGAAACAAGGTTGTCGAAGAGGAGTTAGAAAGGGAGTCCAAAAAGTTAAATAAAGGCTTGAAATTCATTTTCCTGCCTGGGTTAAATTTGACATTCTTGATATTCTTAGATTTTTTGACTCCTGTGGAGGCCTGCTTGTGAGGTCTGGAAGCTCTGGGGATCCTCCTGGGAGCCGGCTTGGTGGAGCGTGAGCAAATGGTTGAACTGGCTGGCAGACCTGACTCGCTGGGCTTATTACGTAAAAGCAGACCCGTAGCCTGGACCAATGTGGTCAATAAGCTGTTGGTTTCAGCAATGTACGCTTTAATCAGGGTCAATTCCTCCAGCATTAAGTCGTCTCTAGCCAGCAGGGGGGCCCGTAGGTCTGAAGCATTCTCAGGAGAAGGCGTCCCACACATGGGTTGTGTTATCAAAGATGGAGTTGAAAGTTCCTGCAACTCATGCAGAGAGTCTAGAGTTAACAGTTCAGTGGGGATGTCACCCCCTGGTGGGATAGAAGAGCAATTGAAACCAGCATCCAAAAGTTCCTCTGCCAGGTTTTTAGAATATGAGAGTTCACTCACCAACTGTTTTGGGAGTTGGCAGTCTAAGGACCATTCGAGCGTCTCTCCTCCCAAAGAGTTTGGCTTGGGGGGAAAGTACTGTGTAATCATAGATTGTTGACAGCTTGGAAGATTCTTCTCCCCCACACGCAAGTCCAGTTCTTTGCATTTCTGCCTCGTGAAAACCATTTTGAGCCCCCGAAACTCGGTTGCCAAGCAGGGAGGTGGAGCAGGGTGTAGAAAAGAAACAAACAGCCCAGCCAAAACGGGTAGATAAAGCATTATTAACGTGCTTGCATGCTGCTATTCTGGTAAGGTACAGTTCAAAAACAAATGCATAAACAAACGCTGCTACTGCCATTCCTCAGGGCAGTTCGGACACAGACAGTTGGCAGAAACTCCGGCGTCTTATCTTAATAATGAATGTTAAGCCTCCAAGAAGTGTAGGAGGCTGTAATATATTCATGGCGACTGCCCAACCGGAAGTCCGAATCTATCAAATCTGCACTTTTTGAAACAACATGAGAACCGAAAAACAGCCGTTCATTGAAATGTGCACTCATTTGAATTTCGTAATGCAGTTTGCCAACCAATGTTTAGAAAAAATCATATATTAACTGTGCATAGAAATGAATATATGAGTGAAAATAACATGCAAAAATGTGTACAATAGTCAAAACTGCCTACAAAAACGTTTTTATTAGGATAAATTTGCACTAAAATGCTAAAGAATTTTCATGAGGATTTTAATGTTAAAAAATCGCAAATGTGGGGAACTGAATTTAAGATTGGAAAAACGAGAAACTGAAAGAACCAAAACTGGCAGATCTTCCCATCCCATTCTCTGACTCAGCATAGGTTTGAAATTATGGGCTTGCCTTCAGTTAGACTTGGTTTTGTTGTGTAACAAGTAAATATGTGATTGGAGAGTGCTTATTTCCTCCCCTTAAATATTAGACAGGTGCCATCTCTGTTATCTTTTCAGTGCCTACTGAAGGCCTTCCTCTTTCAACAAGCCTTTTAAGTAGAGACCTTATCTCAGTCTGTGTCTGTGTTGGGATTGTTTTTAAATATGTTTTTAAAGCTTTTTTAAAAAGATGATTTGTTTTAATATGTTTTAAAGATATTTTGTTTTATTATATTTTAAAGTCTCTTTTTATGATGTTTTAGAGTGTTTTTAGTGCTTTTGTTTGCCGGGCTCCTACTGGGAGAAAGGGCAGGATGTAAATCTAATAAATAAACAAACAATATTTCACAGGAAATAGTTCTAAGAGGAAGGTAACTGCTTCTCACCAGAAGTGAGATGTCCCTTAAATTGAGCCCTGTAGAGTACAGTAATTCCAAGGTAGACGTTCTCTTATGTATCAAAATTAGGCAAAACTCCACCTTTATTTCTTGCTCTCTCTCTCTTTGTATCTGTTCTATATTCAAAGCAAGCACTCTTTGCTGTCAGTATACTGCTATTGTTCATGACTCCAAATGTATTAAAAACACAAGGGCATTTTACTATGTGTATTGTGCATGAGAAATATTGTTACATGACAAGCTCCAATTGGCAAGTGAAAAGAGGTTTTATTGAAGGAAATCGCAGCAGCAAACAGTGAACTATGCAGAATAATGGTAATTGTTCCTTTAACATTGGCAGCACACATTCACTTAATATGACTTGTTCCTCTGTCTCTGCCTCATCAAGACCCAGAGGACCTGTTAGACAAGCAGGCAGCCACCTCTCTCTGGGATCAAGCTGTCAATGCAAACTTGCTTTCTTTCTCTTTCTTCGAGCTAAGCTATACCCCCAGAGCTCCCAAAGCTTTTCCTGACTGAAAGCTTTTCTTAAAAAAAAAAAAAAAAAAATTTAAAGCAAGCTCCATTCTAAATTACATCACATGAGCACTTCTGTTCAGATTGACAGAACAAAAGAGGTGTGTTGGGAAATGGGGAGGGAGATTCCAAAAATATAACCCGAGTTACCTTCATTTCACTGTATGATTTACTTCTTTGCAGTTGGTCGCTGATGTTGGGGTGTTGGAAATGAAAGCCCAGCATAAAAGTGTAAAATCAGTAGGAATAAATGTAACCATGTGTCCTCCTTTAAAGAAGACAGTCCTCTATTTGAATGGCTATTTGCTCCAAGTACAGTTTAACAATAAAGCACCATAAGAGGCTTTGAAGCTGCCCATCAACAGTTAGCACCTGGAGAGCAGACTGGGCTGCCACACAGGTCACCTGGTCACAGTCTTCTCCACAATGGAAAGATGTATTTGTATCTCAGTTGTAGTACAGTAATACCTTAGTTAAGGAATCCTGCAGGCATGAAGCTCCTTTTAAAAAAGCCTTCCTTAAAAGAGAAATTGACCAGCTTTGTTTTGCTATTGATAAACTTTCAGGCTTGTGTCTTTGCTTTAAGGTGAAACTGACCAGCCTGTGTGTTTGTTTTACCTTAAAGAGATCTCTTGCTTTCTCCCAGGGCTGGGGAGAGAAGGATCATATACAATTCAGAGGATGAGAAGGAGGGGAGGGAGAAGGAGTCAGAGTCGGTAGGTGCTGGGTTGACACCCTTTAAAGCCCCTGTTAAAGCTGCCCCCACCATCAATGAGTGGGTGTAGGAATCTATCCCTATTCTCTCCATGTTATTCCTAACTTGGATACCAAAGTTTCTGTTAAAGAGGAAATGTCCAGGAACATGTCTACTAACTGAGGTATTACTGTAATTATGTATACATTTGCATCAATACATATAAAAGTTGTGTATGCACACTTTTATGCAAATCTGCACCCTCTGTTTTCTTTTTTGGCAATTCGTAAGTTGCCTCTCCCTCCTGGTTCAATGCATATTTGAAGTTCTAGAAAGCTGGAGATTTTAGTGGAAAAGAGACTCAGTTGTGATCCAGGAGGTCCTTGGTTCACTTCTTGCCTCTCCCATTAACATAATGGGGCTTCAGTTGATTTTAATGTTATTTTAAACAGATGTAGTTTAGAAAAAGACTGTAATGCTATGCACACTCAACCTGATAGTAAGTTTTATTCAACTCAGTGGAATTTTTTTAACCATTACCAGATAGCATCCAAGTTAGATTACTCTAATGTGCTAAAACGTGGGGCTACCTATGGAGACTGTTGCAAACTTCATATAGACCTGCACAGTGGTTAGTTCATATAGATAGGGGAACATATTATGCCAGTACTCAAAGACAATATTATCCCCCAGACCCGGTTTATTTCCAGGCAGAATTCAAAGTACTTGTTTTGCCCAGGCAGCTATTAAAATCTTTTTGTTTCCACCTTTGGCTTTTCACTGTCAAGGCACTTTGAGGGTCCCCCCTCTCCTTGTTTGTGGTTCTTTTGGGTGCTTCCATCCTTGCTTTTCCGCCTTGTCTATGGAGCAGCCCCCTCCCCATGTCCATTCATATGGCACCTACTTTGATGGGTTTTAGGCACCAAAAAAACCCATTATTTATCAAGGTAGCACTGTCTAAACAGCCTGATTCTACTTCTGTTTTTATCTCCTGGTGTTTTCTGTTTTATTATAGTTGGTGACTGCCTGCTTGTTTTATTGTATTTTAAATATGTTGTAAGCCATCTTGAGAACATTTGTTTATTGGTATTTGTGTCATATTTCCAGAGCAGTTTACAAAAAGAATAAAACAATTAAAATGGAAATACAAAAAAACGAACCCATGAGCAACTAAAAACTAAAAAATTATGATTAGAAGGCAGGGGTATATGGATTTTAAATACATATATTTTATTTGTTTTTATTTTGTTACATTGATATCCCACCTTTCCTCCAAGCAGCTCAAGGTGGTGTACAAATATGGTTCTCTCTCTCCTGCTATTATCCTCACAACAAGCCTGTGAGGTAGGTTAGGCTGAGAGACAGTGACTGACTCAACACCACCCAGTGAGCTTCATGGTCAAGCAGGGATTTGAACCCTGATCTGCCACGTCCCAGTCCAAATCTCTAACCACTATACTACACTGGCTCTCTTAATGTATCTCTATATAACAGACATGCATTTTTGAGATAGGATTCAACTTGAACAAAGCGATCAATATGTGATCCAATTTTTCCTCTATAAAAATTCAGGACATATGATTTAATATGATTATGATTATGATTTAACTGATTTAAAGTCTTAACCTGCTGATGAAAAGATAGTAAGTTTGGTACTGTTAGCAGAAGTGGTTGAGTAAAGCAGACTGCATCCAGAAAGTGAAAAGCTGTGCAAACTTTTCTGAGCTACTGTAGCAATAAAATTGTTGTAAGTCACAGTGTATAATCAGAATCTATGCTTCTAACAGAAAGAAACTACTACTGTACATGCTGAACATGCTATCCTTATTGCACAGGAAACCCAGGCTGGTTGCCAAGCAATATATACCCCCTTTGGATACAGCAGAACTTTTAATTGGATCTGCACGGAGTGACCCCTGCTATTGCAAGTACTAACAGCTTTAAAAATCTAAGAACAAATTCATCTCTAGCTTACATGTTATGGTGTGATCCCCTTCCACCACTATTCCGACAGGCACCAGGCAGGCCTAATTGGGGAGAGCCTTCCATAAAGAGAAGACCACGACCCAAAAGGCCTCTCCCTTCTCAGCACCTCTGAAACTCCTTCAGAGGAAGAGCCTCAAATGAAGTCCTGCTTCTGGGTAGGCTCATGTCAGTAGGGGCATTCCATCAGATATTGGGGTCCCAAGCACCAATATAAGTTAGCACCAAATATTCAAAAAGTGTGTACTTTAATATATGCACTTACTTTGGTCTCCAAGAGGTTGTGAGGTAAGGTTGGTCAATCCTGGGAGGGGCAGATTGGGGGGGAAAGAAAAAATACTCTGTTTATAAACACACACACCCTACACACAGAGAGTTTTTTTGTCAGCTATATCCAAGCACCTAAAAAAAAAAAAAGATGTCAGGCAAAGGAAAGACCCCGCAAAACAGAGAGCTCACAAGCAGGCTGGTTCCTCATATTGTTTCACTGGAAGAAGCCACAGGGAAACATGGACACGTTGCCAGGGATGGATACCCTGCTCATCTGACCTGTAAAATAGCACAGCTTCATGCATTCCAATCCTGGTGCCACCTCACAGCATCTGTGGCCAGTGGCTGTGGTTCAGCAGTCTAGCAGGGCCCGACACTGGTGCCTCTTAAATCAACTTTATTTTCTGCAAAGCACCAGAACTGGATGCGATCCCTTAGACATTGTGTCGAACAAACATGACTATCACCATGCCTGTCTTTTGCCTGAATCTGGTTTGTTCATTCATGCAACATACTTCCACCTCTGACTTTAACATTTCAAAACATTCGAGATGCCAAATAAAACTAAGTGTGCACATTATCCTGGCTAGGTTCTTCCATTTTAACTGGGGTGATGGAAAAATATATATATTTACATTGAGTTTAGGCTGTCTGGCAGCCTTAAACCTGGATTGAGCCTCAATGTATCCAAATGTCTATCACATGTAGAACAAATGTGATTTGATTTTTTTGCTTTCAGCTATCCATTTACAGCAACTGACACATTCCAGGTCTTCCTGCAGACACAGATTACATACAAGCACTCTTTTGTTCTGTAGGTACACAGAGGCCACACTGAAAGGTCTGACATACTCATCACAATTGCCAGGCAGTTCCAGAGCTGGAGCAAGTGGAGCATAGTTTGCAAATCTGTGGGCTCCCCAGGTGAGGTTTTGCTTGGGGAACAACACTCCCACCAAGACACTTCCAGCCACAGACTTTGAGAGGAGTAAAGCCAGGATACGGTACCAGGGTTATAGAGTGGCAGTGGTGGAGGGAAGCTGACTCTTGTCCAGTGGCAGCAATTGCAGCAACTTCTTTCAGCAATTGCCAGCTGCCATTTTCTTTTTCCCAAAAAAATGTGGTATAATTCTAGGACATTCAAGGCCCCAGAATGCTCAAGAATGACCTTGCCTTCTCCCATGTGTACCTACCTGACCCTTCAGATCTTCTTCAAAGACCCTGTGGGAACAAAGTGAGGCAGGTAATGATTTGGGCCTTTTCAGTACTGACCTTCCGGTTATGCAACAGCCTTCCCAGAGGTGTTCACCTGGCACCATCTTTGTGGTTTTTCAATGCTAGGTGAAGAATGTTTTGCTTACCTTAGCCTTTTAAATAACATATGTCTTGTGTCGCCTTCAGAGAGGGTTGGATTGCAACCGGGCCAAGTTCAAGGTTCTAGTTTTGGTGTACAAAGCCCTATACAGCTTGGGACCAGGATACCTGAAAGACCGTCTTACCCCTTATATACCCAGCCGATCACTGCGCTCTGCAGATGAGGGCCTCCTGCAGATACCATCTTACCAGGAGGTTCGTTCTGCACAATATAGGAAACGGACCTTTAGTGTGGCAACACATACCCTTTGGAATGGAATTCCCTCCCCTTGAATATTAGGCAGGCGCCATCTCTGCTATCTTTTCCACGCCCTTTGAAGACTTTCCTCTTTCAAGAAGCCTTTTAGGTTGAGACCTATCCCAGCCTGCGTCTGTGTTAGAATTCCTTAATATGTTTTTAAATAATGTTTTTAACCCTTTTTTAAAGTTTTTTTAAAAATGTTTTTAACACTGTTTTGTTTTAAGGTATTTTAAGATCTGTTTTTATGATGTTTTAAAGTGTTCTTAGCGCTTTGTTTGCCGCCCTGGGCTCCTGCTGGGAGGAAGGGTGGGATACAAATTAAATAATAAAATAAATAAATAAATATATAAAGTGACTGATCATCTGCCACTTCCAAAGCTCTCCCAGGTTGTGCCAGCCAGGGTCAGAGGAGTGTGTGCGTGTATGTGAATTTATTATTATTATTATTTGCTTCCCCACCAGGGGTGTAATCACCCAGGGTCCTGGGGGATCTTAGAGCCCTTACTTTTTTGGAAGCAGGGTCCCATGTCTCCAGCATCTTACAAGCCAATCAGCATGAAAGGGAAGTGTATTAGGCACTGAGAAAAATTTCTAACATGTTTCCTTATCCGTTCCTGCTGTTTGGAGTCAATCAGAGTGAAAGGAGGCATGTCAGCTACTGAGAAGACTCTTCTCAGTAGCCAACACACTTCCCTTTCATGCTGATGGGCTCCTAGGTACATCTGTTGTTGCAGGAGATGGTGCGCGTGGAAAGGACTGAGGAGTGGGGAGACAATGATGGAGAGCAAGCAAGCAAGGCAAAGTAGAAAAGGAGGGAGGGGAGGGGAGAACTTGGGCTGAAGGGAGGCTCTTTGCACTGGAGATCTGCATTGATCTTGTAATGCATCACTAAGGGAAAGTACTCCAAAGTAAGAGACTGAAATCTCCCTTTGTTGTATAGTTGTAGAAGGGGCATGGCATGACTGTATTGAAGGGAAGGGACCCCCTGCGCTTCTGAATTTGCCACTACAATTTTGCCTTATGGATTTTTTAAAAAATCCTCCATTGGAGGGATTAGTTACACTAGCTCCAGGCAGAGTAGGGATGTGTTAGAAATCCGCCCAAGTCGGATTTGGTACTGAATTTTCTATTAATTCGCTTATTCTCAATAGCTGAGGATCAGATTTTAATATCGAGCATTTCTGCAGCTGTTTTTGAAAATGGACTTACTTTGTTTTTAAAAAATCCACCTCTTAAACATTGATTGTAAGAATGATAATTTATCGATATTTCCTTTTAAAATATTGAAATTTCCTACAAAATATAAATGTTTTAAAAGGAATCCATATTTCCTTCAAAATATCAATATTTCCTTTAAACTATCAATATTTCCTTTAAAATATCAATATCAGTATGTTTTCGAGGCCAAAAAAAAAATATGGGTTGGTAAAAGCAGTGGCTAGCAAATACAGAATGAACTTGAATCGATGCCAGCCTGTTAGATCGACAGAATGCATTTGAACAGGCAGCGGTCACTGGATTCCATCCCTAGCGTAGAGGGTGCCCAATCCTGGGTCCTCTGCAGTGAATGAAGGGGCTTTGAGTCCTATGGATGCAGGGTCATTTCTGTTCCACCTTCAGTGCCACTCTCACTGAAACACCCTGTCTGTGGGCCTAACACAAAATATTGCAGGAGAAAACACCTCCAGCAGTACAGCTAAATCTGCACAGCATTGTGCAGCCATAGTGGGGTCTTTTGCATCAGATGGATAGGATGTCCCTTTGCCAGCAAACCTCTACATTGGTAGAAGCAGAGCTTGGAAAAGTTACTTTTTTGAACTACAACTCCCATCAGCCCAATCCAGCGGCCATGCTGGCTGGGGCTGATGGGAGTTGTAGTTTAGAAAAGTAACTTTTCCAAGCTCTGGTACCTCTGCCCCTTCCTAAACCCCTCCAGCCAGCTGTCTTGGCTCCGCCCCCAGACACAACAGAAGATGCATTTACTTACAAGTAAGGAAGTGACCATTTATTAAAGAAGATTAATGGTATAGACTCAGCAGCATGAAAAGAGCCAGAGCCAGGAGCTCTTACAAGGCAAAGGGTTGGCAGGAATTAGTCCAGTCTAGGAGCAAGGGCCAGGTTCATAAGTCCATAATCAGTAACAAGAATTTCAAGGTGGCACAGAAGCTGCAAAGTTGTTTCAGCAAGTTTCATCACCTACCTGCCAAGCTTTTCCGCAGAGGCGGAGATACCTAGCTACTGCTGAGAATCCCTGCTCTTGCTGGAAGTCCTGGCCTGAATACAGGCACTATGTCTAGAGGGATGCGTCTCCTCTTTTCTCTTGATGAGCTGCCTCTTCCTGTTTGCACCGTCTCCACCTTTGCAATGCTGGCCCTGTCTCCACCACTGAGACCTCCTGCTCTGTCACATCAAACTGTGCCCTGGAGCCCTGTCCACTCACTCCCATTCCCACCAAGGAAACAGCCTCCACAGTCTCTGATAGCTCCCTCTCTTCCATGGATGGAGAGGAGGCATCTGGGATTCCTGCTTCAACAGCAGAGCCAACTGCGTCCAGAGGTGGGGGGCTACTGTACCAACTGGGCTCTGTTCCATTGTCTCATTCCCCATCTCCCTCCCATTCGTTGTCCTCGTCCTCTACTGCCTGGTCTGAATGAAAGCACTCAGAGGGGATCATGACACCAGATGGACTGAGGGTTAGGATTTCTCTGTCAGTCAGTATCCTATTCATGATAGCACTGAAGTGTCACACCAAAATATGCTTTCCTTGAGATCTGAATAGCAAGAGTGGAGTTGAGTAGTCATGAAAGTATATCTCATGGGATACATATGAAGATAACATCACTTTTCACCGAGAAGAGAAAGTGCAAGAATAATTGTGACAACAATTTTCAACATTTTCATTATTGTCTTTGCTGGAAACGTGGGCTTTTTAGATTGCAAAGTTGAGGAATCATTTTTAACTGTAAACTCGTAATCCTACATGAGACCATATTGGTGTTGTTTGTGTGTGTGCCTTTTGTCTTCCATAGGAGGAGAAAATATCAGGTTCATGGGAATATCTGGCAAAAGTCTGTTGAGGATTATGGATGTGACAGTTTTCTTGCCATGCATCTTTACTAGGAATTTTATGCCAGTATTTTTGTGGGAGGTCTTTGAAACGTCTTTCATGTAGCAATCATTTCCCCTTTTTCTATGTTGTTCTGAATAGCGACGGTTGTATCCCCACCCCCACCCCCTACATCTGTTCTTATTCAGAGCAGATACTAGAATGGTCCAAATGAATACCAAAGATACAGTTTTTTAAAAAACAGGAGGACACTTTGTTGTTTGGTCTCTGGTTTCTGTAGAATTCAGTGCCAGCATTTAGATGCTCACCCTTTCCACAACAGTCCTGAAGCACAAGATATTATCATACACAAACCACCCAGAGAACTTTCCATTAATAAGTGGCATATAAATGGTGGAATTAAAATAAAATAAAGGTTAAGAACCACACACTCCACTTGAAATGGGATGCTGACAAAAAAAGAAAAGTCAAATAAAAGGAAAATTGTGTTGCTTAGTAAAAGTTGTTTTTAAAACTGGCACACTAAAAAATAACACACAGACCAACATAGCAAACTATCTACATTCATGGATCTCTGTGGCAGAGTGTCATCTGAACCTCCATGAATGAACTGAGATTCATAAGTGACTAGTGAAAATACATTGTCCAGCAGGAAGTCAATACCCAGGTAACTGCTTATGTGAAATGTTGTCTGCTTATAGATCTCCCTCCATTCTTGTTTATAAGAAAAAGAAAAGAACCACATATTTTTGGCATATTGCATTTGCCTCACAAGCAAACTGGATCACCCACTGAAGGCTACTTTCTCTATGGATCAAAATGTCAGCATTCTACTTTGAGCATCTTATGATGCTCCATATTAACCAGTCAGCTATAGACCTCTTCAGATGTTCAGAAGGATGCACGAGGGCTCAATCTGTATGGGGCACATGTACTGCCCCCAACATTGAATGAATAAAATGAATGAAACTTTATTTTTACCCCGCCTTTTTTCCAAACTAGAACTCAGGGCGGCTTACAAATAAAACTACATGTAGTTAAAAACATACAAAAATATACAATTAAGATACAATTAAACTATACGCAACCTTAAAATCATGAAACATGCACTTAAAATACCAAAAAACAATTTAAAATAATACAAATAACAGCATAAAACAATAAACAAACCTTGTAAAGCCCAATCCTAAACACCTTCTATCTCAAAAGCCTGTTAGAATAAAAAAGTCTTTACTTGCCGACGGAAGGATGGCAAGGAGGGGGCCATTTGTGCCTCCCTAGGAAGGGAGTTCCAGAACCTAGGAGCAGCCACCTAGAAGGCCCTATCTCGCTTCCCCACCAATAATGCTTGTGAAGGTGTTGGGACTGAAAGAAGGGCCTCTCCTGAAGATCTCAGTGCCTGGGCAGGCTCATATAGGGATATATGGTCTGACAAATAGCCTGGACCTAGGCCATATAGGGCTTTTTAGGTCAAAACCAGCACTTTGAATTGTGACCGGAAACAGACTGGCAGCCAGTGGAGCTGTTGTAACAAGGGAGTTGTATGGTCCCTGTAACCAGCCCCAGTTAACACTCTGGCTGCAGCTCTTTGTACCAGTTTAAGTTTCTGAACAGTCTTCAAAGGCAGCCCCACGTAGAGCACGTTACAGTAATCTAAACGGGATGTAACTAAGGCATGCAACACCATAGTCAAATCAGGCATTTCCAGGAACAGGCGCAGCTGGCACACCAGTCTTAACTGGGCAAAAGCACTCCTGGCCATGGCCGAGACCTGGGCCTCCAAGTTCAGAGCTGAGTCCAGGAGCACACCCAAACTGCGAACCTGTGTCTTCAGGGGGAGTGTAACCCCATCCAGCACAGGCTGAATCCCTATTACCTGATCTGCCCTTTGACTGACCAGGAGCACCTCTATTTTGTCTGGATTTAGTTTCAATTTGTTCGCCCTCATCCAGTCCATCACTGATGCCAGGCACTGGTTCAGGACCAGGACAGCTTCCATGGCTTTAGGTGGAAAGGAGAAATAGAGTTGGGTGTCGTCCACATACTGATGGCACCAAACCCCAAACCCCTGGACAACCTCTCCCAGCGGTTTCATGTAGATGTTAAATAACATGGGGGACAAAACTGAACCCAGAGGGACCCCACAGGTCAACGGCCAAGGAGTCGAACAGGAATCCCCCAGCACCACCTTCTGGGTTGTCCCTCCAGAAAGGAATGGAGCCATCGTAACACAGTGCCCTCAAGTCCCATCCCAGCAAGGTGGTCCAGATGGTATCGAAAGCCACTGAGAGGTCCAGTAGAACCAACAGGAACACACTCCCCCTGTCCAGCTCTCTGCGTAGGTCATCCACCAAGGTGACCAAAGCTGTCTCTGTCCTGTAGCCAGGCCTGAAACCAGACTGAAATGGATCCAGATAATCCGTTTCATCCAAGAATCTCTGGAGCTGGGCAGCCACCACACGCTCTATTACCTTGCCCAGAAATGGAATGTTGGAGACTGGCCGATAATTACCCATTATAGAGAGATCCAGGGAGGGCTTTTTCAACAAAGGCCTTACAACTGCCTCTTTTACGCACATTGGGATTCTGCCTTGTTGTAAAGAGGCATTAACCCATGTATGCTGGCCCCGCAACCTCTTCTCCAATCAAAATATTGCAGGCAGAGGGCTTGTGTCTTTGTTTCAAAATACTGCGGGAAGAGGGCTTGTGTCTTTGTTTCAAGTCACAATGGCCCAATATACTGTAGGTGCTATCTATCTGTCTGTATATCTTTCAATCAGATCCAGTATGCATGGATGTTTTTACCGAATGAAAGACCTGGATTTCACACAAAAATTGCAGTTAATCCCGACTCGACTAGTGTAGTTTTTATTATTATTATTATTATTATTATTATTATTATTATTATTAAGAACATAAGAAGAGCCTGCTGGATCAGGCCAGTAGCCCATCTAGTCCAGCATCCTGTTCTCACAGTGGCCAACCAAATGCCTGGGGGAAGCCTGCAAGCAGGACCCAGTGCAAGAACACTCTCCCCTCCTGAGGCTTCCGGCAACTGGTTTTCAGAAGCATGCTGCCTCTGACTAGGGTGGCACAGCACAGCCATCATGGCTAGTAGCCATTGATAGCCCTGTCCTCCATGAATTTGTCTCATCTTCTAAAGCCATCCAAACTGGTGGCCATTACTGCATCTTGTGGGAGCAAATTCCATAGTTTAACTATGCGCTGAGTAAAGAAGTACTTCCTTTTGTTTGTCCTGAATCTTCCAACATTCAGCTTCTTTGAATGTCCACGAGTTCTAGTATTATGAGAGAGGGAGAAGAACTTTTCTCTCTCCACTTTCTCAATGCCATGCATAATTTTATACACTTCTATCATGTCTCCTCTGACCCGCCTTTTCTCTAAACTAAAAAGCCCCAAATGCTGCAACTTTTCCTCGTAAGGGAGTCGCTCCACCCCCTTGATCATTCTGGTTGCCCTCTTCTGAACCTTTCCCAACTCTATAATATCCTTTTTGAGATGAGGCAACCAGAACTGTACACAGTATTCCAAATGCGGTCACACCATAGATTTATACAACGGCATTATGATATCGGCTGTTTTATTTTCCATACCTTTCCTAATTATCCCTAGCATGGAATTTGCCTTTTTCACAGCTGCTGCACACTGGGTCGACATTTTCATTGTGCTGTCCACTACAACCCCGAGGTTTCTCTCCTGGTCGGTCACCGCCAGTTCAGACCCCATGAGCGTATATGTGAAATTCAGATTTTTTGCTCCAATATGCATAATTTTACACTTGTTTATATTGAATTGCATTTGCCATTTTCCGCCCATTCACTCAGTTTGGAGAGGTCTTTTTGGAGTTCTTCGCAATCCCTTTTTGTTTTAACAACCCTGAACAATTTAGTGTCGTCAGCAAACTTGGCCACTTCACTGCTCACTCCTAATTCTAGGTCATTAATTATTATTATTATTAGTAGTAGGAGTAGTAATTTATACAAATTTATACCCCGCCTTTCGGCCAAAGGCCCTCAAGGTGGCTTACAAAGAAAAATAAACACAAGTATAAAAATACATCAATGAAAACAATACAATTCACAAAGATCAAACTAAACAACAAACAACAGTATTAAGAAAAAAAATGTCCAGGAAAAAAACTCAGAAGCCAATTCAATCTCCCTCAACTCCAAAGTGGCACCCTCAATCCAAATTAAAGTTCCGGTTTCAATGGAAAAAGCCCCACTGGTCCCTCGGCTTGGACTCCGCTCATCAACCGCCTCTCTCCAGCCAGGATCCCAGGGATGTCACAATGATGCTTATGCCGTCCAGGACAGGGCTTGGCAGCTGGGTGCACATGAATCTGCTGAGGAAGGCGTTCCTGAAGGTGTTGAGCTTGCGGAAGGGCCGGCAGGGGTCGATGACCAGCACGTTGCCCAGGACAATGCCCTTGCTCTCCCCGCCGATAGTTATGTGATGCATGTGATGCAAATGCATGGTTTCAGCATTCATTATTTAGCATTTATTACTGACAGGTGCATCTACTATGCGTAATCATATAACATCTATTTTGCAGGATTTGCACTGGCTGCCTATATGCTATCAGGCCAATTTAAGGTGCTAGTATTAACTTTTAATGCCCTTCAGGTCCTGGGACCCAGTTACTTGTTGAAGTGCCTTCCTCCATATCAGCTGCACCACTTGGGAGGACTGTTCTCGTTGTCCCACAGGTGGGCCTTGGCCTGCTGTGCCATGTGACACATGAGGGAGTTTTCTCCATTGTGGCTCCCCAACTGTTCACCTCCCTTTGCCTTGAAGCACATTTGGCAGAAACTCTGATGGTTTTCTGCAACCAAGTGAAAACACTTTCATTCTCCCAGGATTTTGGTGTCAATTCGTGATTGCTACTTACTCCCCTCGCTGGATCGTCATCTTGTACTGGTGAGTGGGTTTGCATGTTCCAGTGAACCCTGTGAGTGATGCCGTTGGGAGTCATGTGCTCCCAGCAGGGTCACCCATGGCGGTAAGGTCGAGGGAGAGGAAACAAACAAAGAGCGATCCAAGAATGTCCTCAATGGCAGAACAGGCGGAGGATAACAATATGTATGTTACAATGGCTGTGAAGGTGGATGAAGGCTGCAGCAGACAAAAGACTGCCAATTGTCGTGGTACCCATGCCATTGGATCAAAGTCTTTTTCTGTCAAGATTGTGTGTTGATCGTCGTGCGCCGATCTCCCCACATAAAACAAATTCACGCACAGGCGTCTTCCAACCAAATTATCTTGGAAGACAATCTTACTTGGCCATAAGTGATCGCCAACAACAACAACAGCTACTTACTGAGTTGTGTATTTTTTTATGCTGCTGTGTTTCACTGATTGTTTTTGAAATCATGTTTCTTAATTAAAATATATATTTTACAATGTAAAATATGCATAATTGTTTGTACATTCTGTATAACATGTTGAAAACCGTCCTGGGATCACTATGAAGGGCAGTCTCCATATCTGGTAAATGTTTGTTATGTTATCTGCCTTCATGTTGGATATGACTTATGGCTATCCTATGAATCGGTGATATCCAATAGCATCTGTTGTAAACCACCCTGTTCAGATCTTGTAAGTTCAGGTCTGTGGCTTCCTTTATAGAATCAATCCATCTCTTGTTTGGCCTTCCTCTTTTTCTACTCCCTTCTGTTTTCCCCAGCATTATTATCTTTTCTTTTCTAGTAAATAATGTCTTCTCATTATGTGTCCAAAGTAGGCTAACCTCAGTGTTATCATTTTAGCTTCTAATTATAGTTCTGGTTTAATTTGTTCTAACACCCAATTATTTGTCTTTTTTGTGGTCCATGGTATCCGCAAAGCTCTCCTCCAACACCACATTTCAAATGAGTTGATTTTTCTCTGATCCACTTTCTTCACTGTCCAATTTTCACATCCATACATAGAGATTGGGAATACAATGATCTGAATGATCCTGAATTTGGTGTTCAGTGATACATCTTTGCATTTGAGGACCTTTTTTAGTTCTCCCATAGCTGTCCTCCCCAGTCCTAACCTTCTTCTGATTTCTTGACTATTGTCTCCATTTTGGTTAATGACTGTGCCAAAGTATGAATAATCCTTGACAAGTTCAATGTCCTCATTGTAAACTTTAAAGTTACATAAATCTTCTGTTGCAATTACTTTAGTCTTTTTAACGTTCAGCTGTAGTCATGCTTTTGTGCTTTCCTCTTTAATTTTCATCAGCATTCGTTTCAGATCACTGGTTTCTTCTAGTAGTATGGTATCATCTGCATATCTTAAATTATTGATATTTCTTCCTCCAATTTTCACACCTCCTTCATCTTGGTCCAAACCTATATTCCATATGATATGTTCTGCATATAGATGAAACAAATAGGGTGATAAAATACACCCCTGTCTCACCCCCTTTCCGATGGGAAACTAATCGGTTTCTCCATATTCTGTCCTTACAGTAGCCTCTTGTCCAGAGTATAGGTTGTACATCAGGACAATCAGATACTGTGGCATCCCATTTCTTTTAAAGCATCCCATAGTTTTTCTGATGTACACAGTCAAAGGCTTTGCTGTAATCTCTAAAGCACAGAGTGATTTTCTTCTGAAAATCTTTGGCCCATTCCATTATCCAACACATGTTTGCAATATGATCTCTGGTACCTCTTCCCTTTCTAAATCCAGCTCGGACATCTGGCATTTCTCACTCCATATATGGTAAGAGCCTTTGTTGTAGAATCTTGAGCATTACTTGCATGGGATATTAGGGCAATAGTTCGATAACCTCTGTATTCCCTGGGATCCCCTTTCTTTGGAATTGGGATGCATATTGAATGCTTCCTGTCTGTGGGCCATTGTTAATTTTCCATATTTGTTGACACATTTTTGTCAAAATTTTGACAGATTCAGTATCAGTAACTTGTAGCAGCTCTATTGATATGCCACCTATTCCTGGTGATTTGTTTCTTGCAAGTATTTTAATAGAAGCTTCCACCTCACATTCTAAAATTTCTGGTTCTTCATCATACAGTTCCTTCGTGAATGAATCTGTCATCCTGGCATCTCTTTTATAGAGTTCTTCAGTGTATTGTTTCTATCTTCCTTCTATTTTATCTCGGTCAGTCAGTGTGTTCTCCTGTTGATTATTCAACATCCGTACTCTTGGTTTATTTAAATTTCCCTTTAATTTCTCTAATCTTATGGAAGAGGGCTCTTGTACCCCTTTTATTATCCTCTTCTATTTCTATACAATAACTATTGTAATAGCTCTCTTTGTCCCTACGTACTAGTTGCCGTATTATTGCATTTAGGGCTCTAACCCTATTTCTATCTCCTTTTGCTTTTGCTTTCCTTCTATCTTTAACCATTTTAAGTGTCATCAATCATCCATTGAGGTTTTCTTAAGTTTCATCAGTCATCCATTGAGGGTTTTTTCTCTTTATAATCAGAGGTATTATCTTTTTGCATTCTTCCCTGATAATATCTCTGACTTCAATTCTGGTTCTCTATCAACTAAGTTTAAAGCCTCAAATCTGTACCTTATTTGGTTTTTATATGCTTCTGGGATGTTATTTAAATTGTGTTTTGGCATTATGATTGCTTTGTTGTTCTTCTTTAGCTTTACTCTGATTTTCGATATTATCAGTTCATGATCTGTACCGCAGTCTGTTCCTGGTCTTGTTTTTGCAGAAAGTATGAGACTTCTCCATCTACTGCTACCAATTATATAATCAATTTTATTCCTATATTGACCATTTTGTGATGTCCACATGTACAGTCATCTTTTCGGTTGCTCAAACACTTTGTTTGCAAGAAACAAATTATTGGCTTCACAGAATTCAATATGTCTTTCTCCTGCTTCATTTCTATCTCCTAAGCCCCATTTTCCTACAATTTTTAGTTTTTCTCTGTTCCCTGCTTTTGCATTCCAGTCCCTCATGATTATCAGAGCATCCTGTTTCAGTGTGTGATCAATTTCTTCCTGTAGTTCTGAGTAAAATCTCTCCATTTCCTCTTCTTCTCTGCCATTGGAGCATAAACGTGGATGATGGTTATGTTGATAGGTTTCCCATTTAATCTCATTGATATCACTCACTCACTTGTGATATAGCTCCTAATTGCTTTTGCTACATCGCTTCTCAGAGCAACCCCGCTTCTTCTTAATTTCTCATTTCCTGCATAAAATATTTTGTAGTTGCCTGATTGAAAATGTCCCATTCCTGTCCATTTGAAATGTGGTGTTGGATGAGAGCTTTGCACATACCATGGACTGTGAAAAAGATAAATAATTGGGTGTTAGAACAAATTAAACGAGAACTGTCACTAGAAGCTAAAATGATGAAACTGAGGTTATCATACTTTGAACACATAATGAGAAGATATGATTCACTAGAAAAGACAATAATGCTGAGAAAAATAGAAGGGAGTAGAAAAAGAGGAAGATCTAACAAGAGATGGATTGATTCCATAAAGGAAGACAAGATCTGAACAGGGTGGTTCATGACAGATGCTCTTGGAGGTCACTGATTCATAAGGTCGCCATAAGTCGTAATCGACTTGAAGGCACATTACAACAAGAAGTATTTTAATGTTGATACGTTCAATTTCTTGCTTGACAATTTCTAACTTTCCCTGGTCCATGCTTCTCACATTCCATGTTCCTACTGTGTATGTCGTACAACTCGGGACTCTCCTTTCACGTCTATGCACATCAGCCTCTGAGCTTCCATTTGGCTTTGACCCAATTGCATCATTAGTCACAGCGCTAATCGTACTTGTCCTTTGTTCTTTCCCAGTAGCTCGCTGAGTGCCATCAGACTTGGGGGTCTCATCTTCCAGCACTATCTCGTGTTGCATTTTGGATACTCTGTTCATAGGGTTGCGGCCTATTGCCGAAATAAAACACAAACACCATTCATTGGGTTAAATCATGGGCCACTTTATTAAACGGAATCAATTAGAATAATGAACCTGCAGAGGGGAAATCAAGTGCGGGAGCATTCTGATGATCCAGGCAAAGCCTGCTTGCAGCCATAGGGCGACCAAACCTTGCCTGAGCCCGGGGCTGCCCTGTGCCAGACCCCCAGCTCAGGCCACACCCAGAAGATGTGTAGGGGGTCCAACCCGCATCACCGCCCCCCGGAGCCGTGAAACTCCGAGCGGATGAGGCACGTTGGCCCCAAAGGCGGCCCGTGTTCTGCCCCCGGGCCGTATAGCCCTGAGCTGCAGGCCCCCGGACCGCCAATCGCCCCCAAAGGTGCCTAAAGGTGTCACCTAGCTGCCCTTTCCCTTTAAACCTTTTCCCGCACTTCTTTGCCACAAGTGACCGTTGACATATTGAAGCTAAAAACACACCAATCAGCCTATTAACCCCAAAGGCACCCGTGCTAACCCTTGACCCGTCCCCCCAACCACAGTGTGGAGTAGGCAAAAGAAACCTGCCAGCAAAGCGAGGCAGGCAGGCCAAAAATTCCTAGTCGGCCCCGTAGCGACCAAATGAATCACACTGCAGTAGAGGGAGGGTCGGGCGGGCGCCGCCAAAATTCAAAGGAGGGCGGGAGGCTGGTGGAGTGGCCTTAAATGGCCTTCAGCTGCCCCGCCTCCTTACTGTGCGTCACGACGGCGCGCTGGCGCGCCACGTGCGCACGCACACACCCTTGATGGCGGCCTGGCTTCGGCAGCAGCCGCAAACACGCCCCTTTTGCCCGGCAGGTACCGGGCACGGAACGGGATTGCGGCCTATTGCCGAAATAAAACACAAACACCATTCATTGGGTTAAATCATGGGCCACTTTATTAAACGGAATCAATTAGAATAATGAACCTGCAGAGGGGAAATCAAGTGCGGGAGCATTCTGATGATCCAGGCAAAGCCTGCTTGCAGCCATAGGGCGACCAAACCTTGCCTGAGCCCGGGGCTGCCCTGTGCCAGACCCCCAGCTCAGGCCACACCCAGAAGATGTGTAGGGGGTCCAACCCGCATCACCGCCCCCCGGAGCCGTGAAACTCCGAGCGGATGAGGCACGTTGGCCCCAAAGGCGGCCCGTGTTCTGCCCCCCGGGCCGTATAGCCCTGAGCTGCAGGCCCCCGGACCGCCAATCGCCCCCAAAGGTGCCTAAAGGTGTCACCTAGCTGCCCTTTCCCTTTAAACCTTTTCCCGCACTTCTTTGCCACAAAAGGGGGACAAGCCTCTGCTTAGTCTCCCTTTACCCCACACCCGATAAGAATCTCATGCAGACCCCTCTGCAGGTCCATCAGGAGGATGGCATCGTTGCCTCCCGAACTGCATGTCCAAGCATGTCTGCCACTGAGGGCCTTGCCCTCCATGTCCGACCACAGCAGACAACCCAAGGCTACCGAGGCCTCGACTGCATGTCCTCACATGCCTGCCACTGAGGGCCTTGCCCTCCATGTCTGACCACAGCAGACGACCCAAGGCTACCGTGGCCTCCACTGCATGTCCTCACATGCCTGCCACTGAGGGCCTTGCCCTCCATGTCTGACCACAGCAGACGACCCGAGGCTACCAAGGCCTCAGCTGCATGTCCTCACATGCCTGCCACTGAGGGCCTTGCCCTTCCTGTCTGACCATAGCAGACGACCAGAGGCTATTGTGGCCTCAACTGCATGTTCTCACATGTCTTGCCCTTCAGTAACCTTCTGCCCTGAACCCTGCTGGAACGACATGGGTAGGAGACCATTCCAGCGCATACTCTGTCGACCCAGTCACCAAACCATGGCCCACCATCAGAGGCCCAGCTGTGAACCAATGTGCGTTTGCGGCCCCAAGGCCAGCCTATGAGCTCATGCCATGGCTGCAGAGTAGACTGCGCATCTGCTCCATCCCCGTCCAGCAACCTGCCAAAAACAGAAACAATCGTGAACAGTTGGGTCCCAGACCTTCAGACTCGCCCCTGGGGTGAATGTATTCCATGCGCCCCCTACTTCCACCTCCTAGCGGCCTGCACCTGCATATACAAAAACCAAATAGACCGTCCCAGGTAGGCAATTCCACTGCCGGGTAGGCAACCCCAATTCCGGAGGGGCATGGCCCTCAAACCCCCATGGGTCCGCTCCCAGGCATCGCGACACTAGACCGAAACTTTATGAGGGAAGATCCCTCCCCCTGAATATCAGGCAACCAGGCCTATAGCTTCCGGCCAAAAACACTATGTCGCCGTCATGGGGAAGTGTCCAGTCCAGGGGAGGGTAAAATAATGTGGACTGACTCTTGTACCCCTGGTCTGCCTGGAAACAAACCTTGGACCCCAGGATGGCTCGAAGGGAAGTCTGACCTGGCCCCAAACACCCCCACCCCCCATCCGGAAGGCTCCAAAATTAAGTGTGAGGGGTGCTACATGTAACCGCTGAGCTTTGAAGCATGATGGTCACAGGGCACCTCCCTGATCAACAATCCCTGGCGGGTCAGGTGAACATGGAGGGTGAGGATAAGGGGTATGGGGGTGTGCATGGGCCAGCTGGCCAGCACATGACATATCCCAAGACATGTGAATGGTCCTAAAGGCCCCCTGCAAGCCTACCTTGCGACACACTGGCAGACAAGCTTTACTCCTACCATCTGTGATGAATTCCAGGACGTGATTCCTAGGAATAGGCCACACTTTGCATAGCCCCTGCCATCCCCCAACTCCCAGGAATCCCCTCCTGCCCTGACCATCTCTGACTCCCCTCCCCCATCTCCCAGTATGCGGTATGGGACTAGCAGAGTTGGTCCTTCCTCTAACTGAAACACCATTGACGCACTGCAGGAACGGAGGGGGCCACACCGCAGGTTGGTGCATAAGGCAGCCAAAACCCTGAACCTGTGGTAAGGCTGTGAAATCCCTGTTATGGCACTATAAACCCCACCGCAGAAGGCCCCCAATACCTGAAGGGCAGAAAGCAAACACTTTCCCAGCCCCTGAAAACTTCAGGATCTTGATCTGCAACAATTCAAGCTTTTCCCAGGCAGCCTGCAGCCCTGGGTCCAAAAGTCGATTTTAATACCCTGGAAGGTGAACACTGGGGCAGGATCCTCCACTTTCCCAGCTGCCAAAAGAACTCCCCAGTTCATAGCTACGCTATAAACTGTGCCATCAAGTGCTAACATGCGCCCAAAGTCTGCCCTACCCGAGAACTGGACATCATGAAAATAGTGCCCCACCGCTTCTG
Organism: Rhineura floridana; assembly: GCF_030035675.1. Lineage (NCBI taxonomy): Eukaryota > Metazoa > Chordata > Lepidosauria > Squamata > Rhineuridae > Rhineura > Rhineura floridana. The sequence goes on along the minus strand of NC_084482.1, from coordinate 175,034,373 downwards.
GGGCCTCTCGTCTCCTGGCTGTCCCTTCCAAGAAGGGGCTGAAGTGCTCCATGCAAGAATACAGCAGCCCATAGGTAATGCTCTGCTGCATAGTTGACCTAAAAGGCAAAACTCAGCAGCTCAAAATCCACCGTGTGTAACAGCTGGCAACGCAGGCAGATTAGCTGCCACACTTGCCCATAAGGCATCTCTGCCACAGGTGCGCACTATATTGAATGAAGTGTAGTGCACTGTGCATAGACTATCTGGTATGAAGCCATCACTGACTGACCCCACTTGTATGACGGATGGTGAATCAGGTAGACTTTGCCCACTGCCACTTTGGGCACTATACAGGGGGGGCACTGAGAGAGCAGAGGTAGGGGATGATGGGAAGGGGCCAATAACCCTGCCCAACTGTGTGTCTTCATCAATTGTCCCCTGGACCAGTGCGTCCATAGGATCCGGAAAACTGCATAATAAAGAAAAACCACATCATAAAATGAGTCTCCCCATAACTGGGCAGTCTGCAAGCAAGGTCCATAGCCCTCGAGCGTAGCTGGGAAGGGACACTTTTCTCAAGCAGCCTCTGCTGGGGGCTGCTTCCCACTCCTTTGGGGGGCCCTGGCCCCACATATCCTTCTGGCTTGTTGTTGTGCCTTTAATAGCAGGTTCGTATTCAGCAGTTATTAGATGGCATGGAGTTAAGCAATGTCATCTTCTAATGTCTGCAGATCAAATGACTCTTAAAAGCACAGGACTAGAGGCCTGTAAAAAAGGTGGGCACCTTATCTACAGACCAGTTTGTAAACTAGCTAAAGAGAAGATGCAAGCAAATGTGCAGCCTGCACGTGATTAATTCCATTATGTTTAAATAATTTACTCAGAGAAATATGAATTGGACCAATTCTATGCATACTTACTTATGAGAAAATCCCCGAGTGTATCGTTACTTCTTCCCCCGGAAGGGTGCATGTGATTGCACACATACAGCAGAATCCTATGTGTGTTTACTCAGAATACCACAGATTAAATGGGTCTTAGGACAGAGGTTTATGGGACTTAACTGATGGAAAGGTTCATATATTTTTACCTGGGTTTTGAAGAACGTATTTGGGGGGGGGAGAAGCTTGACAGTGAAAAAAGGGGGGATGAGTTCCCTTTGCATTTGGAGTTGAAGTAGTTTTGGAGGTGAGGTTGCAGCACTAACTGGGGGTCCCTACTGGCTCCTGCAGCCTCCTTTCTGTCTCCAGCTGCCCCCCACCCTCATCAAAAAGCCTCTGCTCTTTGTAATTACATTGCATTGCTCCAATCCAAATGGCCGCTACGTTATGACAGAGCATCTTTCTAGGTTATTCTGCAAAAGAAGTGGCGGCCACAGGCGGCAGGAGGGTGTGGGAGTGCAGGCAATTTTTGGGGGGGGGCCCTCTCATCTCAAGTTCTCCCTAATTGACTAACCCCTTCTCTGAACTTTCCTGGTTTGCAAAACAGTGAGGAAGTGGGATGGCCTTCTCAGTACATCCCTTAATAAAAGCATCCCCTCTCCAGCTGCCCCTGGAATGCCCCCAGTGTCAGATAGCCCACTACCTCTCTAGGTAATTGGTAACTGAAAAGTAACATTTAGTTTAAACTAAAAATACACTTCAGTATCAAGAAAAGGAGTCTATTCCTATTTTGCTTTCTGTAATGGGAAGGGGACCCCAATAGAAGTATCTCCTGGCCCTAACTGGAGGTTTGCCACCCATTACAGCATTGTGAGAGACATGTAGTGAGCAAGCGGCAATGTCAATTGCCACATAATGTGTGGAACTGGACCTAAATACATAGAAGAGGAGAGAGACAGCTCTTCGTCTATGCATCATCCCTTTACCTGCTGCATTACTATGCTTAGAGAAACAGACAGGAGCTCTCCATGAATACTTGCCTCTATGTTCTGCACAGAAGCCTGCTTGCATAAATATTTTGTTTAGTTTAAATAGAAAATCCTTAAAATAACCTTTTCCCCTACTGTTCTTTTCAAATTATATTTAATCCATAAAAATGCTGACTGTAATTCACCTTCAGCTAAAGTAAACATTTCTCTCTGCATACTTAAAACACAGACACACATGCCCTGGGTTGCAAGACATATTTGGCCTTTTCAATCTCTCTTTTACTATCAGCATAGAATTAAATTTTAAACATTGTCTCTCCCCCTACTCCACATATTCCAGGTTTATGATAGAAAGTCTAGGGTACTATTTAACTAGAAGTAGGTTGTTGTGTTTCCTTTAATCCCAAACATTATTTCTATGATAAATGATGGAATCAGAAGGTGATAGTTTGAAGGAAAGAAACAGGAGAGAGCAGAAGAGCATCAAAGGTGCCCCCATAGCAGTGCAGTTTGTTTAGGCCTGACATGTTCTGAATTAAAGATTCTTCCTGAGGGGTAACTGAAACTGAAACTGTAACTGGAAAGCCACCCGTGCCCCGCTGCGGCTGAAAGTCCTCACGCGTCTCGTCGCAGCCGCAAGGCCGGCCCATCAGAGGCCTCACCGCGGCTGAAAGTCCTCCCGTGCCTCGCCGCCGCTGGGGTGTGCCTCGTCGCAGCCGCGAGGCCGGCCCATCAAAGGCCTCGCCGTGGCCGGAAGGCCTCCCGAGCCTCGCCGCGGCCCGAAGGCCCCTCGCGTCCCGCTGCCGCCGCTGCCCCCACTAGGCTGGCGCACCAAAGGGCCCGCCGCGGCCGGAAGGCTCCCCACGGCGCGCAGCAGCCGCCGCCACAAGGCCTCCGCCGCCAAAATTCAAAGGAGGGCGGGAGGCTGGTGGAGTGGCCTTAAATGGCCTTCAGCTGCCCCGCCTCCTTACTGTGCGTCACGACGGCGCGCTGGCGCGCCACGTGCGCACGCACACACCCTTGATGGCGGCCTGGCTTCGGCAGCAGCCGCAAACACGCCCCTTTTGCCCGGCAGGTACCGGGCACGGAACGGGATTTTCATGGTAAGAGGTATTCAGATGTGGTTTACCATTGCCTTCCTCTGAGTCTGGATGCATCTTAGTCTGGTGTCTCAGCTTTGAAAAATGGACTTAAGTCTTACATTTTTGAGTTTCTGACTCTCATATTGGAGGGGGACACAGGAAAGGAGGAAGTAGGAAAGCCCCATTCCATGAACTCCATTCCAGTTATGAGAGGGAAGTTAGGATCCACACTGTTTTGTGTGAAGTCATCCTATGTGCTTTTCTCAATATAATAGAAGCTGTACCTGATATCCTCATGCCAGCATTATTTCCTACTGTGCCTACCTATTTCACTAATGATGTTTGCATGAAATACAAAATAGGCAGAGTTACCATTATATATTAGTATGTAAGCATTTAGTTATAAAGAACTCTTCAGCTGAAAGAATTAACAAGTAGTTAATTGGTTAGAGAGCTTTAATTAAAGGTAACACATGGACTATTTCATATTTTTATTCTATGTAACCGATTAGCAACAACTGAACTTCTATGTCATAAATTAGAGCACAATCTCATTATTCTTTAAATTACAGAAACATTGCAGGTTGAATATAATGTATTTTATGTGTTGAGTGTGCTTTTTCCCTCCACTATATCCACATCCCAGGCACAGGAAAGGTGATTTGTATTTAATAGGAATCTTATGGGACCATCAAAAAGGGCATTTATTTGCTACTGAAATATCAATTAAGATAATATGCAAAATAATACAGTAATCAAATAAACCTGATGGATAACATAAACTTTCTCCCCACCCCCACCCCCAAAGCTGCACAGGCATGCTAACAAATCTATTTGATCAATATATGGGATGTAAAAAAAAGAAAAGACAAGATTGACTGATGAATAAAATGAAACTGACACAAATAGGCTGACAGCCAGTTTCAAGTCTCTTTAGGGCAAATGCAATTAACTTAGAATAATAGACTCAAATTTGATGGTTAGAAATGCATTTTTATTAAGAATCACAGCCTGAATCATTATGTGAGCTTATGAATAAAATTGTACTTATATTTAGTGTGTGTGAGTGTGTGTGTGTGTGCATATATCAAAGCATATATTAAGAAAAGGAGAGAACATTGTTTTTAAGCATCAGAATGAGAGGGAAAAAACCCTGATGAGATTTTAAATAAAAATGCACATAGAAGCATATATGTAAATATACTAAGCATAAAGTATGCTGAGTTTAGACATGCAGCAAAGATCATCACTTCCCCCACCCAGCTAGTTCCCCAAACTCCTGGGCCTTTTGGGATAAAGATCTGCAATCAGGTTTTTACCAATTTCATTCTGAAGAAGAGAAGTCATTACTAGAAAACTATGCTCATTCTCTTTAGTTTAATAGCCTTTTAAAATGATTCATTTAGGGAGTAAAAGATTAACACTATATTTACCAAGCACTTTATTTCTGCTAGTAATGCAATCGCTGTGTCATTTGTAATCCATATTTCAACTTATTTTTTCTAATAAAATAAAAAAGCATTAGTGGTTCCAACACATTTTCTGTGGCTTGTGTTACTTTAGCTTGGACCCTGTTTTTTCAAATAATAATAATGTGTTAAAAACAACAGCAACAACTACTGATGGATGTGAAAGTTGTTCAGGACAGGAGCCCACTATCACGCTGAACAAGTCTAAGTGCTTGGGTTCATGTATGGGAGGGCAATTCCAGTTGCATGTGCCAGAGTCGCCTGCAATAGCTGCATGTGCAAAAACTTTGCACTTTTGGTTCAGGTGAGCATTTGAGCAAACCCTGTGCTCTTTGTCTGCTGGATTGCAGCTGCTGCAGGTGGCTAGAATGATGCTTCTTGCTGAGTTCTGTGACCTGGCAAGGAGCACAGTTCCAGCCAGCAATGAGGATTGATCAATTGCAGCTGCTGAATTGTGCTGGTTTTGCAGAGTTTCATACCATCAGCTACTAATCAGCACCAAGAAGTTGTTTACCTAAATCTTAAAAGTCAAAAACAGAAAATGCATGCAAAATGCATGTTTTGGACTACAGCTCATGCATGTTTTGGACAAAATGAAATGACAAAATGAACTGGGTCATGGCATTTGAATTGAAAATGGCAAAGGTTTAAAAACCACCACCCTGGTACTCTTCAAAATCATAACCTCCTGATGATGCTTTATTGTCATGACTTTTGAGCATTTGTCTTCTGTGCATCATGCACAAGAAGGAAAGACTGTCCCTTAAAAGCTTGGTTTCTCTTTCCATTCATCAGTCTAAAGATTATCTCCCAGAAGGCAAGCAGTCAGTAACTTAACTTGACTAAACTGCCATTGTTTTCAAGTTTACCTGCATAGTACATATACATAAATAGATATATGTTCCCGAAAGTCAGTTTTATTGTTTTAGTTTGTTTTAATTTATTGTTCATTTACCTTATTTCAGTAATTTATCACCTGCTGTTCATTAAAATCAATCCCTGAGCAGGGTCAGGCATAAAATATATATAATACATAATAAAATAAAACAATCTCAAAAAAGAAATCAGGCTGCCTCAACAATAAATCAAATTTACATCACAGTATCATGAGAGCAACAAAACTTCAAACCAAATGCCTCAGTAAATAAAAATGTATTTGCAAGGACAAAATGAATTGAGCCAGGGTGGTTCTAAACGAAAGGCTGGCTTGAATAGCACAGGCATCTCTGAAGTATGTCATAAAGCGAAGCTGGCCATGCCTCCCTGATTACCAAATAATGCCAAAAAGAACAAATCACTGATGTAGCTAACATGCCAACGCAGTGCATAGAGTAAGATGCCCCACACCTGTAATTCAGATGCCACACTTCCATTCTATTTGCACTCTCGAGACATTTTTCCACCATCTAAGCTAAATGGTTTCCTAAATAAGCATGAGACCAGGTGTTCCTGCTGTAGGAATAGAAATACATTAAAAAACTTAATGCAGAAAATCAGTAATCTCGACTCATCAGTGCCAGCTACCTGAATTTTTTTCCATATTAAGAAGAGCCAAGTGTAGGAGACTAGGATACACATTTTAAGAAAAGTTGCTTAACATTAAAGGAGCTGTTGGGTATCTCCACCCCTTTTCAAAATCTGGAGTGATATTAGGCAACCTGCCAACAAGCTGAGGTTAAAGTTGTTTGGCTATGATAAATGCTGCGTGCAAAGTAGGATAACCTGGGAATTGTGTGTGGAGCAATAGAATTCTAAAATAAGTTTCTGCCATGTATGTGATAAAGAGTCCAGAATAGCTGGGTAAGGAAGAACAGCAAGATGTGGACAGAAGTAGCAACTGTGCATTTTGTTTTTGGATTTCTCTGGCCCTGCTCCCACTGGCTTGGGCTCAAAGATGACTTGCATGAGCAAGCAGGCACTTCTGTTCTCCCCATCCTGCTTCAGTATCCCATTAACCCACCTCACGCCATTCCAAGAACATATGAGTTTGCTGGATGAGGTCTGTGGTCCACCTAGTCCAGCCTCCTGTTCTCACAGTGGACAACCAGATGCCTATGGGACACCCTCGAGCAGGACCTGAGCACAACAGCCCTCTCCCCTCCCATGTTTTCCAGCAACTGGTATTGAGAAGCATACTGTCTCTAACCATGGAGCCAGAGCATTGCCATTGTGGCTAGCAGCTGCTGACAGCCTTCGCCTCCATGAATTTGTCTAATCCTCTTTTAAAGCCATCCAGGTTGGTGGCCATCACTGCCTTCTGTGGGAGCAAACTCCATCTTTTAACTATTATTTATTATCTTTATTTATACCCCACCCTTTTTCCAGTGGAGCTCAGGGCAGCTTACAACAACATAAATACATATGATTAAAACATTCAAAATTCTACATTAAAATAAATTAAGCCATTAGCAAGATTAAAACATTTAACATCCACTTAAAATAAATAGAGACCCTCCGTGGCGCAGAGTGGTAAGCGGCGGTAACGCAGCTGAAGCTCTGCTCACGGCCGGAGTTCGATTCCAACGGAAGGAGGAAGTCGAATCTCCGGCAAAAGGGGTCGAGGTCCACTCAGCCTTCCATCCATCCGTGGTCGGTAAAATGAGTACCCGGCATATGCTGGGGGGTAAAGAAAGGCCGGGGAAGGAACTGGCAATCCCACCCCATATATACGGTCTGCCTAGTAAACGTCGCAAGACATCACCCTAATAGTCGGAAACGACTCACACTACAAGTGCGGGGACACCTTTACCTTTTTTTAAAATAAATAAAACAAATTAAAATAGTGCAATTAAGCAATAGACAATGCAGCAACCTCTCAATGAACTGTCCTAGCCACCTTTTATTCTACGCACTGTGTGAAGCGGTACTTTCTTTTGTCTGTCCTGAATCTTCCAACATTCAGCTTCATTTGATGTCCATTAGTTCTAGAATTATAAGAGGGTGAAAAAAATTTCCCTTGCCACTTTCTCCATGTCATGCATACTTCTATACATTTCTACCATGTCACTTCTTACTCTAAAGTAAAAAGTTCCAAATGTTGTAACCTTTCATCATAGGTGACTTGCTCCATCTCTCTTGACTCTCAGGTGCAACCTTGGGGAGGGGCTCAGTCAGCAATAATGGGAGGGAGGAGCCAGGAAAATGCATGAGCAGAGTTTTGGTCACTCTTCTCTGGCTCCAACCCACTGTTGGCGGCAGCTGCCTCTATTGCTGGCCCATAGCCTTTGTGTCACACCACTATTTCTTTCACTGCCACTGCTGCTGTCCAAAGCAAGAACTAGTCCTGGAAACAGGGCATCTGAATGGCTTCAGAATAATCTGCCTCAAGCCCTGCAAATGCAACACACTGTAACAAATTGGTCTTTCCTCCCCAGAGAATATTTTTATGGACAGAAGAAAGACTACCATGATCATTTGATTCAATGGATAAATGATACAAAGCATAGAAAACCATCCAGTAATTCTTGAAGTGGAGGGAATTAAAATCCCTTAGTGCATCAGTGAACAATGTCATGCCCAAAGAGTCAACGCAAGGCCTGTTCTGCATCTCTTATTTAGCGCTCAATCCTTTTCTCGATGAAGCGAGAGGGGGAGATTTGCTGTTGACTTTGATGGAAGCAGGATCAAGCCCTTTCTTTGCAAGCAATGACATGGAAGGTGGTGTTATGAAAAATAGTTATATTTAAAATAGCTATGATGTTATATCAATGTCAATTCCATTATCTTAACAGATGTAAATTTGCTCTGCTCTTGAACTCTGGTGAATTTTGATGGCAATATTAAAGAGATACTATGAACACTACTTAAATTTCTATTTGTTTGAGAGAGGGGGAGGGAGAATATGTGCATGTAGTAGTGGTTCAGATTCCTTCCTTATTCACTTGCTGCCATTATTTATTCAAAAAGCATCTCATGTTCTAACAAATTAATATGAATGAGCAGCTAAAAAAGAAATAGCACACAGATGTAGCATCATATGCATGTACTTAACATAGACTCCTTTAGATTTTTTTCCTTACAAGGGGTTTAGGGAGGCATAGATTGTGTCATTCCATTTTGAGCTCACACAACCCCCCTGTGGGGCCCAGTCGCAGCAGCAGATACCCCCAGGCACCTGAGTATCTGGTGCTGGTGGCGGTAGCAGCAGCAGCAAGCAAGCAACCATTTAAATTTCCAACAATACCCCTGACATACTATCAGTCCAGGGCATTGTGGGAAATTAAAATGACTAGTTGTTGCTGCTGGGTAAGCCCACAGCCAGGGGGCAAGGGCCCACCAAAATTAGAGGGGATCCACCAGAGGGAAGTTTACTGAGGGTCCATTCAAACATGGAACCATTTCCAGTTAAGCTGAGAAGGTTCTTGTCTGAGAAGGGCTTTGAAAGGAGCATTTCCTGGTCCAACACACCACACTAGCTCTCCAGTACAGATGACTGCTTTTCAGCTACAATTTAGGATGGTTTGAGCAGCAGTGATGACTGGGGCCCACTGAGACTGGTGGGACAGAAGGCAGGGACAGCAACTGTAGGTTAATCCAGAGTCAATGACAGACAAAGCAAATTAATTCTAGTTTTGTCCCCATCCTCCCCCCTGCTGACTTCTGCAAGAACAACATTGAGACTAAAGAGGAGGAGGAGGAGGAAGTTGACGGGCACGGTCCCCCCACTGGTTGTTAGTAAGAAGATAGACCGGTGGGGCTGGCTGAGCACAGACTGAGATGGGGGGGCAGTGCCCCATTTGCCCTAATGGGCCAGCCTCCTCTGGCATATGTTTAAAGGCTTAGTCATGAAAAACAAAGCCCCCCCCCCAGCTCTGGGATAGATTTTTGAGGATAGCAGCCATACAGCTCCATGAGACTGAAGTCTAGTGTATAAAGACAAGGGACATTGCATACCCCCAAAAAAGGTGGTACATTGACCTTTTGTGTGCAGTTCCTTTGGAAGCAATAGCCTCATTCAATCTCATGGAGCTGTAAATCTTGCACAGGGGAAATTCCCCTGCTACACCCACACACTAGCTTGAAAGAACTTTCCACATCTAAGAAAGAATGGCCCTAACCACTTATTGATGTTTAAGATGTGTTGTTTCCACTTTCAAATTAATTTCTAATCATTTTCATTGTTTTATATACTGTATTTTAGCCATGCAGTGTTTGTTTGTTTGTTTGTTTGGGTAAGACACTCAGAGAATTTCCATTTATGGGGCAACTATATAAATAAACATATAGTAAAATGATGAGGGAAAACATATTTATTTTGAGCTGTAGGGGACTTAATTCAGGAACGCTATTCAGGTTTAAGGACTGTCGTGTTCCAACTTTTTTGGCCCTACAGCAGGAGTAGAGATCCTGTGGCCTTCCAGATGCTCCTGGACTCCAACTCTCTTCAGCCCTAGCCAGCATGGTCAGTGTTCAGGGATGATGGGAGCTGAAGTCCAGCAACATCTGGAGCAGCAAGTTCTCTACCCCTCCATATAGCAATATTTGTCAGGACTGGAGCCAAGCCAAAAAAATGATTTGGTAAATGGGGGATGGGATGCTGGGGGACAATGAAACTCTTAAAAAGTTCTCTTGCTAAAATCCAAAGCCCCTATATGCAGATTTTCTCATACATTATTGGAAAAAGCTGACTACTTTTGAGGACAACAAGCATACATCTCACAGTCCATTATCACAATGTATTGGGGAGGGGAACTTGCCATGAATAAATGCAATGCACACAGCTCAAAAATATCAATATGAAAAATGGAAAATATTTTAAAGTATTGCATTAGTGTCAAAACTTACTGGAGAAATCTAATCAAAGTGATACGCAATGGAAACAGAAGTGGCCGTATTTTAGGAGTTCGCGCCAGCTCTCTGTATATCCTGAATTGCAAGGACAATTGGGGTGATATGCAAAAGGTTCTCATGTTTCCAAATTGCATTGCACCATTAACAAAACATCTTGAGAGGGATCAGGGGCTTTGTAAGCTCTTGAGTGGCTCAGTGGCTTCCGATGTCCAGAAAAATGCATGGCCGTTCCCACTCCCACCCTTGAGAAACAAAACCAAGGAGGCTGCTGAAACACCCAGAACTTGAGAGGGGAGGGGATGGAGAAATGGGGGGATCATTAATTTGCAATTTTTTTCCCCTGGGCACTCCTAGCACCGTGCTTGGTGGAAGGAATGAAACACTACATTTTCCATGTGGATCTATGCCTTTCCCTAGGCAAATCAATGAAGACATCTCCCTTGGATCCCCCAAAAATGCCAGCAAGGGGCAGAACTCCATTCCACCAATGATCCTCGGGGTAACAGGATCCTTGTTAGGAAGCGTGTGCGACATTTTCCCCATCCCAGTCTTTCCTGCAGGCTCTTTTTCCATCTCCTTCTCTGTGCAAGTCAGTGCAGAGAGATCTCACTCCCAGGGAGAAAAGGCTGAGAGAAGAGTATCCGTTCTCAGGGAGAAGAGACTGTATCCCCAAAACTCCATTGTGTATGTGGGGAAGGACAATCCTTGGGGTAGCAGGATCCTTGCTGTGTATATGTGTGACATTTTCCGCAAACCAGTTTTCCTGGAGAGTTATGCTATTTTACTATCACGCCCTTCCTCTATGCAGAGCTTTGTTTTGTTCAGAGGAGCTCAGCAGCCCAGTTTACATATTGAAATGGTGAGAGCATAAAGTGATGCAGAAGCAGATCAGAATTAAAACAACACCATCACAAGAAATACAGCGCAAGTCTTGGGGCCCATGCATACCCCTACCATATTTCTTCCCCATTTCCAAACATATTAAAAATAATAAGAGTTCAGAAAAATAACAGTTCACCAGTGCTGTAATTCACTGGATAGTCCTGAGTTACTCCTTTTCATCCTGCCCCCACATCTTCAAATTATGATGCTAACAATGACCTAATGCTAACAACTACCTTCTTACATCACTGGGTAGTCAGGTTCTATAAACAGCATTATCATGGTCTTATTATTTGTACTGAGGAATCAGTATGTATGGTGACTTTGGGAAGAAGGAAACGTAGACAGGTCTCTGCTCCCAAAGAGATTACAGTATAAAGCAGAGAGTGGGAAAACAGCAGAAGGAGGGGCAGGTCCTTTTAATGGCCCACAATGTATATTTGAAGTACATTTAACGCATGTTTAAAGAACATGGCTTCCCCAAAGTATCATGGGAACTGTAGTTTGTTACGGGTGCTTGGAATTGTAGCTATGTAGCTCTGCCCACATAGTCTCTCCCCATGGTCAGGAAACCTGCCTGGCCAAAGTTCCCAATCCCAGTTATGTGCATACAGGTGTATGGGTGCAGGATCCCCTTTATAGATGTTGCGCCAAACACATGGACATTTGAAGGGTGGTGGTGCCAGGGGAACAGTGTGATTTGGCCCCCTCTGTGTTTCAGGTCTGTGGCAATTGCCCTTGCAAAGCTCCTGGGAAGGAAGAAACAGATGCTTGTGGAGAAGGAGGAATATAGGCAAATGCCATTGCATGTCCTTGGAAAAGGAAGGACATGGGAGGAAGACACTGCTTCCCCTAACCAGCAAAGAGGTATGGGCGTGGCATTATCACAGATCAACAACACATTCCAGTCAAGCAAAACCATGGTCAGTGAGGAATGTGGCCTGGGACAGGAAATGTGGCTTGAGGAGAGTTTCAAGGGCCAGACAGAGAGACTTGGAGGGCCACATTCAGCCTGAGATTCACCACCCCTGCTGTAATATCTCTTTGCTTTTACTTATTCAGAATACCAGCACACTGATGCAAATAGTAGCATTTCAAATACCAAACTAGCTCTCCCACAGGGTCAAAGCTAAGTATGACTCTTTGCAGTAAAGAGGTATGGGCGTGGCTGCAATTCTCTCTGTCACTGCCATTATCAACAAGATACAAGACTTCCTATATTAATCTTGTTTATGCTCCACTGTCACGGTGAAAGGGTCCTAACAGTACATTTTCCAGAACTGCCTGGGATACTACAAGTATATCCAGCTAACCATTTTGTTGCTCTGGGAGCCAGACATTTTTAGCCCTCTGGGTATTCCATACAATGGGATGGAAAGGTATAAATTAAGTCATTTCAAATATAAAACTGTTTCATTTTAAATCTAGTTAAAATTATTTTAATGACTTACGTGAAACATCAGGTTTCTCCTTTTCTTCCTTTTTTCTTGGCTTTGGCGTCCCGCAGGCATGTTAATGATTATTTGTCAAAGTCACACTGTTTGCTTGCAAGGTATGAAGGCTTTTTAGACACTATAATGACAGCTTTTGATTTGCTTGATAATATTTGGAGTAAGTCATAAAAGCCACTCTCTGAACGAACAGACCACTTTTATTGGCTTTTAGTCCCATTACTGCTATCGTAAGTGGTAAATTGGCCTAATGCAAGTAATGCTGCTGTGTCATACAGTAAAACCGCTGCTTAGTTTTCAACTTTATTTATTTTTACATGATCATATTTTAAGATATGACGGTTAAAAACTAGTGTATCAAGGCTACCAGAGGTCCCTCCAGGGCATGGCTAGAGCAGCCTGTTGAAAAGTGTGCTCCTGGATTGTGGTTAAAGTGCTACATCTATAATCTGAATGAATATGATATAGAGCATATCTGGTGCAGAGCATATCACAAGGTCCAGGCAGGGGCATATGAGAAACAGCTCACATAAGCAAAGGCAGGTTTTACATACAGTGGGTTATGCTGTACCAAATTGGCTGTCCCTCTACTTTGGACATAAAAGAGCAGCCATGGTTCCCTATAGCGCAGCGCTGGGGAACCTTTTCCAGCTCAAGGGCCACATTCCCTCATGGACAACTTTCTGGGGGCCAGATTCCAATGTTGATGGTAGGGGAGAGGGAAAAGTGGATAGAGCAGTTGATGTGACACATACTTTTCTAAAGTAAGCTACATTTCAACCACCCGTCAGAGGTTCCAAAAACACACATGTGCACCTCTCTTTATTATCCCTCTAAGCAAGCCAGAGGCATTATCACAGATCAACAACACATTCCAGCCAAGCAAAAACATTCCAGGAGGGTGTAGAGCAAGGTCAGTGAGGAATGTGGCCTGAGACAGGAAGTGTGGCCTAATGAGAGTTTCAAGGGCCAGACAGAGAGACTTGGAGGGCCACATTCAGCCTGAGATTCCCCACCCCTGCTGTAATACCTCTTTGCTTTTACTCATTCAGAATACCAGCACATTGATGCAAACAGCAGCATTGTTGTTATGTGCCTTCAAGTCGACTATGACTTATGGCGACCCTATGAATCAGTGACCTCCAAGAGCATCTGTCGTGAATAGGGTTGCCAGGTTCATGGCCTGAGACTGATCCTGTATCTTTAGGAGAAGAGAAAGTCAGCCAAGTGCAGGTGTTCTTGCAACACTGTAATGGGAAAAACCACAAGGTGGAATTCTCCCTTCCCCCTGCACAACTTTTAAAGATACAGAAGACCTCTTGGAGGTTGGGCCTGGCAACCAAGAGGTCTTCTGTATCTTTAAAAGTTGTGCAGGGAGAAGGGAGAATTTCAACTTGTGGTTTTTCCTATTACAATGTTGCAAGAACACCTGCACTTGGCTGACTTTCTCTTCTCCTAAAGATACAGGATCAGTCTCAGGCCATGAACCTGGCAACCCTAGTCGTGAACCACCCTGTTCAGATCTTGTAAGTTCAGGTCTGTGGCTTCCTTTAAGGAATCAATCCATCTCTTGTTTGGCCTTCCTCTTTTTCTTCTCCCTTCTGTTTTTCCCAGCATTTTTGTCTTTTCTAGTGAATCACGTCTTCTCATTATATGTCCAAAGTATGATAACCTCAGTGTTATCATTTCAGCTTCTAGTGACAGTTCTGGTTTAATTTGTTCTAACACCCAATTATTTGTCTTTTTCGCAGTCCATGGTATGCGCAAAGCTCTCCTCCAGCACCACATTTCAAATGAGTTGATTTTTCTCTTATCCACCTTTTTCACTGTCCAACTTTCACATCCATACATAGAGATCAGGAATACCATGATCTGAATGATCCTGACTTTGATGTTCAGTGATACATCTTTGCATTTGAGGACCTTTTCTAGTTCTCTCATAGCTGCTCTGCCCAGTCCTAGCCTTCTTCTGATTTCTTGACTATGGTCTCCATTTTGGATCTAGCCCTCCCATAGGGTCATAACTAAGTATGACTGTTTGCAGTGAAAGGACATTCATAAGTTCCAAAGTTCCATATCATAAGGGTGGGGGTGTAGTCCCTCATTTTTAGATAGAACTTTTAAAATATGTAACTAATAAAATACCACACAGAAGAGATCACCATCAACACTTCCACATTTCAGAGGAAGAAACTGAGGCATAGAAAAAGGAATCAACTACCTGCTTCAACAAACTCAGCACACGAGTAAATGAGGGAAAGGGGAAGATCATCCAGGGCACCCGAAGGAGATCATCTCACGCATGGAGTGGGAACCCTGGAGAAACATCAGTACTTTGAATTGTCGGTAGGCAGATTGCCCAACCTTCCAGAGTTAGATTATCTTTTTTGGTGTCTTTCAGTTCTGTTGTTGTTGTTAATATTAATATTTATTGCCCGCCCTTCACCAAAAGGTCCCAAGGTGAGTTACAAAATCTACAATACAATATTAAAAAGAATTGAAACACATTTCACTCACAAGAATAGGGTGGGTTCTGATCTTCTAAGGATTCATGTACAGAACCTCCATGAGTAGAAAAAGCTCCCCACTGCTGATGCTACACTACAACATGGGGAAGACCAGCACTAGCCACACAACAATGAGGGAAGGACTAAAGGTGTCCCCCCACAGCTGTTTACCCCTTCACATCTGTAACATCTGAAGAGGGCTACTGTGTCTCTGGGGTAATATGAAAGTTCTATCTATGAAGTTCTCTCCATTATGGTCTATTCACTCAAGTGGTGAACAGGCATAGTGAAATAGGCTGGTGCTTTTTGGAAGTGCAGTAGTTAAATGAGAGTGATGGTCCTTGGCGAGCAAATGAAATTAAACTCAAGGGATTAAAAAGAAAATATTGACTGCTCTTTGAAGTTTCTGCCAGCAAGTCCCACTAACACTGCAATGCTATGCATATTTATTCAGGGGATGTCTCCATTCAATAAACTTACTTTCTAGCATGTGTCTAGGATCTATACACACTTTCCTGAGAGTTAGCTTTATTGAACTCAATGGTCCTTACTTCTGAGGACTGAACTGTAAGATATCAATTGAGTAAGGAGACAGGTAGTTTACCTTTTTCTTTTAAAACCTTTTTTGGAACAATGCCTATCTTTTTATAGAATGAACCTTTCTCAGGTCTCAAATAAAACACAATAATATATAACAATGTCAACTTACCAATTTATGCATTATTTATTTATTTATTACATTTATACTCCTCCTTTCTTTTCATGATTGAAACCCAAGGCAGCTTACATATGGTTCCCAGGCAGTCTCCCATCCAGGCACTAGCCAGACCTCACCCTGCTTAGCTTCAGCAGGACGTTGGCCTTATGTGCCTTCAGACCATAGCCTGGCATATGATAAACAAGAAAGCATAAATTCTATATACACACATACAACCATGTACACACAAGTTTTATTCCAGACTTTGTTTTAATAAGAGATTAATATCATCTTTATTATTTATAGTCTAGAGAGTAATTCATGATTACATAATATAAGAAGCCAGGCTACAAATTTACCTTTTAATTATAGATGCGGCAACACTGCTAAATTGTTTTCCTGTCCCCATTAAGTAATCTCTGAAATCTCGTAGAAGAAACTTGGCACCTGAGCCCTTCCATCAATGTCGAAGCAAAGTGTTTCTCTTCCCCTTCAAACTGCTTGCAGGGATTTTCCAGCAAAGATGGTGGGAAGCCTAATTTGTGCTAGTAAGTAGTGCAAAGACGCATTGTCAGCCACGAGGGCCCTTAAAAAAAAAATTGGCTGGAGAAGCCCCAAACATGCAACTACTTTCTTAGCTGTTTTGTGTTTATTCTTTCAGTGGGGTGGGTTGGATTTGTCTTTTTATATTTATTTATGGGTGAGCATTTTATTTATTTATTTATTGCACTTGTATACCGCCCCATAGCCGAAGCTCTCTGGGTGGTTTACAGCAACCAAAAACATTAAAACAAATATACAATTTAAAACGCATATTTTAAAAACAATTAAAAAAATTAAAACAATTTAAAACGCATGCTAAAATGCCTGGGAGAAGAGGAAAGTCTTGACCTGGCGCCAAAAAGATAACAGTGTTGGTGCCAGGCGCACCTCGTCACTAGGATCATTCCATAATTTGGGGGCCACCACTGAGAAGGCCCTCTCCCTTGTTGCCACCCTCCGAGCTTCCCTTGGAGTAGGCACCCGGAGGAGGGCCTTTGATCTTGACCGTAGTGTACAGGTGG
Source organism: Rhineura floridana (assembly GCF_030035675.1). Lineage (NCBI taxonomy): Eukaryota > Metazoa > Chordata > Lepidosauria > Squamata > Rhineuridae > Rhineura > Rhineura floridana. The sequence goes on along the minus strand of NC_084482.1, from coordinate 175,017,579 downwards.
GTTCATATCAGGAGAGGCATTCCATCAGGTATTGTGGTCCCAAGCCGTGTAAGGCTTTATAGGTCAAAACCAGCACCTTGAATCTAACTCGGAAACATACAGGTAGCCAATGCAAGCGGGCCAGAATTGGTTTTATATGTTCAGACCATCTGGTCCCTGTTACCAATCTGGCTGCTGCATTTTGCACAAGCTGCAGTTTCCAAACCATCTTCAAAGGCAGCCCCACGTAGAGTGCATTGCAGTAATCTAACTTGGAGGTTACCAGAGCATGGACAACTGAAGCCAGGTTATCCCTGTCCAGATAGGGATGTAGTTGGGCCACCAACTGAAGTTGGTAGAAGGCACTCCGTGCCACCGAGGCTACCTGAGCCTCAAGTGACAGAGATGGTTCTAGGAGAACCCCCAAGCTATGAACCTGCTCCTTCAGGGGGAGTGCAACCCCATCCAGGACAGGTTGGACATCCACCATCTGGTCAGAAGAACCACCCACTAGCAGCATCTCAGTCTTGTCTGGATTGAGCCTCAGTTTATTAGCCCTCATCCAGTCCATTGTTGCAGCCAGGCACCGGTTCAACACATTGACAGCCTCACCTGAAGAAGATGAAAAAGAGAAATAGAGCTGTGTGTCATCAACATACTGATGGCAATGCACTCCAAAGCTCCGGATGACCGCACCCAATGGTTTCATGTAGATGTTGAACAGCATGGGGGTCAGAACTGACCCCTGCGGAACCCCATACTGGAGAGTCCAGGGTGCTGAGCAATGTTCCCCAAGCACCACCTTCTGGAGGCGACCTGCCAAGTAGGAGTGGAACCACTGCAATGCAGTACCTCCCACTCCCAACTCAGCCAGTCTTCCCAGAAGGATACCATGGTCGATGGTATTGAAAGCCGCTGAGAGATCAAGGAGAATCAACAGAGTCACACTCCCCCTGTCTCTCTCCCGACAAAGGGCATCATACAGGGCGACCAAGGCTGTTTCCGTGCCAAAACCAGGCCTGAAACCAACTGAAATGGATCCAGATAATCGGTCTCATCCAAGAGTGTCTGGGGCTGGCCTGCAACCACTCGTTCAAGGACCTTGCCCAGGAATCGAACATTTGCTACTGGCCTATAGTTATTAAGATTTTCTGGGTCCAGGGGGGGCCTCTTCAGGAGTGGTCTCACTACCGCCTCTTTCAGGCAGCCAGGGACCACCCCCTCTTGCAGAGAGGCATTAATCACTTCCCTGGCCCAGCCGGCTGTTCCATCCCTGCTAGCTTTTATTAGCTAAGAAGGGCAAGGATCCAGCACAGAAGTGGTTGCACGAACCTGTCCAAGCACCTTGTCAATGTCCTCAAGCTGCACCAACTGAAGCTCATCCAAGAAATCGGAACAAGGCTGTGCTCTGGATACCTCGCTTGATTCACCTGCTATAACACTGGAGTCTAAGTCCTGGCGGATGCTAAAGATTTTATCCTGGACGTGCCTAGCAAATTCATTACAGACTCTTATTTTACTTTTGTTCTTATATTTGGTTTTAATGTTTCTTGCTATTTCTATTCTCACAGTGTAAGTCACTTTGAAACACTTTTGTATCAAAATAACAGCAACAGCAGCAGCAGCTATCCAGCAAATTGCTTCCATAGGGGCCTGTGTATGTGTGCACAGTGTATGTCATCCCACCACCATCCCTGCTGAAAAAAGAGAAACCAACTTTTAAGCCCCTCCCCTCATTTAAGAAAATGGTTGTAAATAGTGGCTGATCCTTCACTTGGTTCCATTATAGATTTTTCTAAGTACTACAGCTGTCTCAGTAGCTAGCTCCCCTTTACCACAAGGTGCCTCTTCATTAAAAGGGCCCCAGCCTTCTCCAGCAGACACTCTGATGGACAGGGGCTTCTGAAATAGAGTCCTCTGTAGGCAATGCAACATCTTTGGGCCAGAGGGGTACTGGCTCCATGGTCTCTTCTTGCAGAAGTCCTTCCAGTAGATTAGATGTTTCTGGGGCTGGCCCTGGGGGCAGTTTTCACTCCCACTGTGAATCCTGGTTTCATCCCCCAAAGAAGAGGAGTCTAACCTTAGGGTCATGACTGGGGGTGATTTTCATTAGGACCATAGCAAGGAGAATGGCACTTTAGAGTACTAAGCCTGAGCAGGGGTAGAGTGGGTGGAGACACTCCAGCGGCTATTTGCATTTCTAAAAATATTCACAGAAAAGGGACAGATTTAGCATCATGTGTAGTTTGGCCCTCAGCCTGAGAAAGAAAAAGAAAAATGAACCACAGGAACCTATGTATGTATCCAACAAAATGGTTGTATTAAGGCAAGGATTTCCATAGGCACAACAGAATTTCCCCTCTCTCTCCTCTCCCTGTGCACCCCTGCACCCTCCCAAATCTGCTCCAGAGGGTTGAGGGAAACCCCAGAACAGATTTAGGAGGCAGGCAGCAGAGGCAGATGAAGAAGAGTGGGAGGGAAAGTTCAGTTGCACGGCAAGAAGTCCTTGTGTTATTTATTTATTTATTTATTTTATTATACTTGTATACCGCCCCATAGTCAAAGCTCTCTGGGCGGTTTATAGTAACTAAAAACATTAAAACAAATACAATTTAAAACAGATCTTATGAAAACAATTTAAAACACAATTTAAGAATTTAAACAGTATAAAATATAATAGAACAACTTTGTTGGAGAGCCAGTGTGGTGTAGTGGTTAAGGTGCTGGACTACGACCTGGAAGACCAGGGTTCGAATCCCCACACAGCCATGAAGCTCACTGGGTGACCTTGGGCCAGTCACTGCCTCTCAGCCTCAGAGGAAGGCGATAGTAAACCACCTCTGAATACCACTTACCATGAAAACCCTATTCATAGGGTCGCCAAAAGTCGGAATCGACTTGAAGGCAGTACATTTAGAGAGCCAGTGTGGTATAGCGGTTAAAGTGCTGGACTACGACCTGGGAGACCAGGGTTTGAATCCTCACACAGCCATGAAGCTCACTGGGCGACCTTGGGACAGTCACTGCCTCTCAGAGGATACCACTTGCCATGAAAACCCTATTCATAGGTTTGCCATAAATCAGAATTGACTTGAAGGCAGTCCATTTTTTAAATAGCTAGTATAGCACAGTGGGGAGGAGAGCCTGGCTGGGAGTCCAGAGTCTGTGAGTTCAAATCCCCGCTTGTGTCTCCTGGGTGTCAAGGGCCAGCTAAAGATCACCCCCACAGTGAGTGGCTCAGGGGTTACATGCGTGCCACCTGTGCAGACGTGGGCAAGCTGCATAGTCCCAAAGAGCCCAGTTGCCCCCCAGCTGGCAGTTGCAGACAAGGAAGGGGCTGGCTTATGCAGCTGTGGCAAGCTGAGCAGGCCCTAGCCAGCTGGGAAGGACTAGCCTCAGAGGGAGGCAATGGTAAACCCCCTCTGAATACCGCTTACCATGAAAACCCTATTCATAGGGTCACCCATAAGTCGGGATCGACTTGAAGGCAGTCCATTTTTTCATTTTGTTGGATACCATCTGATGAAACTGAATGCAAGGGGGAAAAGCTTGAAGGTGGAAGGAGAGGAGGAAGTAAAGGCTGTTACTGGAATTCAGGGGTAGGGAAACTTTTTCAGTTCAAAGGCCACGTTCCCTTCTGGGCAACCTTCCAGGGGCCACAAACCAGGGCAGGGTGAGAGGTAAAATTGGGCAGAGCAACAAATGTAAATTTACCCTTTGTACCGTTGGCTACTTTCTACAGACACCCCTCTCAATCCTCTGTCCAGACAAGCAAGAGGCATGATCAGAGTTCAAGGACACATTCCAGGCAGGCAAAAACATGAAAGGAGGGTCCTAAGTAGGGCTGGTGAGGGGGGGGTGCAAGGAAAGGGGGAAGACTGAGGAAATGGAGTAGTCTGAAGACCACATTTGATGCCCAGGCCTGAGGGTCCTCACCCCTGCAGTGATACCTGAGCATGCCAACTTCATTGTTAAAGCAGCAAGATCTTGAACAATGAGAGTGGGATGGATCTGAAGGAGTTTTAAGAGTAAAGCATTAGGGGAAATAGAGAGCCAATATTGGGGAGTCAAACGAAGAGAGAAAAACAAAGCATATCTTAATTTGGAAACGAGCAAGATAAACTTATTCTCATGACAATGCTCTTTCTCCCCACTCTCAGAAGCGCAGAAACAGACTATGAACAAAGACAACAGACATAGGGTAAACCAACAACAATAGCAGCAGCAGCAACAACAACTAGAGAGGGTCCTAAAAATATACATCACAAGCATCAAAAGCCAGGGTGAAGCCAAGCGTCTTCAGCATACATTAAAACTGTATGGTAAAGATGCCAGACTCACTTCTGTGGGGAGGGAATTCCACAACTTGATGCTGAATCCCGAAAAGACAGAAGTGTTATGTGTCCAGAGTTCTCATGTCTGGTAGGTGGGGAGACAGCCTGTTCTGGACTCCTGGATCCAACATTGTCACTAGAAGCTCAGGTGGCCTCAGTGGGTAGGAGTGCCTTTTTCCAGCTCAGGCTGCTTCGCCAGCTTTGGCCCCTTTTGGACAGAGAAGACTTGGCCACAGTGCTCCATGCTCTGGTAACTTCCAGACTGGATTATTGCAATGCACTCTAAGTGGGGCTGCCCTTGAAGACGACTCGGAAACTTCAACTGGTCCAAAATGCAGCAGCCAGATCACTGGTTGGGGTTTCATTTAGATCTCATATAACCCACTGTAAAACAGCTGCATTGGTTGCCAGTTTGTTTCCAGGCCCAATTTAAAGTGTTCACGCTAGTGTTTAAAGCCCTAAATGACTTTTATTGGGACTTACACCACTGGAGCTTCCGAGGGTGGCAGAACTACCAAAAGGGTCCCCTCTGCTGATCTCAACACCCGAGACGGTCTGTAGAGAAGGAGGCAGTCTTTCAAATATTTAGGGCCTAAGTCATTTAGGGCTTTAAAGACAAGTGTGAGAACCTTGAATTCGATCTGGAATGGACATTAACCACAAAACTTGTAGATTCAGGTACCTCAGCGACATTTTCCCTGTTGGTCATCAGAATGGACATCACAGCTGTCTTATTGGAGCTGTCTGAACATAAACATTTGCTATACCTTCCTAGTTACTATAACATTGTTTCTCAGAGTTTCTTTAAAAAACTTTGCCTTCCCCAGGAGATTGCATTGGAGAGTTCAAGAGCCGCTCAGCTTATAAAACTGCAATTAATAGCAGCAAGCTGAAAGTACACTACATTTGATAGACTCTGTGCCCACTGGAAGGGAGTCTTTAAATCTGCTTTTTTACAACTTAAAGGAAGGGTTGCATTGATTAATTCACTTGGACATAGGCCTGAAGCTGACAAGGCATCTTCTTGAGATTTTGGCCCTCTTTTCAGTCACATTTTTAATGATTTTGTAAATGGAGAATAGTTACCTAAGATTACAAAATTTTGTATTTTAAACATAAGTAACTCTGCCACTAAATATTTAGCTAAAATCTATCCCTACTCCCAACTTCAGCTAAACTAAGAAAGTAAGCTGTTTTAAACTGAAAAAAAAAAGCACCTTGCTCATTCCTTCGGGTGACTGGCTGCTCTCTCTCTCTCTCTCTCTCTCTCTTTTAAAAAAGCTCTAGCGGTGTCCACATCTCGCCATATTGGATGTTTTTTCTACCATTGCAGCCAAGTGCAGTTGTTGTAAAAGTCATAGACTTCATAGTTTTGCTTCCCTGTTTCACAAAGAATATGATTTTAGGGGGAAGGTGCCCTAAATTTGAATAAAATTGAAACATTTTTTTCAGAAAAATGTTGTTTTGCAAATGCTGTAATACCAAATGTTTGGAAAAACCTATTACAAATAGGAAAAAAACCCAAATTTGAAGCATTATTAAGACTAGCCTAGGGCTTTGTACATGCAATAGGTTCCCCTCATCCCCAGATACTTCAAGGCGGTACAACTGAAATGTTCATTGTTCATGGGTACACACATTTATTTTTTCTGTCCCAGTATGACTCAGTTCAGACAGATTTTGTATACGTTAAATCCTGCAAAACCTGCTGGATGAGAGACCAGGGAGTTCCAAAGGGTGGGGAGTGTACATCTGGGTAATGTTAGCCCTATAATGCCTTGTCCAAATTATACATGATTAAAATCTCTGAAGACAGCAGCTTCAACAACAACACATAATCTGTAAACAGCCTGGGGGGTGGGGAATCAGGCACCACTGATTTTCATAAGGGCATTACAATATTGGCAGTTTTATCTTCAGACCCTTTCATAATAACCTCTAGTATGGAATTTTATCAGAGCGGTAACTAGGGATGGAGTTCACTGCTCTGTACCTGTTGGTGTTTTGATCGTGCTATCATTACTCAAACTTGGTCTATAGTAGTTCACATGTCGTTAAACGTGTACGAACTTAGCCCAGTAAGGCGATTCATGAAAATAAAATTAATGTGTTTGATTCTCCTGACAGTGGTGTGATCTCCTCTTACATAATGGATATTGTTATATTCCTGTCTTTTTTGCTATTTACATTACTGCTACTGTTATTGATTGCCCATCATCAAGTAGTCATCTGCCCCCAGGGAGTGGGAGACAAAACAAAAGATTTGAAATCATTGTCAGTATGTGAATGACACAGATCATCAGCAAGGCAGCTGCTATTGGGGAAAATTGCTAAAAGGATTTGTAAAGCTTGCTTTATTTACTTTTCCTTGGAAGAAATTATTCACTTTGGCCATTACTGCATGGATTAATGCTATAGTAGAAGCCAACAGAAACACTATTGAAAACACATAAAAAAGAAGGAAATGAAATTAATAAATTGTTTACTTAAAGTAAACATTTTTGTAACAAAAACATGGTTTTTCAAATAAAACCTTGTTTTACAAATAAAACTGTTTTGTAAATATTCTTTTCTATAAATAAGAAATCAGTTTCTTTTAAAAAAAGTATATTGTTTAAACTTATTTAAACTTATTTATTGATATAAATAAACAACATTAAAATAAATAAATGAAAAGCATGATATTTGATGAATTGATGGTGAGAGATGAGACTAAAAAACTTTGCTTTGGAATGACTTCAGTTTTGTACAACAATATATGAGACTGTGACTCTGAGAAGCTCAGAGAATTATTATTTTAACATTTATTTGCTTACATATTTATAAAGCTATTAATACCATTAAGCACTACTACCAAATTGTTTCAAATTGTTTTTATATTGTTTTAAATTTTAAAATTGTGTTTTAAATTGTTTTTAAAATATGTGTTTTAAATTGTATATTTGTTTTAATGTTTTTGATTGCTGTAAACCGCCCACATAGCTTCGGCTATGGGGCGGTATACAAGTGCAATAAATAAATAAATAAATACCATAAACCACCTCCTCCCCATGCCATACACACACAATCATGTAATGGAGAGCAATATAGGTAGGGAGACAGTATAAGAAACACAACAATGAATGTTAATGGCTATCATCATCCCATCAATCAGCCAAGTAACTCCAAAACAAGGACAATGAACAGAGTAGTGTTAGTGGAAGAAATCATTGTTAAACTAGGGACTTCACCCCTGCATGCTTCGTGCACTCCCCCCCGGGACTCTCAAACACACACATACACAATGACTCCCAACTCCATCCCAAGGGACTCCCAAACACACACATGCTTGCACACACAAACATAGCCCCCCCACAGACTCTCTCTCTCTCTCTCTCTCTCTCTCTCTCTCTCTCTCACTCACTCACTCACACACACACACACACACACAGGGACTCCCAAACAGGTCGCCCCTCCGATGAGTCACCAAGCATCCTCTTCTCTCCCCCCCCCAGTGGGTTGCCAAGCTTCCTCCTCCCCTCCCCTTTAGGCCTTCTCCTGACAGGAGGAGGGAGGCAGCCGGCTTAGGCAAACAACACAGGAACATTGGGAGTGGCCAGGGCACTGCCTCAGCAACTGTCCTGCTCTCCAATCACTTCCCTCCTCCTTGCCTTCCGCTGCTGAGGCTGTCGGTGAGGTTGGGGGAGCAGCAGCAGCAGAACAGAACTGTTGATGAGGAGCTACCCTGAGTTGTCCTGACCATTCCTATGTGGCTTGTCTGGGCTGCCTTGCTCTCCCACCTTGCTTGCTTGGCTGCCTGCCTGCTGTGCTCGCTTACTAGGCCGTCTGCCCACTATCCTCGTTTGCTCAGCTGCCCGGCCACTATCCTCACTTACCTCCCTGCTTGCCTGCCATCCTGGCTTGCCTCATTCCCTTGCCACACATGCCTGGCGCCTCCCCCACCCCATCCCATGGAATGCTGCCATCACGTGGTGTGACGGCTTACAAAAATATTATATATACAGATATGTGCTGGATTCAAACACAGTATTATTACGTTTATCATAATTCTTTTTTTTAATGGTATTGTTAAAAGATCGCTAATGCTCACATAGAAAGCAGCTGGTTTGCTGGGTTGGTGAACAAGCAAACAGCTGCAGAGCTGACATTCAAGTTCAGTTGTTGTTATTAATTATATGTATATCCTGCCCTTCCTCCAGAAGGACACTGGGGTGGCAAATAAATGTCAAAACACTAAAATTTGACAAATGTCAAAACACTAAAAACATCTATAAAACAGCATAAAAAAAATCTTTAAAAACAATACATCTTTAAAACAAATCTTTATTGCAAAGTTCTCCACCATCCCTAACTATAACACACTGGATCAACATCTTCATTTTGCTCTCTGTCATAACCCCAACATCTCTTTCCTGGTTATCTACCAGTAGTTCAGACCCCACCAGTTTCTACATGAAGTTGGGTGGTGGGGAGGAAATCACTTCAGGGTACTAGGAAGCAGGACTGGTGATACAGTGCCAACAATAACAACAAACCCAATCTGTCCCTCATGCTCACTACCAAATGCATAGATTCAATACCAATAAGTCTGTTAAAATACTTGCCTCCTTTTCTATTATTTTAGATAAATTCCTTTGAATAAACAAGCCAACTTTATCTGTATCAACTGACATCTGTGTGTCTGTCTATGTTTCTGCCTTTCATAGTGAGGGAACACTGAGCCTTTAAGATGGGGAGCCTGAGGACCTTAGAGTCTTAGGCCACATGAATGGCCCACCATTTTGGCTGAAAGAGCATAAAGATTGGAATGCCGATAAAAGGAACAGTAGGCAATCTGTAATATGTTACTGTAACATAGATAGTCACTGAGGCATGTGCACTTCTACAATTTAAGTGTTGAAAAAATTCATATGACTCCTTTTGGTATAATACATGGTTGCCAATTTGTTACTGGGACAAGGTCATGTTGTTACTACTTAACAGCTTAGAAACAGTTTACTTGCAGGATCTCCTTACCCCATATATGCCCACCTGAGCACTTTGATCTGCAGAACAAGTACTGTTACAGGTGCCACGCAATACTTGTTCTGCACTTGCAAGAAGCCATTCTTTTAGTGTGGCTGCACCTATTCTTTGGAGTTCCTTGCATAATGACATCAGGCAGGCAGCTTTACTGTACTCATTTTGGTGCCTGCTTAAAACTTTTGTTTAAGCGAGCCTATCCAGACACATAGATGTTGATGTGTTTTAATCTTTTTAGTTAGTTGCTGCTTTGGTTGTTTTTAAAAAATAATTATTATTTGTTAACTGTTTTAGTGATATTTTCAAATGTTTTTTGTAAACCACTTAGAGATTTTTTAAATCAAGCAGTATATAAATTTTGTTAAATAAAATAAACATGAGCACACACTTTGTAGGCAGACAGGCTGCAGAACACCTTATCTCCGTAATTTTCCTCATTTAGAATCTTCTCTTCTAGCAACTGTAGTTTGTGCTCCTCATTTCACCTGAAGATAATGAGACTTCAAAGTGCTTAACCTTGGCTGGATCTTGCCCTACATCTGTGACTCTTATTCTGCTCTTCTTCCAGGGGCTGACAGTATTGGAATCAAATATCAGATAATCTCCTTGAAAAGTGTGTGGATAAATACTCTGCAAATTAAGCAGGTTATGACCTTTATAGCCAATAAACACTTAATGGATACATTACAAAGATCACAACCTTTTACTAGTGTACACAACGATTGCACTCGCAGTACATATAATTTTGTAAAATGTTTTGGAAGCTGAGTACGCAAGGCACTATATAAAGAGAGCTACTACTCCATATCTCTTCAGCAGATTTATTCCACTATGTGGTTCCTGGTTGTTTCTTTTAGAAGGCACAAGTAATCAATACAAAACCAGGAATAAAAATAACTTTCCTTTAAAATTGGATGCTAAAAGGACACACAGCTTTCCTTCTTTTCAGACAGGATCAGGTTCTACTATACAACTAACTCTATTCCTGAGAGACCTGAAAACTAATATTTTTAAGTGATGCAAAGCAAAAATAAATAAATATAAAAATCATTAATAAAACATTGGGATGGCAGGCAGGAAGAGGAGGAAAATCCTGTTCATCTTCCTGCTAGTCACTTCATAACTCAGCTAATGCAGCAGTTCCCCAAGCATCTGGGCCTATCCCTGCCTTCACATTTATGCCCGGTAGCTTGCTGTCCATATACAAGCCAAAACTATACACTGTGCATGACTTGGGAATGCTGCCTAAAAAAACAACTCCGTGTAGAATTCTCCTCTTCCATATAAAATGTGGGAACATTTGCCCAATATTGTGATACCATACAATGTGTGTTTCCCTTTCCCACCACCCAATGTTGTAAAGCAGGGGTGACAAAACATACAATGTGATGACATCACACCACAGAACTATGGCAAGGGCCATAGATTAGTGGCAGAGCTTCTGCCTTGTAAGCAGAAGGTCCCAGGTTCAATCCCCAGCATCTCCTTGTAGGCTGGGGAAGTTCCCTGTCTGGAACCAATGTTATACATGGACCAATGGTCTGATTAAGTATAAGGGAAATAGGTCATGTGTATTTCAAGACCAAGAAACCAAAAACATTCCCTCTTCATCCGGGATTGGCATCTGGGAAAATCTTTTAGATATAAAACTCTGAAAAAGGAATAATAAATAAATAATAATAACATCCAGAGGTGGTGGTGCACATATCATGTTGCAAATTAAGCAGAAACCAAGCACCTTAGACCATCTTCCTGTTTTCTTAAGCTGAGAATCCCAGTTAAGATTCCAGCAGCACAGTTAAGTGTTATTGATGATCACAATGACCTTTACGATTTGTAATGCTAAGGGAGACAACAAGGTTGTACATTCACCAAGGATGTGGCACCAACAGTTCAAGAGGGTTAAGGATAAAAAAGGTAAGGTTTTCTCTTCCCTGTTGTTGTAATAGTTTGGCTGACCCACTGCACAGTAGGAATAATACACGATCATTTTCCATTTGACTACCCCATTAAGCACATTCTGTGATAAAGAACAAGCAAAAATTGGCTATTTTCCCATTCTATTTTCAAGTTTTTTATTATTATTGTAAAAAAGGTTGAAAGACAATGCTCCTCATTGCCATGACATTTAATTTCCCATGACTTTACTGTTAAGAATACAAATACAAAAAAAATGTTGTACTTTATGGAATGTGTTACACCTGTTGCTAACTTCTAAAGTCTCAAATATAAATCTGTTCCTCCATACCCTGCAAAATAAATTTAATTTGAAGGAATATGTAATTTAATGTAAACACATTTCTAAAATGCTAGCTAAAATGGGAAACAAGATTGAGGTATCATATTGTTATGAGTTTGGGGGGGGTTGGAATGGATGATCCCTGTGGGTCCCCTTCCAGCCTCTGATTTGGAGACTTGCACCTGGGGGGAAAGAAACTCGCTCTGCTGGTCAGATGAGTCTCTCCTTTGTTAAACAAATAGAGTGGCCAGGTAGGATAATGGGATTATCCGTTGCCCAGCAACTGGTGAATGGACCAGGAAGACCCCTTTGTCATTGAAACTCTTCTGGAGAGCATCCCCCCTCTTCCTGGAGCCCAGGAGAGGCTTGTAGTTTTAGTTGTGTCGAGAATGCTTGGAGACTGGAGGCAGGCAAAGAGACTGGCTCTCTGCACCATGGCGTTTGGGGTGCCTCCTGTAACATTGATGGAAAAGCTGGATATTGGACTGCTGATGCCTTGAACCCGCTCCATCCTAAGCTCAGGTTGGAATGTGTGTAAATAAATAAACCATATTTCATAAAGACACCGCAGTCTCTGCTGACCTTCTTTCCAAAGGAAACCAAACCCTGGATGAGCGCAGGGACCCCGGAAATCTCACCACTCAGAGATTGGGGAGGCGTGAAACACTGGTTTTAGAAGTGGGATTGAGTTTCCTGGGAGAAGCATTGGGAGCAAGGTGTGCCTGAGTCAAGATGGAGGAGATAACAGCAACCCTCCTGGAACAGATGAAATTGACATTCCAGCAGCAAGCAGAAATGATTGAGAAATATGACCAGGAAGAATGGGAGAAAGGCAACGAGAGCACCAGGAGGAACGGGAGCAAAAGCAACGAGAGCGCCAGGAGGAATGGGAGCACTGGCAATGAATGGGGGAGATGATTGGAAGCTTCTTGGGAGAGGAAAGGGAGACCCCATGTGAGGTGAGAGTCCTGCCTGATCAGCTGCTACAAGGGGTCGAGGGTGACCTGGGAGTCCAGCTGCAGAGCACCCAGACTGGGGTGGCTAAAGAGATCCAGAAAGTGGATGGGCAGCTTTGGACTGTGAGGAGTTACAGTCAGTAGCGGAGAAGGAAGAAGCTGTGATTGTCCAGGGGCCTGCCAGGGGGGAAGACAGCAGAAAGCTGAAAGTAAAGCCCCAAGAGTTGAAGGAGGACAGGCTGGAAAATGAACAGAGGGATGCCTTGGAAGAAACTGTAGAGGCTGGAGAAGAGATGCTGCTGATAGATTTCTCTGCTCCCTGTGTGCCTGCTGTTAAAGAAGTAGTGCAGGAGGAAGAAAAAGCCTTGGGGAAAGGTGAACTAGAGGCTGGAGAAGAGCAGCTGTCGATAGATTTCTTCGCCCCGTGTGTGCCAGCTGTGCAAGAAAAAGTGCAGGAGGAGAAGCCTGAGGTGGGAGTGAAAGCCCAAGAGGAACTCCCAGGGCCTGAAGAGATGAGTGAGATAAAATCCCCAATTGACTTGGGTGCCCCATAATGGTCTTATTGGGTGGGATGCAGCTCCTATGATGGGTGCAGTCCCTGAGCAAATTCCAGCAGTGAGAGGCACCCAGCACCCTGTGAGTTTGGAGGGCAAGAGACACTGGGAGGGTTACCTGCCTCTGTTTGGGCCCATGTTTCACACTGGAGATTGTGAGGGAGAACAGAGAAGATTCCTTTCTGCCAACCTGGGTGGGCTAGGCCAGCTAGTCCTGAAGAAGATGCCCCCAGGTAAAGACTTGTAGCAGAACTTTGATTTGGAGTTTGGGGCAGGAGACAAAGTGGACTGGCTTACAGATTTTTCCCAGGGCAGAGAGTAGGAAGAAAATGGCTACAGCCTGCCATGTGCTGATGAGGAAACAAATCGGTTCCTGGAGAGGAGTCCCAACCCCCTGCAGGCAACAGCAGGGATCAGCTTGGACTAGGAACTCCATGAAGCCCCAAGACAAAGGGCCATGTGGCCAGCCGCATGGTTTGGGGGTGGGGGTTGTGCTTATGGGACTGTGTACTGATGGGACTGTGTACTGATTTGCTGTAGGAATTTTTCTGATGGTTTTAGTATTGCCTTTTGAAATGCTGTTGATTTGTGCTTTGCATGCGTGTGGGATATGAGCAGTTTAATGATTTTTAGGAATTATGTTCATAGTACTGAGGCTGTAAAATTGCTTAAACATGTCAGGAACTCAGTATCTTGGCCACTGCCAAGTTATGAGGACTGGGTAAGCTGTTTGGATGCAGAACTGTGGCCAGGGGCTCCAAGAAAGAGGAGGAAGCCTGAAGAGAGAGTAATTAATTGAAAACTTGCTGAAAGGGATGGACTGTTTTTGTATTTGTGTGGGGATGCTTTGATTTGGATTCCTGCAGTGAGCAGTGGGTTGGACTCGATGGCTTTGTAGGCCCCTTCCAACTCTACTATTCTATGATTCTATGAACTGTATTTCTATGACTATGCTTTTAATGATGTATATTTCAATGTCTTACTAACCTGTACCTGTTATTTCTTTGTAGGAAAAGCTGTTATTCTGTTGTTTGTTTGCAGGTCTGGGACAGACCTTTTTCAGAGAAGGGGGTAGTGTTATGAGTTTGGGGGGGTTGGAATGGATGATCCCTGTGGATCCCCTTCCAGCTTCTGATTTGGAGACTTGCACCTGGGGGAAAAGAAACTCGCTCTGCTGGTCAGGTGAGTCTCTCCTTTGTTAAACAAACAGAATGGCCAGGTAGGATAATGGGATTATCCATTGCCCAGCAACTGGTGAATGGGCCAGGAAGACCCCTTTGTCATTGAAACTCTTCTGGAGAGCATCCCCCCCCTTCCTGGTGCCCAGAAGAGGCTTGTAGTTTTAGTTGTGTCTGGAGAATGCTTGGACACTGGAGGCAGGCAAAGAGACTGGCTCTCTGCACCATGGCATTTGGGGTACCTCCTGTAACATTGATGGAAAAGCTGGATATTGGACTGCTGATGCCTTGAACCCGCTCCATCCTAAGCTCAGGTTGGAATGTGTGTAAATAAATAAACCATATTTCATAAAGACACCGCAGTCTCTGCTGACCTTCTTCCCAAAGGAAACCAAACCCTGGATTAGCGCAGGGACCTCGGAAAACTCACCGCTCGGAGACTGGGGAGGCACGCAACAATATGGCTGAAAGAAGTCTGAGATATCCAGACTACCAAGAATCATTTTAAAAATGAACACTAATGTTGCAACCTTTCCCTTTATGTTCAACAGAATGTTGAGTATGTGAGAAGAACAGAAAATGGGGATGAGTGGTAGAATGGCCTACTGGAGGATGGCATTGCGGGCTGGCTAGCTAGAACCCTGAACAGGAGCACTCCTATTAGGAATTTTTTTTGCAGTGCCCACTTGTGGCAATCCTATACATGACTACTCAGGAATAAGTGAGCCTAGAACTGCAGCCTTCAATGCAACTCAAACACTCCCAGGGAGTTATGAAGTGGCAGATTGATTGCTGCATCCAAAACCCTGCTGCCTCACTCCAGTTAGGGCAGAAGATGGGTGTATGTTTTTTCTTTAATTTTTGGTGTGCCAGTTCCAGGCTGGCACAGCTGTGATGGCCAGATCAGGCCACTTTCAGGGGAGTGGAGTAGCTTAGGTTCTAGTGGGTCCATGGCTGGGTCTGTTCCACCTCTGCCCCATCCTGATAATTTATTTATTTATTACAAAGGAGGAAAGATACATTAATTAATGAGAGATAGGCTGTTACACCATCACCATCTTGGATTGTCCTATTTATTACATGTATGGCACACATTTCCTCCAAGGAGCTCAAGGTGATGTATGTGGTTCTCCCTCTCTACGACAACCCTGTGAGGTAGGTTGGGCTGAGAGACAGTGACCGGCCAAAGGACACCCAGTGATCTTCATGGCTGAGTGGAAATTTGAACCCTGGTCTCCCATGTCCTAGTCCAATATTCTAACCACTAAATGACATTGCTTTGTTTTGAGAACTTATGCTGGCTAGTGCCAGCAACAGCACAATCAGTGGTAAATTCTCATTAGCTGCACTTTTTAGGGGCACAGTGAAGTCTCTCCATCCAGCAGCAGAGCCCCCTGCTAGCAGACAGGCATCTACACCACATGCTAATCCCCTCCAGCAGCAAAGATCATGGGGGGATAGGAGAATTGCTCTCTTAGTTGGTATGCACATGCCAGAGGACTAATTGTGTTAATTCTGTTGAAGCAAAAACAACAGACTGGTGGTACTGAAATGACTAGCAAGTTCATTGATGGTGAAAAGTGGGCTACATAGATATTGGAAATAAATAAATAAATAAATTGTGGCATTAGTTTATGTAGATAAAAGATTTTGCATTATATGTGCATCATGCATGCTCAATGCTACTGTAGTTTTCCAACAAGGATTGGGGTTGTCATTCTCTCAAATGAAACAGGTTAGTTTTTAAGTAGCCATAGCTTAAAATTCTCATTTCCATCACCACACAGTTGTTATGATGTGAGATACAGGCTATGTTGAAAACATTACAGATTTTTGACATGCTCTTTTCCTTTGTGCCCTCTGATATTAGTTTATTTTTCAAATTTATTTGAACAATAGGAACCAAATGACACAATTACATGCACACATTTCCCCCCTAAATGCTTTAACATAATTTATTTACGTTCTATCTGTAAAACTTGTATGAAATACAAAGCATAATTTTGTAGATACCATTTCTCTTTCCTACAACCCTTACTTTAGTTTAAACACTCCAAAAATTCATGATGACTGGGAGACATCTATGGTCGACTTCTATATTGCTAGATCTACATACTAAGCCCACTTCTAATGGGACATCTCAACCCTCTCTTAGATTTTTGTTTTCATCAGGGTGAAAAATCTTACTGAAAAACTGGATTCTGCAGGTTTTAGGCCAAGCCTCAGAATAAGCAAAGCGCAGCTGCCAGCGCTGTGTAGTGATGATCTTATTGCTATTACAAAGAAAACGCAGAGCTTGGAAAAGTTACTTTTTTGAACTACAGCTCCCATCAGCCCAATCCAGTGGCCATGCTGGCTGGGGCTGATGGGAGTTGTAGTTTAAAAAAGTAACTTTTCCAAGCTCTGGAAAATAGACAGCATTTCACAAGATAAACAGTAAAACTCACCTTCTTTCAACAACACTGAAGTATTTTGCTGGTCATTTTCAAAGCTTGTTCTAATTTTCACTGTGTCTGTCTCTGCTTCTGACATCTACACAGCAAGAAGCAAGATAATACTAGTTAGTCTGAAGTTTTAGAGCAATGTTGAACATTTTGGAAACAATCCTTGCAAAGTTAAAATACTCTGTCACAATGATTTCAGTGAGAGAGTTAAGCATATGATCTAACAGTGCAATCCTATACATGCCTATTCAGAAGTCCCATTGGGTTCTGTGGAACTTACTTGCTGGTAAGCAGAGATAGGACTGAAACCGTAATTATCTCCCATTGTAATCAGTGGAAGGTGCAGTGTAATCCTAAACATGTTTAC
Organism: Rhineura floridana; assembly: GCF_030035675.1. Lineage (NCBI taxonomy): Eukaryota > Metazoa > Chordata > Lepidosauria > Squamata > Rhineuridae > Rhineura > Rhineura floridana. The sequence continues at coordinate 175,000,506 of NC_084482.1, read as the reverse complement.
TCAAAAGTAAGTCCCACTCGGTCCAGTATGGTCTCCTCCCTAGTAACTGTGTTTAGGATGACAGCCTTATATCACACAACCCTATGCATGTCTACTTAGAGGAAGCTCCGAGTTCAATTGGACTGATTTACAGATATGTGGGTGGTTTTCAATGCTAGTCTTACTCAGAGGAGACCCACTGAAGTTTCGACATGATTAATTTAGGCTCATTAATTTGAGCTGGTCTACTCTGAGTAGCATTTCATTGAATACAACCCAATGTGTACAGGATTGCAGCCTGAAGTGCTTAGCTTTGGATGGGTTGTACTCATTATCTACATTTACATACTGAGATGTTTATGCCATGTTAAATAAAGAGCATTTGTCCTTATTTTTTAAATACCCTGTGTGCTGTAAGATCTCTTACATTAAACTAATATGCTTTTTCACAGTGCTTTATTAATATTACATGCGTTCTTCAACGGCACTCCTATCAATTTTACGTTGAGTTGCATTAATACTATTCATGAGTAAATTACAGCACACAGATATGCTGTGCTTGGGTATGATGTATCCCTAAGCCTATTTAATGTGATTCTAAATAGCAATAAAACAAGCTATTAAAGTGCTCACAAATATCAATAAACAGAAGTTCAGCAAAAGTGTAACCAAAATTTTCTTTACTGCTACTCACAGTCATTTATCTCTCCTAATGAAAATCGTCAGCCTCCAAAGAATGCAAAATTACAGTACCTGGGACTGTTATGTGTGTACATTAGCCTGCTGAGTATTATCTGGATTTCCTATTATAGCTTCCCTCCACGGATTGCTAAGAAAAAATAATAATACTGGGCTGTCCAGTCTTCTTCTAACTGATTTTCATCTTCTCAGAGTCCAGTTAGCTCAAACATTGCCATAGAATTACTGTATATTCCAAGCAAAAGAGATGAAGATAATGAGGTCCAGGAGCTTTTGTTAGTCCTCCTTGCAGACTCCCAGGTTGTATAATGTCCAGCATGCCCTTACACAGACTAAACTAAAAAGATGAGCAGGGCACTCTCTCTTTCCCCTCCTGTGTAGTGCTAGATTTGACCTGCAGCCTGTATCAGCCAACTTAGTGCTAAAATGTTTTTTAAATAAAATAAAATAAAAATCCTTCCTAGTTATAAAGTTGGATATTTGACAAAACTACATAGTGATGGAAAGAACAGTCCAGACTAAAGACTGCAATTCATCTGGCAATAATTCTGTATAAAGAAAAAAGGAAAAGGCATGTGATTGGCTGTGCCAAATCAGAATGTTCTTGACCAGGTGCACAATCTGTGGCCCATATGATTTTGCCGGACTACAGGTCCCATCATCCCTGACTGCTGGTTATTCTGGCTGGGGCTGATGGGAGTCAGAGTTTGACAACATCTGGAGGGCCACAGATCCCCAGCCCTGGTTTTGACTGAAGTTACAGTTAACAATGGACATGCAGTGCTTGTTTGAACAACTGTCTGAGAAACTGTTCAAGTACCAAGCTATTGTTTATTCACATGACACCACTGAAATCAAGTCTGCAGCTGGACCTGGTGTGATTTATATCCAAACTCCCTCCATATGAACATAAGAAGCCACCTTATATTGAATCATTATAGTTAGACCAGTGAACTATCTATTGAGGCTGGCAATGGTCCCCCAAATCGGCTGACAAAAGACTTTCCCAGACCTGCTTTTTTAGACACTTTCCTCTTGAATGGCTCTTCTGCATCTTACACTGAATTATCGTCCCTCCTCTTCATTATAATCTTGATTCATATGCATTGACTTTTTGGTCTTGTAAATGTGGCTTGAGTGGCAAGTTGGCCTAGGATGGCCATGTGTCCTATTTTACAGTCCTCTGTTTGAAGTCATTCTCTTTTTCCTGGTTGTCTGGTCCCAATCTGGTTTAAAGTTAAAAAAAAAAACCAAGAAGGGAGAGCAGAGACTTTGACATTGCTCATTAGCCCTTGGACAGCAGACATAGCATGCCACCAGGTCACAGACTTCCTTAATATGGTGAGATGTATTTCTCTTTAAGTTATAATAATTATTTCTAAATTTGCATCTAACCACATGGATTGCACATGCAAATTTTACACAAAACTTTGCACTCTTTTCTCCTTTTTTGGGGGTGGTGCATCACCCCCCCCTTTTTTTGATGATGTACAAGAACATAAGAAGTGCCCTGCTGGATCAAGCCAAACACCCATCTAGTCCAGCATCTTCTTACAGTGGTCAACCAGATCCCTATGGGAGCTTTTATCTTCCATTAATTTGTCTAACTGAATAAATAAAATAATCCTCTTTTAAAGCCATCAAAGTTGGTGGCCATCACTACCTCTTGCTAAGTGGCCACATGTTAAAGCTATCATCTCCAAGACACTGACCAGGTCTTCCCCACTCACATTTCTACATTGTGCAATCTAAGACTGGCTCTAGTGTGCCTCCATTGCCCTGGCCCTGAGCTTCAAACATGATGAAAGGGAGCCCCAGTTACTCTCTCTCATCCTCCTGCCCCTCCACCCTATAAAATCCACTGCTGATGGGTGGACAGGACCTCCTCACTTATAGGAGGGAGGGAGAGGAGAAAAATGTAACTATGTCAGTAGCAGCATGGACAGAGGAATCAGAATTGCATCTGGGGAGAAGGAAGGGGCAGGAGCAATTAAATCCTGCTGAGCCCGTCAGCTGTCCAGTTGTGTTGCTTGTTACTGCCAGGCCAGGTGTAACCCTTGAATTTATCTGATCAAATTTTGGAAAGGTCACAAATTCAGTTGGACTTTCATGCAGCTCATGTGACTAAAGGCATGGATGAGTATGGGGCTAGGGCGGAGCCATTAACAGTCACATGGGCAGGGAGGGAGGGGCTTGTAGAGAGAACATAAAGGGAGCACTCCTCAGCTTTACTTCAGTCTAGTTGAAGAGCTTCCCAAACTGGATAGCTCTTTTGCCTCCACAGCTCAAGGACTTTCCTGAACTGTATTCTGTGGGCTAGTTTAAAACCAGCTGTTGGGAGCTTTTACCATACTTCCTTCTAGTATCTGAACCTTAGACAAAAAAATGGGAGGGAGGTTGAAAGCACACACTTTGCATTCAAGAAAAAGAAAATTAAAACTTTAGAAAACACACCATTTGGCTTAGCTCCATTAAATTTGATAAGAAAGAGGTTTAAAAGTAAAATTCATCCAGTCCTATTGCACTCTTTAGCCAGAACATTGGAAGCAATGGCCTTACTGAAAAATTGCATAAAATTCTGGTTGGTCATTTTTCATCTTATGGATATAGGTAAATTGGCTAGGGGCTTAGTATTTTTAAAAAAAGCTGAGAATTAAGTGAGCCTTAACAAATCTCAGCTATAGTAGCATTTGGCTACATACAAAACCTGCTCTGCTTCAGTAGCTTAGTTTAATATTTTATATCGTATGATATTCTGTCCAGTTTCTTCCACTTATTGATGCTGCCTTTCCTCTTCCTCCTCCTCCTATCATCTCCTGTAACACATGACTCCTCCTCAGAGGTCAAATTCAAGGTCATATATAGTGGGCTGATCTTCTGATCTCTTCAAAATTCAGCAGAAGCTGAACCAAGTGTAGCATATGTCTAAGCAGTCACCATATAGAAAACAAATACCAGTTCTTCTGCATAAAGGTGAGTTTTGTAACTATTTATCATAAAATAAATTCAGTGTTATCTTCCTGCAATATTTACAAAATCCTTCATAGTATTTGTCACCCAATATTGTAATCCAAGATCCATGTACTGAAGTTTGTCCAATAAATAATAACATATTCCTTTTGTTATTACAGCATCTTCTTCTACTCTCGCATCACATCATTCTCACTCACAGGAAAAATATTTTTGGTGTGTGTGTGTGTGTGTGGATTATTTATTTATTTAACTTCATGGGCAGCATATTATCTTTGGTTAGTAGTAATGAGTGTGTGTAGTGAAAAGATTAGAACTGCTGAATTTTTAAATTGTATTTCGAATAATTTTTTTTTTGAGAGCCAGTGTGGTGTAGTGATTAAGGTGTTGGACTACGACCTGGGAGACCAGGGTTCGAATCCCCACATAGCCATAAAGCTCACTGGGTGACTTTGGACCAGTCACTGTCTCTCAGCCTCATGAAAACCCTACTCACAGGGTCGCCATAAATTGGGATCGACTTGAAGGCAGTACAGACAGAACAATTAGTGGAGACACAAGCCTATATTTATATATGTACCCACAGGACTCTCTCTCTCTCTCTCTCTCTCTCTCTCTCTCTCTCTCTCTCCTTGTCCAGTATCAGCAATTGATCAAGTGAACCAGATTGAGTTGATGGGTTATAGCCATGGTATACAATAACCTGGTCCTAAGCACACTTACTAGGAATTAAGTTACATTTAAACAAACGGAACTTAATTCCACATTCCACTGATGTAACTAGAACTAAATTCCAAGCAACTGTTTAGGATTTCCAAGTAATGACAGATCCTACTCTCTTCTGTCAAGTGACAACAGAGCATAGGAATAGAATCAGACCCTTCCATTGCTAGAGGACTTTTTGTCTTCTTGCTGTGTGTTTAGAAACAGATATTGGCCTGGTTCAGAGGTAATGCTAAATTACCACAAGTGTTATGTGCATGAGCCTAGGATGTGTACACGTCTTCCTCTGCTTTCTTCCTTGGGTGCGGCCATGAGGAGATCAGAAGCTTTCACTTCCATTTTTGATTAATCACAGTTCATCATTATGTCTGAATTGTCAACTATGGTTAATTTTTTCTATGGTTTAGAGAGAAACAAGCCAAATGCATAAACTACAGTTTAAACTTGACTTGTTGCCATAAATCATGGGTGGGGAGCTCCAAACTAGATGCAATGTCTGCTGAAAACTTGAAAAGTTTGGTTTGCTTTTGGCAGCAAATGGAAGCAGCCCTGAATGCAAATTGCACTGCACACTGTAAGGCTCCCAATTGTCCCTTTGCAAAAACAGCTACAATTCAATGCTGTTTACATGTGGTGCTGAATGCAAGCTTTTGGCCAGAGTCAGATTTACCTAATGCCATATGACATCAGGTGATTGAAAAGTGGCCAGCCCTGCCCATCTTTGAAATATGGCCAGCGGCCATATTGGCCATAATGTGATCTAGCCTGCCACACTGAAAATGAATCCACACCCTGTTCTAAACCATAGAAATGCTAACCACAGTTTTGGTTTGGAGGTAACAATAAACCATGGTTAGTGAAACAAAGAAGTATTTATTTATTTATTTAATATCCTGCCCTTCCTTCCAGAAGGAGCCCAGATCAGCCAACAAGTGACAAAACAATTTAATTTTTTAATAAAACATCTTACAAACATGTTAAAAGCTTATACATTCCTCCTCAACGCCAACACAACACCAAAGAGGAGATGGGAAAGTGAGCTGACAAATCTGCTAGAATCAATATTTTAAAAGCCTTGCTGCCTCCAGTTCCTGCCTCCATTTCCACTGGCCATGCTTAAGCTTACCTTTGCTGCATGTCATGTCAGTCCTATTTGATAGTTCTAGGTGAAAAAAGTCATATCTGTGCCCTATTTAGAATATATTCACTAATAGGCAAAAAAAACCACCCTTGCGGTTTAAGAACGTACCAATAACTAATAGACATTTCTATTAAACTTTAATAAGCAGGGAAATTGGGCAGCTATAGTGAATGCACCAGGGAAGCAGGAGACCTGACCTCCATTCTGAGATATTGTACTGCCCTACAAATCTGTAAAAATTCAAACACAATTTTGGTAGCTCTTTCACAGTCCAATCCACTTCCTGTACAGCTTAGAAGAATTTGATAACATGTGCCTCTGAGCATATGGTGAGTGGTTGGAGGAGGAGAGGAGGAAGGGTAGGGAGGAAGGCAGAAGGGATAGGGAGGGAGGAGAGGAGATTGGGTGGGTGGGCACTGGGAAGAGGAAAAGCCTCTTTCCAAAAGGAAAACATGGTTAACAGTATTATTATTTTGGGGGTTTCCCCCCACCTTTTTAATTCTACAACAGACACATGTAATCTTCCATCCTAATTTAAACCAAACCTGTCCCTAGCCACATCCACACCAGACATTTATTCCACTTTACACAGTGGCTTCTGTTTAAACATGGCTTCTCCCAAAGAATCCTGGGAAGTGTAATTTGTGAATGGTGATGAGAGTTGCTATGAGAGTTGCCCTATTCCCCTCACAGAACTATAATCATCAGAATTCTCTGGGAAGACGGGTTGATTGTTAAACCACTCTGGCCACTGGAGCTCTGTCAGGGGAATAGGAGTCTCCTAACAACTCTCAGCATCCTTCATAAACTACACTTCCCAAGATTCTTTGGGGGAAGCCATGACTGTTTAAAGTGGAATAAATGTCTGGCATGGGTGTGGCCCTCTGATTAGCCAATCCAAACAGCTGTTAGTCTAGCTTTTAGAACACTGACAATTGCTTCTTTGAATTCATTTCAATTGGTTTGAAATGAGCTTATGGGAAGCAGTAGAATGGCATGGGGGTATTTTCAATTTAACACGGTGGAATGTGAAAAATCCATGCTGGCTATAACATACAGCCATTCTTGTGACTCTATAATACTAATATGGAAAGCAAATATGTGAGTGGGGACATGCTGAGTAGCATCAGCACATAGAACACAAACATCTGCAGTGAGGGAATGTCTGTAGGTTTCCAGATCACATGGAAGCCTTCACACATACTGCTGTTGTGCATGCAAAGGCTCCCTAACTGCAGATGTTTGTGCTGGTGGCATGGCTACTCAGCACAGCCCTGTTCATGTGTTGGTCTTACACATGAGTATGATGTGATGATCCTCTATTATTGTATATATGGTAAGTGCTGTTTGTATAGGAGATACATGGTAAGTGGAATGTAAGAGGAAGGGGGAGTGAATGGGCAGTAGAATGCTGGATGATTGGCTGAATGTTTAAAATGGCTGACAGTATAAAAGGAAGAGTGACAGTGGAATCTGAGGGAGAGAAGAGAAAGAGTGGGTTGTTTGGTGGGTTTGAGAGAGTGGTTTGTCAGGAGAGCATGGAGAAGGAGGGGGGTGGAGTTTGGATTAGTATTAGATAAAACCATATGCTTATGTGCCTTATGAAGAAATCTTGTTAGCTTGTTATCTGTGTTATTTAATAAATACTTAATTTGGTTTACCAAAGGCCTGATCCTTGGCTGGGGTTTCACAGACCAGAAGGGAGGGTGAGGTAAATACCAAGGCTGAAGGATAATATGGTGGCAGCGGGGAAGGGAAGAATAACACCACAAGTATTCAGAGCAAACCAGAATTATAAGCAGTCTGAGTAAATCAAAGGGATTGGGGACAGCTTAAGCACTCAGTCACAGAGGTAACCAGATTGAAGGAGACTCAGGCAGAGCCTCTGGGAATACTGGTTATAGGACGTGACTGGTGGTGCTGCCTAGCAGGGGGATCTGTTGAGATCTGTGCTAGAGCGGGGAGAGAAACCATAAGAGAGGACGGTCCAGACTGGTGGAGTCCCTGGTGGTGCCTAGAGACAGGCAGTAACCACGAGCAGGTAGGAGCCTGACAGGGAGAGCCAGGGAAGGAAGCCTCACATATGACAACTGAACTTTGTCAACTTTATGCATCTGATGAAGTAGGTTGCTAAGGTTCATGCCAGAATCTCTATGGTCTAGGACTTTTTGTCTCCCAGAGCTTTTTGTTATCTACATGTTTTGACACTCTCCCAAGTCATTTTATAACAAATATCTAAAATCTCAAGCGTATTTATACATTTTAAAAGGTATAGAGGGCATCCTCTGTATACAGTGCCCACAGTGTAAGAGCAAACTATTTTCTCAAAATGAGAAGGGGTACAAGGGGAGATAAGGGGAGTATGCCATCCCATTCCAATGGGCTGCCAGAGAAAAAAGGTGCAATGGCTCAATATCAAGCTTATCTTTTGGTGGAGAGGAGAGAGAGAGGGAGGGAGAATGTTGCCCAACTTTCCTGTGCTAGAAAAAAAAGATTGAAGTCTTCAAGGTCACATCTACAACATTATACATTTAAAGCATTCTTATACCACTTAACAATAATGGCTTCCCCCCAAACATCCTGGGAACTGTAGTTTATTAAGGGTGCTGAGAGTTGCAGCTCTGTGAGGGGTCTTCTAACAGCACCCTTGACAAACTGCAGTTCCCAGGATTCTTTTGGGGAAGCCATGTCTGAACCTCTGCAATGTATACCATTAATTTACTTTATTTCCTTTTTGGATTTTTTTTACATATTCTTTGCCAGCAATCCATTTTTACAGTAGCATACTGTATATTATCTGAGCTCTTCCCCCCCCAAAAAAAGAGTTTTGTGTTGTTGTTTTAATTAAAGCCAAGTTCCAATCAGCTGCATCTTACTTTATGACTAAAGAAAGACTGATTCATGCACAAATCCCTGTCTGGGTGATAGAGTCACATTTCTCTCACATTGGCCTTCTGTTATAAATTCATATGAACTGAGGGTAATAGCAAAGAAGAACGTCAGAAATATTTCCAGTTTAAAGTGAAGTACATTAATGATTCATTTTCTTCCTCCTATCCACAAACATTTTCTAAAAGCTTTTCCCCCCTTTTTTCTTGTTATTTCTTTTACTTATTATTAAGGTATGTCTCTCTCTACACAGGTTTATTTTGTTTTTTGCATCATTACAGTGCACTCATGCCCATCTACTCAGAAGTAGATTCCCTTGAGTTCAGCACAGTTTACTTCCAGGTAAGTAACTCCAGGGTTTAGGGACGCCACCTAAATTGCTTTATTTTAGATAAAGCAGGATATCAATGTTTCTTTATCCTAACTAATATTTTAAAAGTTAGTGGAAAAAGAGGATTGCCATAATTCCTTTCATTAAAATATATTAACACTGAAATATTAAAAGATCTCCCAAAGAATGCTATCTTACCAGCATGAATATTTAGGACTTTTACCCCAACATCCTTCACAAAGTTTAATTAAGAGCCATCAGGCATATCTTCTCAGATGGGCCTACAGCCCACCAAGCCACCAAACCCTGCCACTTTATATTTACTCAAAATTGTTTCACCTTTGGGGAGAACATATATCTCCACATCAATGGCTCTGCAATGGGCACTCACATGGGTCCACAGTGGTTAAGCTGCTATGACTGAAACAGGTTTAAAATGCAAAAGTGTACACACTCAGAGGTTTGGGTTTTTTTTCCTAATCAGGGTTTGCAAACTGGTTTTGTTCAGTTTTTGTTCTTCCTCTAACCAAGTCAAAGTGGTGCCCATGGGCACAGTAGTGCTTTTGAGGGCTTCTGTCCTCCATGAAGCCTCAGAGCCCCCTTCCTCAGGATCCTTGTGGATCCCCATAATTTTTACAAGGGATCCCATCAAAACCACCATCAAATCATGTCACCTCTGAGTCCACAGATTGATTTATAAGATTTCTTACCTGCCCTTCACCACAAAGTCCCAGGGCAGGTTAAAACAACATAATATACAATTATAAAAACAGAGAAAACGGTTACAATTATAAAACTAGTTAACCATTCTAAATGGAACACAGCAGATGTATTCTGTAATATGTTGGTATTTTTGTTGTCATGCTATATAAAATCATGCTGTGGATCAATTTTTGTTGGTGGTAGTGTGATATATACAAAATGTGTTGCTTTTGCAGAATGCTTTATAAGTTTGTCCAGACTAAAAAGTTGAAATAGCTCCTGATGCAGTGTTTTATAGAATATGACTTTGTGTAGATTGTAGTTAAAAGTTGCTAGAAAAATAATCTCATAAGAACTCAGTTAAGCAGGATAGACATAGAGAAGTAAGACAGTTGGTAACGAAACTAAGAGGCAAGCAAAAATAGACGTAAGTAGCAGGAAACAGGTGCAACTTAGACAGTTTGTGGTTAGATTCTGCTTCGCTTGACAAACATAGAAGGGGTTTTTTCTTTGACTAATGTAAGGAGGGGGATATTAAGAGGGAGGAGATATACCAAATATGGGTAATAATAAATATGAGTATGGGGGAGTTAAAATGTGGGTAATGGGAGATGTAAACAGGGGCGGGACTTCATGTGACATGAATAGGCGGCTCGGATAGGCTGTAAACCCTGGAGTACTCGACCAATGAGGAAACAGGGGAGGGAACAAAGCGGCTGGACTATAGGATAAAAGATCTGTACCAATGTCACTTGGGTGTGCCTACCTAGTGGACACCCGCTCTTGCAAGAACGTTTAATAAATTTAAATTGCTGCTTCACAAGTGTCTTTGTTGTGGGTCTCTTAAAGAACCTTTGATTCTTTGTTTATAACAGTAGTGGTGCTCACAAGCACTGGCTCTGCAATATTTACTGTTCAGTCTACCAATCTAACCTTTAATTTCATTGTGGTTTTGGGGGGACCCCATATAAAATCATCTAAATTCAAGAGAATCATTTTAATTCTACTGGAACTGACTTGTAGCCAAACTTCATGAAAAAGCTGTGTGTGCGTGCACGTGTGAGCACAGACACGTGCACAAACGGACATATACTTTCTTCTGTCTTTTCAGAGCAGTAAGGTAGCAGGTGTATACTTACTGATAGCTTCCCAGCCCCCCACGACCTAAAATTGCTACTCATCAGCACCAGCAGGTCACATAACAGAGATACAGACATAGGGAACAAACTCTGTGTGTAGATATAAAACTTAGATGCTAACTGTGCCCCCATGTCTACTATGGTTCCATTATTACAAAACCTAATTAACATCACAAACAACTTCAGGGACTCTTTCACCTTCTCGCCCTTCCTCCCAGTAGGAGGAACTTTTATCACACTACATGTGATGTGAAGTCAGTGTTATCAACACAATTGTTTTTTAAGCATGGCCACAAAATAATGTCATTATTCCTGTCTGTCCTTTTCTGCATTCATTTCCTTCTGACCACACTGATTAGAGGCCTTCCTTGACCTGCCCCCACCATGTACATATAACTGCAACTCAGGATAACATTTCATGCATCATCTGGCAAAGTGGACTCTAGTCCCACAAAAGCTTATGCCATAATAAATTTGTTACACTTTACGGTGCCACAAGACTGGTGTTGCTTTTGCTGCAAGAGACTAAGACCACTATCCCTATGGAAATTATATTGAAATAACAATTGAAATAGGAAAGCCATGGTGCAGTTCAAATAGTCCAACTTTTTCTCATGTAAATAGAAATGGGCCATCACTTATTCCTTCCTCTGAGTTGGTGAAGGTAAAAAACATGAAAAGTTGTAAAAGGAATGAATTACTAAATTAACACAATGACCATGACCTAGTGAAGGGCATCTTTGAACTGCAGTAAAACAGATATGTATAGGAGAGATACTGTGTTCTTTAGTTTTAAAAAATTAATTGAGTGAACATATAAAACTGCCTCCCACTGATTCATGTCACCAGCCCATTTAGCCCAGGACTGTTTGCTCTGGCTGACAGCAGCTCTTCAAGTTTTCAGGCAGAGGTCTTTCTCTTCATCTGCTCTTTGAAAGTTGAGATGCAGGGATAGCTTCTGCATGCAAAGCATATGTTCTACTACTTCAGTAGATATCGCACTCTGCACCAATTTGTTTGACACTTGGCAGGCTTTATCTTCTTAGAATATAGTACTATGTCTGCAAACTTCATCTAATTTTGCCAAAAAATAATGGTGTCTTAGCCATTTTTAAAAGTTCCCCATAACAGTGAATGGAGAGACACAGAGCTTCAGTTTTTTTTGAAGTGAGGTTTTGATTTGGATCAGAGGCAAAACAGGGGGGGGGCTCTGAAGTGGTCTGAGTGGATGTGAGCCAGTTTCCTAAATGGGTCCAAACTGAATCCTGTGTTTGATGTACATCTCTGGTTTAGTATTTGTTCAGCAGTACTATTTTCTGGTAATTCTGCTTGAGGCACACCATAGTCTATATCAATCTGAGTCTAAAAGTCCTTTCAGTATCCTTGCTGTCAATGTTCCTGGTCTACAGAAGAAGCCACCTAATGGACAGCATCATCCATTTTACAAGCTTTTTTTTAAATAGGTGGACAATATTTGAAGCGTGCATTTTAGAATATCTGCTTAGCTATTTGTCTAAATATCTTTTAATAACGGGTGGAAATTCAGAGTTAACTATATTAACTCTGGGGGAGGGAGGTTTAAACGTAGCGGTAACAACTAGTAAAGATTAGTGCATAGTAAGAGGAAATGGCCCCTCTAGGATGCACACCTTAACGTGATGAGGGGGTTTGAGAGTGTATTTTATCACCCTATTTATTTAATCTATATGCAGAACATATCATACGGAAAGCAGGATTGGACCAAAATGAAGGAGGTGTGAAAACTGGAAGGAGAAATATCAATAATTTAAGATACGCAGACGATACCATACTACTAGCAGAAACCAGTAATGATTTGAAACAAATGCTGATGAAAGTTAAAGAGGAAAGCACAAAAGCAGGACTACACCTGAATGTCAAAAAGACTAAAGTAATGACAACAGAAGATTTATGTAACTTTACAGTTGACAATGAGGACACTGAACTTGTCAAGGATTATCAATACCTTGGCACAGTCATTAACCAAACTGGAGACAATAGTCAAGAAATCAGAAGAAGGCTAGGAATAGGGAGAGCAGCTGTGAGAGAACTAGAAAAGGTAATCAAATGCAAAGATGTATCACTGAACAATAAAGTCAGGATCATTCAGACCATGGTATTTCCGATCTCTATGTATGGATGTGAAAGTTGGACAGTGAAAAAGGCGGACAAGAGAAAAATCAACTCATTTGAAATGTGGTGTTGGAGGAGAGCTTTGCGGATACCATGGACTGCAAAAAAGACCAATGATTGGGTGTTAGAACAAATTAAACCAGAACTATCATTAGAAGCCAAAATGATGAAACTGAGGTTATCCTACTTTGGACACATCATGAGAAGACATGATTCACTAGAAAAGCCAATAATGCTGGGAAAAACAGAAGGGAGTAGAAAAAGAGGAAGGCCAAACAAGAGATGGATTGATTCCATAAAGGAAGCCACAGACCTGAACTTACAAGATCTGAACAGGGTGGTTCGTGACAGATGCTCTTGGAGGTCGCTGATTCATAGGGTCGCCATAAGTCGCAGTCGACTTGAAGGCACATAACAACAACAAGAGGAACTGAGGGAACAACTCTAATGGGGCCCAGTAATAGTCTCCATAAAAATATAGGAAGGATGCCAGGATGTAAATCACATGGTCAGATGTCTGTATACTAATGCCCAGAGTATGGGAAACAAACAGGACAAACTTGAAGTGTTAATACAGGAAAATAAATGCAATTTGATAGGTATAACTGAAACTTGGTGGGATGACTCTCATGACTGGAATACAGCAACTGAAGGATATAACTTGTTCAAAAAGAACAGCTGGAATAGAAAGGGAGGCGGAGTCGTGCTATATGTTAAAAAAATATATCACAGAAATACAGGAGGATGACTTTGTCAGCTCTACTGCGAGTATCTGCATTAAAATAAATGGGGCAACAAATAAAAGGAACATGGTGGCTGGCGTCTACTACCAACCACCCAATCAAGGAGAAGACGAGGATAAAACGTTTGAAAAGCAAATTGCCAATGTATTGAGGAGGCATGATGTAGCAGTAATGGAGGACTTCAATTACCCCGATATCTGTTGGGAGACAAATTTTGCCAAACGTGGCCCCTCCAAGAAATTCCAGACTTGTGTTGGAGATAACCTTCTCCTACAGAAAGTGGAGGAAGCAACTAGAGGATCAACTATCCTTGACTTGATTCTAACCAACAGAGATGACTTGGTGGATGAAGTGGCAGATCCGGGAACTCTGGGGGGAAGTGACCATGCTATACTTGATTTTAAAGGAAACAAAAGCTGAAAGTAACCATATGTGTAGCCTGGACTTCAAGAAAGCCAATTTTAATAAACTCAGAACAATAGTAAGGTTCAATGGCAAGTAACCCTAATGAGAAAAGGAGATGGGTTGGAGTTTCTAAAAAGGAAAATTCTAAAGGCACAACAAGGAAAAAAAGAGGGAAGATAGCAGAAGAAGCCAATGTGGCTTCACATAAAGCTTAGAATGACTGAAAACAAAAAAGACACGTACAGTAAGTGGAAGGCAAGCCAGATCACAAAGGTACAGACAGGTAGCACGGAATGCAGGGATGGAGTCAGGAAGTCTAAAGTGGAGAGTGAGCTGAGGTTAGTGAGAAATGCCAAAAGCAACAAAAAAGCCTTCTTTAGGTGCATCCATAATAAAAGATGGAGAAAAGAAATGATACAGCAACTCAAGGAGGATGGGAAAATGATAACAGATGACAAAAAAAAGGCAGAAGTGCTCAATTCCTACTTTGGCTTGGTCTTCTCCCAAAAGAGGGTCTATGACCCTCCTGGCAAACATGAAGCTGAAGGGGCAGGATTGCAGCTTGAAATTGATCAATGAATACCTAATCACTTTGAACAAGTTCAAATCTGCAGGGCCCAATTAACTGCATCCTAGAGCAATGAAGGAACTGGCTGAAGAACACTCACAACCACTGCCTATTATCTTTCCAAAATCATGGTGGATGACTAGTGCCTTATGACTAGAGGAGGGCTGATGTTGTCCCTATTAAGAGCCAAAAGGAGGAACCTGGGAACTATAGATCAGTCAGCCTGACATCAATCCCTGGAAAAAATCTGGAGCAGATTATGTTGCGTGTGCGTGTATAGATCATACAAGGATGGAATCCAAGAGTCGCATAGAACAGGAATAAGCCAGGCCAGGCAAGTTTCTTGTAAGAGTCTTTACTAGGCAAAGACATTAGACACAGTTCTCTTCACAGACAGCTTTTCCCCCCACACTGAGCTTTTCCAAGCATCCCACCTTATCAGGCTTCCCAGCCAGCTACTGACCTTGGCAAACTTGGCGCTCTGTTCTCACAGCTTAACCCTTCTGCTTCAGGTTTCACTCTCTTTGCTAAAAACCCTGTCTGTGAGTCTCACAGCCTGCTTCACTGACCAACAGCCCCCACCTGAGACTCACAGATTACAAAACTTCATTGTTCATTATTACATTTCTATAATATTAACTTTTCATTACAATACATATCAGTACATGGTTTGTTTTCTTACAGTTTCTATTTACATTTTTCAATTCAGTTCTTGTTTATTTCTTTATTCACACAGGTTTTACAGAGTCATTTTTGTTCACTTTCATTTGATAATACATTTATATTTCATTCCTCAACACAAAACTTCCACATGAGATCCATTGTTTCTTTATCTATTGGTCCTTCTTTTTCCCATTCTACTGGATATTTATCTGTTTCATCATTCTGTTGTGTAACATTAAATGTGAATCTCTGAGGTGGTTGACCTTTCGTTTTTCTTTCTGACCTTCTAACATTATCTATTTCCATTTCTTCCTCACTCTCTATTTTACTTGGACCTGCACCTGTTCCTGCACTTGTACTTGGCATTTCTGTATCCTGCATTGCCATGTCTTCACTTCTCAGCCTTTTTACAGTACGTTTGCCACTGTGTATTAGATCAGTCAATGCAGTTCTTAATAGAATTTGCTGCCCAAAAGGAACATCTGCTGCTTCCTGCTTGCTTGCACTATCTAGGATAACTGTTTGACTGTCTCTCCAAGGTTTATCTATCACCTTTATGCTTCTGCTTAACACTACTTGTTGTTTCTCAGGCAACCAAACTCTATAATATGAATTCTGAAATCCCAAAATGCATCCTGCCTGAGCTCTTGAGCCTAATTTACCATGCCTTTTCTGTTTTGCAATATGTACCCAGCATTTTGCCCCAAAACGTTCTATGTGTTTCACCCTGGGTTTTCTTCCAGTCAGTTTCTCATAGGGAGACATGCCTATTGTTCTGTGCATGAGACGGTTCTGAATATAAACAGTGTACAGAATACATTCACCCCAATAAGTGTTATTCATATCTGCATCTGCTAGCATGGCCCTCATTGAATCCTGCAATGACCGGTTCCTCCTCTCTGCAGTTCCGTTGGAGGATGGGCTGAAGGGAGCAGTGAGACTCTGTATTATTCCCTTCTTTTCCAAATATGTTTTAAATGAATTACTGGTAAATTCCCCACCTTGATCTGATTTGATATTTTTGATAACAATCCCATATTGTGTCTCTGTTCTCTGTATAAATGCCTTCAATTTCTCTTCTGCTTCACTTTTCTTTTTCAATAAGAATACATGTGTAAATCTGGAGAAGTCATCCACAATCACTAAATAAAACCTTGGTCCACCTTTTGAACACTGGAAAGGTCCAGCCAAATCCACATGTATGAGCTGATAGGGTTCAGTGGTCGTGCTTTCACAGCTCTTATTTACTGGAGTCACAGTCATTTTTGTTTTATAGCATACTTCACACTCATCCAGATGCTCACAATGTGTTAATTTCAAATCTTGACTATGCTTTGGGGTGTTTTGTACCTTTTCGAAATGTGCGTGTGCTAATTTTCTGTGCCATTCATGTAAACAATTATCATGTTTATCTTTATTAACTCCTATCCAGGCACACGTGGGTTTATCAAGATTGCACTCAACCATAAACATTTGGTTCTGTAATTTCCCTTGCATGCATATTTCACCATCCTTTCTCACAAAACATCTATCCCCTTCAAATGTAACTTTGCAACCTATTTGAGCCAATTTTCTTACTGATAGAATGTTGTATTTTAAACCAGAAACCAATAACACATCTGTTAATATAGTTCCTAAATTACTCAACCTGAGCGTGCCTTTTGCAATCGTGTCCTGAGTCGATCCGTCAGCCAGATAAAGCTTCTCCTGCACCGGCTTTGAAGTGTAAAATAAACTAGAGTCTGTGATTAGGCAATTAGACGCTCCACTGTCGAGAAGCCACTTAGAGTTAATGAGTTTATTGTCCTCCTTAGTAACAAAGTTCACGCTTGTTCTCTGACTTCCAAAGTCCCTGTTATTCCTCTTCTTTAAACAATGTCTCTGTATATGTCCACGGGACCCACAAAAATAACATATTTTATTCTCTTGCCTGCTTCTTTGATTTTGTTGTTGTTGTACAGCCACAGTCTCTTTTAACTCTGTTTTCTTATTCTCTTGTCTTCTATTCCACTCTTGTTGAAGTTCTGTTCTACAAAGTCCAAATTCAGATGTCCGTCGGGTAAAGTTTCCAGACTAGAGACCAGGACATCCCATTTTTGATCAAATGAAGATAACAGTATATAGACCATCTGAATGTCACTATGATGCACTCCTCTATCTTGCAGCTCAGCATTTAATCTACGAAATTCAGCCAGATGCTCTGTCATAGTCACTTCATCTGTAAAATGCATCTGATAAAGTTTCCGTGCTAAACACAGCCTGCTCCCCACAGTTTGCTGCACATGAGCAGCTCTTAGCTTCTCCCACATCTGATTAGCTGTCGGCTCATTACTCACCAGCAACAGTTGAGAATCAGACAGCCCCAGAGTAATAAAAGCCTTCGCTTTCTCGTCTTTCTTCAACCACGCTGCTGAAGGAGCTGCCGGAGGGGGTTTTTCTACGACATCATTCAAATCCTCTTTAATCAGAACTGCTCTCATTCTCCATTTCCAGCTGGAGTAGTTTACAGCATTCAGTCTCTCCATCGGCGTCCCGGATAACAGGTTTCCAGCCATGTTGCCCACTCTTACTTGCCTCTTACTTGCACTTTGTTTCTCTCTGCAACAACGTCACGTTAACGACTCTCGAACCCGTTACCTTGTATGATAAGCTGGGCCCATAACCCCTGTTGCATGTGCGTGTATAGATCATACAAGGATGGAATCCAAGAGTCGCATAGAACAGGAATAAGCCAGGCCAGGCAAGTTTCTTGTAAGAGTCTTTACTAGGCAAAGACATTAGACACAGTTCTCTTCACAGACAGCTTTTCCCCCCACACTGAGCTTTTCCAAGCATCCCACCTTATCAGGCTTCCCAGCCAGCTACTGACCTTGGCAAACTTGGCGTTCTGTTCTCACAGCTTAACCCTTCTGCTTCAGGTTTCACTCTCTTTGCTAAAAACCCTGTCTGTGAGTCTCACAGCCTGCTTCACTGACCAACAGATTATAAATCGGTCAACCTGTTAAACACCTTGAAAACAAATTCTGGATTAGATTGTAAAGTAGTCAGTATGTAAGCACTTTGAAAATAATGCAGTGATTACTAGAAGCCAACAATGATTTGTCAAGAACAAATCCTGCCAGATTAATCTTATGTCAGTTTTTGACTGTGTAATGCTGTGGACATAAGAGTCCTGGGCCCAGTGCTCTTCAGCATTTTTACTAATGATTTGGATGAAGAGGTGCAGGAAGTGCTTATTAAATTAGCAGATGATACAAAATTGGGAGGCATAATACGCTGGAAGACAGAAACATTGGTAGGCTGGAGCATTGGGCTGAAAACAACAGAATTAAATTTGACAGGGATAAGTGTAAAATTCCACACCTAGCAAAAAGAAACCAAATGCACAGTTATAAGATGGGGGATACTTGGCTCACCAATACGACATGTGAGAAGCATCTTTGGATTGTTGTTGATCACATGCTGAATATGAGCCAACAGTGTGATGTGGCCGCAAAAAAGGGAAATGCTATTTTAGGCTGCATTAACAGAAGTATAGTTTCCAAATGGCATTAAGTAGTAGTTCTCTTTTCAGCACTGGTTAGGCCTCACCTTGAGTACTGCATCCAGTTCTGGACACTGCATTTCAAGAAGGATGCAGACAAATTGGAACAGATTCAGAGGAGGGCAACTGGAAACCAAGCCCTATGAGGAGAGACTGAAAGAACTGGGTATGTTTATCCTTAAGAAGAGAAGACTAAGGGGAGATATGATAGCACTCTTCAAGTACTTGAAAGGTTGTCACATGGAGGAGGGCCAGGATCTCTTCTTGATCATTCCAGAGTGCAGGACACGGAAGTATGGGCTCAAGTTGCAGGAAGCCAGATTTTGGCTGGACATCAGGAAAAACTTCCTAACGGTTAGAGTGGTCCGATAATGAAACCAATTCCCTAGGGAGGTGGTGGGTTCTCTAACACTGGAGGCATTCAAGAGGCAGCTGGACAGCCACCTCTTGGGTATGTTTTAATTTGGATTCCTGCATTGAGCAGGAGGTTAGACTTGATGGCCTTATAGGCCCCTTCCAACTCCATAGGCAGAGGCTGTATGCTTCCAAATATCAGTTGCTGGAAACCACAGGAGGGACAAGTGCTCTTTGCACACATTTCCTGCTTGCGGGTTTCCCATGGGCAACTGATTGGCTATTGTGAGAACAGAATGCTGAACTACATGGGCCATTGGCCTGATGTAGCAGGCTCTTCTTATGGTTTTAAGTCAGACCATGATAGCTATGCTGTGCCTCTAGGGTCAGAGAAGATATAGTTCTGAATACCAGTTACTGAAAACTGCAGGAGGGGAGAGTGTTCTTGCGCTCAGGTCCAGCTTGTGGGCTTCCCACTGAGGTCTTATGAGTCACATGTTGACCTATACAGACAACCATGAACAACATGCAGTTGTTTAAAAACAAGACCCAAAAGTGTGGGTGGGGCTCAAAGTGCTGCCCTGTTCCAATTTGTATTGAGTATGTGCTATACATGCTAACACATGCATACAATTACTGCCTGCATGTTTTTTTCCGATGTCTAAATCTCTAAATCTCCCAAGCACCCTCAGTTGTTTCAGAGGTCCCCACCTTGGTTCTGGGTGCTTTGGAGAGATCCCACAAACCCTCAAGACAGGTGCTTCAGTTCGGAATACATGTGAATCTGCTGCACACCTCTACTGTCCATCAGATTTCACTCCTTTCTGCATGTTGCAACACAGTTCTTGGCAGTTTAAATATATCTCAGTTTTATTTTTGAGAGAAAATTATATATATATAAAATTTAAACATGTATTTTGAAAGTACTAAAATAGGTGTTACATTTTTAGAGGATTTTTTTTTTTAAAGTAGATTAATTAGGGAGGGGGAATTCAATGTGATTAAATCTAGACCTGTCCATCAAAACAAAAGTTCCTCTGAACTCTTCTTCCCCTCCTCTCTCAAGCTGTTGGCATTTCCCCAGTCAGCTTTGCTTCATTTCTTGGTGATGAGTTTTGGGTAGCTGATGATCCGCCATGGGACACCTTGTTGGCAGTGTGATCCAACTCAGAAATATGAGAACCTTTCCTGAATCACCTCAATTTGCCTCATAATTCAAGATATGCACAGAGCCAAAGCACACCCCTGGTCATCTGATTTTTATAGTAATTTCCCACTTCAAATCAGACAGAAGATCTTGCAGAGCCCAGAGTAAACTGAAAGTAATAATTATTTATTGTGGTTATTAATAACTTGCCTTTCCTGCAAAGAGCTCAAGGTGGTATAAATGGCTACTCCCTCTTTACCCTCACAACAACCCTATGAAGTGCATGTTGTTGTTGTTGTTATGTGCCTTCAAGTCGATTACGACTTATGGCGACCCTATGAATCAGTGACCTCCAAGAGCATCTGACATGAACCACTCTGTTCAGGTCTTGTAAGTTCAGGTCTGTGGCTTCCTTTATGGAATCAATCCATCTCTTGTTTGGCCTTCTTTTTCTACTCCCCAGCATTATTGTCTTTTCTAGTGAATCATGTCTTCTCATGATGTGTCCAAAGTATGATAACCTCAGTTTCATTACTTTAGCTTCTAGTGACAGTTCTGGTTTAATTTGTTCTAACACCCAATTATTGGTCTTTTTCACGGTCCATGTTATCTGCAAAGCTCTCCTCCAACACCACATTTCAAATGAGTTGATTTTTCTCTTGTCCGCTTTTTTCACTGTCCAGCTTTCACATCCATACATAGAGATCGGGAATACCATGGTCTGAATGATCCTGACTTTAGTGTTCAGTGATACATCTTTGCATTTGGGGACCTTTTCTAGTTATCTCATAGCTGCCCTCCCTAGTCCTAGCCTTCTTCTGATTTCTTGACTATTGTCTCCATTTTGGTTAATGACTGTGTCAAGGTATTGATCCTTGACAAGTTCAATGTCCTCATTGTCAACTTTAAAGTTACACAGATCTTCTGTTGTCATTACTTTAGTCTTCTTGACATTCAGGTGTAGTCCTGCTTTTGTGCTTTCCTCTTTAACTTTCATCAGCATTCATTTCAAATCATTACTGGTTTCTGCTAGTAGTACGGTATCATCTGCATATCTTAAATTACTGATATTTCTCCCTCCAATTTTCACACTTCCTTCATCTTGGTCCAATCCCTCTTTCCATATGATATGTTCTGTGTACAGATTAAACAAATAGGGTGATAAAATACACCCATCTCACACCCTTTCCGATGGGGAACCAATCGGTTTCTCCATATTCTGTCCTTACAGTAGCCTCTTTTCCAGAGTATAGGTTGGGCATCAGGACAATCAGATGCTGTGGCACCCCCACTGCTTTTAAAGCATTCCATAGTTTTTCATGATCTACACAGTCAAAGGCTTTGCTGTAATCTATAAAGCACAGAGTGATTTTCTTCTGAAATCCCTTGCTCCATTCCATTATCCAATGTATGATTATGATATGATCTCTGGTGCCTCTTTCCTTTCTAAATCCAGCTTGGACATCTGGCATTTCTCACTCCATATATGGTAAGAACCTTTGTTGTAGAATCTTGAGCATTACTTTACTTGCATGGGATATTAAGGCAATAGTCCGATAATTACTGCATTCCCTGGGATCCCAGGGAAGTACATAGGAACATAGAAAACTGAGTCAGGCCATTGGTCCATCTAACTCATTGTTGTCTAACTCAGTATTGACTATAGACAGTGGTTCTCCAGGATTCCAGACATAAATCTGTCCCAGCCTTACCTGGAAAAGCCAAGGACTGAACCTTGGACCTTCTGAATACAAAGCAGATGGTCTACCACTGAGCCAGGGACTAACAACTTTTGATGGCCTGTGGGCACATTTGCAAACCCACTAATTGCAGTCCATTCTATTGGTTAAAACTGAATGCTTCTTTCCAGCCAGAGTTTAATGTGGAGAGGGAAAGGGGAGCCTGTGACCATCAGAGAAGGCCTCTACAGGTGCATGTGTGCCCATGGGTGCCATACTGGCAATTCCTGCACTAAGTTATGGCCCTTCCCCACCACTGAGCCCCTTCCCCTAAGTAGGTTAGGCTGAGCCCATAGTTCAAACTGCACCACAATAGTATTCTGTGATTGCCCAAGTTCTGCTGTGATTTTCTCAGATCTCTCTCTGCCACTCCTCCCCTCAACACCCAATTTACAAGGGCAATTTACTATTAATTCTAGAGAAGATTTGGACAGGTCCACTCATCTCTATTTTACCCCAGTTGATACCAGTTTCCCTGAAAATAACAAGAGAGACCTAGACTTCTTTTCACAGATCTCTTCCACGGTATACCGTTCATTCTAGGCCCATTCCAGATGACTGGTCAGACTAAGATGAATGGTCAGCTAAATGCCTATTAATTAGTAGATCATCCTCCCCGAACAATTGCCATACTGTAAGGAAACACTCTATAGGTGGCAGTGTGATTGGGGGCAGGGAGATAGTCACAAGAAATACTTTCCAGGCATTCTAAAATATCAAGAAAGATTTACAAACTACCAAAACATTAATGCAAATAATCCCTTCAAAAACAAAACATCAGTGGTGTGTGTGTGGGGGGGTGTAAGAGCTGCATTGAAATGTTAATATATTTGGTGAACACATTGTTTGATGTTTAGAGTTTGGTGTTCAGAACTGCGAGCTGAACAGAGTGGGAAAGAGTCTGCTATCTTAAAGAAAGGGTGAGAAAAAATTGAGTTACAGATAAGAAAGAATGTAAGGGGTAAAATGTCAAACACTAAAGGGCAAGAGTGTTGTTGTTTTTTAATTGTATTTATTTTACATTGTGATTATAAACTAAACCAGTCCGGTCTAATCCAAGCCCCATTCCATGTTCGCACAGAGAAAGTAAACTTAACTTGATGGACCACAATGTTTTGCTAAGATAACAAGGATCTGCAGATAGAGAGAAACACAATGAATCAATTTAGAAAAGGTCCCGTCCATGTTTCAAGACCTGATGACCATGATGTATCTTAAAGCGATGGAAGTATTATATTTCCCCTCCCTAGTGCTCTTATTTGTCACCTTCACCCTTCTTGCTACAAGAATCTCTCTGTGCTGGAAGGTGTATAAAACAAAGGCCAAGGAGAAATGGTGTTAAGTTCAATGAACAGGTGAAGCACTGCATGGAACTAAAAAAAAAGCTTATAATATTTCCTACACCACCAACACCGATATAAGCAAGAGGAAAAGAGTCACTGCAGCCTCAGCTCCTCTAACAGTATCTTATGCACAAACAAATTATGCATGAGTTTGCCCAAGGGACTACTCAGCTACTCAACAGTAATGGGTAATTGCCCTAGCAAACTTATACCTCGTCTCACTGATACACACCAACACTTATGCTGAGAAGGGAAAAAAAGACGCAAAGAACAAATTTCAAGATAAAGCACATTATTATTACTTTTAGCAGGAAGACGGCACAGTTTTATTTAACTCCTTGCTGGCAAAACAAAACAAAACACCCAAGCAATGGACTGCTTCAGGGTTGCAGTGATTCCTGCATTTTGATTTTTTAAAATCTTTTTATTAACTTACAGACTGATTTTTTGTGACTACTTATATTATCCATGTGCATGCAAAAAGGTAATCTGCCAGGTTAGGAAAAAAGTCACTGAAATTTCCTGATGTCAAGCTATTATGCACAGTTATTCCAAAAAACCTGAGAAAAGTGTATGCACTCAATTACACAAACAAATGGGCAAAGACAGACCCTGTGAGGGAGGCCATTTAATCCTATGTTACAGCTGGGGTTACTGAGGCCCAGAGTTTGTTTTCATAACCACTTCAGAACAGAATGGTCAAAGGATGCGTCTTCCAGTCACTTCAACATGTGTCATGAATATCTGAAAGCCACTTCTAAACATTATTTTAATGTGTTAAAGATTCATACCACTTACTGGGGGGTCAATAACAACAACAACAACAACAATAGAATTTATATCTTGACCTTCTTCCCAAAGCAGCCCAGGATGGCAATGTATATCAGCTGCCAAATGCAACTCAACAAACCTGTCAAGTGCTTGAAACCAAGAATGTACCAAAAGCAAATGATTTTTGTACCTTGTTTTGCCTTTATTTCTCTCAGTATGGCAGCAGTGGACCTTCCAGCAGCCACCATTTTTCTCTCCCAGAATGCCCTCTGGAATGATCCTATCTCATCACATAGCATTGTTCTGAGAGGAATTGTGTGTTTAAAACAGGCATGAGGAACCTGTGGCCTTCCAGATGTTGCTGAACGACAATTCCCATCAGGCCCAACAAGCACAGCCAATGGCCAGGGATGATGGGAGTTGTTCAACAACATTTGGAGGGCCAAATGGTTGAAACTGGTTTAAGAAATGGTGGCTGCTACTCAGCCTGGTTTAAAAAATGGTGGCTGCTACTAAGAGGTTGCACCTCCCACTTCCTTACCCACAATATGAATGATGCTGTATGATAAAGTAGTGTCATTCTCAGAGCCATTGTGAGAGAAAATGGCCACAAGCTGGCAGTTTCAGGCTAGTTACAGTGGTGGTGGCTCTGTCTACATAACAAAACTCCATATTAGTCTACCATAAATAGCTGGTGGGTTGAGTTCAGGCTGATATTACATCATGTTGTGCAGGCCTGATGTATGTTAATGAGTAGGGAGTTTGCTTTCATTTCCAGTCTGGAAAGATTATAAATAATCAATTTGTTAAAAGGCGACTGTCCATTATAACATACTGCCACGGGCTCCTTTGGAAGAAAAGGTGGGATATACATTTAATAAATAATATATGCTGCCATCACTTCAGCTTAGATTTGACTTTTCACATGTCACATCTCATGTACCATGCCAAATACAGTGACCTGCCAAAATCAAAACCATAATTCAGTCGATTGTGGCAGATGCACCCAACAGCATCTCCATAGGCTAAAGAATCTGAAACAGGAATAGGCTGAACCTTTCCTTCTTCCCAGTGGAACCTGTGTCTCCCCAGATGTTGTTGGGTTCCAACTCCCTTCAGCCCTACTCCTTCAGCCTGGAACAGCTGGGAAGCCCTGGGGGAAGGGCCAAGAAGAAGTCTTCCTTGAAAATTGTAGGAAGGTGGGCAGAATTGCACTGAAATTTGTGAGCCTGAGTGTTTGGCACTTACCTTGCTTGGTGTGTGTGTGAGTTCTTCCTTTTTTTTTTTTTTTTTTTTGCAATTCCAGTGCTGCTCTTGGGCACTCCAGAGCCTCTCTGTCTTCCCACACACCTTGGGAAGTCCAAATATTACATTATGACAGCCTCCCCTTGGTTTTCCAGGAAGTGCAGAAAGCTAGGGAGGGAGGGTGTCTGCAAAGCAGATAGGAGCAGTGTGCTGATTAAACAGCAGTGTCACACTCTCAGGAACTCTGCAGGCTGTCTCCTTGGCTTCCTACGACACCCAGGAGAAGACATCATAACATAGTGTCACCCTCTGGGTTTTCCAGAGACGGTGGAAGACAAAGATAAAGGCCAAATCCTCATGTTCAGCTTTGATGTGGGAGCAAATGTGATGCAGTGGCTGAAGTATAAGAGAAGACTAGGGCAGGGGTACCTGACATGGTGCCCTCCAAAGCTGTTGGACTCCAACTTCCAGCAGCCCCAGCCAGTGTGGCCAATCATGACAGATGATGAAAGCTGTAGTCCAACAACATCTGGAGGGCACTACATTATAGAATCATAGAATAGTAGAGTTGGAAGGGGCCTATAAGGCCATCGAGTCCAACCCCCTGTTCAATGCAGGAATCCAAATCAAAGCATTCCCGATAGATGACTGTCCAGCTGCCTCTTGAATGCCTCCAGTGTCGGAGAGCCCACTACCTCTCTAGGTAATTGGTGCCATTGTCATATGGCTCTAACAGGAAGTTTTTCCTGATGTCCAGTTGAAATCTGACTTCCTGCAACTTGAGCCCATACTTCCGTGTCCTGCACTCTGGGACGACCGAGAAGAGATCCTGGCCCTCCTCTATGTGACAACCTTTCATGTACTTGAAGAGTGCTATGATATCTCCTCTCAGTTTTCTCTTCTCCAGGCTAAACATGCCCAGTTCTTTCAGTCTCTCCTCATAGGGCTTTGTATCCAGTCCCCTGATCATCCTTGTTGCCCTCCTCTGAACCCGTTCCAGTTTGTCTGCATCCTTCTTGAAGTGCAGAGACCAGAACTGGACACAGTATTCAAGATGAGGCTTAACCAGTGCTGAATAGAGGGGAACTAGTACTTCATGTGATTTGGAAACTATACTTCTGTTAATGCAGCCTAATATAACATTTGCCTTTTTTGCAGCCACATCACACTGTTGGCTCATATTCAGCTTGTGATCAATGACAATTCCAAGATCCTTCTCACATGTCGTATTGCTAAGCCAAGTATCCCCCATCTTATAACTGTGCATTTGGTTTCTTTTTCCTAAGTGTAGAACTTTGCATTCATCCCTGTTGAATTTCATTCTGTTGTTTTCAGCCCAATGCTCCAGCCTATCAAGGCCCCTTTGAATTTTGTTTCTGTCTTCCACAGTATGATCTATGCTTTTGTATCATCTGCAAATTGGATAAGCATGCTCTGTACCTTCAACAAAAATGTTGAAGAGCACTGGGCCCAGGACCGAGCCCTGTAGTACCCCACTTGTTACTTCCGCCCAGTTTGAGAAGGAACCATTGATAAGCACTCTTTGAGTACGATTCTGAAGCCAGTTGTGGATCCACCTGACAGTTGTTCTATCCAGCCCACATTTACCTAGCTTGCTAATCAGAAGATCATGGGGCACTTTGTCAAAAGCTTTGCTGGAGTCAAGATATATTATGTCCACAGCATTCCCACAGTCTACAAGGGAGGTTACCCGATCAAAAAATGAGATAAGATTAGTTTGGCAGGATTTGTTCTTCATAAATCCATGTTGGCTGCTAGTAATCACTGCATTGCTTTCAAGGTGCTTGCAGATTGACTGCTTTATAATCTGCTCCAGAGTTTTTCCAGGGATTGATGTTAGGCAGACTGGTCTGTAGTTCCCCGGTTCCTCCTTCTTGTCCTTTTTGAAGATAGGGACAACATTAGCTCTCCTCCAGTCATCTGGCACTTCACCAGTCCTCCATGATTTGGCAAAGATAATAGACAGCTGTTCTGAGAGTTCTTCAGCCATTTCCTTCAATACTCTAGGATGCAGTTTATCGGGCCCTGGAGATTTGAACTCGTTCAAAATGATTAGGTATTCCTTGACCATTTGTCTATCAATCTCAAGCTCCAATCCTGCCCCTTCTACTTCATGTGTCGCAGGAGGGTCATAGACCCTTTTTTGGGAGAATACTGAGCCAAAGTAGGAATTGAGCACTTCTGCCTTTTCTTTCTCATCTGTTATCATTTTGCCATCCTCGCTGAGTAGCTGTGCCACCATTTCCTTTCTCTGTCTTTTACGATGGACATACCTGAAGAAAGCTTTTTTGTTGCTTTTAGCGTCCCTTGCTAGCCTCAGCTCATTCTCAGCTTTAGCCTTCCTGACACCATCCCTGCAATTCCGTGATACCTGCCTGTACTCTTCCTGGGTTACCGTGGGTCTATGGAAACCCAGGCTTGGGTTTAGATTTCCCTCTCTGACCTGTTTATGCTTTACTACATAAAAGGGAGTGGGAATGAATGATCTTTGAGACTTCAGAGGCAAAATGCCACTGAATAACAGTTCCTCAGAATCATGAGTAGGAGAGTGTTCTTGAGCTAAACATCCTGCTTGAGGGCTCTCTCGAGGCATCTAATTGGCCATTGTGAGGACAGAAATGTGGACTAGATGGGCATTTGCTCTGGTCCAGCAGGGCTCTTTGCATGTTCTTAAGTCTCTTCTTGTTTTGCTATTTATTTATTTAGAGTTTGGTTCTCATATACAGTAAAAACAATTAAATTTGTTTTTACAGTATATTAAATTAAATTTTATTTGCAGTTTGTTTATTTAAAGTCTGGAAAAAATTCTACAGATAATTGTTTGGATGTGCTCGTTTTGAATCTCATTTATACCTTGAGCAGGAAAAAAAGGACATAAAGGTTACTGAAACGTGTATTTTCCTTAACCATGATCCTTGGGCTCTGTTCTTCATGTGGAAAGAAGTGTCTTTATATAAATATCATCTCTGTTGTCTGGGAAATATTCATGTTTAGAGAGTAGGTTAAGTGAATAGAGATCTAGCTTGCCAAAGACACATTTGTCAAAAAGAAAAGAAAATTAGGACATTCATTTCATTTCTTTGAGGGAGAAAAAAGTCTAGGAACTGCAGTATCATTTCTAAGCTATAGTTATGTGATTATTCTTGCTTGACTGCCCTCTGCTGGAATTGCGGAATTATACACTATAGTCACAAAATGGCATAGGACAACTTGATAATTGGTATAGGGAGAATTATGATATTGCTATTGTGTTCATCAGCTACATAATATTGTTTGAAACTGCCTTTCCTGGGCTAGAATTGAGGAACATGCAGTGTCTTGGTATTGATTTAATGAATCTCCAAATAACTGGCATTTTTATTACTTAAAGAAAAACAAATGATAAAATAATGGGCAAGACAATTGATATGACTGAAAGCAATTGCCATTATCTCAGCCAGAGGGCTTTTTCCTCTTAAAGTCTGCAAGTAAATAATTGGGGGGGGGGTCAAAATAGGTTTAAAAGTATTTTTATATCCCTGAGTCAAGGGAGCAACTTTCAGTAGATATTCTTTTGCCTGGTAACTGTTATTGAGGGGGAAAATATAATAGACTTTACAATTTCTCCATGGCATCGCTACTAAAATATATAAAAGAACTGACTTGGCTGCTATGTGGAAGAGAAATGCATTTTCCTAATTTGCTTGTTTGTTTTAGCTGCTTCAGAAATACCTCTCAGTCTTATTCATTCCACTCATGAGAGAACTTTAAATCACTCAAGAACATTTTAAAGAGACTGTTTGAGAACATCAGAACTCTATGTGTGGCAATATGTGTATGGCTTAAATATACTTAATTATGTTTAAAAGATAAATGGTTCTAATATCAGCACCCAGTGTGGTGTAGTAGTTAAGGTGCTGAACTACAACCTGGGAGACCAGGGTTCAAATCCCCACATAGCCATGAACCTCACTGGGTGACCTTGGGCCAGTCACTGCCTCTCAGCCTCAGAGGAACCGGTTGTTGAACCAATTGGGAGCAGTGACCACAGTGCTATTAAATTAAACATACATGTAAATGGCCAATTGCCAAGAAAATCCAACACGGTCACATTTGACTTCAAAAGAGGAAACTTCACAAAAATGAGGGATTGGTAAAAAGAAAGCTGAAAAACAAAGTCCAGAGGGTCACATCACTCGAAAATGCTTGGAAATTGTTTAAAAACACTATATTAGAAGCTCAACTGGAGTGCATACCACAGATCAGAAAAGGTACCGCCAGGGCCAAGAAGATGCCAGCACGGTTAACGAGCAAAGTCAAGGAAGCTCTTAGAGGCAAAAAGTCTTCCTTCAGAAAATGGAAGTCTTGTCCGAATGAAGAAAATAAAAAAGAACACAAACTCTGGCAAAAGAAATGCAAGAAGACAATAAGGGATGCTAAAAAAGAATTTGAGGAGCACATTGCTAAGAACATAAAAACCAACAACAAAATATTCTATAAATACATTCAAAGCAGGAGACCATCTAGGGAGACGATTGGACCCTTGGATGATAAGGGAGTCAAAGGTGTACTAAAGAACGATAAGGAGATTGCAGAGAAGCTAAATGAATTCTTTGCATCTGTCTTCACAGTGGAAGATATAGGGCAGATCCCTGAACCTGAACTAACATTTGCAGGAAGGGATTCTGAGGAACTGAGACAAATAGTGGTAACGAGAGAGGAAGTTCTAAGCTTAATGGACAATATAAAAACTGACAAATCACCGGGCCCGGATGGCATCCACCCGAGAGTTCTCAAAGAACTAACTAAAATATGTAACTTGTCCCTCGGGTCCTCCTCCGTGCCTGAGGACTGGAAAGTGGCAAATGTAACGCCAATCTTCAAAAAGGGACCCAGAGGGGATCCCGGAAATTACAGGCCAGTTAGCTTAACTTCTGTCCCTGGAAAACTGGTAGAAAGTATGATTAAAGCTAGATTAACTAAGCACATAGAAGAACAAGCCTTGCTGAAGCAGAGCCAGCATGGCTTCTGCAAGGGAAAGTCCTGTCTCAGTAACCTATTAGAATTCTTTGAGAGTGTCAACAACATAAGAACATAAGAAGAGCCTGCTGGATCAGGCCAGTGGCCCATCTAGTCCAGCATCCTGTTCTCACAGTGGCCAACCAGGTGCCTGGGGGAAGCCCGCAAGCAGGACCCGAGTGCAAGAACACTCTCCCCTCCTGAGGCTTCCAGCAACTGGTTTTCAGAAGCATGCTGCCTCTGACTAGGGTGGCACAGCACAGCCATCACAGCTAGTAGCCATTGATAGCCCTGTCCTCCATGAATTTGTCTAATCTTCTTTTAAAGCCATCCAAGCTGGTGGCCATTACTGCATCTTGTGGGAGCAAATTCCATAGTTTAACTATGCGCTGAGTAAAGAAGTACTTCCTTTTGTCTGTCCTGAATCTTCCAACATTCAGCTTCTTTGAATGTCCACGAGTTCTAGTATTATGAGAGAGGGAGAAGAACTTTTCTGTATCCACTTTCTCAATGCCATGCATAATTTTATACACTTCTATCATGTCTCCTCTGACCCGCCTTTTCTCTAAACTAAAAAGCCCCAAATGCTGCAACTTTTCCTCGTAAGGGAGTCGCTCCATCCCCTTGATCATTCAATTTGGTCATTTGGTACCTCACCAAAGACTTCTGAGGAAGCTTAGCAGTCATGGAATAAGAGGAGAGGTCCTCTTGTGGCTGAGGAATTGGTTAAGAAGCAGAAAGCAGAGAGTAGGAATAAACGGACAGTTCTCCCAATGGAGGGCTGTAGAAAGTGGAGTCCCTCAAGGATCGGTATTGGGGCCTGTACTTTTCAACTTGTTCATTAATGACCTAGAATTAGGAGTGAGCATTGAAGTGGCCAAGTTTGCTGACGACACTAAATTGTTCAGGGTTGTTAAAACAAAAAGGGATTGTGAAGAGCTCCAAAAAGATCTCTCCAAACTGAGTGAATGGGCAGAAAAATGGCAAATGCAATTCAATATAAACAAGTGTAAAATTATGCATATTGGAGCAAAAAATCTTAATTTCACATATACTCTCATGGGGTCTGAACTGGCGGTGACCGACCAGGAGACAGACCTCAGGGTTGTAGTGGACAGCACGATGAAAATGTCGACCCAGTGTGCGGCAGCTGTGAAAAAGGCAAATTCCATGCTAGCGATAATTAGGAAAGGTATTGAAAATAAAACAGCCGATATCATAATGCCGTTGTATAAATCTATGGTGCGGCCGCATTTGGAATACTGTGTACAGTTCTGGTCACCTCATCTCAAAAAGGATATTATAGAGTTGGAAAAGGTTCAGAAGAGGGCAACCAGAAGGATCAAGGGGATGGAGCGACTCCCTTACGAGGAAAGGTTGCAGCATTTGGGGCTTTTTAGTTTAGAGAAAAGGCGGGTCAGAGGAGACATGATAGAAGTGTATAAAATTATGCATGGCATTGAGAAAGTGGATAGAGAAAAGTTCTTCTCCCTCTCCCATAATACTAGAACTCGTGGACATTCAAAGAAGCTGAATGTTGGAAGATTCAGGACAGACAAAAGGAAGTACTTCTTTACTCAGCGCATAGTTAAACTATGGAATTTGCTCCCACAAGATGCAGTAATGGCCACCAGCTTGGACAGCTTTAAAAGAAGATGAGACAAATTCATGGAGGACAGGGCTATCAATGGCTACTAGCTGTGATGGCTGTGCTGTGCCACCCTAGTCAGAGGCAGCATGCTTCTGAAAACCAGTTGCCAGAAGCCTCAGGAGGGGAGAGTGTTCTTGCACTCGGGTCCTGCTTGCGGGCTTCCCCCAGGCACCTGGTTGGCCACTGTGAGAACAGGATGCTGGACTAGATGGGCCACTGGCCTGATCCAGCAGGCTCTTCTTATGTTCTTATGTTCTTAGGAAGGCAATGGTAAACCACCTCTGAATACCGCTTACCATGAAAACCCTATTCATAGGGTCACCATAAGTCGGAATCGACTTGAACACAGTCCATTTCCATTTTAACTAGTTTAGGTTGCCATTTCAACATGTGGATAGGGCCCCCAGTGCTTTTAATATGTATACAGAAAGGGAATTTTCAGAACATGAATCTCTCCAATGTAAGAGAAAAAAAACCCCATGCACTTGCTGGAATACAGTGACAGTACAATTTCTAAAGAAGCCTACTGAACTGGGAAAGGTACTTGGGACAGGGCCGGATTATCCATTAGGCTTAGTAGACTGAAGCCTAGGGGCCCGGAGCTCTTGGGGGCCTGTGATCTGCGGAAGCAGGACAGGAGCCGCAGATCGCGGGACAGGAGCTTCCGAACCACCCGCCATCCCCCTCTTCACTTACCTTTTTCTCTGCTTTTTTTGCGGGTTGCCATCAATCAAGATGGCGGCCCAGGTTTCCCTAAGGGGCTGAAGCCTCTGCCGCCATCTTGGTTACACGCACGCATTTCTGCCATCAACCAAGATGGTGGCAGAGGCTTCAGCCCCTTAGGGAAACCTCAGCCGCCATCTTCATTGATGGCAAACCTGCATGTGCAGTGTACACAGCTGCAAAAAAGCGGAAAGGTAGGTGAAGCGGATAGGATGGGATGGGACGGGATGGCTCAGAATCAGCCTAGGGGCCCTCCTCAGCTTAATCCGGCCCTGACTTGAGAGCTGTGTTTTTTCAAAAAAAGAATATGTTATTAGATGCAGATTAAGGCCTCATCTGCACTAAACATTTAAAGCAGTACCAGACCACTTTAAACAGGCATTGCTTCCCCCAAAGAATCCTGAGTTTGTTATGGGCACTGAGAGTTGTTAGGAGATCCCCATTGCCCTTACAAAGCTACAACTCCCAGAGTTCCCTGGGAAGAGGGATTGGTTGCTAAACCACTCTGGAATTGTAAATCTGTGAGGAGTCTCCTCACAGGGTCAGCAACCATGGCTCACTGTGCTAAATCCAGTGCTCTGAGGGGAGTCATCTGGGCCCCAGGAACGAAATCCTTCTCCTTTCCAGGGAAATTAGAAAGGAAGACAAAGACAGAGAAATACTCTGCCATATAATTTCATTCCCCATCTCATTGTCCTATTGCCTACGTCAGAAAGGGAGAGAGTTGTGTTAGGTCCCAATGTGCCTTGTGCATTTCACTTTCCTTCCTCTCACCTTCCGTTTGTCAAATCCCTTTAAAGGTGCTTTCTAACCCAAACAGTTGTCTGCAAGGTTCATTCAGGTGGTCTACAGCACGTCTGTTAAAGATGGCAGACGCCATATCCATCATATTAAATATTCGCTTTGATTTTAACTGTATTTTTACTGCTTTTATTTTTTATATAAATTCAAATTGTAATACAGTAAAATACAATATATATAATATATAAGAAACAATAAAAATACACTTAAAATAATACAGTATCCAGCACAGCACAATATCTTCGCTATAACAGGCAGAAAAATCATTAAGTGGTCCGCCAAGACCCTGTTCAATTTTCAAGTGGTTTGTGGGGGGAAGTTTGGGAGCTCCCATTTCAAGCTATTAGAAGGAGAGAAGGGAGGGGGGCTAAAAGATTTAGCTATCATTCTCACAACAAGCAAATCTACATCATCAGCCCTTCGATATTCCTTTGAAAACAAAAAAATCTTCAGAAGGGCACATTCTTCATGCAGACAGACACCAAACAATGTTCTTGTTGCTAAATTGGATTGATTTTGAGTAACTCCATGGAAAGCGGCAGCATTTCTTGGGATTTCACAAGTGTAGCTCAAGAGCAGAATACATCCAGGATATGTCAAGAAGGGAAAGACTATATAAATAAAAGCAGTTCTACATGCTCTTAAGTTGTCACACATCACCTGTTCTGTGTGTCTCCTCAGTGGCACTAGCACATTTACATACACTGTCATCGAATTTCAAATTGCACCTCAAATCAATGCCAGTTTAAAATTGCCTTTCAGTTCACTGCTGCATTTTTTTAAAAAAAAGGAATGCTCTTTCTATATTAAATAGTAGTGTTGCTGACCTTCTTGTTTTACCTCTGGGTCGGTATGCTGGAAGAACTCACAATGGCTATCCCTCAAATGTGTTAGCAATAATATGAGATAGGGAGAAGGCATCATTTTTTCCTTGACCATCTACCTAACCAATTTTTATATCCACTCATACAACAGGGGGAAATGAAGCTCCACTGCACTGAACACAATTTGGCTAATGTCAGACATATGGAGAATATATACTAATTAGAGATGGGTGAAATTCAGTTCAATTCAATTCACATTTAGAGGCAAACCTATCTAATTTGCAGTTTCCAAAACAATATGCAAACTAAAGTACAGGCATCCTACAAAATTCACACTTCTTGAAATTTTGCAGTGCAGTTTGCCAACCAGTAACATGGTCAAAATGCATATACTAGGGTAAAATGTGCATAAAACAAATATATAAGCAAAATTAATATACAAAAATGTGCTGTATTAGGGAAACCTGCATTTCAAAAATGTGTATAATAGACAAAATTGAATACAAACATGTATATTTGGAGAAATGTGCACTAAAATGCTGATAAATTTTCATGAGGACTTTTGTTTTAAAAAAACCTGCAAAATGATGTGGAAATGTGGAGAATTGACCTTAAGACTGGAAAAATGAGAAACTGAAATTGATAGAGTCATCCATCCCTAATATATCACTAAATTAGTACACAGTGAATTGATAGTGAAATTGTCTATCTAACCAAAACAGCATAATGAACACACAGGACAATCGGGGTAACCTCAAGATAACAGAAGTTGGGGAGGAGGGAAACATAAAAAGAGGAGGAAACATAAACACAGCTTCATGAGGACTGAGCATGCTCAGTGGCTGCAGAATGCTGTCTGTCTATTAAGGAAGGAAATGAAGAAAAATGGTGGTGAATGGAACATGCTGGAAAGGCTGAAACCCTGAACAAGAGCACTCCGCATAGCAACATTTTGTTGCAGGTCTCACTAGTTTACCAACAATTCTTAACATGAGGACTGCCTGAAAATGCTGGGAGTCATTAAATAAATCTCATGAGTTTATTTATTTATTTATTGCACTTGTATACCGCCCCATAGCCGAAGCTCTCTGAGCGGTTTACAGCAATCACAGCAAAGTTATCACATACTTTGATCCAATGATCAAAGTTTGCTTTGATTTACTAGAAATGTCCATATTTACAAAGCAGGCTGTGAAAGGCCCAAAATAAGTCTACTGATTAAGTCAGCTTTTACATTAATTGGTAAATATTTGGATTCCTCATTCTCATTATTGAAATACTGACATTTTCTGAGGAATGCTGGGAAATATTGAGTTGCCATATGCACACACACACACTTTCATTACTTATAGATGCCCTCACCTTGGATTGATTTGAGATGTCATATAGCTACATATATAGCCTTATATTGGACAAGGGAATTACAGCATGCAAATATCTCACCTGACATGTGCAGTAAGGAGCTGAATATGCAATTCTAGGACACAGGTCACAGAACTGAGGACAAGAGCGCAGCCAACACAGTTACATTACACAAAACTGGGAAGAGGATTTGTAACAAGGCCTCTATGGTCCCTTAGATAACCATTTAACAAAGAGTCGGAAATGAAAGTACCTCTTCACGAAAGAACACTGACTTTAAGTGGAACAAGCTACCTATAGCACCCTCTATGGCAAGGGTAGCCAACATGGTACTCCCCCTCCCCTAATTTTTAGACTATAACCCCCATCGTCCTTGGCTATTGACCATGCTGGCTGGACCTTATGGGAGTTGTAGTAAAAAAATAAAATAAATAGAGGGCACCACATTGGCTACCCCTACTTTGTGCCATGGAGTGCTATATATCATCACATGGGATTTTTACAACAGAGTTTTACAACAGGATACAGGATCTGACTTTAAGGTTCAGGTGAATGTTAGAGGTTTGGTGACAGGAGGCGTTTGTTACACTCAGTGAAAGTCTGTCATGCCTGAAGCTATTGGTGCTTGTGGGTCGTTCCCCCCCCCCGGAATTGTGTCATTGAGGGGCTTGAGCTGGCATTTTCCAAATTGTCTTTTTGGTCATTTTCCATAACATCTTTAAAGTGTTAGATCTTCCTAGAATATTTGGAGGCTTGATCATTGTAAAGGCCCACCTAGTTTTAAAAAATAATAATTTCCCAGTCCAGTGTAGGTTATATGCCCAAATCCAGTTCAGTACAGAAGGCCTCAGTGTCTTGACTGATCTTAACTTTTAACCATATTCCATTCTATTTTCATTTCAGGAGCAAGAATCAGACAGGCTGCCACTGAAATAGCTAATAGTATAAAAACAGCCTCTGCAGACAGGATAGTCTCCTAGCAGCCGCCGTAAATGCAAAAATAGAGTGAGAAAAAGATGAAAAGAAGCTGGGTGAAATGGAAAAAGATGGATGGTGCATTTAAATGGTAAGTGTTACATATTAGTCTAAAATGACAACTCTACTGCCACGGTGGTTCTGGAAGGTCAAGATCTTCTTTACTTGCTTGTGTTTCTCCTCAGAGGGGTGCAGGAAAAAGGAGGAGAACTTGGATAAAGCCACATCATCCTGGGGGAAATATTACAAAGTGCTGTGAATCAAGAGTGTACCTGTTAAGTCACAGCCATGATGAAACTTGTAAAACTAGGAGAGATACCCACATCTCTTATAAACAAGGGATTAGCATTCTGCTTCATTTTTGCACTATTCAGCAAAAACATGCCTGATTCATGAACAGATATTATACCTACAATCCAGTAATTAGGGCCAGCCCAAGACATATTGCTGCCTGAGGCAAAGGACAAGATGGCACTCACACATCCCAACTCCGTGTACAGAATCTAATTGGACTGCCAATTCAATCCTACTTACTCCAGTGCCCCAGGAACGGGTGTATGACAGGCATGTGACACACATCGCTCTGATCTCCAGCAGAGGGGAACGGCTGTCCTGCCACTGTCCTCCCCTTCCTCCCAGTACCTGCTACCTGTGGTGATTGCCTCACTTTCCCTAATGGTAGAAGTGGCTCTGCCACCAATAATTAAACACCTCACTTTCAATAGCTCTTAAGCATATATTGCTTCCATCTCTCTCTTTGAAATCAAAGGGACTTCAATATGCTTAGCTTTGAGTTGTGATGAATTGTTTTTGACTTAGCAGTAGCTTGAGTTTCAACAAGACTGGGCACAATTTGTTTAATTAGAAACAGCCCCGGGTGCTGGTAATTATGAATAGTTCTCACTTTGTTGATAATCAAAGACTTCTTGTCTCCTGTAACAGAAAGCAGGACTAAATCTAATGGGTTTATGCTATGGAAGGGTAGATTTCAGCTGGACATTAGGAGAGCCTTCTTGATGGCAAGAGCAGTTTGCAGGAGCGGCTGTTATATGGCATG
The DNA here is from genome assembly GCF_030035675.1 of Rhineura floridana. Classification (NCBI taxonomy): domain Eukaryota; kingdom Metazoa; phylum Chordata; class Lepidosauria; order Squamata; family Rhineuridae; genus Rhineura; species Rhineura floridana. The sequence continues at coordinate 174,962,848 of NC_084482.1, read as the reverse complement.
GTCTGTGGAGCCGCCATCCCAACACTAGTATTGCTGTGGCAAGACAAGGCAAGAGGAAAGTTGGAGCATTGTAGGTGCACCAGCAGAGCCAATCCAGCCCTCCTGCTGGTGTGCCCATGCAGCCCCACCTTCTCCACCATGCTGTCCCACCTCTGTGTTGTCTAGGTAAGTGGCAGCAATACCAGTGTTGGGAAGGCAGCTCTGTGGCACCACCCCATCATGCCAGCCACTCCTGCAAACTGCTCTTTTACTATCATGAAGATTCTCCTAATGTTCAGCTGAAATCTACCCTTCTGTAACTTAAGCCCATTAGATTTAGTACTTGGACAGCAGTCTTTGATTATCAACAAGGTGAGAACACCTGTTCTTAATTACCAGCACTCAGGGCTGCTTCTAACAAAATAAATTGTGCCCAACCAGTGCACCCATGCAGTTCCAACCTCTCTGCTACCCTGTTCTGCCCTTGCATTGTTTAGGTAACCGGTAGTGATGCTGCTAGGACAGCAGCTCCAACACACCACCCAGCCACTCCTGGAACCAATGCATAGAGTAGATGGATCTCCCTTCCTGAAGGTCCTCAAGTAGAAGCTGGACAGCCACCTGTTGTGGGTGCTCTAGCTCTGGATTTGCTTGACTGAACACAGGTTTGGATTAGATGGCCTACAAGGTACTCCCAACTCTATGATTTTACAAATATATCAGTCTATTTGCCCTCAGTTAAAATAGATTTAGATTTTTTGTTATTAAAAATGGGAAATTTGAACCTGTTCAGATTCTGAAGACGTAACTTTCATGATATAGTAAGTTGAGCCACTGCTGGTGATGAAGGAGGCCATGTTCATGTGAAGTAAGGAAGTTCATTTGATCATAAGAACAAAAGAAGAGCCCTGCTGGATCAGGCCAAAGACCTATATAGACCAGTATCCTGTTCTCAGAGTGGCCAGCCAGATGCCCATGGGAAGCCCACAAGTAGGACCTGAGTGCAATTTCACTCTGTTTCATATGACAACTGACGGGAAAAACTGTCTCCTGGTGACTTTTGTGTTTTTCCTCATATTGGCTAATATAATGGAAGAGAAAACTGAAGTAGTTACAAGCTCTTCTCTGATTACTTGATCAAGGAGAGAAATGAAAATGTATCTTCAGTGCTAGCCAGATGCTACAATAGCAGCAAGAATGCCATTATTTTGTCATTTTTTAATGTCATGTTACTAGAGGCTCCATCACTGCTTGCTTCGCTTGCCAGACCCATGTACAATTGCCAACCAGCCTACCATTGCCAACCTCCCTTCCTCCTGGGTCACCAAAGCTCCCTCCCATAGTTTGCTATAGTTCTCCCCCATTTCCCTCAGGGGTTGTCAAAGCTTTCTTTCCCCACCCCACCCCAGGGGTTGCCAGAACTTCCCTCCCTCTTCTCTTCCCACCACCACAGGAGTCATCAGAGCTCCTCTCCTCCTTCTCTCACCATCCCAGGGGCCGCCAGAACTCCCCTTCCCCTTCTTCCTGGAGAAATACTGCCAGTCAGTGAATGCAATACTGAGCTAGATGGACCTTAGTTTGACTCAGTATAAGGCAGTTTCTTAGGTTCCTATGTTTTCGCAAGGTTCTTCATTAAAAACTCTCTGGTGAACTTAAGAGACTTAAATAATGGAATGGTGAACAGCAGTGTGGATTAAGCATTACATCTTGCTGAGCCAGCCCCAGTCTCAAGGAAGCCTCAACACAGAGCCCTCTGATGCCATCCTACACCAGTGGAGACATTCTCCTGATCAATGTCAGGTAACCACTGCTTTCATTCCCACAATGCCTCCAATGTAGCATCATTCCAGGGCATTGTGGGAAATTTAAATGGCAGCTGGCCATTTACCAACACTGAACACCAGAAAAATAAATTAACAAAGGAGTATCAAGGAAGGAGTTGGTGGTGGATTCTGCTGGGACCCTAGCAGCTGCCCAAATGTGGTCATGCTGGATCTACCAGCTGGAATCTAATGCATGTTGTATTATTATTAACATTATTGTTACTGGCAAAAAGTCAGCGCTAGTTTCCTGCCATGAATAAGCAGGCAGGAAAAATAAAGCTCCAGTATATGTGTATGTGGTAACCAGAGCTTGGAAAAGTTACTTTTTTGAACTACAGCTCCCATCAGCCCCAGCCAGCATGTGCTGGCTGGGGCTGATGGGAGTTGTAGTTCAGAAAAGTAACTTTTCCAAGCTCTGGACTGGTAACAGAGAGGTTCCTGTGGAAGGACAAAACTGCTTCTGATACAGGGTATGGGCCCATCCATATGAAAGGCAGCTATCTTCATGAAAATGGGACCACCCCTTCATGAAAAGGGGATCTTTCTACAGTCTCCCCTAGCAGGAGTGAATGTCTCATCTGAGTTGATATATGGAGCATAAACCATCCCCTCTTGGGAAGAGAGGGGTAGATCCCACTCTGCATTGTGCTGGGGAATACCTCCCATAAAGTGACCACTTCAGGGATATAAGGAGCACAATCTACAACTCTCTTGGGAAAAGACTGCTTCAGCCACTTTTCCCATTTGCCAACCAGGTGCAATGAGCTCTGGTGGCAGTGGACCTTTGCAGCCATCCCATGATGCTGGTGCCAGGGTCACGGTTACACCATGCACTATTGAAGCATTGCACATCACTCCCTCCAGCCTCCTCAGTTTTGAGGGGCACCTGTCCTCCCTTCCTGAGTACAGTACAGCTTTATCTGGTTGCCTTTAGAGGGGCCGAGCAGTTTTTTTCCCCTGATCTGCACTTTTTTCAGATGATTCTGTTTTTTGTTTTTTTCCCCTTCCCACTCTGTACTGCTTTCTCTCATTTTGGTTTCATTTAGCGAATTTGGCATGTCATGTTTTGTGGGTATGTGTGGGAAATTCTTAGGTTAGGGTTTTGTGAGCACCCTTTGGCATCTTCAAGGTGAATGGCGAGACCCAAGACCTTCCTTCTAGGAGTGTGGGGCCTGTCGACAGGGTATGGGTCATCTTTGGAGCTAACCTGTGACACTGTAATTCCCCCCTTTTGCTGGGCAGGGTGGTCCTCACCTGAGTTCTTAGGGATTAATTTCCTACATAACCACACTGTAGATAATTGGCTTAAAATCCAAAATAAACATGGCTCATGTTTCACCCAAACCTGTGTCATACATCTTTATTTCATGGTTGTGACCACAATAAGGGAATCAAACTGCAGTAATATCCAGAACCCCATCCAATCTTCTCTGCCTTTTACCCAGAGATCAGGTGGCTCGGCCTCACAGATGGCTCCACTTGCCCCTCAAAGTGGCTGCAGTTTAAGAAAAGCAAAGTGCAACCATATGTGGAGCCCAGCAACATGCCTGCAAGCCCTTTGCCAAGAGATGAAGAGAGATCCCAGTTTTGTAGCTAAAGAAGTTCACATCCTTTGCTACAAAAATCAAACCTAAAGGGACTTTGATGACTCAGATGGTCCTAAGCTAATTTAGCCCCTCAGCTCTAGTGTAATATGTTGGTTTTAGCTGTTAAAAGTTGGTTGAGGCTATTGTTTTTATGATGGTTTTAACTTTTTGATTGTGCGCCACTTTGAGTTTTGGAAAAACAGGGTAAAATGTACTAAATAAATAAGAGCTCTTCACATCAGAGTGCTCTTCACGTTTGGACTGCTGGGTACTGGAATTGCCTTCTTGATCCCCAAAATAGGATCTTCTGCTAGGGATGGACAGATCAACCTATTTCTACTCCATGTCACTTTCCCAAGTGCTCAGTCATAAGCCTGTTCCATTCTGGTTTTGGGGGCCTTAAAAAACCACATTTTTTAAACCTTTAAACTTGCATTTTTGTGTGCATTCTTTAAACTGAAACTGTATCATGAAATTTGGAGATGTAATTTGATTGATGGTAGTGTTCCAATCCACATATAAATCCAGGACCTGCAAATGCAGAAGGTCCTAGTTTTAATCTCCAGCTAGGGCTGGGAGACACTCCTGCCTGAAACCCTGGAAGAGCTGCTGCCGGTCAGTGTCAGACAATACTGAGCGAGATAGACCAGTGGTCTGACTCAGTATAAGGCAGTTTCCTATGTGTCTAAATAAGGTCAGTTTGAATCATAGAATCATAGAGTTGGAAGGGGCCTTGTAGGCCATCGAGTCCAACCCCCTGCTCACAGCAGGAAATCCACAGCTAGAGCATCTCCCGCAGATAGCTGTCCAGCCTCTGCTTGAAGACATCCAGCGAAGGGGATCCCACCACCTCCCTAGGCAGTCGGTTCCATTGCCAAACCGCCCTTACTGTCAAGAAGTTCCTTCTAATGTCTAATCTGAATCTACGCTCCTGCAACTTAAAACCATTAGACCTAGTCCTACCCTCTGGGGCAGCAGAGAACAAATCTGTACCCTCCTCTATGTGACAGCCCTTCAGGTACTTAAAGAGTGCAATCATGTCACCCCTCAGCCTTCTCTTCACCAGACTGAACATGCCAAGTTCCTTCAACCTTTCCTCATAAGACTTGTTCTCCATACCGGCTATCATCCTTGTCGCCCTCTTCTGAACCCGCTCTAACTTGTCTATATCTTTCTTAAAATGAGGCGCCCAGAACTGAACGCAGTATTCCAGATGACCAATGCAGAATATAGTGGGACTATTACTTCCCTCTACCTGGAAACTATAACTTTAAAAACAGGCTGAAATAATCTCTCGTTTATCCTTGTCTTGTGCTGTGTCATCTCTTTTCACTGGAACTGGAACCTTGTTTTCAGGCGTAGAAAATGTAACGTTGATAAAAGTGAGTGCATTAGCATCCTATGCAGTTTTTGCCAGCAATAGCCAATGAGAACATTCTATACACTATCTCCAGTGTGCAAATTGCAGGGCTTTTTTTTTTTTTACCAACTCTTGTAATACATGTTGTATGAAGTTCAGTGCAAAAGGGCTGTTCCATTCCACCCCCTAACATGGCTCTGGTTCAACGATAGATGAAGCAATGCCTATATATAGTCTTTAAAGTGCCTTGTGATTGTTCTGTACAAAAAGTACTGCATGTAAGAAAGGTATTATTTATTACTATTATTATTATTATTAAAGGTATCATTACTATAACTTTGTTGCAAGTTACAACAAAGCTATAAAAAGTTATGTTGGAACAGCTAATGAAGCTCTAACCTCTGCCTTTCAGCACAGGGTTTATTTTATCTGGCACTTTGGATTAAACACAATCCAGGACATAGCTGATATGAAGATTTAGATTTTCTTAATGGAGAAGTCTCTCACAATCACATTGCCCTTGTATCTAAAAAGCCTTTTTATTTAAAAGAGTAACTTGGGTCACACTGTGTCTTAAACACGATTCAGTTCCATCATGCTGTTTTAATCAATCATCCCCTGTGTTTTTTTTTAAAGGTAGGAGTCAGAAAATAATACAGCTTGATAAGATACTTTAATAAAATATGTTTGCCACCTCCACATAATTTTAATTTTCCACTGCATAATCCAAAAGGGAGCTTTTAAACACACACACACAAACCCCAAAAAGGTGGGGGAGAGGCAAAGTGACTGAACATATAGGAAGACTATTTACATCTTTACTTTTTCCCAGGAAATTCAATCCTTATGTTATCTTACTAGACAGAATTTAGGACATGTTCCAAGCTATGAATTTACAAAGCTCCACTAATTTCATAGAGAGAGATAAGCAAGTAAGGCTGTTTGCAGTTATTATTGTAGTGAGCTTTGCACCTTTCTTATGTACTTATTTTATTTTAAAATATTTCTGTGCTGTTTTTATGGGCATTGTCCATCCAAAGCAGCTTACAACAATCAAAACTACATAATAAAAGATCAGCTCAAAAAATGCACAAGAATAAAACACCCAATTCATTAAAAATCTATTGGCCAACTCAATCGACTTAAGCCCAGGCCAGCCAGAAAAACCAAAACCAAAATCACTTTAAACATGGTATTACAGTAATGATAAATCTTTTATTTGAAATAAATTTAAATGAAGAAAGTAGTGTTTGTGCTGCATTTGCCTAATTTTTGTAGCAACAGGCAGCATTTTCCTCTTCATGGTGATAGTTTTACCTGATTTTTAATGTCAGTGTATTAAGGTTGAGTTACTTGTCTACCACTTAGATAATTGTGATTAAGCAGTATACAAATTGTCTGCATAAATAAAATGTAGAGTTGCATATTGTTTAAGGCAGAAACAAGAACAAAGCCTATAAACTAGCGCCGCACTGAATACAGCCCAGCTTTTTTTTCATTTCAGGAGGAAATGTTCCCTGATTATAACAAGTGGAGCCAAATTCTTACAATTTCCGGAGGGCTGCCTTACCATTCCTATTTTTACCATTTCTTGGGGGAGGGGTGTTTTGCCATTCCAAACTAGGAGGTTCCTCTAACTCTCCCCCCCCTTTGAAACATAAAAAGAGAATTCTGCTGCTGCTTGAGGCAGAGGCAAACCTGCCTGAAGATCCCAACAGCATTTATTTCAACTTGCAAAATGACTCAATTGGAATGATGCTGCAACATGGCTTAGTATTGCTCCTTGGGGCATTGTTGATTAGGAAAAGATTAATGTTTCAATTGGGCCATTTTAAAAGAAGTAAGGAACACCACTGAACTGTTTTGGCAGCTCCTCCTGTACTTCAAGCAGTAGCAAAATGTTTGTGTGTGTATGTTTTTTCTGGGGGGAGAAACACTCAACCACCTTATTTGGAATGGTAAGCTATCCCTCCTCCTCCCAAACTGTAAGAATTTGCCCCCACCCCTCAAAAGTCACCAAATATCTCCCCATTTTCGTAGAGGACAAATGCTTCTGCAAAAGTTATAGGGGATATTTAGCCCCAATTTTCTATTATTATAGGAAGCTGCCTTTTGCTAGATTACACTATTAGTCCATCTATTCGCCTTTCACATAGAGCCCTTATCTCAGTCTGCATCTGTGTTGGAATTGCTTTTTAATACGTTTTTAAAGCGTTTTTTTAAAAAAGATGTTTTTAAAGGTTTTTTTAAAAAGATTTTTTAAGGAAGTTTTGTATTAATATATTTTAAAATCATCAAAATGATGTTTTAAAGTGTTTTAGTGTTTTTGTTTGCCACCCTGGGCTCCTACTGGGAAGAAGGGTGGTATATAAATCTAATAAATAATAATATTAATAGTCCAAAACTGTCTACTCTGACTGGTAGTGACTCTCCAAGGACTCATACAGAGCTTTTTTCTCACCACCTGCTACATTATTATCTGGAGATGCCAGAGAGAGATTGAACTTTTATGTGCAAAGCTTATGCTCTACCACTGAGTTATAGCCCTTCTTCAAGTCTAGAGTTGAAGTTGGCATAAGTTGCATTTACACTAATACACACCACAGTTGGATGCATCATGCAGTACCTATTTTCTCTCTCTTACTGTGTACAGGGGAAAGATCTCATGAACCACAAGCAGCCATATCTGCACAATCACTAATCTGACATCCCACAGCTATAATTTGTAGTGCCATAAATCCAGAAGACCATTGTATTTCAAGGCGGGTTAGATATTGGCACATCGCACTTGCTTCTTTCATGCCTAGAGATCCTTTCTGGGCCAGAAGGCATCTTCCTTGACTGGTTGTATTGCCATATAAGTGATGCATGCTGAGTTTAGTGTATTTAAAGGCTTGAACCCATGCTTACTGGAAGCCATTATATGAGACATATTGTTAACCAGAGCTAGTAAGTAGAATGCCTTCCTTAAGGAGCTAAATCAGCTTTTCTGCAGCTCTTAACAGTGCTACACTGTGATCTCAGTGTGAGAGACTGTGCTGGATAGCAGGTGTCTTATCACCATGTTATGGCTACAGCTGTGTGAAAGCTGGGAGAATAAGGTAAACAACTAGGGAGTATCTCCCTTTGATGTCTCCCTTTGATGTAGACCATGACTTTTTCAGAAATAAGGGGCTTATCCAAACGGAGCAGGATAATCCACGGTTTCCATATTTAGTTTGTCATCCGATAGTCCTCACTTTGCCTTTTAGTTCGCTCTTTCCCAATTAAAAAAAAATGCTTTTTTGCACCCGCACCCGCAGCGGTAAGACCCCTACATTCTTTTCGCTTTTTCCAAGCTCCGCCTCTAAAACCTCCCCCTATCAACCAATTGCTCAGCAAAAAAATTACGTATGCTCCTCTCCCCCTTTGCAACGAAGCACATTATGGCTGTAAAGGAGTTCTCGCCTCGGAAGGAAAGGCTGCTGGTCAGTTTCACGCCTGCCTTGTTTGTATTTGCGATATTACACTTAAACGAATGTATGCTTTCTGCCTTTATTGATATTTAAGGAGATACACACGCTGGCAATTGCACTTATCTCTCCAAAAAAGCAAGAAATGTGTCACCCCTCCCTCCTTCTCCCTTTCCTTCCCACAGAGAATGAAATCGACAAAGCTTTCCGGAGCAGGCTTGAAACCGACCAGCAAACCTTTCCTTCTTTGTATTTACGATATTACACTTAAACGAATGTATGCTTTTCTGCCTTTATTGATATTTAAGGAGATACACACGCTGGCAATTGCACTTATTTCTCCAAAAAAGCAAGAAACATGTCACCCCCCCCTCCTCCCTTTCCTTCCCATGGAGAATGAAATTGAGAAAGCTTTCTGGAGCAGGCTTGAAACCGACCAGCAAACCTTTTCTTCTTTGTATTTGCAATATTACACTTAAAGGAATGTATGCTTTTCTGATCTGAAGCAAAAACTCCTGCAAGTAGAATGAAATTGACAAAGCTTTCTGGAGGCAGGCTGAAACCGACCACCCCCCCTTTCTCCCTTGCTGTGCATTGCAGATCTCACCCAGAGCGGCTGCCCAGTTTCCAGGCTGGCAAAAAATAAAATGCATCTGCGCAGTAGTTGCAGACCCCCCCCAACACCCCACCATTGCGATGATTGGTTCAATTTCCCGGGGTTATTCTTGCACATGCGCAAAAGTGCAGATACATGATTGGCTGGAATGAGGAGAAGGGGTAAGGGGAAACGCCCAAGAACCGCCCATCAGCTGTAAAGTCCGCGGTATTGCATCCTAACTCCTGAAGGCACAGCGGATGATTCCCGATTTTAAACAGAAAATCACATTTTTGCCGGTATTGCAAGGAGCGGATTTAACCCGCAAAAATGCATAACAGCGCAAGACGTCATTTGGACGACCAAAAAATAATGAACACACATAGCAGGCGTGTCACACATTTTACAGTCGTCTGGATGAGCCCCAGGTTAGTATATCCTGTTCTGTACCTGCTGTTTAGAAGTGGGGAGAATCTCTAATCAGTTACAGATCTTAGCCACTTCCCATGAGTTAACATAAACATGGTCACAATAACACAAACAGCAGGTATGGCTTATTAATATCTAAGAGTATAAAAAGCCATGTGAAACTGTCCCATAGTGGAACAGTGTAGACCCAAGATCCTAGAACGGTGTGCTGCATACTACAGGGGTCCATTTGTTGTTGTTCTGAAGGATTCTCCAATAGCAAAAAGAACATAAGATTGACTGCATCGCTTTCTGTATCTCTATAAATTGCTTAGTAGTTAATTAACCTGTGACTTTGCACCCCATCTGCGTTATTGAATCCAAATCCACAAAGAACCTTGCCCTTGGGCATTATAACTTGACCTAGGCAATGCACAATTTAAAATCAACTTAAAATAAAAAAAAGTAAAATAAAAATAAAAATCCAGCAGTAGCTGCACCTGGCATGCTTCAAGACAATAAAGGTCTGCTTTCTGGATTGCACATTTTCAAGGTGATGACATATATCGTCTTAATATATTTGAAACACATCAAATACCTGGGTCAGCCTGACTGATCAGAAACAATGCAACAATGGCATATGGAATGGACTGGGTATGCTTGAAAACATATTCACAGTAGTAACTGTTCTAACTAGAACCAAAATTCATTAGTCTTGAAAAGACAGTAAGACAATGGGAATATTAACAAGGTGGACAGAAGTTTGGAATCACCACTGGAGTTAGCTAATATTTTCTGATTGGTTTGGAACGATTGTAGAGAGGAGGAACTGTGATGTTGGGTGAGCAGAAACTCATAAGATTGGTGAAATCATTGTCACATGCTGTAACTGTACTCTATAAAAGAACTTGCACACAGTGCCTCAGGGCAGTCTCTCCTGGATGTTTCTGGAGGCTGACCCTGCATGTGCATATGCATATGCTTGTAAAGAATAAAGGCCTACCTTTTTGCTTCAAGCCTGTGTCTTCAAATTTATTTAAGGACCCCCAGCAGAAGATCCCAATGGAGAAAAAATTCTCCTACAAGTGTGGAAATCAGGTAATTCATAAATTTGGATAAGGAACCTTTGAGCAATAGCCCTAGTTGTGGGTGCCATGGGTGATGTTGGTAGCAGTGCATCTGGTGTGGCATTGATGCCCTCCTGACACCAGCATACTGCTGCTTACTTGGATGGGGCAGCAAGTTGTGTGGGTACACTGGCAGAGACAATCGGCACTCCTGCCGGTGCACTCACACAGCCTTACCATCCAGAAGTAGCATTTTCTGCCCTAACATGCATGTCGCTACTGAGTACTGCACACAATCTTGCTGTTCTCAGCAAAAAATATGGGATGCCCTATTGTGGAGAATTATATGTTATATCATATCAGACCATTGGTCCATCTCACTCAGTATTGTTTACACTAAGGGTGGGGAATCTTTTTCTCAGCCTGAGAGCTGGATCCAGAACTGACCCACTCATCATGGACCATTTTTTTATGGGCAGCCCCACCCATCTGTCCAAAGTTCCAGCACAGGAACAGTCAGAGGTTTGTTTCTAATCTTAGCCCTATGCACTAGGATCGGAGGCAAACCTCTTTTGCCTTTTACTGTCAAGGAGCAGGCACAGACTTGTCTCCAATCTGAACACTGTGGGACAACTGCACTAAGGTCGGAGATAAGCCTCTGCTTCCTCTTTGATGGTAAAAGGCAGCAGCAGAGACTTATCTTCAATCTTAGCAGTGTAGTTCCACAGTGCTAAGACTGGAGATAAGGGGGAAAGCTGCCTGCTCTTGGACAGTTTACTGCCATCATATGAGATCAGGTAACTGACAGGCAGGTGTGGTTGGCACAAAATGGCCTCACAGCCCAAATTCAAAGGTGTGGTGAGCCTCATTAGGCCCATGGGCCAGAGGCTCCCTATCACTGGTCTACACTGACTAGCAGTAGCTCTCTGGGACTTCAGGCAGGGTCTTTCCCAGCTGTATCTCAGGATGCTACAGACGGAATCTGGGGCCTTCTGCATGCAATGCATGTGCTCTATTATTGGATACATACAACCCTCAGACCAAAGTGGTGTATACCATTTGTTGATATGGAATTGGTTCTCTATAATGAGGGCAAACCCCAAAGTGACAGGAAGATAAATTTCTCCCCTGATTGATTTATTTCATGTTTATATACCACTTGTTTGTCCCTCCCATGATGAGGGAGGCTTTTCGTGGGACTCTGTTACCAGAAATGGGCACCAGAAATGTGCTCCTGTATACAGTATTTTCTGACTGAAGCACAACACATAGGCTACACACACAAGTCCAGACATATCAAGTGTAGGCTGCAGTTGTCCAGAGAAGCTGGAAATGCAGCTTCACACACTGCATGGTATGCAGTGGTCAATAAGCTGCTACAGACAACCCTGGTTTACTGATAAGCGTACCTGCGTGATATCTGTGCTTGTAAAACATCTGCATGTTGAATTCATACTTTGTGTCTTTATGTATATGTTAAAGCATCTTAACTTATTAGAATGTAATATAGAAAAAGCCATTAGAACATTCAGATAAAGACCAGATAAAAAGGACCATTTTGTATTACTTCCTATTGACGTGAAACTATAAGAATATACAGTAAAATATACAGGGAAATTCATGTAACCAAATGTTTCTGAAATGTTCATGTACTGGGGATTCTGCTGTATCCCATAGCACTGTTTGATGTGGGAGGATTATTTCCAAGTATATTAGATATTAGAAATTTGGGTCTGGGTTAAGATTTGTCTAATGTTAATTTTTGAAGTGTTAATTTTTGATCAAGAGAAAGGTTATGGGGGAGAAATCAGTTAAGCCCAGAAATGATTAAAAGGGGATTTGTGAAATTTCAGAGCAGTAATTTCTATTCATTTAGGCCAATCTACGTTTATATACTAAAGGTGGTGAGCGGATTTAGTTTGCGGGCCCCTTTTTGAACCATTCTATAGGGAATGTAACATGTTAAAGGAGGGGAAGGCCTTTTTAGTAAGGAGCGTCAAGAGAGATGGAACCAAAAAACCTTGACACAAGAAAATTCAGCTAAGAGACAGCTGATTTCTCAGTTGGGAAGAGCTTCAGGAAGAGATGGCATCTTGCCTTCTCCACCCGGACTTGGTAATAATTCTCACTATTCATGAACAGATGTCTTGGTTAGATTCCTCAGGTGTAACTGAATTTATTAGAGGATCCAGAGACTTGAGATTAATTCTGAATCATTACATACTATAGATACCTCTTAGGATAACAAAAAGCTGGGTGGGAGGGGGTTGCTGCACAGGGAAGAGAGAAGGGAACTGTGATGGAGATAATAATCTGAGTGCTGTAAAGAGAACTGACCTCAGTCAGTCCATGTCTGAATCTCTCCATTTGTGAACAAGATGGTTGTTTAAAGCCTGACTTTCACGTAATTTTTGGATATGCTGAGTCCACTGAGTGTATACTATTCCGATTTGATAAAGCCAAGGACAGCTCTAGGATAAACAGTGTTCTGGACAAGAAGTGCCTTCAGCACCTGCCCCCATGGTCAGCTTTGCAATGCCACCCAGAGGATTTATGGGGCTTGGTCCAGGTGTGATGTTGGGGGCCCTGCTGCTGACATCTACAAGGACCTGTGCATGTGTGTACAAAGCTGGGGGCAACATGTGAGAAATATTGCATGCACAGACTACATGTGAAAATTCTCGCCTGCGGTGCCTCCTTGCCCTGGGATCAAGCAGAATGATAGATGTGCTTCATTTTTTTCTTACATGGGGATAAGGGATCAGGTTGTGCTTCTCCTGGGTACCGCCTCCAGATTCCAAATCCTTCTGGTACTTTCTGCTTCCTGGGGCTCAATCTCACAGGTCTTTTTGTTGCAGCCAGTGTTGCCAACAAGAATCTTTTCCCCCACCAGACCCCTGGCCCAAATCCACCAAAATCTGACTGTAACCCACTAGACAGCATGTTTGATAACATTTTGTGTTATTGTGAAACACTGTTACGAGGAATTGTTTAACAAGTTTAAAAGTACCAGCAACCGTTGGTGGGGGGAAGGAGGAAGCTACTGTGGAGAGGGCAGCTCTCAAAGTGGGCATTTAGCTCTAATGGAAAGATTTACGTTTCAAATACAAGCCAGACAAGCTGAAAGAACAACAAACAATGCTTTTGTCATTTGGTCTGCAAAAGTATGTTTGATTGGTTGGCTACGCTGAAAATAGAATGCTGGCCTAGATGGGCCTTTGGCCTGATCCAGCAGGCTTTCCTGTGATGATTTACTGTTTATATGCAGGATATCTGTTGTGGAATTACCTTATTCAATACAAACAGAGGTTTTTCATTGGTGAGGCAGGTACACTCTGTACATGCTCATGCCATTTCTTTCTGAAGCTTACAGTTACTAATCATGTTTTGTCTGCTCAACTCTGTGAGAGGAGGCTAAGGTTTGTGAGGAGGATGTTGGTAGTACTTAAAGTTAAACCCCTTAGGCTGCATCACACTTTGACTGGGTAGAATATTGCCTGCACATTTTCCTTCTCAGGAAGCCAATTGGCAAGAACCTTCTTGCCTTTATACCTTTAAAAAGCAAATACACCAGAGGATCTGGAGATTTAACTTAAAAATCCTCCTCTCTGTCACTGGCTCATTGTGTGATGTTGGGTACATTACTCTGGTATCCTTTCAATCAAATGGGTAGCCAACTAACCATGGCTTAAAGCAGAAATAAAACAATAGTCAAATAGGATAAGAGAAAAATCAACTCCTTTGAAATGTGGTGTTGGAGGAGAGCTTTGCAGATATCATGGGCCACAAAAAAGACAAATAATTGGGTGTTAGAACAAATTAAACCAGAACTGTCACTAGAAGCTAAAATGATGAAACTGAGGTTATCATACTTCGGACACATAATGAAAAGACATGATTCACTAGAAAAGACAATAATGCTGGGAAAAACAGAAGGCAGTAGAAAAAGAGTAAGACCAAACAAGGAATGGATTGATTCCATAAAGGAAGCCACAGACCTGAACTTACAAGATCTGAACAGGGTGGTTTATAACAGATGTACTGGAGGTTACTGATTCATAGGCTCACTGTAAGTCATAATCGACTTGAAGGCACATAACAACAAGTAGCACTTTAGAGACCATACATAGGAACAGAAATGCAAACAATGAAAAATACATGAAAATGTCCAAAAGTAGGGTTTTTTTTTTTAAAAAAAAGGGTTAGATTTTGGCTAGACAGTTTCATGAAGTACAAAATAGAGAAAAAATGAAATTGAAGAATTTGTAAAAAAAAAAAACCAACCCAGATTCTTACCATATAATGTTTGACATCCACTAGATTTCCCATTAGTCACTAGACAGGAAAATTTGCCACTAGACATGCGCCTAAAAACACTAGATTTAGGGGAAAAATCACTAAATTGGCAACAGTGGTTGCGGCCTGCTGCTGGCCTTCTCCACTGCTTCCTTAAAGTCTTGCCTTACACCCCTCCTACGCCTTTCCCTGTGGTAACTGCCACAGAAAATTACTCTCCAGTGGCACCTTGACTAGAAATTCACTCACTCACTTACTCCTTGAACTTTTTCTCCAGCGGGCCTGGAGTTCTTTCTGTGACAGGAACAGGCTGCCTACTCTGCCATGGAATAAAAGCCTTCCCTGTTCCTTCTCTCCTTACAACAAACTCTGTAATCAAGGAGAGAGGGGGATCTACTCCCATGCAATCATGCTTAGGATATGTGAAACTGACCATGGGGGAGGAAGGGGGAGGGAGGACTGGAGTGGGGAGTGGAGGAGGGGAATGGGGAGAGGAGGAGGTGGGGAGAAGAGAGGGAGAGGGAGAGGGGGAGGGAAAGGAGTGGGGAGAGGGGAGGGGAAAGAACGGAATGGAGTAGGGGGAGGGGGAGGGGAGGGGAGAGGGGGAAGGGGGAAGGAGGGGAGGGGAAGAGGGAGAGAGAAGCAGGTTTGATCATTTGCTTACTTATTAAGTTCAATGGAATTTACTCCCATGTGATAATGCTTAGAATAAATGAAATTGACCACAGGGGAGGGAGGGCTGCAGTGGGGAGGAGAGGAGAAGGGAAGCAGAAGGGGGAGGAGAAGGGGAGAAGAAGGGGAGTGGAGGGAAAAGGGGGAGGGGGAGGGAAGGAAGGGGGAGGGGAGGGAGAGAGGCAGGAACGGAGAGGGAGAGGGAAGGGGCAGGAGGGAGCAGATATGAGGGAGGAGGGGAGGGCATGTTTGATCATTTGCATGCTTATTGAGTTCAGTGGGATTTACTCATGTGCAACCATGCTTAGGGTAGGTAAAGCTGATCTGCTTACTGGGGAGGAAGGGGAGGGGAGGGAGAAAGGGGAGGGGGAGGGAGGAAGGGGGAGGAGACAAGTAGGGGAAAGGGGAGGAGGAGAGGAAATGAGTTGCGGGAGGGGAGGAGGACAAGGGCAGGAGATTGGATGGGTGGGCACTGCCTAGAGAAAAAGCCCCTTTCTTTTCAAAAAGGAAAACATTGTGAACAATATCCTATTTGGGGGGTTCCCCCATATTTTTATTCTACAGCAGGCACATGTAGTTTCCCACCTAAATTTAAACCAAAGCTGTCACTGGCCACCAGACCTTTATTTCACTTAATCAGTCATGGCTTCCCCCAAAGAACCTTGGGAAGTGTAGTTTGTGAAGGGTGCTGAGAGTTGCTAGGAGATGCCCTATTTTCCTCATAAAGCTACAATCATCAGAATTCTGTGGGCAGAAAGTCTGACTGTTAACCCATTCTGGCCACTGGAACTCTGTCAGGGGAATAGGAGTCTCCTAACAAATCTCAGCACCTTTCACAAACTATACTTCCCAGGATTCTTTGGGGGGCATGACTGTTTAAAATGAAATAAATGTCTGGCATGGGTATGGCCCCCTGATTAACCAAGCCAAACAACTGTTAGTCTGGCTTTTACAACACTGACAGTTGGTTCTCACTGAGCATTTCTATATGATAGACTCCAATGTTAATTTTCTTAAATTAATTAAAAAGCAGCCATGCAATTTTTTAAACTGCAGAAGATGAAAGTCAGAGTATGGGGCAAGGTCAGTAAAAGGATTACAGGTACTCTGTGAACATGGCTGATTTTTAATTAATTTCAACAAATTATAAGACCACTGACAGAAAAACATCCAACAGGGGTCTGGATTTATTTACTCTTGTTTTACCCTTTGAACTGGATTCTTTCTGAGTGTTTTGTGTGTCATCATGAAAACTTAAGAGGATTGTTAAGTAAGAGTTTCTGAGTTCAGGACTATCAGTTTTGTAAGGTTTTGTTTTGAAATGAGCATATGGGAAGCAGCAGGTTGACATGGGGGGTATTTTCAATTTAACATTGCGGAATGTGAAAAATCCATGCTGGCTATAGTATACAACCACTCTTGTAGCTGTATAATCATTTAGAGTTCTGGAAAGTCTTATCCACTTCATCACATTGCAAATGAGAATTTGTTCTTTGATTATGATGAGCTACAACAGTAACAAACCAAACCCACATCTCTTAACTGATCATGAAGGTTGCTTCTCTGGTGAGACAAAGCATTTTGGGTGAAGTGTTTGCTGGACTGTATGAAACTCCTCTTGGACACATGGAGAAATGTCCCATTCCAATTCTGCAGTACTGGAAAACACAGCACTTGTTTTTTTAAAATGAAAAACAAAACCCAAAAACATTTACTATCAATCCTTCTGACAAGGGCTGAATTTGCTTACAGTGTCCAGAGACAATTATGCCCATATCACAGGGCTACAGACAACTTCTGAATTACAATTATCCCAAGAAGCTCGCTACAAACATCACCGATGAATACAGCTCAAGAACATTATCAGCATGGGCTTGAAACACATGCTAGCCTGGAATAAGAGCTTTTTTAAAAACAAAAAACACCCTTTGAGGTATTAACCAGACAAATTATACCTGCTTATGCTGTTAAAAAAAATTAATTTGCAAATATCTCCTGTCCTCCCTCCAAAAAAAAAATTGCTTACATTGAAATATCTGGATAGAATCTTTCCTCCCCAATAGCTGTTTCCAGAAATCTGTTTTCTGGAAAAGATTAATAACACCAGAATTAAGAATGTATTATCAAAGTAGTTAGTAGTAAGTAGTTGTACTAGGACCTGAGAGATCAGGGTTCAAACCCCTACTCAGCCATTATGCTCACTGGGTACCTTTGGGCCACTATCTCTCAACCTCATCTACGTCACAGGATGGTTGTGAGGATAAAACTGGGAGAGGAGAAACACATATGTTATCTTGAGCTCCTTGTAGGAGATATAGATGTAGGATATAGATGTAATAGTAGTAGTAGTAGTAGTAGTAGTGACAACAACAATACAAATATGCCTTGATGTTTGCATATTTGAAACCAACAACTTGTTTGAGGCTTCAGTTCAGACAAGAAACAGATAAGGCAACATCAAAATAATGAAATAACCTGAACAAATAAGGCATTTGTGTCTCAACCACTGTCATGTGCTTTGTGCAAATATGTGGATTTAAAGGCTTTAGACTCAAAAGGGTTTTGTGCATCTTCCCTACCAATACAAACTAATAAAAGGAATCATCTGCACCATGTAGGTGGTCATTGTATACCTACTTAACTGGTAGCAAGCCTCACTGAACTCCATGGGAGTTATTTCTGCGTAGACCTATTTAGGATTGTCCTGTCAGGATCCTATCCACTATGAAGGGGAATACTGAAGAACCTGCCTTTGAACTTCATAACATGTTTCATCGTAAGGCTCCTGAAGATAGATTTTATTGGAAAGAAAACATTTCTTTTTCACGTGCTTGTTGTCAATTTCCATTTCTGTCTCCTAATATATGTTTTGGATCTAAAATGACAGACCAATACATTAAAATCAATGTGAAGAATAAGTGCTAAGAAACATCCTGCTAAAGAAACTTTCATCTTTCGCAGAGCTATCCACTCTCTAGGCAAAAAGTGCACTTTCAGACTGCTTATCCCACATTCCGTTGCCATTCAAGGCACAGCATACAGCATATTTTCTTTGAGCGAATATAAATAGTGCATAGAAAGAGGGCATTATTTAGGGAAAATACTAATTAAATTGAACAATAGGAATGGCAGCCCTTGTGCTTCTAAAATTAGAGGCGGGTTATTTTATAATACACACAGCCATTTCATCATGATGAGCTTTTAGGCTCTGCTTTCCATGTCTGGCATAAACATTGCAACGCTGTTGTTCCCTTCTCCTTTCTAAACATGGTTTGCCTCCAAAGCTCTTCATTGTTGTCAGGCTAGGTCTTTCCTACATAAGATCTGTAACCTCCAGATCTTTTGTGGCAGTGTTTAATAAGGCGAGACAGCCTTTCCAAATTAGTTTGAAGAAGAAATAAATTTTGTTCTGCATGTTCTGTTTTCATTTCAATAGTTTCTGATAATATTAAGAAACCCCAAGGGTAGGTAGGTAGGTATGGTAGGTAGTGTCTAGAATAAACCCAGTGAACGGGCACATAAATAACAGGGTGTTGCATGCAACTTTAAATGACACCTCTGTTGGTACAAGTGAAGGTCACTTCATGTTACGTTTTCAAGATATTCCACTAACATAATTCTGTCTACCTGAAATGTATCATATATTCACACATGCACCCCAAAATGCATACTGTGTCTGAGAAGGCATACTGCTGTTCATTCGCCTAATGGATAGGCCCCTTTTACACATCATTCTTGTGAAGAGGCTATGAGGGTAGGAACAGACTGTGGGGTTGTACCTCTGGTCCCACCCTTGATGACGCATGGCTTTCCTGCTCTTACATTAACATGGATGTCTGGATGTAGGGGAGCCTACAAACATAGAGTTCTCCAGATGCTTGAACCTTGATCATACAAGGTTCCAGGACCTGTAAGGAAGTCTACCTGTAGAGGTCTATGCCTGTAGGCTTCCCTGCTGCAAACATCCACACATTAGTGTAGATGGTTGGGACAGGGAGAGCTCATGTCAGCAGGGTGAGGCCAATATTTCTGTCCATATTGCCCCTTCATGTGAATAATGTGTTAAGGGAGCTTGATGTGTGAAGAAGCATTGTCAAGCCTGTCGTACTTTGTAATTTTCAGATGACAATTTAGAACAGGCAAAATTGCAATGTTTAGATTGGATCCAGAGACACATTAATGGAAGGAATTCCAGCAACAGTGTTGTTGCACAAGATCTAAAATGGGGGGAAGGGAAAAGCCTCATGTCTGGGGGCTCAAATGTGGCCCTCACGGCCTCTGTATCTGGCCTTTGGGACTCTTCCCAGTCTATACCTCCTCCTCAGTCACACATCATCTCCTCAGGTCACACTACCCACTGGCCCTACTATTTCACCCTCCTTGAGTGTTTTTGCCTGGTTGGAACGTGTCCTTGAAATCTGATACTGCTTGCCTGGATGGAGGACAGGCAGGGGTGTGTGAATGTAAATAGAAACTAGCCTACTGCACAAAGGTAACATTTATTGCTTTGTCCACATTTGCCCACATATGATGCAAGGCCTTGCACTAGCATATGTTGTGCCAGAGATAGCACAAATAATAATAATTGTTAATAGAATCATGGAAGAGTTGAGTTGGAAGGGACCTATAAGGCTATTGAATCCAGCCCCTGCTTGATGAAGAAATCCAAGTTAAAGCTTACCCGACAGGTAGCTGTCCAACTGCTTCTTGAAAGCCTACAGGGTTGGAGAGACTACCACCTCCCTAGGTAATTGGTTCCATTGTTGTACTGCTGTAACAGCTAGGAAGTTTTTTCTGATGTTCAGCCAAAATCTGGCTTCCTGCAGCTTGAGCCCATTATCTGTGTCCTGCACTCTGGGACGATTGAAAAGAGATCCTGGCCCTCCTCTGTTTGGCAACCTTTCATGTACTTGAAGAGTGCTATCATATCTCCCCTAAGTCTTCTCCAGGCTAAACATGCCCAGTTCTTTCCGTTTTTCCTCATATGGCTTTGTTTCCAGTCCTCTGACCATCCTTGTTGCCCTACTCTGAACCTGTTCCAGTTTGCCTGCATCCTTCACCACTAGACATAGTACTCAAGATGAGGCCTAACCACTACTTCACATGATTTGGAAACTATGCTTCTGTTAATGCAACCAAAACTAGCATTTGCCTTTCTTGCAGCCACATCGCATTCTTGGCACATATTTAGCTTGTGATCAACAATTCCAAGATCCTTCTCACATGTAGTATTGCTGAGCCAAGTATCCCCCATTTTATAATGGTGCATTTGGTTGCTTTTTCCTAGGTGTGCAACTTTACATTTATTCCTGTCAAATTAATTCTGTTGTTTTCAGCCAAATGCTCCAGCCTACCAATGTTTCTGTCTTCCAGGGTTTTAACTACACCTCCCAATTTTGTATCATCTGCTAATTTAATAAGCACTTCCTGCACCTCTTCATCCAAATCATTAGTAAAAATGCTGAAGAGCACTGGGCCCAGGACTCTTATATCCACAGCATTACACAGTCAAAAACTGAGATAAAATTAATCTGACAGGATTTGTTCTTGACAAATCATTGTTGGCTTCTAGTAATCACTGCATTGTTTTCAAGGGGCTTGCATACTGACTACTTTACAATCTGATTCAGAATCTTCCCAGAGATTGATGTCAGGCTGACTGATCTATAGTTCCCAGGTTCCTCCTTTTTGCTCTTGTTGAAAGTAGGGACAACATCAGCCCTCCTCTAGTCATCTGGCACTAGTCATCCACCATGATTTTGGAAAGATAACATGCAGTGGTTCTGAGAGTTCTTCAACCGTTCCTTCATTGCTTTAGGATGCCCTGGAGATCTGAACTAATTCAAAAGTAATTAGGCATTCCTTGACTATTTGTCTATCAATCTCAAGCTGCAATCCTGCCACTTCAATTTGTACAATTTGCACATTTGCCAAAAGGGTCATAGACCCTCTTTGGGGAAGACTGAGCCAAAGTAGGAACTGAGCACTTCTGCCCTTTCGTTGTCATCTGTTATCATTTTGCCATCCCCATGTATCACCCTTTCTTTTCTCTGTCTTTTACTATAGATGTACCTGAAGAAAGTTTTTTTTTTTGGCATCTGTTGCTAACCTCAGCTTTAGCCTTTCTGATGCCATTCCTGCAATTCCGTGCTGCCTGTCTGTATTCTTCCTTTGTGGCTTGGCCTTCCTTCTACTTCCTATATGTGTCTTTTTTTTTGTTTTCAGGTCATTTCTAAGCTTTTGGTGAAGTCACATTGGCTTCTTCTTCTATCATCCCCCTTTTTTCCTTGATGCAATTGTTTGCCATTGTGCCTTTAAAATTCCCTTTTTTTTGAAACTCCAGCTCATCTCCTTTTCTCATTATGGTGGCTTGCCATGGAACCTTATCATTGTTCTGAGTTTATTAAAATTGCCTTTCTTGAAGCCCAGGCTTCACATATGATTACTTTCAGCTTTTGCTTCCTTTAAAATCAAGAACTCAAGAATAACATGGTCACTTTCCCCCAGAGTTCCTGTAACTGCTACTTCATCCACCAAGTCCTCTCTACTGGTTAGAATGAAGTCAAGGATAACTGATCTTCTAGTTGCTTCCTCCGCTTTCTGTAGGAGAAAGTTATCTCCAACACAAGTCTGGAATTTCTTGGAGGGGCCATGTTTGGAGAATTTGTCTCCCAACAGATATCGAGGTAATTGAATTCCCCCATTCCTACTACATCATGCCTCCTCGAAACATTGGCAATTTGCTTTGCAAAAGTTTCGTCCTTATCTTCTCCTTGATTGGGTGGTTGGTAGTAGGCTCCAACCATCATTTTCCTTTTATTTCTTGCCCCATTAATTTTAATCCAGATACTCTCAGTGGAGCTACCAAGCTCATCGTCCTGTATTTCTATGCAGGGATATATATTTTTTTAACATATCGCATGACTCTACCTCCCTTTCTATTTCTTCTGTTCTTTTTGAACAAGTTATATCCTTCAATTGCTATATTCCAGTCATGGGAGTCAGCCCACCAAGTTTCAGTTATACCTATCAAGCCATATTTACTCTCCTGTATTAAGAGTTCAAGCTCATCCTGTTTGTTTCCCATACTCTGGGCTTACGTATATAGACATCTAAAACCATGTGATTCAAGGTCTGGCTTCCTCCATACATTTGTATAGACTCCATTAGAGTTGTTCTCTCAGTTCCTGTTACTGTGCATAAGCCTTCATCAATCATTACCTCCAAGTTTACATCTCCCCCCCCTTAGGATTCAGTTTAAAGCCCTCATGATGAAGTTCTCCATTCTGTGGCCAAACACATTCTTCCTGGTCCTTGTGAGATGCAACCCAACATTTGCCAGCAGTCCATCTTCCAGGATGTGTAGCCCATGGTCCCAGAATCAAATATCTCATGTTGGCACCACTTTTGTAGCCAGTCATTCACCCTGAGTATTTTTCTTTCCCTTTCTACTCCTTTTCTAAGTACTGGAAGGATGGATGATAAAACAATCTGGGCCCCAAAGTCCTTGAGTTTCCTTCCCACAGCTTCAAAGACTGATGTGATTTCTTTGTAGATCTTCTAGGCAGTATCATCTGTTCCCCCATGAGTGAGAAGAAAGGGATATATGTCAATGAACTTTATGAGGGTTGGCAACCCTTCAGTCCATACATCCCCCATTCTCCATCCATCCTCCGGAGACAGGATACCTGGCAAGTCAGTGGGTCTTCTTGACATACTTTGGTTTCAATCCCGCATAGTAGGAAGTCTCCCACTACTACTACTCTTCTCTTTTTGTTGTTGTAGGGCATGATTTGATTGTCTCTACTTGACTGAGTTTAGCCTCTTGCTCACTCTCGCTCTCCTGTAATTCTTCCTCTGCAGTCTGTCCTCCAGACTCATCCTCAAGTACCTGAAAGCACTTCCATAGTTCCACTGGTCACAGTGTATTCTAGCCCTTCTGCTTCCGTCACCCTTTTCCACAGAGTTTCCTCCACTTCGTTGTTGCTCTCCATAACAGCCTCCTCTTCTGCTTCAACATGCTGTTGTTCTTCTACCTCCTGTACTTCTTTTTGCTATTGTTGTTCCAGCATTCCGTGTAACAACACTTTGTCGTCTCTTATACCTTTGAGTGTGGCCACTCGACTTTTATTTATTTATTTATTATTATTATTATTATTATTATTATTATTATTATTATTATTATTATTATTATTATTATTATTATTATTATTATTGGCCTCCAAATATATTTCTAAAGGTGATGTACACAATATAATAAAACAACTAAAGTTAAAAACAGCAGAAAAAATAACAGCAAATGAATACTAGAAGCAACTCAAAGTGGACATCCATAGCAGAGACCAGTTGATCCAGCTGGAAAAGCTTGTCAGGAAAAAAAAAACACAATTTGTACAAAAGGAAACACACTTCTGGATTTCATTTCTCTTTTGCCATATAAGGATCTTATACTAAGTCAGGACAAGTCACCTCTGGAATCATCATTTTGAGTCCAGATTTTATTGACAACTTGACACCAACTTTTTCTTTTCCCAGATGGCATTATTTTCCTATGAGCCACTGTAGCGATTCCTGCTTGGCAGAATGGTGGTGCTTTGAGGTGAGAAATTTCACCAGGGCAAGGGGAAGAAATGATCTTCACTTACTTCACTTTATGATATCAGTGTCAGGACAGTCTTTGCTCATTCATGCCCCTCTTTAAACAACCTAAATCAGCAACCCACATGTATTGCAATAGTTGGAAACAGGGTCCCCTCCTGTTAAGATATAGGTAATTATCAGTACAAAAGTGGCAATATCCAGATATATGTTTATATGATGAAGAACTGGGAAACAACCTGGGTAAAAAAAGGGTTCATTATGAAATTTTTGCATACATGACCAATTACATGACTTGTGAAGGTACAATTGCAGAGGGATTAGGCATCAATGTGTGAATGCTGTGGACTGTAATAAGGAAATAAAAGATGGCGGAGGGAGAAGGGAAAATGGAAAAAGAAACTAGAATGCTCAAGGAAAACTATAGATAAAAGGGCAAAGGAGGATCAGGAGAGAAAAGGCATAAGAAAGTATAAAAATTCACTGCTGTCAGCTGAAAATTGGGGTGACCCTGTCAGAAAAATGACAGGAAACAGTACTTTCCTTGGCCGTCACTGACAACATTTCCAGCAGCTGCTCTGGAAGGGAGATGACTGGCGTGTGGGTGAAAATATCTAAGACATTGTGCATTTATTTTGTTGAGAAGAGAGAATTTAGGTTGGGAACAAGGATTCATCTGTCATTATCATATCCTCTTGTCGAGTGAATGTTGCCCTTGGCAATGGGTACAGTGGTTGCTAATTTCGTTTCAGTTGTTCAGCAGCTCTGTTCTCCTTGTTGGTTCACTAAGCGGCTGTGATTAAAAAAAAAATCTATAACTAGATGACACTTTTTTAAAAAAAAATGTTTTGATTCCTCAGGCCCTGTTCGGTGGGTGCTTTAAAATGCTAGATGCCAAATAACATCCTTGCTGTTTGATTTGTGGTTATATAACAATGCATGGGAGGTGGAACCAGTTCTCTGCTGCTGTTACAGCTATTTTAACCAAAACTGTGTCAAGAGAACCAAATGAAAGAAGAACCTCTGTCCCCTGTGTGTGAATTCTTCCTTCTGGAGGTAGACTTTCATCGTTCCTTTACAAAGGCCTTTATGTTGCATCAGGATAGAGATAGTCATTGTTATGATTTAAAATGTTAGACCAGGGGTGGAAAACCTTTGGCCCTCCAAATGTTACTGAATTACAACTCCCATTATCCCAAGCCAATGGCCATACTTGCTGGGAGCTGTATTTCAGGATTGTTTAGACCAGTAGTTCTTCAAGTTTCCATGGGAAACATATTCACATAGATGCCAGCCAGCTGTGCACCAAACTGTATCATACCTTCACCATGAATCATACCTTCACCATGAATGCAAGGCCATATGTTTTCTCCTGTATTGATCCCATTTCTATCCAAACCTTCCTCCAAAGAGCTCAGACAGTAGCCCTCTGCACACGTTATTCACATGTAGAGGGTAAGCATGTTAAATGAGGTTCCATCTTGCATAACTAGCTCCACTCCCAATGTTGCACTTCTCTTCCTGTCACCACCTTTGCTGTCCTCATGTTCTAGATAATACCTGCAGTGGGGAGTCTTCTCTAAATCACACACAGAGCCTGCAGGCATAGAGATTACCCATTGCAGACATTCTCCAGAGCATGATGGCAAAGGTGGGTACAGGAGGAGCAGTTCAACTTTGGGGATGGGACTAAATGTAAAGCCCTGAAGCCCCTTCAACATGTTTACCCTCACATGGCTTTAAAAGAGGATTAGACAAATTCATGGAGGATAACGCTATCACTGGCTAGTAGCCACGATGGCTGGGCTCTGCACCCATAGTTGGAGGTGGCATGCTTCTACATACCACTTGCTGGAAACTACAGCAGGGGAGAGTGCTGTGGTTCTCAAGTCCTGCTTATGGACTTCCCATAGGCATCTGGGTTGGCTACTGTGAGAACAGGATGGGCTAGATGGGCCACTGGCCTGATCTAGCAGGCTCGTCTTGTGTTCTTACATGAGTAATACATGAAGAGGGATACTGTAGACTGGATTTCCCATTTTATGTTCCCAACAACCCATTGAGGTAAGCTAGGCTGAGAGACAAAGCCCAAGGTTACTTGTGGAAGTTGTCCACTGAGTAGGGATTTGATTCCAAGTTTCCCTGGTCCCAATCAAATACTCTAGGCATTACACCACATGGGTCCTGTAGTGCAATGCCTGTGGTTTATTCTGTAAGGAAACAATTGGGGATACTGCCCTCTCTGGTCTACATGAGTAGTGCAATGCCCTTTGCATTACACAACATTGCTGTTTCAAGATGTGGGGAGTGCGCATGCGTTTGTGTAGGGATGGAGAGAAACTTGGTTCAATTCACATTTTAATGTGAGCCTACCTATTTTGCTTTTCCTGAAACAATATGCAATCCAAAGCGCAGCTATCCTTTGAAATGTGCACTGTGTAATGGAGTTCTCTACCAAAACAATGTACAAAAATGCATAAACTGGGGAAAAGTCAGCATAAAAATACATATATTACTGAAAATAACATACAAAATGTGTATATTTTGAGGAACAAACACTAAAATACAGACAAATTTTCATCAGGACTTTGTTTTAAAAATGTAAACTGAGGTGGAAATGTTGTGAAATAAACTTTAGACTGGAAAAATGAAAAACATTGCAAAACCAAAAACTGGCAGATTTGTCCACCCTATTTGTGTGTAATGCTTCTCAGTTGGTTCACCATACAAAGAACATGAGGTCTTCCTGCAGTTCTGGCTTCCTTATGCCAGGTCCTGGAAGATATTGTCTTAAGGTTTGGGCTCATAAATTTGGGTTATATAAGTCTCGTGTGTAGGGACTATGTTTTTACTAGAGATGAGCAACCCACTGTGACTCGTATCTGATTGGCTTACAAGTAAATTGAGTAATTTTCAGAAAGACGAAAACAGCTCACCTTATTTTTGAGACAGATCAAAATTAATTACACACCCTATGTGACAGCCAGGGAACACTTTCAGAACCTCCTAGAATCTGAGGTAAACAGGATATACATCCATGTGTGTAGAGGAAGCCCACCACCTCAGATGACCTTGGGGTAAGAGGCTCTTCCTGTGGAGGGTGCGCTTCCCACCAGCTATATTCACATTTGCGGCTTCTTTATCCTCTTATTCAATCTAATAGAAGCCATTTTTATCATGTTGTATTTTGCTGACGGAGACCCAAGGCTCCTGCACATCTTCTGATGATGCCTTTGTCAGAGGTCTTCTGCTGATACCTTTTTCAAAGGCTGGAGTATAGCAAGACAATTTTCACTGGGTGGGAAGAGAAAAAAATGGGGGGTAGAAGGGCTGGGGCATAAAAGAGGTTTCTGGGGGAGTTTTCATACGTATTGACAAAAATAACTCCCAATTTATTCATTTTTATTACGAATGACTTGTGAAATTTACCAAAAAAGCAAATCAATTTAAAATACAATATTTTTCACATGCAAAATAGTAATGTAAACTAACAGTGACCAGGAAGTAAATGTATATCATGCAAATCATCCTACCATAATAATCTGACTTGATAAAGTCTAATGCACAGTGATTTCTCAGCAAACTTGCAGAGGAACTGTTCACTTGAAATTCCTTCACCTATGTCACTTCCAAAAGCCAAGATTATTAAGTTTGTGTTTCACTGATGAAGCATTGAACACCTGTATGGCATCAACACATGTGCCAATGTTGAGAACGAATGAATTTTGACACAAAGTTGTAAATGCACCAAAGGTAAGTCCTGCAGCATACAAAGTGTACATATGTGGAAAGGCTTTCTTATACAGGTACAATGTTTTAGTAAGCTCTTGAACAGTGAGCTCATTTCTCCTGAGGCAGATACCTTCCCGAAACTAACTATCCTGGTCTTCTTTACCATGCCAGGAAAGCAACTAACAGAAGTTTTACTTTAAAAATTAAATTAATACCTATAAACATAACTTTTCATAAGGAAATGCTTGACAGCATGTCATATAGAAACTATACGTCTCTCCAAAATACAGGTGCAGTCAACTGTACAAACACATAATCTCTGTTCTACAGAAAGGCCCTGGGCCAGCCAGCTAACACTGCTTCTGATGGCTCTACCAGCAAATGTCACACAACCTATTTTAGTAGTACTTTGCATGAGAAAAGTTAAATAAGATGAATTATTTATAATGATCATTTGCACAGTTGGGTGGAAATCTAAAACTGTTGCAGCCACGGCTCTAGTCACATTATACTCTTCAAAACCATTTTGAAATGGAACCACCTTGAAAAGATATATTTTTCAACTTTTTAAACAAACTAGGGAAGAAATGCCCCCCAGACACTCATGCACACACAATATTCCAGCTCCCAATTGCCCAGGCTAAGTTAGTAAGTTCTCATTAGGCCTCCTGTGGGTTTGTTTTTTTCAGGTTTCATTGAGAGAGGCCCAAGACTGTAGTATATATAAGGCTAGTATACAGATTATTGTAACTGCATGTGAAATAAAAATAAATATAGTTTATTTAACAATCAAAGACAACTATAAAAAGTACATTTTGGATGAGTGCTCAATATAACTCAAAATTATAAGAGCCCATTTTTAAATACAAAATTTGCCAGTGCTCTCAACTCATTTAGTACTTTAAAGAAGTAATAAATGGCACTGCTGGATACGATTGTAATAACATGAGTGAGTCTTAGGTATCCTATGTTTTTGCCTCCTACATCTCCAGATGACTATAAGTCATGCCATGAGCTATTACTGTTGCTGCACATAATTTCTAGTATCCATTGAGATCCAATCACTCTTTTGATAAAGTGATTTGCGGACTGTTCCTCCCACGCTTTCAGAGCTGTTTGTGGATGTGTGTGTAATTTATCTGTTTATTATAATTCTGATAAGTGAAAAAGAAAGTGAAATGCTATTAGAAAGCCCAGCATGGTGATCAGTTTGTTGTTAACTATGGTCATGGGAAGCTTTTTAAAGCCTCCCTTTTTGCTCAAAGGCACATGCTAGATTTTCAGAGTTGTGGGAGATTTAGAGCTATTCGACACATTATACAGAATAAGGTGGTAGGATTCTGGACAGGGGGGTTATAGATTGAAGTGGGCAATGCGATTGCTTTTAACAATGCCTTGTACTTACAACATGCCAGCAAATGTGGGTTTGAGTCAGAACATGTGTTTGCTTAGGTAATATATAGTTTTGTCCTTAACTGCTTACATTTAATGAGTATGAATATTAGTTAAGAACATAAGGAGAGCC
This sequence comes from Rhineura floridana, assembly GCF_030035675.1. NCBI lineage: Eukaryota > Metazoa > Chordata > Lepidosauria > Squamata > Rhineuridae > Rhineura > Rhineura floridana. Next base: position 174,933,755 of record NC_084482.1, on the reverse strand, counting down.
CTGCTGGATCAGGCCAAAGGCCCATCTTATCCAGGATTCTGTTCTCAAAGTGGAAACTAGATGCCTATGGGAAGCCTGCAAACAGGACATGAGTGCAACAGTGCTCTCCCTAGTTGCGATCCCAGCAACTGGTATTCACCATTGTGGCTAGCAGCCCTTGATAATAGCTTCCATGAATTTGTCCAATCCCCTTTTAAAGCCATCCAGGTTTATGGACATCACTACCTCTTGCGGAGCGAATTCCATAGTTTTAAGTATGCGCTGCATGAAGAAGTAATCCTCCAACATTCAGGTTCATTGGATGTCCACGAGTTTCAGTGTTATAAGAAAGAGAGAAAAAGTTTCCTCTATCCACATTCTCCATGTAATGCATAATTGTATACACCTTTGTCATGTGACCTCTTACTCACCTTTTCTCTAAACCAGTGGTTCCCAGCCTTTATGAGTATGGCACCCCCTTTGTAAGCTCTAAACATTTCATGACACCTCCCCCCATGCTAACTGTAATTTTAGCCTCTGTTAATTGAAAAAATGGTGCATGGCAAAATCACATCTCCAATATCCCTTTCCATAAAAGCTCCCGGTAGACAGGGAAGTGTTGCTTTCTTTTCTTAATGCAAAGGTCCAATCAAATTGGTATACCCCTCCCCCCCCACACACAGTGTGAAGATGTACAGTCCTGTCTCCCAACACCGGGGGGTATAGTGTTGGGCTAAGAACCAGGTTCAAATCCTCACCCAGCCATGAAGCCCAATGGGTGACCTTGGACCAAACAGAGTTTCTCAGCCTGACCTATCTCACAGGGTCTGTGTAAGGATAAAATGGAAAGGGGAATATCGTGTGCACCACTTTGAGCAACTTGGAGGAAAGGTGGGATATAAATGCAATAATAATTAAATAAATAAATAAATAAATTTCTGCTGCAGTACCAGGATCCCAGCCTCAGCCAACCTGCTGAGCTTCCCCCCCCCTTTAAATTATAATCAAGAAGCAAAAATGTGTTGGTGATGGGGATGCTAGATTGTGCATTGCAGACAACAAGGTGCACAGATTGAGGAGGGGGGTTAGTGCTTTTAGGCCTTGGGATGATCATCAGAACTCATGATTTGGTTAGCGTGCACTTGGGGAATGAAAGCGGAGCAGAAGACAGATCAGCGCACACACACAAACATACCTGCCCCTCCTGCAAGCATCTGCAGGCATGCATGTATTTGAGTATGTGGGAGGGGGGAAGCCCTCAACTGCTGCAGCGTTTTGGAGAGAGAGATTGATGGGGCAGAGTGTAGGTGGAAGAAAGGGAGGATGCTGGCACACACTCTTAGCCTCTGAAATGGAGGATGAGCAAGTCCTGAGCTTCCTCACTGCTCCTTGGCTCTGTCTGGGCTGAAGGCGAGATCTGGGCAGCCTCGTAAATAAGAATAATTTTTAAAAGGAGGTGGCAGCGATGCAGGAGTCAAGAAAGGCAGGCAGGCCAGCTGTCAGGAAGGAAAGGGAAAACCCTTGGCGCACCTGAAAGACACTCTGCCGCTTCAGCAAAAGCCCTCCTCTCTTGTTTGAGCAAGGGGGAGGTGTCATCTGCAGCAGCAGTGGGGAGCAGAAAGCATCCAGGGGAGGAAGACTTTTTCATAAATAAATAAATAATTTCTTTACTGTTCATGGCCCACCCAGATTACTTCATGCCCCCCCGGGGGTCACGGCTCCCAGGTTGGGAACCACTGCACTAATCTAGTAAAGCCCCAAATGTTGTAACTTTTCCTCATAAGGGAGTGGCTTCATTCCCCTTATTATTTGGTTACCCTTTTCTGAACTTTTCCCAGCTCTACAATATCCTTTTGAGCTGACCCGAACTATACACAGCATTCCGAGTGCTGCCATACCATGGATTTGTGTAATGGCATTATGATATTGGCAGCTTTATTTTCAATCCCTTTCCCAGTGATCAGCCTGGAATTTGCCTTTCCATAGCTGCTGCACACTGGACCAACAACTTTATGGAGCTATCTAGTTGGATTCAGAGTGGAATGTATTATGTGTGTGAGCTATAAAAAAATGAGTGATTCCTTTTAGGTAGTGGGATTTATTCACACATGCATAGGGCAAAGCAACACTGATTTGTACAGGGCCAAACAGACAGGATAAAATATCACTTATCTCTTACCTGAGAGCCCATATAATATATAATAGCATGATTTTCAAAAATTACTTTGTGGATAGGTTTTCAGGAGAACTTCATGCACTCAGCCAACAAGGGCTAAATTGGTTGCCTAATATGATTCTAAGAATTTTCATTACTAGGCCAATGGAACATAAAGTTTAGGGTATTTAAGGTGTTTCTCTTTTTGGTATTGTATCTCATAATGACATACAGATATTTGGAGAGAGCTTGAGGTGAATAAAACCAGTGCAGAATTCATTCACATGATTTTGCTCATCCTTAGGACTGTTCACAATCTTCAAAATCTCATTAAATCGACCTTTTTGTTTATATCTCTTGCATTAATAGCCAGTCAAATATTTTAAAATATTTTTATGTATCTATATTAATTTATTACATTTCTGTTTTTTAACCCATCCTAAGTACCAAAGAATTTCTTATCTTCCAATTTAACTGTGCACCATATCCAATGGGCTCAAAGATCTGATAAGGACACTTGGAAGTACAAATGTGCATGGGGATATATTTATTTATTTTGCACATATTGTAGTTAATAAAACTTGCCTTTAAGAAAGGATTTTTTTAAAAAAGAATAAATTTATGCATACAAACCTGATCAAATTAAAATGTAAACCAGGACATAGTCAAAGGTAAGACATAAAAGCATTCGCAGCAACTGTAGCTTCCAGGAGAACAATCATAAAATTAATTTCCTGACTTGCACAAGCAATATCAATGGAAACATTTCATCAGTAAGTGCCCAGATTGGTTTCTAACATTGATGGATATGAGGTGGGAGAAGTATTGAATTTTCTTTCTAATTAGCTTTTTTTTTTTTAAAAAAAAATGAAATTGCTTCGTAATAATTTTCCTTCATGTCTTCCACATAAAGGTATCTGTGTATAGGAATTTAATTTATATGCCAATGATGTTTTATGCATTGTCTTCCCTGCATCTCATTAGTGTCATTAATAGGCATTCCACTACATTGTGTTACAAGGTTAATTGGGACAAATCCAAAAAGCATCATCCCTTCCCTTTGCACTGTAAATATGATATTTCCTAGATGCACGGTCCCCCTGCATGGATTCATACCATAGGATGTTTAAGGAACATTGTCCCTATGATATCATACTCACTTTACCTATATTGCCATTTGTACAATCTTGGGCCAAAGGGGCTTGTTGCATGCACTGGTGATGGTACATACATAACAGTAACAACAATAAATGTGACCCTCAGTACCATGTGGTAGACATGATTGTGTGCTCTCATTTGTGTTCACTTAGCCTCATAGCACATATTGCAGCATTTGTGCTCTAGTTATCATCTAGCTTGTTTCATTTTCCTTAGTTCCCTGGTATACCAAGGATTAGAATGGGTTCTGTGATGCCAGATGTTCTGTGATGTCAGGGGCTAATGTATCAAGAATCCAATGTGTCAATGTTTTATAGTGAGACAAGGGCTGCAACAGGGTCACCTGCTCTGTCCACTGGAAACACCCCAAGAGCATTCAGGACTCCATTGGTTTCCGTTATCTCTAGGGGCAGACCACCTAAATCAGTCTACCACCAGTGACTGGGGGGGGGGATTGGAGTCATCAGTCTAAATTTCATCAGAAAGTGAACTCACCATATTAACAGGGTGATGCCTATTCATCTATTTCCAGACCACCTTTTCCTCCATCTGGAGCAAAGACCAAATTGAAGGGATGCCTTGCTCTGTGTGTTGGACCAATGACAACTTGAGACAGCCTTATGGTCATCATAGAGGCCACAAAGTCCTAAAATGGAACACTAGGTTACCCAGAGCAATCATTCTGGGTTCCTCCAACACCATATCCAAGAACACCTCTGCCAGCTCAGTCAAAGTTGTTGATCAGCAGGGTGTACAGTACACCAGCAGTAACCCTAGTAAACTAATAACCCTAATTTACTGTCTCCTTCGCCAGACACCAAGCACAGGCCCTCACAGGCAGCTCCAAGACAGAGGGGTTTTGTCCCTGCAGCCTGAGATGATGATGATCATGATGATCATGATGATGATTAGTTGCTTGATACCCAAAGGTCCCCAAGCAACTTACACAATGTTAAAATGAAACAAAGCACATTATAAAAACATAACAATAAACAACAACAAAGCAACAACAATACCCCCTACACAGCCATAGGAAGGTTTTTCTTGTTATGTGCCTTCAAGTTGACTACAACTTATGGCGACCCTCCAAGAGCATCTGTCATGAACCACCCTGTTCAGATCTTGTAAGTCCAGGTCTGTGGCTTCCTCTATGGAATCAATCCATCTCTTGTTTAAGAACATAAGAACATAAGAAGAGCCTGCTGGATCAGGCCAGTGGCCCATCTAGTCCAGCATCCTGTTCTCACAGTGGCCAACCAGGTGCCTGGGGGAAGCCCGCAAGCAGGACCCGAGTGCAAGAACACTCTCCCCTCCTGAGGCTTCCGGCAACTGGTTTTCAGAAGCATGCTGCCTCTGACTAGGGTGGTAGAGCACAGCCATCATGGCTAGTAGCCATTGATAGCCCTGTCCTCCATGAATTTGTCTAATCTTCTTTTAAAGCCATCCAAGCTGGTGGCCATTACTGCATCTTGTGGGAGCAAATTCCATAGTTTAACTATGCGCTGAGTAAAGAAGTACTTCCTTTTGTCTGTCCTGAATCTGCCAACATTCAGCTTCTTTGAATGTCCACGAGTTCTAGTATTATGAGAGAGGGAGAAGAACTTTTCTCTATCCACTTTCTCAATGCCATGCATAATTTTATACACTTCTATCATGTCTCCTCTGACCCGCCTTTTCTCTAAACTAAAAAGCCCCAAATGCTGCAACCTTTCCTCGTAAGGGAGTCGCTCCATCCCCTTGATCATTCTGGTTGCCCTCTTCTGAACCTTTTCCAACTCTATAATATCCTTTTTGAGATGAGGCGACCAGAACTGTACACAGTATTCCAAATGCGACCGCACCATAGATTTATACAACGGCATTATGATATCGGCTGTTTTATTTTCAATACCTTTCCTAATTATTGCTAGCATGGAATTTTCCTTTTTCACAGCTGCCGCACACTGGGTCGACATTTTCATCGTGCTGTCCACTACAACCCCGAGGTCTCTCTCCTGGTCGGTCACCGCCAGTTCAGACCCCATGAGCGTATATGTGAAATTAAGATTTTTTGCTCCAATATGCATAATTTTACACTTGTTGATATTGAATTGCATTTGCCATTTTTCCGCCCATTCACTCAGTTTGGAGAGGTCTTTTTGGGGCTCTTCACAATCCCTTTTTGTTTTAACAACCCTGAACAATTTAGTGTCGTCAGCAAACTTGGCCACTTCACTGCTCACTCCTAATTCCAGGTCATTAATGAACAAGTTGAAAAGTACAGGTCCCAATACCGATCCTTGAGGGACTCCACTTTCTACAGCCCTCCATTGGGAGAACTGTCCGTTTATTCCTACTCTCTGCTTTCTGCTTCTCAACCAATTTCTTATCCACAAGAGGACCTCTCCTCTTATTCCATGACTGCTAAGCTTCCTCAGAAGCCTTTGGTGAGGTACCTTGTCAAACGCTTTTTGAAAGTCTAAGTACACTATGTCCACTGGATCACCTCTATCTATATGCTTGTTGACACTCTCAAAGAATTCTAATAGGTTACTGAGACAGGACTTTCCCTTGCAGAAGCCATGCTGGCTCTGCTTCAGCAAGGCTTGTTCTTCTATGTGCTTAGTTAATCTAGCTTTAATCATACTTTCTACCAGTTTTCCAGGGACAGAAGTTAAGCTAACTGGCCTGTAATTTCCGGGATCCCCTCTGGATCCCTTTTTGAAGATTGGCGTTACATTTGCCACTTTCCAGTCCTCAGGCACGGAGGAGGACCCGAGGGACAAGTTACATATTTTAGTTAGCAGATCAGCAATTTCACCTTTGAGTTCTTTGAGAACTCTCGGGTGGATGCCATCCGGGCCCGGTGATTTGTCAGTTTTTATATTGTCCATTAAGCTTAGAACTTCCTCTCTCGTTACCACTATTTGTCTTAGTTCCTCAGAATCCCTTCCTGCAAATGTTAGTTCAGGTTCAGGGATCTGCCCTATATCTTCCACTGTGAAGACAGATGCAAAGAATTCATTTAGCTTCTCTGCAATCTCCTTATCGTTCTTTAGTACACCTTTGACTCCCTTATCATCCAAGGGTCCAATTGTCTCCCTAGATGGTCTCCTGCTTTGAATGCATTTATAGAATTTTTTGTTGTTGGTTTTTATGTTCTTAGCAATGTGCTCCTCAAATTCTTTTTTAGCATCCCTTATTGTCTTCTTGCATTTCTTTTGCCAGAGTTTGTGTTCTTTTTTATTTTCTTCATTCGGACAAGACTTCCATTTTCTGAAGGAAGACTTTTTGCCTCTAAGAGCTTCCTTGACTTTGCTCGTTAACCATGCTGGCATCTTCTTGGCCCTGGCGGTACCTTTTCTGATCTGCGGTATGCACTCCAGTTGAGCTTCTAATATAGTGTTTTTAAACAATTTCCAAGCATTTTCGAGTGATGTGACCCTCTGGACTTTGTTTTTCAGCTTTCTTTTTACCAATCCCCTCATTTTTGTGAAGTTTCCTCTTTTGAAGTCAAATGTGACCGTGTTGGATTTTCTTGGCAATTGGCCATTTACATGTATGTTTAATTTAATAGCACTGTGGTCACTGCTCCCAATCGGTTCAACAACACTTACATCTCGCACCAGGTCCCGGTCCCCACTGAGCATTAAGTCCAGGGTTGCCGTCCCTCTGGTCGGTTCCATGACCAACTGATCTAGGGAATAGTCATTTAGAATATCTAGAAACTTTGCTTCTTTGTCATGACTGGAACACATATGCAGCCAGTCTATGTCCGGGTAGTTGAAGTTACCCATTACTACCACATTTCCTAGTTTGGATGCTTCCTCAATTTCATATCTCATCTCAAGGTCTCCCTGAGCATTTTGATCAGGGGGACGATAGATCGTTCCCAGTATTAAGTCCCTCCTGGGGCACGGTATCACCACCCACAACGATTCTGTGGAGGAGTCTGCCTCTTTTGGGGTTTCGAGCTTGCTGGATTCAATGCCTTCTTTCACGTATAGAGCAACTCCGTCACCAATACATCCTTCCCTGTCCTTCTGATATAGTTTGGCCTTCCTCTTTTTCTACTTCCTTCTGTTTTTCCCAGCATTATTGTCTTTTCTAATGAATCATGTCTTCTCATTATGCATCCTAAGTACGATACCCTCAGTTTCATCATTTTAGCTTCTAGTGATAGTTCTGGTTTAACTTGTTCTAACACCCAATTATTTGCCTTTTTCGCAGTCCATGGTATGGACAAAGCTCTCCTCCAACACCACATTTCAAATGAGTGGATTTTTCTCTTATCCGCTTTTTTCACTGTCCAACTTTCACATCCATTCATAGAGATAGGGAATACAATGGTCTGAATGATCCTGACTTTAGTGTTCAGTGATACATCTTTGCATTTGAGGACTTTTTCTAGTTCTCTCATAGCAGCCCTCCCCAGTCCTAGCCTTCTTCTGATTTCTTGACTATTGTCTCCATTTTGGTTAATGACTGTGCCAAGGGATTGATAATCCTTGACAAGTTCAATGTCCTCGTTGTCAACTTGAAAGTTACATAAATCTTCTGTTGTCATTACTTTAGTCTGCTTGACGTTCAGCTGTAGTCCTGCTTTTGTGCTTTCCTCTTTAACTTTCATCAGCATTCCTTTCAAATCATTACTAGTTTCTGCTAGTAGTATGGTATCATCTACGTATCTTAAATTGTTTATATTTCTCCCTCCAGTTTTCACACCTCCTTCATCTTGGTCCAATCCCGCTTTCAGTATGATATGTTCTGCATATAGAATAAGCAAATAGGGTGATAAAAGACATCCATCCCACATCCTTTCCGATGGGGAACCAATCGGTTTCACCATATTCTGTCCTTACAGTAGCTTCTTGTCCAGAGTATAGGTTGTGCATCAGGACAATCAGATGCTGTGCCACCCCCATTTCTGGAGGCAGCCATCCAAGTAAGAATGGAACCACCACAATGCCGTGCTCCCAATACCCAACTTGGACAGTTGCCCCAAAAGGATACTATGATGGATGGTGGTATTGAAAGCTGCTGAAAGATCAAGGAGAATCAACAGAGTCACACTCACCTGTCTCTCTCCTGACACAGGTCATCATACAGGGCGACCAAGGCAGTTTACATACCAAACCCAGGCCTGAATCCCAACTGAAATGTTTCTAGAAAACCTGTCTCCTCCAAGAGTACCTGGATGTGGTTGGCAACCACCCTCTCAAGAACCTTGCCCAGAAAGGGGACATTTGCTACTGGTCTTCCAGGTCCAGGGAAGGCTTCTTCAGGAGTGCTCTTACCTCCGTCTCCTTCAGGCAGCCTGGTACCACTTGTTCTTGGAGAGAAGCATTAATTAATTATCTCCCTGGCCCACCCAGTTGCCACCTCCCTGGCAGATTTTATCAGCCATGAAGGGTAATGGTCCAAGACACAGGTGGTTGCATGAATCTGACCAAGTACCTTATCTATGTCCTTAGGCTGCAGCAAATGAAACTCATCCAATGACATCGGACAAGAAAGCTCTCTAGACACCTCACTTGGATCACCAGCATCAACAATGGAGTCCAAATCCCAGCAGGTGGAAGTGATTATATTCTTAAAATGCTTAGCTAGCATGTCACAGTGGGCTTTAGATGGCTCTACCACCTCCCCAGGGCCAGTATGTAATAAGCCCTTAGCCACTCTAAACAGCTCAGCTGGACGGCAAGCTGAGGATGCAATAGAGGTGAAGAAGTAAGTTTTCTTCACTGTCTTCACAGCCACCGAGTAGGCTTGAACATGAACACGTATCAGTGTTCGGTTGCATTCATTAGGAGTTTTCTCCACCTGTGCTCAAGCTGTCTCCCTTCTTGCTTCATTGCTCTTAGCTCTGGCATATACCATGGAGTTTTCTGAACTCAGCCAGTTGGGAGAGGGCACTCAGGTGCAATTGTATCAATCGCACAAGTCATCTCTGTATTCCACAGATCAGCCAGGACTTTGACAGAAGAGCCAGCCATGCCAACTGAAAAACTCCCCAGAGCCCTCTGAAAACCAATAGGATCCATCAGCCTTTGAGGGGGCATCTTAATAGATCCCCCACCCCAGCAGAGGGAAAAGACCACTGTAAGTCGAAAGCTGCAATGCTGCATCAAGTACCCAGGCAGGCACATCCATGATCAAATCATGGATAAGTGAGGTCTTATTATGGACCAATTTGGCATTAAACAACAGAACATACAGGCTGGTAGACACAGTGGAAGAGTAACTAGGAACTCAGCCATGGAAGACATGGGAATGAGGAACAAGTCATAGATAGTCTCACCTCCTTTCACAATGGCTTATCACCCCTACCTATAATCACTGAAATTGGGCAGCATCTCCCCTGTCTCTCCCTCCTCAAGGAGCTCCCTCTAAACACGATATAAACAATAAAACAGTACAATCCAATTGTACAAAGTACATACAAAACAACAGCATACGAAACTAACATGTTCTACAACCAGCCAATTCTCCCAAGATAGGGGAACAAGCTAATCTTGTTGTCTTAAAGGCAAGCAAACAAGCCATGGATTGTTTCTCCAAAGCATGGTTAGTTTTCCAACTGGTCTTGCCTCTTGCATCTAGGGTTGGGTGACCAAATAAACCACAGTATAAAAAAATCTGTTGCTTTTGGACATAACACCAAGCCATACTTAAAACAAGCTATGTTTTGTTAGTCAAGAACAAACCATGGCTTCACATTGTGGAGAAAACAAACTATGGTTTGTTTGCTGGGCTGGAACATTCACTTTGGCTGAAGAGTTTATGTGCAGATGAGGCCACAGTACAAATATCAAACATTTGCTTTGTTACATAATTTGAAATAAGTACTCCAACTTAATTATTAAAATAAAGTCTATTATTTCCCCATGGCATAGAAGCTGAATGTAGAGACTCTCATCTCAAGCATCCTCTAAATAACTCTGAAACGCAGGATGCCTTACCCCCTAATTTATCCAGCGTTGTTATTTAAAAAGAAGCGTTATTAGTGTCATGTTATCTACACTGTTAGGTTGGTGCTAGTCCTTGGGCATCAATTAATATTTGTGTGCCATGCCAAACAATTCCATTTCCACTACATTAAATAATATAAAGCTGAGAAACTGACTGTATCTTGATAAACATTTCTCCTGGAGGGTGTTTTTTTTTCCTTTAAAGAGAGGCAATAAAAATGGAAAGTTAAAAAAAAAGATATTTATGTAGGCTCCAAAAATTGTATCACTATTGAATTATATCATTAATAAATACATTTTTACTGTTTTACTCTGAAAAACATCTAGACCTGTGATGAGTCATTCTTGTGATTTGAAGGGTGACACCATGATTTCAATGAATTCTCCCAGCAAATACAACATTACTGATCTGTAAACTATCTCTTTTCATACTGTTACAGATAGGGCTGTGCACAGACCCCCCCCCAAATCTGCCCTGTGGCCCTATGGCTCTGTACCATCCCAGGCACCATCTAGCCCGTATCCACTTCCATATCAATTCAGGGGTGGCTAATCTTTAATTACAGTTTTGAAAACCCTAATTAAACATATGATGTGTTGATGTGTTTTAATATTTGTAGTTTGTTGTTATTTTAATCGTTTTAAAATGTTTTCAATTATTTGTTTTTAGCGGTTTTATTGATAATTTTAATGTCTTTTGTAAAACCACTTCAAGGCTGTTACAATCAAGCAGGGTATGAATTTTGTTAAATAAAAGAAATTTAAAAATATGGTGAGGAGGGAGGGAAAGGAGGAGATGCTGCATCTCCTTCCCCTTCCTCTACTGACGGGAGCAGGAGGGTTTGATCCTGCACAGTGCTTTTTGTTCACAAGCTTCCCTCTATGGAAGTCCTTCGCAAAGCAGCAACAGCCTGCACTGTGCAGGATGGAACCCTTTGCTTACCAACTGGTAAGGGAGGATTCCATCCTGCATGGTGCTGCTCAGTGGTGAGCACCTGCAGGGAAGCCCCTCGCAAAGCTGGAGCAACCTGGACCCCACAGGATCGAATCCTCTGCTTACTTGCTAAGCAGAAAATTCCAAGCTGTATGGTACTGCTTCAGAGGGTGAGGCATCAGGCAGGAAGAAGGAGCGGCTGAGCAGGAAGAAGAGGTCAGGCAGGAAAGCTTGCACCAACCTGCATGATGCTGCTTCAGGTGGTGGGGTATCGGGCAGGAAGGAGAGGCTGAGCAGGAAGTTGTCAGGCAGGGAAGCTGACACCTTACATCCAAAGACATCCACCCTGTCTTCTCCTGGAAGATGCAGCTGGTCAGGTGGGTCCCTCCTACTCTCTTTTCACAGTTTCTTCTTCTTCCTGCCCAACCCCTGCTTCTCCTTTCTTTCTGACGTCCCACTCCCTAACAGCCCTGGATCACTTTGGGCCACCTAACCTGACCTGTGGTAATTTGGGGCCGTGTCAACCGAACTCAAACAGTGCCTGGATCCCACCAAACGGGCCTGATTTGGTTTGGGCCTTGGGACTTGACAGAATCTCATGCCATAATTACAAAGGTATATATGCACTGTGAACTTATATTGATTTTCTATAGGGCTGAGCAGAAGAAATGTTTGTTAGGATTTGTTAGAATGGAAATACTTGTTAGAATTTAAAAAGTTGATTTTTAGTTATTTTTCCAGACTATTGTTATTGTGAAAGTTCTGCGAAAGTGTTCATTTAGACATCCTTGAATATTTGTGGTTCTTGATTGGCTAGGATTGCATAATCTACATATTCAGGAAGCTTTACCCTCTCTTTGAGTTGGCTCCTTTTGCCCTAAGAAATATCAGGAAATAGCCAAACCTGACTGGCTACATAGTCTCATGATCTGGTATGTGATTCCTGATTAAATGGGATAACGTGAGGAGGAGGAAGAGGGGGAGGTTGCTGAAGCAGCAGCAAAGTGACTTGAAACCACAGTAAACAGTCACAAAAAGGTAGTATTATCAAAGGGCTTGCGATTCCATCACTACATATGAGCTAAAAAAGTATGTCTGGAGAACATTCAGCTCAACCTTAGTTTTATACAAAAATGCTGAGAATCATTGTTTGGAAAAGGTACTGATATTTCTGTGTGAGCAAACACTAGCCACTTCCACAGAACAACAGTTCTCAGTGTCCCTTGGCAAAAGGAAATGGATGTTAAAACAGGAAGTATGCAGTGTAGCCATGCAAATAGAATACCAGGCTAAATTACTTTGTGCTTCTTGCCAAAGTTCACGAAAAGATTTAATAGTAGCTTACTAGACTGTGAGCAAAAGATAGCAGGACATCAAATTGCTGTCCCTTCCCCAAAAGCCCACTCACAATATCATTCCTGCTCTTAAAGTGGGATGTATTTGTCCCCACTCCTCCCTCACTGCAAGGAAAATTTGGGAGATTGTCTCTCAAAAGGAGAGAAGGTTGGAGGGTAGGGTTGCCAGGTGTCTGGTTTTTGTCCGGAGACTCCAGTTTATGGGGTCCTCTCCAGGTCTCCGGACTCTTAGCTTTCATTTTTTAAAAAAATTAAGTTTCTAGATGGTCTGGTTCAAAAGATATAAACCAAAATGTCATCCATCCCTCCCTGCAACTTCTGTTAGTACTGGCTACTCTAAACCCTGCCCGTTCAGGTTTTTAGCAAATAAGTGAAGGCAGGGTTGTGATTGACAAGATTTGACCCCAGGCAATACCTAAACCCCATTTCAAGTTCTGAGAACAGTTTTCTTTTCCTGCTAGTCTCACAACAGGAATTCAGTAAATATATAGCTTTCAGCAGCATAAAGAGTACTTTCTCTGTACAGGCTGAGAGGAGCCATACGCGCACCCTGGACTTCAGGAAAGCTGATTTTAATAAACTCAGAACAATTGTAAGTACCGTTCCATGGCAATCGACCCTAATGAGAAAAGGAGTCCAAGATGGGTGGGAGTTTCTAAAACAGGAATGTATTGCGTTGCATGTATAGCGTTGCGGTATGCCAATAAAAAAATTGCAAGCTTTTGGTTCAGTGATGTTTCCACCTGACATTGCTCGCAAATCATTATTTAAGCTTTATTTATTTATTATTTATTTATTTAATTTAATTTATATACCGCCCTAAGCCCAAGGGCTCTCTGGGCAGTGTACATAACAATAAAACAATAAAACAATATAAATACAATAATACAATAGAATCAAACCAAACAGACGTAAACAAAAATCAAAACAGTGGCAAAATACATCAATAAATATTAATAGTACACATTAAAATGCCTGGGAATATAAAAAGGTTTTCACCTGGCGCCAAAAAGATAGCAGCATCAGCGCCAGGCACACCTCATCGGGGAGACCATTCCACAGTTCGGGGGCCACAACTGAAAAGGCCCTATTTCTAGTCACCACCCTCCGAGCTTCTCGATGGGATGGTACTCGGAGGAGGGCCTTAGATGTTGAGCGCAGTGTACGGGTAGTTTCATATTGGGAGAGGCGCTCCACCAGGTATTGCGGTCCCATGCGTGTAAGGCTTTATAGGTCAAAACCAGCACTTTGAATTTAGCCCGGAAACAAATAGGAAGCCAGTGCAGACGGGCCAGAACAGGTGTTATATGAGTGGACCTTCTGGTCCGCGTCAACAATCTGGCCGCTGCATTCTGGACTAACTGTAGTTTCCAAACTGTCTTCAAGGGCAGTCCAACGTAGAGCGCATTGCAGTAGTCCAATCTAGAAGTTACCAGAGCATGAACGACTGAGGCGAGGTCGTCACTGTCCAGATAGGGACATAGCTGGGCTACCAATCGAAGATGGTAGAAAGCATTCCGTGCCACTGAGGCTACCTGAGCCTCAAGAGACAGGGAAGGGTCGAAAAGAACTCCCAAGCTGCGAACCTGTTCTTTCAAGGGGAGTGTAACCCCATCCAGAACAGGGTGAACATCCACCATCTGGGCAGAGAAGGCACTCACTAACAGCGTCTCGGTCTTGTCTGGATTAAGCTTCAGTCTGTTAGCTCCCATCCAATCCATTATTGCGGCCAGGCAACGGTTTAGACACTATCCCACTCAAATAAGAAAGCCACCACAGCGCCTAAATTTGTAGAGATAATATGGGTTTATATCTAGCGGGGAGGAGTGTAGTGTATTGGGTAAAAGTGATGACTGATTGTTTGAGTGTGTCTTTAATCTATTGTTCTGCCAGTGATTATTTAGGGCTGCCTGGAAAACACATTCAGGCATACCCCCGTGGGTGTTTCTTCTTCCTGTTCTTTCTTCTTGTTCTAGAATATGTTCTAGAAAATACTGGCAGCAGAAAACTCTGGCCACATTCACATTATTCCATTATTATTCCACTTTATACAGACATGGTTTCCTCAAGGAATCCTGGGAAGTGTAGTTTGTGAAGGATGCTGAGAGTTATGAGGAGACCCCTCTTTCCCTCATAGAGCTACCATTCCCAGAGTTCCCCCAGAAGAGGGATTGACTGTTAAATCATTCTGGAAATTGTAGCTCAGTGAGAGGAATAGGGACCTCCTAACAACTCTTAGCACCTTTAACAAACTACACTTCCCAGGATTCTTTGGGGGAGGCCATGACTGTTTAAAGTGGAACAATAGTGGAATAAATGTATGGTGTGAATGTGGCCTTTGACTCCTGTGTCTTTTTTGGCTAAAGGGCAGTAGGAGCACTTAACCAATGACATATTATATATTTTATCTTTCCAATAATTTTTGAACAGAAGTTTTAAAAGTGTACATGCTGCAGTGTTATACTTTTCTAATTAAGGAGTCAAACAAGTTTAAATTTTACTGGATTGCTGAAGAGGGCAGTTTATTTGTCTTATTCATAGCCTGTTTCGAAAACCTTCCCAATGTGAAGCTTTTCTGGAAGCTGCAATGCTAATTCCACATACCTGGGAGGTAATCCCATTGAATTCAGTAGGACTTACTTTTGAGTAGACATGGTTAGGATTGTGCTGAAAATCAATGGGACTTTTGAGTGAACATAGAAAATTATTGTGTTGTAAATATTTCTCTCCCCCTCTGATCCTTTTTTTAAAAGCAGTTAGGCAACTTAGGTGTTACTGCTTTATTTGGCAGGAAACTAATACTTTAAAAAAATGTTCTGCAATGGCCACCTGGTTTTGACAAAAAAAACTATTATATGGGGTGTATGTATTTTTACATCTCCAGTGTGTGTGTATATGGAATATTCCCAACAACCCTGTGAGGTAGGTTTGGAAACCAAGGCAGCTCACAAGAACTAAGTCCATTTAAAATCCAGTAACCATAAAACAAATATAAAACAGTAGCAAAACAGCTTAAAGTGGCTTGATTCTGAATTTTGGGTTGGGTGAGTGAAGTTCCCTCACTGAATTGCAGTCCGTGCTTGCTTCCCAGACTTGCTTCTGAGTAAACATGCATAGGATTGCACTATAAATATCTTTACAGGTTGTGTAAATAATACACATCTTTGACATTCATGCTTATATAAATATTTCTTCATACTATGTCTTGATATGTATCTGATTTCACACTAAGGTTGTAAATTTACTATTTACAAATTATTATTTCCTCTACATTTTAAATGTGCCCTTCTTCCTTGGGGTGGTCATGGTCCCCCTCTGTTGTTTTCACCCTGAGAGGCAGATTAGGCTGAGAGTTGGTGCATAGCCCATGGTCACCCAGTAAACTTTGTAGCTTATTTCCATTTTAAATTTTAATTAAAATGATTTGTATGCAGGCAAAGTTTATGAAGTAATGCAGATCCACATAATACATTTAAAGCACATCCAATTCACATTTAAAGCACATGACTTCCCCCAAAGAATCCTGGGAAGTGTAGTTTCCCCCTCACTGTTATAGTCCCAACTACCCTTAATAAACTACAGTTCCCAGGATTCTGTAGTGGGATTCATGTGCTTCAAATGTATGTTGAATGTGCTTTAAATGCATGGTGTGGATCTACCCTAGTATGCTTTGCATTCATTAGTGAATTGAAAAGAACAATTTTAAAAGATACTTTTTTAAACAGGGCTGTAGCTCAGTGGTAGGGCACATTACTAGGGCTTGCCTCTATGACATCACTAGGGCCCACTCCCTATGATATCACTAAGGCACACCCCATGACATCACTAAGGCCCAGTTTGGAATGCTTCTGACCTGGCAACCCTATTGGAGGGGGAGCTATGTGGGCCTTCAGGGCTAATCACTGAGGGGCTGGAGCCTGGCTTTATAAGCCCAGTCTGCCTCCAATATGTCCCTCTTTGCCTTTGCCCTCCCTCCCTTATGCAGTGTGGGGTTGGGGTAACTATCTGTTTCAAGGGCTGTGTAGGAATTTGGGGGGGATTCCTCTGATTGGCTTATGGGGAGAGGTGTGGACTGTGGGTTTGGCATTGAGTGTGGGCAAGTAAGGAAGTTAATAACATAAACGTTAAGTAGACAGGCATTATTGGGTTAAGGGCACCCTTTAGGCACTTTCCATTGCAGTGTGCGTGGTGAGCCTTGTGGGGAGGAGGAACTCCTAGGCCTCATGTGCACATTTTGGTGAACGCTGTGCAGTGGGGCCCAGGTTCATGTCTTGGGTTCACATCCCTCCAGTCCCCTTGGCATGTCTGCAGCTGCAGTCTGTGGCTCCCTAGCCAAGCAAAGAGAGAGTAGTTTTCTGCCATTTTTTGGCTGGGGAGCCACGGACTGCAGCTGCACACATGCCAAGGGGACTGGAGGGATGCTTCCCCACTAGAATTAGACAAAATTCTTACCTGCCCATATTTTCTGAATTTGGTTAATTTACAGTTCTTCCAATTGTTACATTAATAACAGTTAATGTGGGTGTGAGGGTAATCAAAGTTTGCTTACATAAGCAGTTATCTTAGAACACCATCCCTTGAACTTACTTCAACCCCTGGGTCATTTATATTTGCTAATGTAGGAAGATATAATACATTTTCTAAAAGCCAAACCAAGAATTGGGTCACCTTTATCTGATCCCATGAAAAGTTATCATCTCACTAGGGATGGAAAGATCTGTCAATTTCAGTTCTCTCAGTTTTTCATTTTTCCAATCTTAGATTTAGTTCTCCCCATTTCTGCAACAATTTGTGACTTTTTAAAAAACAAAATCCTCATGAATATTCTCCAGCATTTAGTGCGACTTTCTCCTAATAAACACATTTTTGTAGGCAGCTTTTGACTGTGTACATTTTTGCCAGCCATTTCTTGTCATATAATGCATTTCTGTATGTTACTTTTCACTCATATATTCATTTTTATGCACACTTCCCTTAATATGTGAATTTCATAAACATTGGTTGGTGAACTGCATTGCAAAATTCAAATAAGTGCAAATGTCAAAGGATAACTGTGTTTCAGTTCTCATGTTGTTTCAGAAAATGTGAATTCGATAAATTTGGCTTGAAATGCAAACTAGATCAAAATTCTTACCCATCTCACCCAAAATTCTCACCCATCTCACCCAAATATTAAAATAGCTGCTGTAGTTGGGTAGTAAGAGTTGATATTTCTATTAAGAAAAACAGGTGCCAAATTCCCATAAGAAATCTCTCCTGATTATTATCGCAACTCCTTGTAAGGTAAATAGGATCAATATACATGGCATATTTCATAAGTATGTAATAACTGGCTGTTTCTGTTTCATGACTGGAATGTGAAACTAGTGAGGATGGGTGCAAATATGCATTTGCTTGAGTAGCAGATGCATTGGTAACACATGGCTGATCAAAGTTACATTTAAAGTTTAAACTTTTCAGGCCTTATAATGGAAATGATTTCCAGAAGAACTATTCACTGAAGTTTCTGCCAGGAGTGAACAAAGAATGCTTTAATATAAGCGTAACATGCTGGCTGCAAAGAGATTCCAGCTCTCTAATGTCTGCTTGTGAATTTCTTGCTTAAAGTCCTTCCTTTTTCAACCATTTATGAATTGTATTATGCCAAATAAAAAGGCTTGGTAGATGACTTTTGCAAGGTTTGGTCGTTTTCCATTCTTCACACTCACACTGTACAACTGAACTATTGAAACATGCTTAAAAGCAAAAGGGAATCTACATATACATACTAAATGTACCTTACAGTTCAAGGTCTAAAAACCAAGGACTCCCCACTTGTTAACAATTGCTCTTTCCCAAGCATTGACATTTTCTGGAAGACATGGAAAGAAATGATCGGAAGAAAGTTCTCTATATATGCTTTGCTCATGAAAACAAAAGTTTGAGCTGGATTGACAGATGTTTCTAAATCTTTAATATCCATCCGTTTTGTCCTTCATGGGATTCAGCTACCATGGTAAATGCAATCACCTTTGGGAGACTGTGTGAAGACTGAAAAGTTAGACTGCTTCTTAAACAAAGAAGCTGTCCCAGAGTCACCAGGATTGGTTTCCCCAGGCTTTTGTATCCTAGTGTGATGTTAATCAGCATATTAGACTGATGCAAAAAGAGAAAGGAAAGGAGGAAATTCTCCCTCTTTTCGTCATGCATTATTGCTGCTCCCACTACCTCTGCAGCTTGCAACATAACAGAATGGAAGAGGAAACTATTTGGGGAGTGAGTGGCTGGTGAGGGCTGGCAAGGGATGGGGGTGGGGACATTTGTCAGAGCCCTTAGACTGGCTCAGAAAAATTATTTGAGTTTTTCCTGATTTTTTCCCCTAGGAAATTGAAGAAGACTTTTAGGAAGCACACCCATCACTACTGCAAAGTGATAACAGTAGTATTAGTCAGATTGATAGGATCTTTCCCAGTGTTAGAATCCCAGAATATCCCTGGCCTTGCTATCAGGGTATGTGGCACAATACAGAGTACTATAAGCAAAAACATAGGTCCCTGCCCCAAGGGGCTCATAGTCTAAATCTCACCAGTGTGGAAGACGAGATAGGATGGGGGGGAAGGGTAACAAGAAGTGAATATGTCACTTTTTAAAAAATCTAGCGCAAATGACATCAAAGTGGAAACAGAAAAAGAAACATACCTTGAAACTAATTGAAGGAAGATCATGTTTGTAGTTAGTACTGAAACAACCTGTAGAATCTTGAAAAAAAGTTTACAGACACTTGCTTTTTGCCACCTTAGCTGACTGCAAACTGTACATTAAAAAAACACTACACACACAGAGCCACCAAGCTCAGCTTGCTGCTCCCTTCAGCTCAGCTTGGCACCCCCTTCAGCTTACTGCCCTGGGCAACTACCAGCTCACCCACTCTTAAGGCCAGCCCTGCTTCTAAATGTGCCCCTGGGCCTAAAAAGTTTGGGAGCCCTTCCTTAAAGGTTTCAGGTCATTCATGCTGCTTTTTATCAGAAACAAATGAGGTCTTCCAAGCTCACTTCAGTATCAATTCGGAAATAATAATAATAATAATAATAATAATAATAAATTTAATTTCTTCGTCGCCTATCTGGCCAATGGCCACTCTAGGCGACTTACAAAATTGTTAGAATACAATTAATAAAATACAGTAATACAATATAAAAACAATACATCTGCAGCAACAATATTAAAACTGGGCAGGAGGCATTACAGTTATAACAATTAACCCTCCCCGGATACCCCGAAGGCCTGCTGAAAGAGCCAGGTCTTTAAGGCTTTCCGAAACACATTTAGGGAAGAGGCGTGCCAGAGATCTTGTGGGAGGGAGTTCCAAAGAGTGGGGGCCACCACTGAGAATGCCCTCTC
The DNA here is from genome assembly GCF_030035675.1 of Rhineura floridana. Taxonomy (NCBI): domain Eukaryota; kingdom Metazoa; phylum Chordata; class Lepidosauria; order Squamata; family Rhineuridae; genus Rhineura; species Rhineura floridana. The sequence continues at coordinate 174,913,844 of NC_084482.1, read as the reverse complement.
TCTAGTTCCCGCCAATCTGGCTGTTTTTGTTGGCGGGATTGAGAGAAGGCCCTGTGTGGCTGATCTTGTCGGGCGGCATAATTGGTGGCGTTGAAGGCGCTCCGTGAGATAAACTGGGCCGAAACCGTGTAGGGATTTAAAGGTCAATACCAACACCTTGAATTGGGCTCGGAAAACAACTGGTAGCCAGTGTAGGTCAAACAACACTGGTGTGATGTGATCTCGGCGGCGACTATTCGTAAGTAGTCGAGCCGCCGCAATTTGTATCAGTTGTAATTTCTGGACCGTTTTCAAGGGTAACCCCACGTAGAGCGCATTACAGTAGTCCAAACGAGAGGTGACCAGGGCGTGTACCACTAGTGGGAGCTGGTGAACAGGAAGGTAGGGTTGCAGCCTTCGTATGAGGTGTAGTTGGTACCAGGCTGCCCGGCTCACTGCCGAAATCTGAGCCTCCATGGACAGCCTGGAATCAAGCACAACCCCAAGGCTGCAGACCTGGTCCTTTAGGGGTAGACTCACCTTCTTGCACAATCTTGGAGCATTTCACTAAGTCAATCCAATGGCTTGGAAAACATGTCCTACCCCATCCTATTTCATGCCAGAACCCTTCATGCTAGCCTCTACCCTCACCCCAAACAGCACCCTCCTTTCCTGGTGACTAAAGGGAGGAGTTCATCTTCCCTTCCTCCTTCTCCATTGTCCTGACATGCTGGGTAACAGCGTGCCAGGGTGCAAAGTCCAGGGGAGCATGGGAAAGATAGTTGTTATGAGGACTTTCCTTGAGGGGGGAGTACATCTCCCATAGTCTTTTGCAGCTGGCATGCTGCTGATCAGTGCATCCAGACAAGAGAGAAGGAAGGAGGAAAACATCTTTTATCCTCTCATGTGCCACCACTGCTGCTCCCACCACCAACATAGGAAGCTGACACATACAGAGTCAGCCATTGGTCCATCTAGATCAGTATGCTCAACACTGACTGGCGTTGGCTGTGCAGGGCGTCAGCCCTACCTGAAGGTTCCAAGGATTAAACCTGGGATCTTCTGCATGCAAAGCATGTGCTCTACTGCTCAGCTATAGCCCTTTCCACCATTTGTGAGATAAGAAAAGGGAAGAGAGAAATGTATTTTGTGGGTGAGGAGAGGTCTTGGGGAGGGGCTGAAGTGCTGGCATGTATGGACAAGTGAGAAGGCTTGTTAACCTCAATTTTCCTTTGATGAGGCCTTTTATGAACCCTCCAAAATTCATTTCAAAGCCTGAACTCAGAAAACCTCATCAGCATCCTTTCTGCTTAGATGCCAATCCGCACAAACAAAGCCCTCAACTCCTACAGCAAACCTTACAGTGAAATCAATTGAAGCTGCCTGGTCTCTGTCACTAAGCTGGGCTGTTGTACAACTGCCATTCATTTCCATAGGGTCCCGGGTCGGCTGTAAAATGAGTTATTGTGAAATGAGTTGGCATTTTTATGCTGTAGCACTCACTGATTTACTGCACTTCCTATTCACAAGATTCTGAGTCCAATCGCACTGTCTGAAAAAGAATTAAACATGCTCATTTCCTCCCAGTCTATATTACTCAGAAACCAGTTGTTCATTGGGCTTCCCCCATTCATTTAAATCGAGAGAGCAAAATGACATGAACATACCACAAAGGCGCATTGAGATGAATGGGGTGGGGGTGGGAACCTTGAAGGTAAGGAAACATAGTGGATGCATCAGATCTCTCATACCTATATGACATTGCTGACTTGAAACATTTGGGATTGTTCAGCAGAATTCTCTGAGGTTAATACCAAGAATAAAATTGTGTACACTTCCAAGATATAAAATCAAGACTTATCCGAATACGTAATTGTATGGTTTGGAATTTTAATTTAGAAGCTTAACGTTTTAAAAAAAATAATGTGGAGAACTATAATTATGCATGCAGCTAGACGTCTCTAAAGTGATTATTATTTATGCTGAAGTGTTTAGAAGACACAGATGTAACCTGAGAGATGTGTTTTTATATGCATTTATAATATTTTATTACACACATGAATTAGACATATGTGGCAATATGTCAAGAATGGAATCAGAATGTATGTGATAAGTTTACAAATTATAAATATCACACAAACCTGGATATAGAGTGGAGTTTACCAGAGAGAGGTCTTCCTCTTTTTTCATTTGGTTCTATAATATAGGGCTGGAACTATGGAGTTTATGTTGGCTAAGAACATAAATTATATTCCTGTATATATACAGGTTTATATTTCCCAGGAGTAAATATAGTTACATTTGGAAAAGATCAATGCCAATAAACTGGAGATCAATTGAAATTTCACAATTTGGCTAAATGGTTTAGAGACTATATACACTTTATCACCACAAGCATTGCTTTACATTTAGGGAAAGTATGTAAATGCAGCGACTAGTGTCTCCTGGAAAGTGTGCATGCAGTAATATTTAATGATGCTTAGAGCATGCATGTTGAAGGAGTCCTGAAACATCTGCTTCAAACTTTCAGTGTTATGTGCCTTGCCACTATTTCCCTCTTTGTAGATCTTGATCTATGGAAGGCATTAGAGAATGACCACTTATTAGCATTTTAAAAGTAGCCAATGGCAAGCTTCCTAGGCTTTCTAAGTTGCTAATTTACAATCACATTCCAAAATAGCTGTCATTATAAAACCAGGTCACGATAAAGGCAGGGATCTATAAATATAGAGCCTATGTCATATCCCATCTCCTCCAAAAGGATCATGCTCTCTGTCTGTTTAAAAGAGGTTTACATATTCCTTATAATAAATGTATGATAAATTAGGCACTCCTTTCCAGACCCCTTTAAATGGAATGCACTGAAAACACAGTAATGATACAATTAATTACAGTGATAGTCTTATTAAATTTCCTGTGGAAAAATTACACCTTTTTCGATTAACGTGAAATATAAGTGTCAAATTGGTAATAAAAACCTGATCAATAAAACAATAACCATGTTGTTAAAAGTGGCCCCAGAAAGGTGTTCACAGCAACGTATTTTAAAGGTTAGAAACCCTTTTAAAACAAATGGATTTCATCTTTACACTATGTCATCTAAATCATTACAATGTTTGTGTATACAATTATCATCAGACGATAAATTGCAGCTATTGAATGGATTAAGTCTGAACCTGTTGACCTCATAAATCGGAGTTTGTCATAGCTTTAGAAAATGCTTGTGTAACAATCAGTTGATTACATGGCAGGAGCAGATATACGCACGTTAACTGGAAAATATGAAAGGGGCAGGGTAATTCAAAGTTCACTGGTAAAGTTTATAAAATTTGTCTGACAAGGCTCCAGAGTTAACACTTTCACTACACTTTCCCAGTGCCAAGAATGAATGCATCTCTCAATTGTTTGCCAGTGATATATTAGAAATGGATTTCAATACATTTCCCACTATATGCATTTCCAGTGGCATTCTGAAGCATGTCAAAAAAACAATATTGAACTGTATCAGTCTTTGCATATTTTTAAAAAGTATGAATTCTTTCCTTATTAAGTTTAGCTAAAGGAAACAAATGAAAGAGTTTTCATAATGCCTACAAACATTCCTGAGCATTTATATGTTCAGTTTTGTTTGCTCAAACAAAACACAGACAGGAAAAATATCAGGTATTTCTACAAAGTTGTGAGCAATAGACAGCAACATCTGCACCGCAGACCAATATTGAGTCATGTCTTAATGCAGGGGCATTTAGGTTCCATAATCATTTGAAATCTGTGCCTGTTCGATGCTTCTGTGAAATCAAATAAAAACTAAGAGATTAGAAAACTAATGACATACTTGGTACAGTTCTAACGTTACAGTGGCTTTGCATGTTAAAACAAGCAGTGAAATATAGTAGGTGAGCACAAGTAATTTGCACTTTTTGTTAGTGCTTCTGGAGAGTATTTCCTGTGTGTATGCAGTTTGCATATATTCTTCTCCCCTTCAAAAATTATCCAGGAAAGGTGTTGTTGATATGTTGTGGAAACATGGATCTGTTTTGGAGTGGCTTGTGTCCTAACAAATTTAGAACAGTTCCAATATTCTTTCCCCTACTCAGATTTTTCCATACTTGTGATGGAACGTGAAGCTGTTTATTATTACTACATTAATATCCCACATTGGTGAACCAATATGGTTCTCCTCCTTTTGATTTTATCCTTACAACAACCCTGTGAGGAAGTTTAGGCTAAGAGACAGTTACAGGTCCAAGGTCACCCAGTGAGCTTCATGGCCAAATGGGGATTTGAACTCTGGTCTCCTAGGTCCCAGCTGACACTTTAACCACTACACCACACTGACTCTCATATTGAACACAGGCATCTGCCTAAGACTAGGCATACTGCCATCTAGCCCAGTATTGTTTACTCCTGGAGTCTCCAATATTATGCCTTCCAGGCTCATCCTTTTCCCCCAAGCATTTGGTAGACTGAGATGATGTTGTGTTAGTATGCTGCCAAAGCTTTGTGGGACTGGATGGGAGTAGTTACTGTTTTATTTTATTTTTGTTTTGCTTTATGTATGATATACTATTTTGGCTTTTAACTATGTTGTAGGTTTCTTGGAGACCTTCGGGTACCAAGCAACTAGTAAATTGATGATGATGACGATGATGATGATGATGAAGAAGATGATGATGATGATTTGGGTTACAACTCCACCAACTCCACCCAGCATGGCCAAAGTTCAGGGATACTGAGAGTTGTAGTCCAACACATCTGGAGGTCATCACATTGGCTTCCCCTGGCCTATTCTGACTGGAAGCAACTCTCCAGGGCATCATTCTCCAGCAGTCTTTCCCATCACCAGCTACCTGTGCCTCTTAATTGGAGATGCTAGAGACTTCACCTGCAATGGATTCTTCTGCTGGCAGAGCAGGTTCTCTATCACTGAGCTGTGGAAACCCCCCCCCAGAGGATTAGCCCAGAGCTTGGAAGTAATTCGTTACAAGTAACAAATTACTTGTAATTCATTACTTTTTTGAGGAACGAGTGGGTAATTCCTTTACATTTTGATTGTAATAGAACTAGGCGTAATGTTATTACTTTTGTGGAGTAATTGTAATGTTCCAGCATTACTTTTGGGCATTACTTTGTGAGGGGTGGGGAAGCAGGGGAAGTCTTCTGCTCTTCTGATTTGTGGATGAAAATCATGTGAATCAAACTGGGCTTCTGTGCAGCGTTGCTCTTCCCTCATGCTCTGTGGGTGGGTAGGAGGCGATGAGGGAAGAGGTGGAGAGTGAGACAGGGTGGAGTGGAGAAAACAATTGTTTAAAAAAATGGATGGTGGTGGTGAAGAATGGAGTGGAGGGAAAAAGGAGCCAGAGGGCAAAAACATGGATAAAGGAGGAGAAGGAGGCAGCAGCAGAATGGAGATAAATAACTGTGGAGGTGAAAGATGTCAACGTGTGTGTGTGTGTGTGTGTGTGTGTGTGTGTGTTAATACTGTGTTTGCACTTGGCACACAAAGTGGTCTTCACCACCCTCTCTGGCTACTGTGCTGCATTTGCTGTATTTTAACTTTTTTGCATCTCAGGGGAAAATGTCTGCCTCGGTGAGTGTCCCATAGTTGGTGACAGGGCAGGTTCCGGGAGGTGGTTAAGTGAGAGAGTGATTATTTCTGAGAAAAAGTAAAGTAATCAGTTACTTTCAGAGCAATTGTAATTCTGATGGTAATTACTACTTTTGTGGGCCATGTAATTGTAACTGTAATTTATTACTTTTTAAAAGTAATCTTCCAAGCTCTAGAATGGACATGGTACTATGATTCCCTTAACACTCATATACTGCACATTCCAAAATTTCTTCCACATATTTTTAACCATTAGAATTTGTATTCAAAAAGGGGAGAGAGAGAAAAAATCAGTGAATTTCTCATTGGTGGTGTGTGGAGGTTTTGTGGGGTTTATCTTACTTTCCAGATAGCTGTGAGGTTTTGAGTGTCATTTCTTTAATTCTACAAGTCATCTTTCCAGAACTCTGCATTCTGCAGCCTCCCTGGATGCCTGCACCTCCTGAAAGCCCCACAATTACCTAGATGGGCTTTCCTGTAAGTGCAGGAAGTCTGCCTACCATGCAGCTAACAGCTGATCGTTGCTATTTTGTAAAGTGAAGTCTTTTTAATGTCTAAAGAAATCAGTACAGAAAGACTGAGCTTGATCACGCTAGGTCAAGCACTGCTGACTTCAAGATGAGACTATTGCAAAACACTCTATGTGGAGCTTCCCTTGCATCTGACCTGGAAATTGTAGTTAGTGCAGAATCTGCAGAATGGTTGCTGATGGGAGTAAGGCCCTGTCTGCATATAACACCTCTGCTCAGACCCCTTTGCACTGTTTGTTGATTTGTAACCGGGCCAAGTTCAAGATTTTATTATTGGTATAATAAAAGAGCCTGGGACCAGTTTACTTGCAGGATTGTCTTACCCCACATGTGCCCAATTGACTGCTTTGATCTGCGGAACTGGCACTGCTACAGGTGCCACATAGTTCTCATTCTACCCCTGTAAGAAATCAGTATTTTAGTGTGGCAGCACCTACACTTTGGAGCTTCCTACCTATTGACATCAGCCAGGTGCCTTTGCTGTACTCTTTTTGGTGCCCACTTACAACATTTTTGGTTAGGCAAGCCTGTCCAGACATGCAGATGTTGATGTGTTTTAATTTCTTTTTAGTCTTTTAATTTTAATTATCTTTTAAATGCTTTTGATTACTTGTCTTAACTGTTTTGTATCAATAATTTTAATATTTCTTGTAAACCACTTAGAGGTTTTATTACAATCAAGCAGTATATATATACAGCTGCTCTGTAATGCCAGGTCTGTAGTACAGAAAACATCTCTCATCCATGACATGATCATGGATGAGAATGCAGACCTGATGTGCATTACGGAGACCTGGCTGGATGAGGCCTCAGCTCCTGTGCTTGAGGCCATGTGTCCAGCCAGTTTCCAGTACGCGCAGCAGCCGAGGATTGGGAGGCGGGGAGGGGGAGTGGCAGTTATTTATCGGAGGTCCTTGGTTTTTGCCAGACCCCCTCTCCATGAGACCAAGTTTGTTGATTGCATGTACTGGAGGTTGGGCCCAAAGGGCAGTTTAGGGATTCTGCTTGTGTACCACCCACCCCGCTGCACAGCTGACTCCCTGACCGAGGTGCTGGAGGTCGTCTCGGCTGTGCGGGTTCTTTCCCCCAACCTTTTGGTTTTGGGGGATTTTAACCTGCATGCTGAGGCAGCTCTCATAGGAGCCCCTCGGGATTTCATGGAAACCATGACTTCCTGGGAACTGCACCTTAGTAATTCTGGGCCCACCCATGTAGCCAGTCATGCTCTTGACCTTGTATTTGCCTCGGGAGGGGGAGGTAGTGCTCTGAAAATGGGGGTTATTTCTTCAGACCCCGTGTCATGGTCAGATCACTATCTGGTAAAAATGGACCTCTTATTGCCGCACACCCTCCGCAGGGGACAGGGACCTATTAGGATGGTCCGCCCCAGACGCCTGATGGAACCAATAGGATTCCTGAATGCACTGGGAGACTTGGAGCTGACTGAAGACTGCCCGGTCGAAACCCTTGTGACAGAGTGGAATAGAGAGATCACCGGGGCAATAGACCGGGTGGCCCCGAAACATCCTCTCCCCCTGAATAGAGCTCACGGGTTAGAGTAGCAATAGCGGCCTGCCAAGTGGCAACAGAGGCAGCAAAGAGGGGGTTCTTTGCTGCTTCTATTGCATCTGCAGAATGTTGTCCCAGGAGGTTGTTCCAAGTGGTCCGAAGCCTGGTCGGTCCAGTTGCGCAGGAACCCTTGGAGCACTCTAAAGCCTCCTGTGACGCATTTGCAAAACATTTTGCTGATAAAATCGATTGTCTGAAGAGTTCGATTCCGTACGCCGTGGACACAGGAAGCGGGCCAGAGGCGGCCAGTCGCAATCCGGTCCGGTGGGATCGGTTTCAGCCTCTTCCCTCTGAGGAAGTGGACAAGGTGCTCTCTACTGTGAGATCGACCACCTGTTTGTTTGATCCTTGCCCCACATGGCTCATTATGAGCTGTAAAGAGAGACTGAGCGAAGGGATCAAGGCAGTGGTAAATGCCTCCTTGGAAGACGAGGCACTGCCATCTGCCCTCAAGGAGGCGGTAATAAAACCCATCTTAAAGAAGTCCTCCTTGGATCCCCAAGACTTGAATAACTTCCGCCCAGTCTCCAATTTACCATTTCTGGGCAAGGTGATCGAACGAGTGGTGGCCAAACAGCTACAGACACACGGAAGAAGTGGATTATTTAGATCCATTCCAATCGGGCTTCAGGACTGGACATGGAACTGAAACAGCCTTGGTCGCCCTGGTGGATGATTTGAGGAGGGCGTTGGATAGGGGTGAATACTCATTCCTCGTCCTCCTGGATCTCTCTGCGGCTTTTGATACCGTCGACCACGGTATCCTTTTGGACCGCCTGGAGAAATTGGGAATCGGGGACACTGTGCTACAGTGGTTCTGATCCTATCTCTCTGATAGGCACCAATGAGTAGCAGTGGGGGAGGAGGTTTCAGACCCGTGGCCTCTTAATTGTGGTGTGCCACAGGGCTCTATCCTCGCTCCCATGCTATTTAATATCTATGTAAAGCTGCTGGGGGCCATCATCAGGAGATTTGGGTTGCAGTGCCACCAATATGCGGATGACACTCAGCTCTATCTCTCATTTAAGTCCTCACCGGAGTTGGCTGTGGAGACCATTTCCAAGTGCCTGAAGTCCGTAAGTGAATGGATGGGAGGCAACAGGCTGAAACTGAACCCCAACAAGACCGAGGTACTGCTTGTGGGAGACGAGAGAAGTTTAGGAGATATTGACCTGGTGCTGAATGGGGTTAGTTTGCCCCTAAAGGACCAGGTTCGCAGCCTCGGGGTCATTCTTGACTCCCAGCTGTCCATGGAGGCTCAGGTATCAGCAGTGAGCCAGGCAGCTTGGTATCAATTGCATCTGATACAGAGGTTGCGACCCTATCTTCCGGTTCATCTGCTCCCACGGGTAGTGCATGCCCTGGTCTCCTCTCGCTTAGACTACTGTAATGCGCTCTACGTGGGGCTACCCTTGAAGACGGTCCGGAAATTACAGCTGGTACAGAACGCGGCGGCACAGTTGATTACGAACAGCCGCCAGCGGGATCACATCACCCTGGTACTTGAAGATCTACACTGGTTACCAGTTGTTTACCGAACCCAATTCAAGGTGTTGGTATTAACCTTTAAAGCCCTACACGGTTTCGGTCCAGTGTATCTAAAGGAGCGCCTCCAGCATCACCAAGTATACCGCCTGACGAGATCATCCTCCCAAGACCTCTCGGTCCCACCAGTTAAAACAGCTAGACTGGTGCAGACCAGAGAGAGGGCATTCTCGGTTGTGGCCCCCACCCTCTGGAACTCACTGCCATACGATCTACGCCATGTCCCTTCCTTGGTAGGTTTCCGTAAAGGACTAAAAACATGGCTATTTCAGCGGGCATATAGAAACCCTAGTTAATTTTAGTTTTATAGTGTACAGATGGGGGTAAACTGAATATGTGATAATTGTATTTATTTGTGTATTTTATAACTGTATTTTAAAATTAATTATGTACGCCGCCTAGAGTGGCTGTTCACTCAGCCAGATAGGTGGCCTAAAAATAAAATTTTATTATTATTTATTATTAAATGGGGACATACTCCTCCTAAAGGAGCAGGTCCATAGTCTGAGGATGCTCCTGAATCCATCTTACTGCTGGCACTTAAAATTAAAAAGGTAGCAGAGCAGCTTTTAAACTGACTGAGGGGGGAAACCCAACAGGAGCTGAGAAAGGTCCAGTTCGGAATAAACCTCCCCCCTGGGATAAAAACCAAAGAAATGATGAAATTTTAAAAGGGGTAGGCCTAGAAGTAGGCATTGTGAGAGCAGGGGCACAGGATATAAATTCAGAAGAGCAAAATTACCACAGGCCTAACCACAAGTGCCAAAGACACTTGAAGAGAGACACTGCTTACAAGTGCCTGTACGCTAATGCTAGGAGCCTCCGAACCAAGATGGGAGAACTGGAGTGCTTGGTCTTAGAGAAGAGCATTGATATAGTGAGCATAACCAAGACCTGGTGGAATGGAGAAAACCAGTGGGATACGGTTATCCCTGGATATAAACTATATTGGAAGGACAGGGAAGGACGTATTGGTGGTGGAGTCGCTCTATACGTGAAAGAAGGCATTGAATCCAGCAAGTTCGAAACCCCAAAAGAGGCAGACTCCTCCACAGAATTGTTGTGGGTGGTGATACCATGCCCCAGGAGGGACTTAATACTGGGAACGATCTATCGTCCCCCTGATCAAAATGCTCAGGGAGACCTTGAGATGAGATATGAAATTGAGGAAGCATCCAAACTAGGAAATGTGGTAGTAATGGGTGACTTCAACTACCCGGACATAGACTGGCTGCATATGTGTTCCAGTCATGACAAAGAAGCAAAGTTTCTAGATATTCTAAATGACTATTCCCTAGATCAGTTGGTCATGGAACCGACCAGAGGGACGGCAACCCTGGACTTAATGCTCAGTGGGGACCGGGACCTGGTGCGAGATGTAAGTGTTGTTGAACCGATTGGGAGCAGTGACCACAGTGCTATTAAATTAAACATACATGTAACTGGCCAATTGCCAAGAAAATCCAACACGGTCACATTTGACTTCAAAAGAGGAAACTTCACAAAAATGAGGGGATTGGTAAAAAGAAAGCTGAAAAACAAAGTCCAGAGGGTCACATCACTCGAAAATGCTTGGAAGTTGTTTAAAAACACTATATTAGAAGCTCAACTGGAGTGCATACCGCAGATCAGAAAAGGTACCGCCAGGGCCAAGAAGATGCCAGCATGGTTAACGAGCAAAGTCAAGGAAGCTCTTAGAGGCAAAAAGTCTTCCTTCAGAAAATGGAAGTCTTGTCCGAATGAAGAAAATAAAAAAGAACACAAACTCTGGCAAAAGAAATGCAAGAAGACAATAAGGGATGCTAAAAAAGAATTTGAGGAGCACATTGCTAAGAACATAAAAACCAACAACAAAAAATTCTATAAATACATTCAAAGCAGGAGACCATCTAGGGAGACAATTGGACCCTTGGATGATAAGGGAGTCAAAGGTGTACTAAAGAACGATAAGGAGAAGCTAAATGAATTCTTTGCATCTGTCTTCACAGTGGAAGATATAGGGCAGATCCCTGAACCTGAACTAACATTTGCAGGAAGGGATTCTGAGGAACTAAGACAAATAGTGGTAACGAGAGAGGAAGTTCTAAGCTTAATGGACAATATAAAAACTGACAAATCACCGGGCCCGGATGGCATTCACCCGAGAGTTCTCAAAGAACTCAAAGGTGAAATTGCTGATCTGCTAACTAAAATATGTAACGTCCCTCGGGTCCTCCTCCGTGCCTGAGGACTGGAAAGTGGCAAATGTAACGCCAATCTTCAAAAAGGGATCCAGAGGGGATCCCGGAAATTACAGGCCAGTTAGCTTAACTTCTGTCCCTGGAAAACTGGTAGAAAGTATTATTAAAGCTAGATTAACTAAGCACATAGAAGAACAAGCCTTGCTGAAGCAGAGCCAGCATGGCTTCTGCAAGGGAAAGTCCTGTCTCAGTAACCTATTAGAATTCTTTGAGAGTGTCAACAAGCATATAGATAGAGGTCATCCAGTGGACATAGTGTACTTAGACTTTCAAAAAGCGTTTGACAAGGTACCTCACCAAAGGCTTCTGAGGAAACTTAGCAGTCATGGAATAAGAGGAGAGGTCCTCTTGAGGATAAGGAATTGGTTAAGAAGCAGAAAGCAGAGAGTAGGAATAAACGGACAGTTCTCCCAATGGAGGGCTGTAGAAAGTGGAGTCCCTCAAGGATCGGAATTGGGACCTGTACTTTTCAACTTGTTCATTAATGACCTAGAATTAGGAGTGAGCAGTGAAGTGGCCAAGTTTGCTGACGACACTAAATTGTTCAGGGTTGTTAAAACAAAAAGGGATTGCGAAGAGCTCCAGAAAGACCTCTCCAAACTGAGTGAATGGGCGGAAAAATGGCAAATGCAATTCAATATAAACAAGTGTAAAATTATGCATATTGGAGCAAAAAATCTTAATTTCACATATACGCTCATGGGGTCTGAACTGGCGGTGACCGACCAGGAGAGAGACCTCGGGGTTGTAGTGGACAGCACGATGAAAATGTTGACCCAGTGTGCGGCAGCTGTGAAAAAGGCAAATTCCATGCTAGCAATAATTAGGAAAGGTATTGAAAATAAAACAGCCGATATCATAATGCCGTTGTATAAATCTATGGTGCGGCCGCATTTGGAATACTGTGTACAGTTCTGGTCGCCTCATCTCAAAAAGGATATTATAGAGTTGGAAAAGGTTCAGAAGAATGTTGGAAGATTCAGGACAGACAAAAGGAAGTACTTCTTTACTCAGCGCATAGTTAAACTATGGAATTTGCTCCCACAAGATGCAGTAATGGCCACCAGCTTGGATGGCTTTAAAAGAAGATTAGACAAATTCATGGAGGACAGGGCTATCAATGGCTACTAGCCATGATGGCTGTGCTCTGCCACCCTAGTCAGAGGCAGCATGCTTCTGAAAACCAGTTGCTGGAAGCCTCAGGAGGGGAGAGTGTTCTTGCACTCGGGTCCTGCTTGCGGGCTTCCCCCAGGCACCTGGTTGGCCACTGTGAGAACAGGATGCTGGACTAGATGGGCCACTGGCCTGATCCAGCAGGCTCTTCTTATGTTCTTATGTTCTTATGTGACCTCAGTGGCTAGGAGTGCCTTTTACCCACTTTGCCTGTTAAGACAGCTATGGTTGTTTCTGGATCAGGATAGCTTGACCGCTGTCACTGATGTGCTGTTAACCTCCAGATTGGATTACTGCAATGCTTTCTATTTGAGGATGCCTTTGAGACTGACCAGGAAGCTGCAGCTACTGCAAAATGTTGCAGCTCAACTGCTTACTGGAGCAGAATATCACCATTATATGACGTAGCTGCTGCTAAAAGAATTGCACTGGCTGCCAATTAGCTACTGGGTTAAGTTCAAGGTGCTGACATTGCTGTACAAAGCCTTACACAGCTTGGGATGAGGATACCTAAAAGCAGAGGTGTAGTCATCCATGGTCTCAGGGGGGGTGTCTTAGACCCCTTAGCTTTTTAGGAGCAGGGTTCCTGCTGGGTCCCTATGTGTCCAGTGTTCTACAAGCCAATCAACATGAAAGGGGAGTATCTTGGCCACTGAGAAGAGTGTGCTTTCTTGTCCTTTCTTGCTGATTGGAGTCAATCGAGTGAAAGAGGTGTCAGCCTCTGAGAAGCCTCTTCTTAGTAGCTAACACACTCTAACACACTCCCAGTTCATGCTGATTGGCTCCTACGAATGTCTGTTGTTGTGGGAGAAGGACTAAGGAGTGTGAAGATAACAATGGACAGCAAGCAAGGGAGTTAGGGAGCATGCTGTGACTATCATGAAGGGACCCTGCACTTCTGAATTTACTACTACACTACTGCCTAAAAGATTGCCTCACCCCCTATGTACCTAACTGATCGCTATGCTCTGCAGGAGTGGACATCCTGCAGATACCATCCTATCAAGAGGTCCATTCCCCACGATATTGGAAGTAGGCTATTAGTGTGGTGGCACGTACCCTTTGGAAGTCACTCCCTTTGCATATCAGACAGGCACCTTCTCTACTGTCTCTTTGGCAGCTACTGAAGACATTCTTCTTTGAACAAGCCTCTTGAACGACCTGTTTGAACAACTGGCTTTTGACACCTGAGATGCATATTTTTAGGATCTACCTTTTTTCTGTGATGTTGTTTGGGTTGCTTTTATCTTTAATAATAATAAATAAATAAATAAATGTCTTTATCGCAATTGGTATCTCTCTTGGATTTGAATTGATTTAATGTATGTGCTGTTTTAAATTGATTTTCTTTTTCTTTTTCTTGGTTTTATATATGCAAATATTTTAACTATTTTAACTGCTTTAGGATGTCTCATTGGAAATGATTCATAAATGAAATAAATAATAATTATAAAAGGAAGGACTGGTATACTTGGCATCCAGGCTCCCTGGTTTTCTGTGCTTCAGTTAAAATCCAGGAGAAGACATCATGAGGTAACACCTGTTGGGAGGAAGGGCGGGATATAAATCAAATAATAAATAAATAAATAAACAAACTCTTCCCATGGTGCTTCTTCTGACCAGGAAGCATGCGTAGCCAGGGAGGAGAATTGTTCTGTGGAAAGACCGGGGGGGAGAGGGAATATTACCCGTGGCCATCTCGCAACAATAAGGTAAGCATCAACCCCATCCCCACTGAAATTCTGCAGAAATTCTAAAGCACCCTGTGAGTGAGGAAAAAATATTTTTTGGGGGGGGGTAACGTTAGAGAAAATGGAGAAGAGGTTTCAGCACGGCACCAGTCCAAACATCAGGCCACTGATTACAAGTGCCAGCAATGATCGGACGGAACAAATAACAGTTTGCCCTACGACTGTTACATATGCACACACTGTGCTCTTTTATACCTGGTGTTCTGTGTTTTTTTGCCAGTATAACTTCTACACAAGGAACATAGGACCCAATCATGCAGTCAGCACCAGAGAGTGGGAAACTGCAAGATGAATGTGAATTGCCATGTGTGGAAGGGGAAACTTGTGTAAAGCACATTCAAGTTATCACATCAGTTTTGCTCTGCACACAGGATGTGTATGCAAAGCAGCACACATGCCCACAATGAAATAGACATGTGACTGTTCAATAATCTTGCATGTGCATGGATTTTACACTTTGGTTATGTGCAAGTCCTTTCAATGAAGGAGGGTAAAATGAATTAAGACATGAATTTTAATAATGTCTGAATGTTTACATGAGACCCTGATACATGGCACTCACAGAGCAGCACTGGGATTTTGCCAATTCCATGTGTCAGACTTGCATCTGACTGTTGTGACATATAAAAGATGTATGTCTTTGGCTACTGTTTTCTCATTTCCATCGTTGACTTTTAAATACGCAAGTTCTTCCACAGTCAAGAATGTTGTCTTTACCAAAGTTATCAATATTCAGAAACCAAGTTTTATTTAGTAAGACCCTCTAGAATATCCCCAAGTACCCACCAGAATATCTTCTTGCTGTAGTTAAATAATCACAAGCTCAAGGTTTTTGCATGCTAGAAATAAACAGACCTACTTTTGTAAGAAACTTTAAAACTGGCTTCATGTTCCCAAGGAATATTTAAACCTACATAGAGAAGCAGTATGGTACAGTGGTTAGGATGTTGGACTGTGACTGGGAACAAACTCCCACTCACTGTTGACTTTGGGTCAGCCTAACCTACCTCCCAGGCAGTAGCAGCTGGTAGGGTGTACAGGCGGAGCTCCATTGCTCTCCCAGTTTTCCAACACCGCAGGTGACTGACGCTGACCAAGAGGGGGAAGGGGAGGAGTGTGGCATAGAGAGCTCAGTGCAGTGTAGTGGTGTCAGTCAAATGGTCCTGCCATTACACAACACACTGTTGTGAACTCTCTGTGCCTTGCCCACCCCCTCTTGGGTCAGTGGAAGCGTGTTGGGAAGCTGGGAGAGGATTGGAGCCCAACCCACACTGCCACTACTGCTCACAGGATGAGAGAGGAAATCCGTGTGTATTACCTTGGAGCATATCAGCTACATGACAACAGCTCCATGTGGCAAGCTGTGTGTGTAAAAAATATCTTCTTTGGTTCATAGCATCATAGAATCATAGAATTGAAAGAGGCCTATAAAGCCATCGAGTCCAACCCCCCACTCAATGCAGGAATCCAAATCAAAGCATTCCCGACAGATGGCTGTCCAGCTGCCTCTTGAATGCCTCCAGTGTCGGAGAGCCCACTATCTCTCTAGGTAATTGGTTCCATTGTCGTATGGCTCTACCAGTTAGGAAGTTTTTCCTGATGTTCAGTCGAAATCTGACTTCCTGCAACTTGAGCCCATTATTCCGTGTCCTGCACTCTGGGACGATCGAGAAGAGATCCCGGCCCTTCTCTATGTGACAACCTTTCAAGTACTTGAAGAGTGCTATCATATCTTCCCTCACTTTTCTCTTCTCCAGGCTAAACATGCCCAGTTCTTTCAATCTCTCCTCATAGGGTTTTATTTTCAGTCCCCCGATAACAAATTCTTACCTGGTAATTTGCGCGTTACATTTGATCTTTCACATGGCATACAAGCTAAGCTATTTCTGGAATTCTAGTGGAATATACTGCAAGTTCAGCACTAATTTTTGTGATTAATAATACCAGAAATAATCCGTTTGCAAGCTTAGGAACCCGGAAAATCACAGAAGTTTTCCACTAGCTGCAGCCATTCATATGACAGGCACCCCAGCATGCAGTGCATTCCTGCCCTTTAGGTGAGCATGTCTTTTTTGCCTGACAAAAAATGTACCAGTATTCCAGAGGAGGTGCCTATGTTTAACCTTTAATACCCCTGTGTTTTTACAACTTAAAAAAATCAGATGCTAAAGGAAGAGGGGTTGCATGGCAATGAAACGAGGTCTTAGACATCATACACAGTGAGGAACTACATTGCACGTGTGTAACATAAGTGAGGGATGAAAACAAGACGTTCATTGCAGCCGTGTGAAAGACAGTTGCATGAAATGCTGATATATCAGCTGAAAAAGCTACTGTTCCTTAACACAAGTACTGCAGTGTGAAAGGAATTTTAGAAATTGGGACAGAATTGCTACCATTTTAATCCATTAAGCTAACCCCCATGTCTGAAAGCAGCCTGAGTCAGAACATTGGCCTATCTGGCCAGTATTGTCTATTCCTAGTGAGCCAATGCAGTGCACTCCAGAATGTTCTAGAGTACAACTCTCACTATCCCTGACCATGGACCACGCTGGCTAAGGCTAATGTGAACTGTAGTCTAACAAAATCTGGAGGGAACCATGCTGGCTACCCTGCCCCACACTGACTGGTAGCTGGTCTCCAGGGTTTCAGACAGATCTCTTGCCCAGCCCTACCAAGAGATACCAAGAGCTGAAATTGTGATGTTCTGCAAGCAAAGCAAATGCTCTACCACTGAGCTGTGACCCGTAGAGTACTACTCTGCAAAACTGTGTGTACTCATTGGTGGCTGATCCTTTGAAATTAATGAAAGTTGTGGTATATACATATAATGGTAGCAGTGACTGCTCATATATAATGGTAAGATTGTCAATGTTCACAAGTGTTTTCCAGTATGATTTTCCCTGAAAACTTTGTGTCTACTTGACAGTAACTGGAGCTTCATCATCACTACCCTTAAAACAATATTATTGTCCTTAGAAAATGTTGTCATTTCACAGTTTTATGGCTATTTGCGCTGTAATGGCAACCCTATCTACTCTTTTACCATCACATACAGAAGATTGTTAAGTAGGTGCAATCAGCTCTTACAATGATACATTCTCTTGAAGGGTTAACCCAGAAGGTGCTATAAAGCCATTGGTCTAGATGGCCGGTTTGAAAACTTGTCATTCCTTTGTGTTTAGAAAGCGAATGAGAGGGAGCAGGGGGAAGTGGTGGAATTCAAACTGTCATGGAGATAATGTTATGGTATCACTTCAGTTACCAGCCAACAATGCTGTAGAAAGGAAACGAAATATATAGATATATACATATTTTATCAAGAGCTTCTGATCAGTACACACTCATTGCAGAACAACCACAACAACTACATTATCTTTCACCCTCACCTGGGGGTAAGGTCATTGTCAAGGATCTGAGGACAAGATTGTATTGCAGATGCCTGCATTTAGAGCTGTCAGTGCTTAGAAAAACCTACTTGATGGACACATTCTGGTTTGTAACTTCCCCCAACCCCATGCCACCCCAACCCTCAAGCCCTGGGTGCTTTGAGAAGACTTAATTACAAACAGTACAAAAAATATCTCAGAATAACGCATGGGGCTGATGCCTCAGAGTGCCCAGAAATTTGAAGAAAATGCAGGAATGGAATACCATTGCTCATTTCTGGTCTTGCTGCTCTCGGGTTTTGCTCATTTGAAGATTATTGGCTGCTCTTTTT
Source organism: Rhineura floridana (assembly GCF_030035675.1). Taxonomy (NCBI): domain Eukaryota; kingdom Metazoa; phylum Chordata; class Lepidosauria; order Squamata; family Rhineuridae; genus Rhineura; species Rhineura floridana. Next base: position 174,895,728 of record NC_084482.1, on the reverse strand, counting down.
GTAAGTTTGATAGAAAAAACTGTTGTATTGATTGAGATGAGGAACAAAGAGATCTATTTAACTTGTAAATGGCCCTGAGATTCAGGAAAAGTGGGAAAAGAACCTTTTAAGTAATAAAAGTGTCGAATCAGAAAGTTCATATTAAGAGGAATGCTATGTGGTTGCAAACAGAGAGCTACATAGGAACACTGAACTTTTGCCATCATTAGTCACCCTGAGATAAGTATAAGTACTAAACTCTTGGCTCACTTTAGCCTCTGACTTGGGAGAGGAGATCCTGATATGTGCCTTGTTGGGTTGATTACATTTTAGTCTTCTTACGTCAGCTGGAAAAGAAGTTCCAAGCGTTTTTTTTCCCTCTGAGAAGCACTGGAAGAAATTTCTCATGAAAAAGAATATCATGAAACACATTACAAACCAACTCATTTGTGCACATCACTTTTTTCTTTCCTCTTTACTTTTTTCTTATACAGCTATTTTGATACTCTCATTGTCTGTTCAGTGCTCAAGCTAGATAGAGCAGGTGTTGACCAAAAGGTAGATTGGGATCTACTGGTGCAGTAGATCTGCAGGAGTTTCTGGTTTTGAATTTTTTTGTTTGTTTAACAATTGCAACAACAAAAATGTTTTCCCCATCTCTCAGTTACACCATACATTTAAAGCACATGTATACCACTTTAACAGTCATGGCTTCTCCCAAAGAATCCTGGACACTGTAGCTTACCCCTCACAGAGCTACATTTCCCAGCACGCTTAAAAACTACAGTTCCCAGGATTCTTTGAGGGAAGCCATATGCTTTAAATGTGCTTTAAATGCATGGTGTGGATGTGACTGCAGATGTGAAGAAAACTAAGAAAAGAAAATACGAGTGGAATTTTGTGTGAAAGAGCTGTGACTCCAAATCTGGTACAAAAAAGAAATTCCTAGGTTGAAGATGTGCTCAGGGAACCCCTGTTCCTTAATTCTAGGTGTATGTCTTCCCCCATGAGCCACAGATGTGCACCTGCCTCTGGGTTGTGGGCCATGGAGATTCTCATTAAAAAACCCCAGAGTGGATTCTGTAAACCTGAGATCTGCTGTCCACATAAGAGCATAACAGCCTGCTGGATCAGGCCAATGGCCCATCTAGTCCAGCATCCTGTTCTCACAGTGGCCAACCAGGTGCCCATGGAAAACCCGCAAGCAGGACCTGAGTGCAAATGGCACTTTCCCCTCCTGCAGTTTCCAGCAACTGGTATTTGGAAGCATACTGTCTCTATCTATGGAGGCAGAGCACAGCCATCATGGCTAGTAGCCACTGGTGGCTTTTTTCCTCCATTAATTTGTCTAATCCTCTTTTAAATCCATTCAAGTCACTGCCTCTTGTGGGAACAAATTCCATAGTTTAACTATGCCATGTGTGAAGTATTTTCTTTTGTCTGTTGTGAACCTTCCAACATTCAGCTTCATTGGATATCCACGAGTTCTAGTGTTATAAGAGAAGGAGAAAAACTTATCTCTGTCCACTCACTCCATGCCATGCATAATTTTATACACTTCCATCATGTCACTTCTTATTTGTCTTTTATCTAAACTAAAAAGGCCCCAATGCTACAGCCTTTCCTCATAGGGGAGTTGCTCGATCCCCTTGATCATTTTAGTTGCCCTTTTCTGAACTTTTTCCAGCTCTACAATATCCCTTTTGAGGTAAGGCAACCAGAACTGTATACGGTATTCCAAATGTGGCCACACCATATATTTAAATAACGGTATTGTGATATCTGCAGTTTTATTTTCAATATCTTTCCTAATGATGCCTAGCATGGAATTTGCCTTGAGATAAAGATCATAAAGGACTTCTGAGATAAAAATCATAAAGGTCTTCATACATTGAGAGTGCTATATCAGAGACAATCATCTAAGTGAAAATCTAAAAACAGAGATAGCCAACAGTTTTTGTTGGACCACAACTTGCATCATCCCTGGCCCTTGACCATGCTGGCTGTGGCTGATGTGAGGTGTAGCACAACAACATATGTAAGGTGCCACAGTGATCTACAGTGTGGCTCTGCAGTAATCACAGGTAAAGTGAGGGGGTAAAATTTAAAGCACAAAGGGATGTATGATAAAAGAGTGCTGCACACACACACCTGCCACTCTTCCTCCCTCAGTCTCTCTCTTCCTCTTTCTCAGTTAGTTGTTTACAACTGGGCTCAGTTCCAGTATCAAGTGGCTGGCTGGGGGCAAATAAACTTGGGACAGATTGCAGGAGGGATAGGGAGCAATGGGAAGGAGGTGGATCAGTTGCCCCTTACCTATTATTTGTTTATTCATTCACAGAAAACTTTTGTGCTCTGTCTTTCCTCAAGAAGCCCAAGGAGGCTTAAAACATAAGTTAAAGCAATAATTTAATAATTTTAAGAAACAGTTTGATAACCATAAATACAACCCCCCCACACACCCATACACCCATAAAACAGTAAACAGCAGAGAGAAAAAGGAAATACAAATACAAACCATAGCATTTAAAACTACTTCTCTTTTACCTTTTAAGTGCCTTCTGAAAACCTTTCTGTTCCACCAGGCTTACGCAGGCAATTAAGAAGATGCATTTTTTCACAACGGTTGATATTTGTTTTTATTGTATTTTTACTGTTTTTTAAATTATTGTATGGTTGTTGTTTTTAACATGTTGTAAACTGTGCTGATGTTTTTAACTAAATAGTGGTATTTTCATAAATAAATAAAAATGGGACAACATTAATCGTCCAAAAGTCTTTCTAAAAGGGAAGGTTTTGACCATCCTATGAAAAGCCATTGGGAGGAAGGGGAGATGAACCTGGGTGTATCCACTGAATAAACCCTCTCCATAGTCACAAGTAGGCATATTTCTGGGGATGTTCTCAGGATCCTTTTTTATGCTTTAGATTCCACCCCCATCCCTTGTTTTATGCATGATTTGGACAGATCTGAGTTGAGATACACAGGTCTGCCATTGCCTTATATATTTGGCCTCAAGTACAAAGAATGAATTTTAATTATCATGGGATGTTATGGGAGAATCGACCCAAATATAAAGATAATATGTAGTTGTAAATAATTTTGGGTGCAAACTTTCTCGGCAACATCACAGGCCTTCCACACACAACCACTCATCCCTTCCCCACGCCAACCTCTAACAAAATGCTGAACTTCAGCCCTTAATTCACTTGGTCTCTTAATGAAGTAATTAGTTGCTTACTGACCAGCAATTATAGTGTGTTACTCCAGGCTAAAGGGTACCAACACTATCTCATTCCTGACCTATTAACATAATTAACAGGGTTCCAGAGGTACTTATAACTGAGTTATGGGGTGCCTTATGAATTTTCTTTGCAATATGTAGTAAGAGGGGGGAGGCAAAGGCTTAGAATCATAGAATAGTAGAGTTGGAAGGGGCCTGTAATCCAAGTCAAAGCATTCCTGGCAGATGGCTGTCCAGCTGCCTCTTGAAGGCCTCCAGTGTCAGAGAGCCCACTACCTCTCTAGGTAATTGGTTCCATTGTCATATGGCTCTAATAGTTAGGAAGTTTCTCCTGATGGTCAGTCGAAATCTGGCTTCCTGCAGCTTAAGCCCATTCTTCCGTGTCCTGCACTCTGGGATGATAGAGAAGAGATCCCAGCCCTCCTCTATGTGACAACCTTTCATGTACTTGAAGAGTGCTATGATATCTCCCCTCAGTCTTCTCTTCTCCTGGCTAAACATGCCCAGTTCTTTCCATCTCTCCTCATAGGGCTTGGTTTCCAGTCCCCTGATCATCCTTGTTGCCCTCCTCTGAACCTGTTCCAGTTTGTCTGCATCCTTCTTAAAGTGAGGAGACCAGAACTGGGCGCAGTATTCAAGATGAGGCCTAAACAGTACTGAATAGAGGGGAACTAATACTTCACGTGATTTGGAAACTATACTTCTGTTAATGTAGCCTAATATAGCATTTGTCTTTTTTGCAGCCACATCACACTGTTGCCTCATATTCAGCTTCTGATCAATAACAATTCCAAGATCCTTCTCACATGTCTTATTGCTGAGCCAAGTATCCCCCATCTTATAACTGTGCATTTGGTTTCTTTTTCTTAAGTGTAGAACTTTGCATTTATTTATTTATTTTATTTATTTATTAATTCAATTTATATACCGCCCCATAGCCGAAGCTCTCTGGGCGGTTTACAACAGGTAAAAAAACATCTGACATACAATTAAAACCTCATATTAAGCAGTTTAAAAATAAGTTAAAATATCAAGAATTAAAACATAATTAAACACACACTAAAATGCATATTAAATACTACTAAAATGCTGAAAATGCCTGGGAGAAGAGGAAGGTTTGTATCTGACGCCGAAAAGATAATAATGTTGGTGCCAGGCGTATCTCATCAGGAAGAATATTCCATAGTTCGGGGGCCACCACTGAGAAGGCCCTTTTTCTTGTTGTCACCTTCCGGGCTTCTTTCTGAGTAGGCACCCGGAGGAGGGCCTTTGATGTTGAGCGCAGTGTGCGGGTAGGTTCATATCAGGAGAGGCGTTCCATCAGGTATTGTGGTCCCATGCCGTACAAGGCTTTATAGGTTAAAAACCAGCACCTTGAATCGAGCCCGGAAACATATAGGCAACCAGTGCAGGCGGGCCAGAATCGGTGTTATATGTTCGGACCGCCTAGTCCCAGTTATCAGTCTGGCCGCCGCATTTTGCACGAGCTGCAGTTTCTGAACCGTCTTCAAGGGCAGCCCCACGTAGAGTGCATTGCAGTAGTCTAATTTAGAGGTTACCAGAGCATGGACAACTGAAGCAAGGTTTTCCCTGTCCAGATAGTGGCGTAGCTGGGCCACAAACCGAAGCTGGTAGAATGTACTCCGTGCCACCGAGGCTACCTGAGCCTCCAGTGACAGGGATGGATCTAAAAGAACTCCCAGACTACGAACCTGCTCCTTCAGGGGGAGTGCAACCCCATCCAGGACAGGTTGGACATCCACCATCCGGTCAGGGGAACCACCTACTAACAGCATCTCAGTCTTGTCTGGATTGAGCTTCAATTTATTCGCTCTCATCCAGTCCATTATCGCAGCCAGGCATCGGTTCAGCACCTTGACAGCCTCACCTGATGAAGATGAAAAGGAGAAGTAGAGCTGCGTGTCATCAGCATACTGGTGACAACGCACTCCAAAACTCCTGATGACAGCACCCAGCGGCTTCATGTAGATGTTAAAGAGCATGGGGGACAGAACGGACCCCTGCGGAACTCCATATTGGAGAGCCCAGGGTGCCGAGCAATGCTCCCCAAGCACTACCTTCTGGAGACGACCCGCCAAATAGGAGCAGAACCACCGCCAAGCAGTACCTCCAACTCCCAAATCTGCAAGTCTTCCCAGAAGAATACCATGGTCGATGGTATCAAAAGCTGCTGAGAGATCAAGGAGAATCAACAGAGTTACACTCCCCCTGTCTTTCTCCCGGCATAAGTCATCATACAGGGCGACCAAGGCCGTCTCCGTGCCAAAACCAGGCCTGAAACCCGATTGAAATGGATCCAGATAATCGGTCTCATCCAAGAGTGTCTGGAGCTGGTCAGCAACCACTCTTTCTAGAACCTTGCCCAGGAATGGGACATTCGCTACCGGCCTATAATTATTAAGATTTTCTGGGTCCAGGGAAGATTTCTTCAAAAGTGGTCTCACTACCGCCGCCTTATCCCTGCTGAATTTCATTCTGTTGTTTTCAGCCCAATGTTCCAACCGATCAAGGTCCCTTTGAATTTTGTTTCCTTCCATGGTATTAGCTGTGCTCCCCAATTTTGTATCATCTGCAAATTTGATAAGCATGCTCTGTACCTCCTCATCCAAGACGTTAATAAAAATGTTGAAGAGCACTGGGCCCAGGACCAAGCCCTGTGGTACCCCACTCATTACTTCTGCCCAGTTTGAGAAGGAACCATTGAGAAGCACTCTTTGAGTACGATTCTGGAGCCAACTGTGGATCCACCTGATAGTTGTTTCATCCAGCCCACATTTAGCTAGCTTGCTAATCAGAATATCATGGGGCACTTTGTCAAAAGCTTTGCTGAAGTCGAGATAGATTATGTACACAGCATTCTCACAGTCTACAAGGGAGGTTACCCAATCAAAAAATGAGATAAGATTAGTTTGGCAGGATTCATAAATCCATGTTGGCTCCTAGTAATCACTGCATTGCTTTCAAGGTGCTTACAGATTGACTGCTTTATAATCTGCTCCAGAGTTTTTCCAGGGATTGATGTTAGGCTGACTGGTCTGTAGTTCCCCGGTTCCTCCTTTTTGCCCTTTTTGGGCAACATTAGCTCTCCTCCAGTCATCCGGCACTTTACCAGGCCTCCATGATTTTGCAAAGTTAATAGCAGTTCTGAGAGTTCTTCCGCCAGTTCGTTCAATACTCTAGGATGCAGTTTATCGGGCCCTGCCAATTTGAACTTGTTCAAAGTTATTAGGTATTCCTTAACTGTTTGTCTATCAATCTCAAGCTCCAATCCTGCCCCTTCTACTTCATGTTTCCTGATTTCATAGTCCTGGCACAATAACTTAGGCTCTGTCTGTTCCTCAAATACTACCCAGAGGGTGTTGTTAGGTGATAGCCCAGGGAGCTTGACCCCCGGTCTTTTGTCCTGGGCCCTAGATCTCCTGATTCTTCCCATCATCATCATCAATCATATTAGTATAAATATTAATATTTTGCTTAAAGGGATGCTGGGGATGCTTCAAAGCATAGCAGTGGCAAGACCCTGGCCACTCACCCTCTTAATATGCTCAGAGACCAAAATTTGCATCTATACATATAAACTGGCAAATACAAATCTTACGCATAGTTTTGTCATGGACCACCTGTACCCTGAGTCTTTTTAGCGCCTAGCAATATCCCTGACTGTCACAGTTTCTCCCTCTTTCCAGTCCCATTTCTGTTTTTGAAGTTTAAACGATGTTCCCTTCTGGGAATATCAAAAGCAAAGTGATTTAAAGACCTCCAAAACAAATCAAGTGGGTATTTAGACAGATAAGGGAGAAAATCTTTAGGCATAAATTTAGAGTTTGATTGGCTTACTTTAACTGCTAGCATTTCGACAAGATTCACTGCATGTGAATAGATGGTGTCAGCTGCTGCGTGGACCTTCAGCTGCAAAGGCCAATTAAGAGCTCAGTACAGAGCCAGCCTTGTGGTGTGGGCAGTGGCTCATTGTTCCTAAATGTCTTTTCCAAGACTACGTTTTTCCTGACCTGTAGGCTACCTGTCACAGACAAATGAAGCAGATCTAAACTGAGTCTCAGAGGCTCAAGGAGCCTGCATTACCAGGGAGCTCCAGAAGCAGTTTGTCAGAAGGTCAAAGAATCACATAGTAATGATAATCTTAAACAAGACCCTCACTGGTTGGGATCAAATCCAAGATATCTATCCAAAGAGGCTGGAAGAGGGATGAAGGAAACAGTCTAGGATCAAAAACAGGAAAAGGAAAGGAAGGCAGTCAGGGAAGGACCAGCTGCTGTTACTGATTATGTATTTATCTACTAGATTTATATCCCATCTTTCCTCCAACGAGCACAAGGTGGTGTACATTTAATCCTCACAACAGCTCTGTAAGGTAGGTCAGGCTGAGAGACAGTAACTCGCCGAAGGACACGTGAGCTTCATGACACAACACGCTAGTACAGTACTCTAACCACTATACCACACTGGCTGTCATACTGGTTGCTACAAAAGGTCCAGGCTTGATCTTGAAGCTTCCAATCTGCTACTGAAAGTGGCTTGCTACCAGAGATACAAATATGCAGACTAGGAAGCTCCTAATTTAGGTCCTGTTGATGATTCTGACACTGGCTTTAGGCCTCTGAATTCACTCCCCTTCACATGTGGTGTAGAAGTGCGAAGGAGGAAGGGGAATATTTATGACATGACATAAAGGAAATGAAGATGGCGGCATAGGCGGACGTATTGTTGGAGCTCTGCCGCCAAAACATTTTTAACATCTATTTGGACATTCTTGGGGGCTCACATGAGTGAGCAGAATAGAGCAGCCGTCACCCCCTTTTTAATTCGATGCGGTTACCCTCCTACCTTGGTCTGGAGTGTGGTGTGGCAAAGGGAGCAGTGGCAGCAGAGAGGTGCCGTGGAGGACGCCGTGGAGAACGACCGGGCAGCGGCGTGGAGGGCGGCATGGAGGGCGGCGTGGAGGGCGGTGCGGAGAGCGGATGGGGCCTGTAGTGGCGTCTGGCCTGAGTCCGTGCCCGTGCCTGGCTCAAGCCGACCGAGCCCGAGCCCAAGCCTGGCCCAAGCCGTCGGCGTTCTCTGGCTCGACGCTGCGACTGTATTGGTCGCGGTTGGGACAGCGTCTTCCTGGTGGTCTCAGGGCATTCCCGCCTGGGAGAGGGAGTCAGCTGGACGAGGGCATAGGGCAGCGGATTGGGGCGTTGCCTGCGTGGCCTATTCTGTCCCTCAGCGGCATGTGTGTGGGGAAGAGGAGGAGAGGCCGCGGTGCCATTGGCACGACGCGGCACGTCCTTTGCCAGCCGCTTCGGCGGTTCCAAAAGACCAGGCCTACAGGGGAAGGAGGACGAGGTGACACTTCGGCCCTGCTGAGGAGAGGAAGTTGTTGGACGTGTCGCGGGTGTGGCGAGGGCCAGGGGCCGTGCTGGAGGCCCGGACGTGAGGGGAGACAGATGGCCTACGAGTTGACCTGCAGCAAGAAAAATCTGTAGCGAAGTACTTTACGTGGACTTGTTTGGGGGTAGGGAGGCCTGCCTGAGTGTTAGGCGGGGAGGGGGACATGTGCATATTGGAAAGGGCTACGGTGGGAAGGGTGGGGGGCCACAGTATTAAGAGGCTGGGTGGCAGATGTTGGAAAGGTGTGGGTGGCAGGCCACGCCAGTTTAGGGGAACAAGGGATAGATGCTTAATATCCATTCCCTGTTCCGGGCCTGTTCATAGCCAGAAGAAAACTGGGGGATGCGCGACTCCATCCAACCTCCGACTGCTGCTGTGTAATGCCAGGTCTGTGGTACAGAAAACAACACTCATCCATGATATGATAGTGGATGAGAACGCAGACCTGATGTGCATTACAGAGACCTGGCTGGATGAGGCCTCAGCTCCTGTACTTGAGGCCATGTGTCCAGCTGGTTTCCAATACGCGCAGCAGTCGTGGGTTGGTAGGCGGGGAGGGGGAGTGGCAGTTATTTATCGGGAGTCTTTGATTTTTGCCAGGCCCCTTCTCCATGAGACCAAGTTTGTTGACTGCATGTACTGGAGGTTGGGCCCAAAGGGCAGTTTAGGGATTCTGCTTGTGTACCGCCCACCCCGCTGCACAGCAGACTCCCTGACCGAGGTGCTCGAGGTCGTCTCGGGCGTGCGGGTCCTTTCCCCCAGCCTATTGGTTTTGGGGGATTTTAACCTGCACACTGAGGCAGCTCTCATAGGAGCTCCTCGGGATTTCATGGAAACCATGACTTCCTGGGAACTGCACCTTAGTAATTCTGAGCCCACCCATGTAGCCAGTCATGTTCTTGACCTTGTGTTTGTCTCAGGAGGGGGAGGGAGTGCTCTGAAAATGGGGGCTGTTTCTTTTACCCCCGTGTCATGGTCAGATCACTATCTGGTAAACATGGACTTCTCTATGCCACACACCCTCCGCAGGGGACAGGGACCTATTAGGATGGTCCGTCCCAGACGCATGATGGAGCCTAAGGGATTCCTGAATGCGCTGGGGGATTTGGAGTTGCCTGAAGGTCGCCCGGTCGAAACCCTGGTGACGGAGTGGAATAGGGAGATCACTGGGGCAATAGACCAGGTGGCTCCGAAACGTCCTCTCCCCCTGAATAGAACTCAGATTGCACCTTGGTATACACCTTGGTTGCGGGGTCTGAGGCAGGAGGTGAGATGACTAGAGCGCCGGTGGCGGAAATCGCGCTCCGACACTGGTTAGAGCAGCAATAGCGGCCTACCAAGTGGCAACAAAGGCAGCAAAGAGGGATTTCTTTGCTGCCTCTATTGCGTCCGCAGAGTGTTGTCCCAGGAGGTTGTTCCAAGTGGTCCGAAGCCTGGTCGGTCCAGTTGCGCAGGAACCCATGGAACATTCTAAAGCCTCCTGTGACATGTTTGCTAAACACTTTGCTGATAAAATTGAGCGCCTGAAGAACACGATTCCGTATGTTGTGGATACAGGAAGTGGGCCAGAGTCGGCCAGTTGCAATCTGGTCAAGTGGGAATGGTTTCAGCCTCTTCCCTCTGAGGAAGTGGACAAGGTGTTCTCTACTGTAAGGCCGACCACTTGTTTGCTTGATCCTTGCCCTACATGGCTCATTATGAGCTGTAAAGAGGAACTGAGCGAAGGGATCATGGTGGTGGTGAATGCTTCCTTGGAAGAAGGTGCAATGCCATCAGCCCTCAAGGAGGCGGTAATAAAGCCCATTCTGAAAAAGCCCTCCTTGGATCCCCATGAGTTGAACAACTTTCGCCCAGTTTAATTTACCGTTCTTGGGCAAGGTGATCGAACGAGTGGTGGCCAAGCAATTACAGACGCACTTGGAGGAAACAGATTACTTAGATCCGTTCCGATCGGGTTTCAGGACTGGACATGGAACTGAAACAGCCTTGGTCGCACTGGTGGATGATTTAAGGAGGGCGTTGGATAGGGGAGAATATGCATTCCTCATCCTCCTGGATCTCTCAGCGGCTTTCGATACCGTCGACCACGGTATCCTCTTGGATCGCCTGGAGGGAATGAGAATAGGGGGCACTGTTTTACGGTGGTTCCGTTCCTATCTCTCAGACAGGCACCAACGGGTGGCATTGGGGGATGAGGTTTCAGACCCTTGGCCTCTCAACTGTGGTGTGCCACAGGGTTCTATCCTCTCCCCCATGCTATTTAACATCTATGTAAAGCCGCTGGGAGCCATCATCAGGAGATTTGGGCTGCGGTGCCACCAATATGCAGATGACACCCAGCTCTATCTCTCGTTCAAGTCCTCACCAGAGTTGGCTGTGGATACCATTTCCAAGTGCCTGGAGTCCGTAAGTGAATGGATGGGAGGCAATAGGCTGAAACTAAACCCTGACAAGACCGAGGTGCTGCTCGTAGGTGACAAGGGAATGTTAAGAGATGTAGACCTGGTGCTTAATGGGGTGAAATTGCCCCTGAAAGACCAGGTCCGTAGCCTCGGGGTCATTCTTGACTCCCAGCTGTCCATGGAGGCTCAGGTCTTGGCAGTGAGCCAGGCAGCTTGGTATCAATTACATCTAATACAGAGGATGCGACCCTACCTTCCTGTCCATCTTCTCCCACGAGTGGTACATGCCCTGGTCTCCTCTCGCTTAGACTACTGTAATGCGCTCTACATGGGGTTACCCTTGAAAACGGTCCGGAAATTACAACTGGTACAGAATGCGGCGGCACGATTGATTAAGAACAGCCGCCACCGTGATCATATCACTCCAGTGTTAGAAGATCTGCACTGGTTACCAGTTGTCTACCGGGCCCAATTCAAGGTGTTGGTACTAACCTTTAAAGCCCTATACGGTTTCGGCCCAGTTTATCTAAAGGAGCGCCTCCAACATCACCAAATATGTTGCCTAACGAGATCGGCCACTCAAGACCTTCTCTCGATCCCACCAGTAAAAACAGCTAGGCTGGTGCGGACCAGAGAGAGGGCTTTCTCGATTGTGGCCCCCACCCTCTGGAATTCTTTGCCCTATGATCTCCGCCATGCCCCCTCCCTGCCAAGTTTTCATTGAGCCTTGAAGACTTGGCTTTTCAGGCAGGCCTACAAGATCCCGGGAGTAGATTAATTCTATCTTGCTACACAGAGCTTAGAAAAGTTACTTTTTTGAACTACAACTCCCATCAGCCCTAGCCAGCATGGCCACTGGATTGGGCTGATGGGAGTTGTAGTTCAAAAAAGTAACTTTTCCAAGCTCTGTTGCTACAGCTGTGGATGTTTTTAGATTAATTTTAGATCGAAGTTTTGGTTTTTATGTTGTTTTTTATTGCTGTATTTAATTTTAAATTGTACGTCGCCTAGAGTGGCTGCTGACCCGGCCAGATAGGCGACCCAGAAATAAAATTTTATTATTATTATTATTTATTATTATGGCATGCCCTGGTGGCCCTGCCCCAATGCTTGTGCACTGGATAGGATGTCTGCAAAGGGACATCTACATGCCCCATGCAGCCATGAGGGCAAGGCCAATGTATGAAGTCCTGCTCACATTTGTATGGTTTATGCATGGAGAGGAATGAGTGGACTCCCTATTGTTTGCTCCAGTTTTTGTACATATAATATTTATTTATTAGATTTATATCCCACGCTTCCTCCCAGTAGAACCCCACAGCGGCAAACAAAAGCACTAAAAGTACTCTAAAACATCATAAAAACAACCTTTAAAATATATTACAACAAAACATCCTTGAAAACATATTAAACATCTTTAAAAACATCTTCTTTTCAAAAAGCTTTAAAAACATCTTAAAAAGCAATTTCAACACATGCAGACTGTGATAAGGTCTCTACTTAAAAGGGTTGTTGAAAGAGCAAGGCCTTCAGTAGGCACAGAAAATATAACAGAAAAGGTGCCTGTCTAATATTAAAAGGGAGGAAATTCCAAAGTGTTGGTGCTACAACACTAAAGTTCTGCTTTCTAGGTTGTGAGGAACGGACCTCCAGATAAGATGATATCTGCAGGAGGCCCTCACCTGCAGAACACAGTGATCGACTGGGTATATAAGGAGTGAGACAGTCTTTCAGGAATCTTGGTCCCAAGCTGTATAGGGCTGTACACCAAAACCAAAACCTTGAACTTGTTAGAATAAGCAAACTTGCATGTTCACTTTAAAGAATATTTTGGGAAATATTCCATGTACCTCTTTACCAAGTGATGTAACTTCCTAAAGGGTGGGGTTGCCTGGCTTTCTCTTCCTCCTCCTTTGTCTGGTAGTTTTTGCATATTCTCCATTAAGCCTGAGGAGAGTGAAGCGTGCACATGCTCCTCTCCAAGAAGACCATTACCAAAGACTAATAGACACCTAATTTTTCCATCTAAGCTAAAGTCGTTTCCTGAACATATGAAAGGCCGTAAGTAAACATTATTTATCTTTTACTTAAGAAGATTGTGTCTGTAATTATTTGTGTCTGAGGGAAAGGGTGGACTGGTTGATTCTCATCCCTCTGCTTGCATTTATATCTCTGCTAAGGAATAGCACCACGAAACTATTCTTATTTCACACATATTTTTAAAATACCAAACAGAACTTAGCCTGATAGCTAATAGGTAGCCAGTGCAATTCTTTCAGCAGCCGAGTGACATATTGGGGATACCCTGCCCCAGTGAGCAACCTTGCTCCCAAATTTTTCAGCTTCTGGGCCAACTTCAAGAGCAGCCCCACACAGAGTACATTACAATAATCCAGCCTGGAGGATACCAGTGCATGGTCAACAGTGGTCAGGCTATCCCAGTCCAGAAATGGCTCCAGCTGTCTTACCAGCTGAAGCTGGTAAAAGGCACTCCTTGCCACTGAGGTCACCTGGGCTTCTGGTAACAAAGATGGATCCAGGAGCACCCCAAACTATGGACCTGCTCTTTTAGAAGGAGTATGACCTCATCCAAAGCAGGCAACTGACCAATTATCCAAACTCAGAAACCATCAACCCATTGTGTCTCCATCTTGCTAGGATTAAGACTTAGTTTACTGAACCTCATCCAGCCCACCACTGAATCCAGGCAGAGGTCCAGGGCTTGCACGGCCTCTCCCGATTCAGATGTTACAGAGAAATAAAGCTGGGTATCATCAGTGTACTGCTGACACCTTGTCCCATATCTCCTGATGACCACTCCGAAGGACTTCACATAGATGTTAAACAGCTTGGGGAACAAGATGGTACCCTGTGGCACCCCACAACACAACTGCCAAGGGGCTGAAAGACAATCACCTAATGCTATTCTGTGAAAACAAACCTGGGAATATGATGGAACCACTATAAAACAGTGTCTTCAATACCCATCTCACCAAGTTGGCCCAGAAGGATGCCATGGTCAAAATCCACCGAGAGATCAAGCAAGAATAACGTAGTCGCACTCCCCTTGTACTTCTGCCTATAAAGGTAATCCATCAGGGCATCCAAGGCCGATTCAGTCCTATAACCAGGACTAAATCCACATTGGAATGCATCAAGATAATCTGTTTCATCCAAGAGTACTTGCAATTGCTGTGCCACAACCCTCTCAATCACCTTTCCTAACAAGGGGATATTTGCGACCGGTCGGTAATTGTCACAGATCAATGAGTCCAGGGTGGGCATTTTTAGGAACGGTCGGATCACCGCCTCTTTCAGGGTGGCTGGAACCACTCCTTCCTGCAACAATGTGTTGACCACACCCTGGCTGCACTCAGTCATACCCCCTCGAAAAGCTTTAATAAGCCAAGAAGAGCAAGGGTCGAGAGGACACGTTGCTGGCCGCATAATCTCAAGCACCTTGTCTGAATCATCAGGACACATCAACTGAAAGCAATCCCAAGAAGTTGCAGCAGACGTTGCACTGGACATCTCACTGGAGACTACGCTAGATGTGGATGGGGCATCAACATTGCTAAGGAGGTGAGCAACTTTACGTTCAAAGTGCCTTGCAAACAATTCACAGTGGGCCTAAAAAGGGTCTAAAACTCAATTTCCTGGAGCTGATGTCAACATTTTTAAATTGTTTTTAAAAAAAATTAAATTGTCTTTTTAAATTGTTTTTTTGGTGTGTTTTAAAATTTGTATATTTGTTTTTAATGTTTTTAATTTCTGTAAACTGCCCAGAGAGCTTCAGCTATGGGGCGGTATATAAATGTAATAAAAAAATAGATAGGTAGGTAGGTAGGTAGGTAGGTAGGTAGGTAGACAGACAGACAGACAGACAGACAGATGGATCCCAACAATACAAAAAAGTTCCACTGGATGGCTCCAGTGGCACTGCATGCAATGGTGGCAGACAGCTGGGCCTTCGCTACCTTTCTCTGCCAAACAGTAGGCACGATTATGATATTTTACTCATGCCCGATCAGCCTTGCAGAAGGTCTTTGGCCACTTGCTCTGTAGCCATCATCCAGCCTGTTTCATTGCCCTTAGTTCACTGCTGTACCAAAGTGCAAACCAGGCTCCATAATGGTGGAGAAGGCGCTTGGGGGCAACCGTGTCAAGAGCCTGATGTGCCTCGCTGTTCCATAGCATGACAAGGGTTTCAACAAGGTCACCTGCTCTATGTACTGGGAACTCCCCAAGGGCATTCAGGAATCCAGTGGATTCCATTAGGCTCCGGGGGCGGATCATCTTAATCTGCCCACCACCTCTGCAGGGAGGATCGGAGCCATAAGTCTAAACTTCACCAGGAAGTGGTCTGACCATGACAATGGGGTGACATCCACCACCCCTTATCTCCAGACAACCTCTTCCTCCATCTGGAGCAAAAAGCAAGTCGACGGTGTGCCCTTCCCTATGTGTCGGGCTGGTGACAACTTGGGACAGCCCCATGGTTGTCATGGAGGCTATGAAGTCCTGAGCCAGAACACTAGAGGCAGCCTCAGTATGGACATTGAAATCACCAGGACTATCATTCTGGCCTCCTCCAATACCACTTGGTCAGAGAAGCTACCGGGCAGCAGGGTGGACAGTATACCAACAGCAACCCTAGTTTACTGTATCCTTGGCCCAACAGCAGGTGCAGGCCCTCACAGCCAGCTCCAAAACAGAGTGGTTTCCTGGTGACAGAGATGGAAGTTCTGTAGACCACAGCGATGCCTTCCTCCCCCCCCCATCCCTGCAGCCTGTGCTGGTGTTGCACCGAGTATCCAGGTGGGCAAGGCTGGGTCAGATCAACTTCTCCCAGCTCACCCACCCAGGTCTTAGTAATGCACAACAAATCAGCACCTTCATCCATGATCAAATCATGGATAAGTGTGGTCTTATTGTGTACCGATCTGATGTTAAACAACAGCACACACAGGCCAGTGGGCACAGCAGATGAGCAATGCGGAACCCATCCATGAGAGGAGTGGGAGTGAGGAACAAAGCGGAGATAGCCTTGCCCTCATCTTCTGTGGTAGATCACTATCTCCCCATGGCTATACCTCCCTCTACCCATGATCACTGAAACTGGGGTGGCATCACCCATGATTAAGTTAAAGTACTGTTTACCATGGACATTGTCTATGCTGGGAAAAAGCTGTACTGCTCCTTTTCCTTCTCCTGTATTAGGACTGGCAGATGCAATACCAGCAGGACACCTTAGTGATATTATGTTTTGATGTCAACATATTGATGTAAGAACTAGTAGACATTGTCTAATTGTTAGGAATGTATTAGGAAAGTGTTAAGAAAGTGTGATTTGTTATTGTATTTTCATTGGAAGTTGTAATTGTTGCTTTTTAATAATGTTATTACCTTGTTATTTCATTTTTGTAAATTGTTTTGTTTTTATTGATATGTATTTCTATATTTGTGTTTATTTTTTGTAAGCTGCCTTGAGGGCCTTTAGGCCAAAAGGCGGGATAGAAATAAACTATAATAATAATAATAGTAATCACCCATGTTCCTCCTTACTAAGACTCCTCCTAAACACCTGATATGGACCCAACTAGAGCCCACCCACAAAACCTACCTGAACCAGTTATCCCAGTAGGCCTCTGACAGAACTGGGAATAATCAGACCCACTCAATGTCTTTCACACAGGGCATAGCTGCTCCCCCCCCCGTCTCACACCCAGGGAGGGCCAGCCTTCTGCCAGCTGCCGGATCTCACTCTGAAGGCATCTGGCCACTTTCTCCTATCATTCAGTTCACTGCACAGGCTCTCAACCTGCACCGGAACTACACATGCACCATGCGCCCTCCCCACTACCAATCTCCCCTAGATTGGTTAAAAAAAATTAGAAGGGAGTAGCGTCCTCACCCTCGGAACTCCCTAAGGGGCTCCTCCCAAGGGCAGCTGGGCTTTTATGTCCCCTGACCCAGCCAGGAGCTGATCCAAGTGGCTTCATGATTGACTGCAGCCTCTCTCCTGAGTCAGGGCCAGGCAGGGGGTCCCAGTCCTTGCAGCACTTACCAGGGATTTCAACTGTCTCAAGAGACAGCAACCCAGAGTAGCGAGCAAGCAAGCACCCAGATGCTCAGATACTCACTCCCAGGGCAGATCTTCTCCAGTTCCCCAATGCTGCAGCTGTTCCCCACATTTACAAACAAATCCATTTGTTACAGGATTCCCCTCAACTACCCCATTCCTTTCTACTCTTTAGAGCAACCAGGGAAGCTGGACAGCCATCTGTCAGGTATGCTTTAATTTGGATTCCTGAATTGAGCAGGGGGTTGAACTCAATGGCCTTTTAGGCCCCTTCCAACCCTACGATTCCATGATTCTATGAAGCTAACATCGTTAAACAATTGGGGGGATGTGGGAAATTGTGAAACCACTGTACTTCAGCCCAACATGATAACTATAGAAGTATACAACCAGTTTAACAATAGCAAGAAAAACACAAACAAACAAAAACCTTTAGAACAAAGGAAAATGACAAAGTGCTCAGACCAAAGGCCTGTTGAAACAAAGATGTCTTCAAGAGATGGTAGATGACTGGTAATGGTGGGTTAGATGAATGTTCCATGGCAGAGAGTTCTAAATCTTGGGTGTTGCAACTTAGAAATCTTTTTCCTTTGTTCTCACCAGCCATGTTTCTAATGATGGTGGGACATGCAAAAGTCTCCTACTGACTTAATGAATGGGCACGATCCTCCAGGGAAATAATGATCTTTCACGTGTCCTGCCTTCAACTGTTAAGAGCTGCACATGTGAATGGACAAGCAGCCAGTGGAGCTGGTATGAAAACAATGCTACAGGCCCCAAAAAACTGGCTCCAGTCAAGATACTTGTTGCTGCATTTTGAACTAGGTGAAGTTTCCAAATGCTCTTCAAGGGCAGCCTGGCACAGAACAAGTTATAGACATCCAATCTTAATGTGACTAAGGGGTGTGTGACCAATACCAAATCTATCTTATACAGGTTGATATATCTCTCAAGCTGGGCAAAAGGCTGTCCTTGTCATTTCCTCTACCTGGAAACCCAGGAACAAGATCAGATCCAGGAACACCCCCACCCCCAAGTGGAGTGCTAACTGATTCAAAACAGACTGGATCAGCATTCCAACTGGTTCACTAGCCCTACTCTTTTTTGTCTGGTTTCCCACATCCAGCTCTTATTAGTTTCATACAATAATTCGATTTGGTACAAACAGCTCATCTGCCTTTGATTTCTAAACTTGAGACTGCTCTTACTTGTTGTCTAATGCTTTACAATGAAGTTTACACACTTAGCCTCCCCCTCTCTCCCCCAGGGAGTGACAGCTACAGAAGGCCCACACACTCTTCTCCAGCTTTTTAGAAACATGCTGGGGAAAGCAGTGGTCCATCAATAGACCAAAGGTCACTGTGATCCATTTTATTTATTATCCTTTGTGATCAAAGATATTTATTTCCATCCATAAATTTGGAACAAGTAGTTTTGTATTATATATTGCCAAATCTTACTGCTAATACTTTGTCAAGGGAAATTTATCCAAACTTTCCCATGAACACAGCAATAAACTGGGTGCAGACAATGCTGAAAAGGCAGAACGTTTGAAAAATATCCATCATCCTCAGCTTTAATGATCGGTGATTGTTAAGTGAAACTCTTAAGTACAGTGTGATGCCTTTCATTACTGACTACTGATGTGACATCAATAGATGCAGCACACTGTGCTTCAGCCAAATTAGATTAATAAAATGCATTGATTGGATGACAATGAAAGTGAAATATGGCACTATCACCCTTCTGCCCTGTGAATGAGCATACTGGCACACTGGATCAAACCTGGTTATAATGAGTTTTGTTGTAGTGAGTCGTAGGGAGGGGGAAGGGGAGAGATCAGTTTAAGTCTCCAAGTAATAGTACGTGTCTTCTACTCTGGGCCAAACATGGAAAGATAACTTTCCACCTTCAAGAGATTGCCTCAAAAACCACACCAAGGACCCAGGGTGGAGTGGCTGCTCTGCACATCACCCTGATGATGTTCAAATGAAAGAGAAAACACAACTGGTCTGACCATGTATTAGTAGTATCCTCACCAGGGCTGTAGTTGTCCAGGGTCTCACAGGGTCTTAGACCTTTACTTTTTGGGGAGCAGAGTCCCAGCAAGGTCCCTTTGTCTCCAGCATCCTACGAGGCAATCTGCATGAAAGAAGAGTATGTTAGCGACTGAGAAGAGCCTTCTAACATGCTTCCTTGTCCTTCCCTGCTGACTGGAGCCAACAGTGTGAAAAGAGGTGAGTCAGCCACTATCTTTTCATGCTGATTGGCTCTTAGGGATGTCTGTTATTGTAGGAGAAGTCATTAACAAGAATCTCATTTTCAACCCAGCAGGGAGAGAAAAGATGAGAGGGGCGTGGCTGTGACTATCATGAAGAAACCCTGCACTACTGAATTTGCCACTACACTACTGATCCTCACTATTATCACCTCACCACTCAGAGGAAGGCAATGGTAAACCACTTCTGAATACCTCTTACCACGAAATCCCTATGAACAGAGTATCCAAAATGCAACACGAGATAGTGCTGGAAGATGAGACCCCCAGGTCAGAAGGCACTCACCGAGCTACTGGGGAAGAACAAAGGACAAGTACGAGTAGTGCTGTGGCTAATGACGCAACTGGGTCAAAGCCTAAAGAAAGCCCAGAGGCTGATGCGCACAGATGCGAAAGGAGAGTCTGGAGTTGTACGACACACACAATAGGAACATGGAATGTGAGAAGCATGAACCGGGGAAAGTTAGAAAGTGTCAAGCAAGAAATGGAATGTATCAACATTACAATACTTGGCGTGAGTGTATTAAAATGGACAGGAATGGGACATTTTCAATCAGGCAACTACAAAATATTTTATGCAGGAAATGAGAAATTAAGAAGAAACGGGGTTGCTTTATTAGTGAGAAGTGATGTAGCAAAAACAATTAAGAGGTATAACGCAAGGTCTGAGCAAGTTCTATCAATGAGATTTAACGGAAAACCTATTAACATAACCATCATCCAAGTCTACTCTCCAACGGCAAATGCAGAAGAAGAGGAATTGGAGAGATTTTACACAGAAGTACAGGAAGAAATTGATCACACACCAAAACGAGATGTGCTGATAATCACAGTGGACTGGAATGCAAAAGCAGGGAACAGAGAAGAACTAGGAATTGTAGGGAAATGGGGCTTAGGAGACAGAAATGAAGCAGGAGAAAGACTTATTGAATTCTGTGGAGCCAATAATTTGTTGCTTACAAACACATTTTTGAGCAACCAAAAAGACGACTGTACATGTGGACATCACCAAATATAGGAATCAAATTGATTATATAATTGGTAGCAGAAGATGGAGAAGTTCCATACTTTCTGCGAAAACAAGACCAGGAGCAGAACATAAGAAGAGCCTGCTGGATCAGGCCAGTGGCCCATCTAGTCCAGCATCCTGTTCTCACAGTGGCCAACCAGGTGCCTGGGGGAAGCCCGCAAGCAGGACCCGAGTGCAAGAACACTCTCTCCTCCTGAGGCTTCCGGCAACTGGTTTTCAGAAGCATGCTGCCTCTGACTAGGGTGGCACAGCACAGCCATCATGGCTAGTAGCCATTGATAGCCCTGTCCTCCATGAATTTGTCTAATCTTCTTTTAAAGCCATCCAAGCTGGTGGCCAATACTGCATCTTGTGGGAGCAAATTCCATAGTTTAACTATGCGCTGAGTAAAGAAGTACTTCCTTTTGTCTGTCCTGAATCTTCCAACATTCAGCTTCTTTGAATGTCCACGAGTTCTAGTATTATGAGAGAGGGAGAAGAACTTTTCTCTATCCACTTTCTCAATGCCATGCATAATGTTATACACTTCTATCATGTCTCCTCTGACCCGCCTTTTCTCTAAACTAAAAAGCCCCAAATGCTGCAACCTTTCCTCGTAAGGGAGTCGCTCCATCCCCTTGATCATTCTGGTTGCCCTCTTCTGAACCTTTTCCAACTCTATAATATCCTTTCTGAGATGAGGCGACCAGAACTGTACACAGTATTCCAAATGCGGCCGCACCATAGATTTATACAACAGCATTATGATATCGGCTGTTTTATTTTCAATACCTTTCCTAATATTCCCTAGCATGGAATTTGCCTTTTTCACAGCTGCCGCACACTGGGTCGACATTTTCATCGTGCTGTCCACTACAACCCCGAGGTCTCTCTCCTGGTCGGTCACCGCCAGTTCAGACCCCATGAGCATATATGTATAACATTAACCTGTAATATCAAAAATCAGAGTAAAGCTAAAGAACAACAACAAAGCAATCATAATGCCAATATACAATTTAAATAACATCCCAGAAGAATATAAAGATCAAATAGTTGACAAAGAACCAGGAGAACTATGGAATGAAGTCAGAGACATTATCAGGGAAGAATGCAAAAAGACAATACCTCTCATTAAAAAGAGAGAAAGACCTCAATGGATGACTGAAGAAACTCTTAAAATGGTTAAAGAGAGAAGAAAAGCAAAAGGAGATAGAAACATGGTTAGAACCCTAAATGCAACAATACAGCGACTAGTATGTAGAGACAAAGAGAACTATTACAGTGGTTATTGTATAGAAATAGAAGAGGACAACAAAAAGGGTAAAACAAGAGCCCTATTCCAAAAGATTAGAAAAATTAGAGGGAAATTTAAACCAAGGGTAGGGATGTTGAATAATCAACAGGGGAACAGACTGACTGACTGAGATGAAATCACAGAATCATAGAATAGTAGAGTTGGAAGGGGCCTATAAGGCCATCAAGTCCAACCCCCTGCTCAATGCAGGAATCTAAATCAAAGCATTCCTGACAGATGGCTGTCTATCTGCCTCTTGAATGCCTCCAGTGTCAGACAGCCCACTACCTCTCTAGGTAATTGGTTCCATTGTCATTGGAATAAAAGGAAGATGGAAGCAATACACTGAAGAACTCTATAAAAGAGATGCCAGGATGACAGATTCATTCACAGTGGAACTGTATGATGAAGAACCACAAATTTTAGAATGTGAGGTGAAAGCTCCTCTCAAAATACTTGGAAGAAACAAATCACTAGGAACAGATGGCAAACCAATAGAGTTGCTACAAGCTACTGAGACTGAATCTGTCCAAATTTTGACAAAAATATGTCAACAAATATGGAAAACTAAACAATGGCCCACAGACTGCAAGTGTTCAATATACATCCCAATTCCAAAGAAAGGGGTTCCCAGGGAGTGCAGTAATTATCAAACTATTGCCTTAATATCCCATGCAAGTAAAGTAATGCTCAAGATTCTACAACAAAGGTTCTTACCATATATGGAGCGAGAAATGCGAGACATCTAAGCTGGATTCAGAAAGGGAATTGGTACCAGAGATCATATCACAAACATAGGTTAGCTAATGGAACGGACCAAGGAATTTCAGAAGGAAATCACCCTGTGCTTTATAGATTACAGCAAAACCTTTGATTGTGTAGATCATGAAAAACTATGGAATGCTTTAAAAAAAAATGGGGGTGCCACAGCATCTGATTGTCCTGATGCACAACCTGTACTCTGGACAAGAGGCTATTGTAAGGACAGAATATGGAGAAACCGATTGGTTCCCCATTGGAGAGGGTGTGAGACGGCTGTATTTTACCACCCTGTTTGTTTAACCTATATGCAGAATATATCATACAGAAAGCGGGATTGGACCAAGATGAAGGAGGTGTGAAAACTGGAGGGAGAAATATCAATAAGATATGCAGACAATACCATATTACCAGCAGATATCAGTAATGATTTGAAACGAATGCTGATGAAAGTTAAAGAGGAAAGCACAAAAGCAGGACTACAGCTGAACGTCAAGAAGACTAAAGTAATGACAACAGAAGATTTATGTAACTTTACAGTTGACAACGAGGACATTGAACTTGTCAAGGATTATCAATACCTCGGCACAGTCATTAACCAAAATGGAGACAATAGTCAAGAAATCAGAAGAAGGGGGGGGCAGCTATGAGAGAACTAGAAAAGATCCTCAAATGCAAAGATGTATCACTGAACACTAAAGTCAGGATCATTTAGACCATGGTATTCCCGATCTCTATGTATGGATGTGAAAGTTGGATAGTGAAAAAAGCAGATAAGAGAAAAATCAACTCATTTGAAATGTGGTGTTGGAGGAGAGCATTGTGCATACCATTGATTGCAAAAAAGATGAATAATTTGGTGTTAGAACAAATTAAACCATAGCTATCACTAGAAGCTAAAATGATGAAATTGAGGTTATCATACTTTGAACATATCATGAGAAGACATGTTTCACTAGAAAAGACAATAATGCTGGGAAAAACAGAAGGGAGTAGAAAAAGAGGAAGGCCAAACAAGAGATGGATTGATTCCATAAAGGAAGCCACAGACCTGAACTTACAAGATCTGAACAGGGTGGTTCATGACAGATGCTCTTGGAGGTCACTGATTCATAGGGTCGCCATAAATCGTAATCTACTTGAAGGCACATAACAACAACAGATACAAAACTACTAGTTTCTTCCCTTTCTAGTTCTAGGGCACACCTAACCTCTATCTAAGAATTTTTGCTCAAGGTTGAAGAGAACATGTGATCAGGAAGCAGAGGTTGCCCTAAGTAGCCCCTCCCCCTGGCATCTACACATACTGCACAAACATCTGAAAGCCTGTATGCATAAAGGCCCCTTCCTTCCTTCAAATGTCTGTGTTATGAGTGCGGACATCAAGAAGAGAAGGCACACAATATAGTCTCACTTTTCCACTTGGATGTCCTCCTTCTTGGGCAGAATTCATGTATTATCGGAGCAGTGTGAGGACCCTTTCCCCATCATCTGGTCCAAGAAGTCTTTACAGAGAAACTGCTTGTGTCCCTTGGTTGATTGGTTCATCTCTCCAGATGTTACCCAGGCTTGATAAGGATGGATCACAAAGAAGCACCTCCCATGTGGCTCAGGAGGCATAAGAAATAGCTCACCATAGCTCGTGGGTCATAAGTGTTTCCCTCAAAGGGACCATATGCCATATAAATAACTATATGTAGGTTAAATGAGTAAGATGGATGCTCCAGAATGATTCATGCCTTGGCTAGCCATGAGAACTAGCTTCTTTTCCCTGACCGAATGGAAAATGATAATATTAGGGTACTCTTCACAGAGCAATCATAGGTAGATTAGTTACTGTAACCCCCAGGGTTCTATAACCTATGCTAGTTTGATTGTGAGGATATAAGGAGCTATACTGAATCAGACTTTTAGTCCAATTAGCTGAATGTTTTCCATTCTGACTGACAGCACCTCTGCAAGGTCTCTTGTGGATATAGGCATGCAAAAATGTGCACTACTACTGATGTATGACTCTGTACTGTTGCTCATTGGTAGAGCATCAGAAGGTTCAATCCCTGACATCTCCAGGAAGGACTGGGAGAGAACCCTGTCTAAAATCCTGGAGAGCTGCTGCAAGTCAGTGTAGACAATACTGAGCTAGATAGACCAATGGTCTGATTCAGTATAAAGCAGATTCCTATATTCCTTCCCCAATGGATTTGTTGATCCCCCCTGAAATATTTTCCATTGTGCAAATTTTTGTTAAAAAAACTTCTCCCTTTCACTTTGGTTTAGTGAATTCTTTTTCCTGCTTCTTTTGAATCTCTCCATCTTTCATCCTATCTTCTCTCTGCCCCTCTGCTAGGATAATAATATATCCTATTGCAGAAAATTATCTGCTGATCCTATGCACAGAGTACTTAATCTATGGATTTTCTTCAGGTGCTTAAAAAAAATCTCTGTCACTGAAAAGCTGTATTTTAATTTG
Source organism: Rhineura floridana (assembly GCF_030035675.1). Lineage (NCBI taxonomy): Eukaryota > Metazoa > Chordata > Lepidosauria > Squamata > Rhineuridae > Rhineura > Rhineura floridana. The sequence goes on along the minus strand of NC_084482.1, from coordinate 174,870,798 downwards.
TGAAAACTTCTGATAATTATTCATGTGTATATCAAACCAAGCTTAATGAGGTTGTCTTTCAAAATGAATTTTATCTGCAGAAGGATATTGTAAAGACTAGCATCGCCTCAGATTGGAAGCTCACAGAGGTATGAGACAGAGAGAGAGAGAGAGAGAGAGAGATGGTTTTCACCCTTCTCAAGGAAAGCATTAGTATTCATCTTTAACACTGAACCTTATGAATCCTTATGTTTATAACACTTCTCAACTGGAATAAATCTTACAACTGATTATCACAGCATTTGGCACCACGCCACCTGCAGTTCTGGGAACAGTATTCAATCAATGTGTAAACAGTGAAATGCCAGGAACTTTTGAAAGATCAAGGAGGGATGATTAGTTATTTAAGAATAAACAATGGTGAAATGTTGAGTACAGCTTCCTCCTACAAATCGGGCAGAGCAGAATTTTTTCCAGTATTTAAAAATAAACATACAACTTTTATATTTTAGGATTTAGGTAGTTGACTCATGTTTCGTTAACTTCCTTGACTACATTTAAACAAGTGAAGCAAAATATACTGACTAGGTTTTGGAAGAATATATATTAGCAGAATATGTTAACAGCCAGATCTTCCAGTCTTGCACTAGGATTCCTACTTTCTGGAGCTGTAGTGATGCCATGCCAACAGCCAGACCCTGGTGCATGATTAATGCTCTAAGCCATGGCTTCTCTCCCTCCCCATATTTTAGGTGTCCTGTTCAACCTCTGGTGCCCACATAATTATCTTTTGGACCATATTTAATATTGTGTGCATGTAGCTGCTGAGCTGTCACTAGGGATGGATGTTTATTGTACTTTCCAATTACACAGAAGTTATTCATGAGTTCAGACAATTAAAATTGAATTATGCAACGATACACTTTTGGTCACTGTGACTTTGAAAGCAGAATGATAGGCTTTGAAGAGACTTGGAATAGTTGCAAAATGAAACACAAATGCAGCCCTCCAAGGTGTTTTCTTGCACAAGCGCCATTGAAATGGATATGCAAATGTAAACTTGATTTCACTAAGTTTGACTAAGTATGGAAAGTTACTAAGACTTTCTTCTCTATTAAAGCTGTCGAGTTCTGATGTTATTACTCCAGTAATAATTTTAAGGTGGTGGTGCTATACTATTTCATATTGCTATTTGGGCTCATTGATAGGTTATGGTGTATTTATTGTATACTGTAGTTATATGCTTCTTAATTAAATACTTTTAGGTTTATCATATCGGAATGATTTCATATGTCATTTTTATATGCCATTGCTGGTAAAATACTTAAAGGACCACCTCTCCCCATACCTGCCAGCTCAGCTCTTGTAATCCACAATGCATTCCCTTGTGGTAGTCCTATCAATAGATATGGCCTGTGTACAGTGACTCAAGATAGGGCCTTCTCTGTAGTGGCACCCCATTTGTAGAACTCCGTCCCTATGGTGGTATGGTTGCCTTCCCTAATTATTTGTTGGAATCAGATTAAAGCATATGCTTTTACACAGGCATTTGTGGGAAGAGTAAAAACAAAAACATAAAGAATACCCTGCAGGATCAGGCCAATGGCCCATCTAGTCCAGCATCCTGTTCTCACAGTGGCCAGATAGATGACTATGGGAAGCCCACAAGCAGGATCTGAGCACAAGAGCACTCTCTCCTCATGTGGTTTCTAGCAACTGACATTCAGAAGCATATTGCCTCAGACTATGGAGGGAGAACATAGCCATCATGCCTATTAACCACTGATAGCCTTATGCTGCATAAAATTGTCTAATCCTCTTTAAAGCCATCCAGGCTGATGACCGTCACTGCCTCTTCTGGCAGTGAATTCCATAGTTTAACTATTTATTATTATTAATATTGATATCATTATTATTAATATTATTATTAATATCATTAATATTAATATTAATATCCCACCATTCCTCCCAGTAGGAGCCCAGGGCAGCATACAAAAGCACTAAAACCACTTTAAAATATCATAAAAACAGACTTTAAAATATATTAAAACAAAACATCTTTAAAAACATTTATTTAAAAAAGCTTTAAAAGCATATTTTAAAAAATGGTTTAAAAACATCTTAAAAAGCAGTTCCAACACAGATGCAGACTGGGATAAGGTCCCTACTTAAAAGGCTTATTGAAAGATGAAGGTCTTCAGTAGGTGCCAAAAAGATAACAGGTGGCATCTGTCTAATAATATTTAAGGGGAAGGAATTCCAAAGGGTAGGTGCCACTATACTAATGGTCCATTTCCAATGTTGTGCAGAATGGACCTCCTGATAAGACGGTATCTGCAGGAGGCCCTCACCTGCACAGAGCAGTGATAAGACGGTCTTTCAGGTATCCTGGTCCCAAGCTGTATAGGGCTTTGTACACCAAAACTAGAACCTTGAACTTGGCCCTTAACTATACGCTGCATAAAGAAGTACTTTCTTTTGTCTCTCCTGAGTCTTCCAACATGCAGCTTCATTGAATGTCCACAAGTTCTAGTGTTATGAGAGAGGCAAAAAGTTTCTCTATCCACATTCGCCACAACATGCATAATTTTACACACTCATACCACCTTATACTTGCCTTTTCTCTAATCTAAAAAGATCCAAATGCTGCAACCTTACCTCATGGGGATTTGGTTGCCCTTTACTGAACCTTTTCCAACTCTACAATATCCACAGTATTCCAAATGTGGCTGCACCATACATTTCTATAACGTTATTGTGATATCAGCAGTTTTATTTTCAGTCTTTTGCTAATGATCCCTAACATGAAGTTTTGCTTTTTCACAGCTACAACATAGTGGGTCAACATCTTCATTGAGCTATCCACGAGGACCCCATGGTCTCATTACTGGTCAGTCACTGCCAGTTCAGACCACATGAGCATACATTTATTTATTTATTTTATTATACTTGCATACCGCCTCATAGCCGAAGCTCTCTGGGCGGTTTACAGTAACTAAAAACATTAAAACAAATACAATTTAAGATAGATCTTATAAAAACAATTTAAAACACAATTTAAAAATATAAACAGTATAAAACACATGCTAAAATACATAGGAAAGTAAGATTTTTGTCCCAACATGCATAACTTTATTTTTGTTTACATTGTGTTTGTCATTTTGTATTTGTACTCAAGATGAGGCCTAACTAGTGCTGAATAGAGGGGAACTAATACTTCACGCAATTTGGAAACTATACTTCTGTTAATGCAGCCTAATATAGCATTTGCCTTTTTTGCAGTCACATCGCACTGTTGCCTCATATTCAGCTTGTGATCAGCAACAATCTAATATCCTTCTCGCATGTAGTATTGCTGAGGCAAGTATTCCCCATCTTATAACTGTGCATTTGGTTTCTTTTTCCTAGGTGTAGAACTCTGCACTTATCCCTGTTAAATTTCATTTCGTTATTTTCAGCTCAATGCTCTGGCCTATCAAGATCGCTTTGAATTTTGTTTCTGTCTTCCAGGATATTAGCTCTCCTTTCCTTTTGTATTGTCTGCAAATTTCATGAGCATTCCCTGCACCTCCTCATCCAAATTATTAATAAAAATGTTGAAGACTACTGGGCCTAGGACTGAGCCCTGCGGTACCCCGCTCATTACCTCCCCTGAGTATGAGAAGGAACCATAAGTGATAAGCACTCTTTGTGTACGATTCTGTAGCCTACTGTGGATCCACTTGATAGTTCCCTGCATTCCACATTTAGCTAGCTTGCTAATCAGAATATCATGGGGCACTTTGTCAAAAGCTTTGCTGAAGCTGAGATGTATTATGTCCACAGCATTCCCATAGTCTGCCAGGGAGATTACATGATAAAAAAAATGAGATAAGATTAGTTTGGCAGGATTTGTTCTTGACAAATCCATGTTTGCTTCTAGTAATCAAAGCATTGTTTCCAAGGAACGTACAGACTGATTGCTTTAAAAACCACTCAAGGATTTCATAGAATAGTATCATAGAATCATAGAAATGTAGAGTTTGAAGGGGTCTATAAGGCCATTGAATCTAACCCCCTACTCAATGCAGGAATCCAAATTAAAGCATATTTTAATTGATGTAAGGGATTCATGTCAGGCTGATTGGCCTGTTGTTTCCAAGTCCCTCCTTTTCGCCTTTTTTTGAAGCTAGTGACCATAGGCGTCCTTCAATCATCTGGCACTTCACCCATCTTCCATGATTTCACAAAGATAATAGATATTGGTTCTGAGAGTTCCTTCATTACTCTAGGCTGCAGTTCAGCAGGCCCTGGAGATCTGAATTTGTTCAAAGCAATCAGGTATTCTTTGACTATCTATCCATCCCAAGCTGCAATCCTGCCCCTTCACCTTCACATTTTGCCAGGAGGGTCATAGACCCTCTTTTGGGAGAAGACAGAGCCAAAGTAGGAATTGAGCACTTCTGCTCTTTGTCATCTGTTTTTGGCCATCCTCACTGAGTAGGTGTACCACCATTTCTTTTCTCTCTCTTTTACTAGGCATGTACACGAAGAAAGCTCTTTTGTTGCTTTTAGCATCCCTCGCTAACCTCAGCTCATTCTCACCTTTAGCCTTCCAGACACATCCCTGCAATTCTGTGCTACCTGTCTGTACCTTTCTGATCTGGCCTTCCTTCTACTTCATATAAAGGTCCTTTTTTTTCTTTCCAGGTCTTCTCTAAGATTTTTGTGGCTGCTTCTGCTTTCTTCCACTTTTTTTCCTTGTTGGAATTGTTTGCAATTGTTCCTTTAGAATTTCCTTTTTTAGTAGCTCCCACCCATCTTGGGCTCCATTTATCATTAGGGATGCTTGCCCTGGGACCTTACTTATCATTGTTCTCAGTTTATTATTATCGGCTGTCCTGAAGTCCAGCATACGTGTATGGCTACACTCAGCTTTTGTGTCCTTTAAGATCAAAAACTCATGGTCACTTTCCTCTAGATTTCCCGTAACTGCCACTTCAACAGTAATTTCTGTGGCCCCCAAGCTCTGGAATACCCTACCCCAAGAAGTTCACTCTGCTCCCTCCCTGTTGGTTTTCCAGAGACTTCTGAAAACGATCTTGATCCGGAGAGCCTTTGGGAGGGACTGAAGGTAGAGCCTGACACTGATTTTATGTCTTCTGTGTTAAATATTACCTTTGTAGTCCCTTTAGTACCAATCCCTATATGTGTGTGTGTATGTATATATATTGTATTTTATGTATTTTAATGTTTTTTGTGATTTTACTGCTTACAATTTTATTATGTACATGTCTGATTTTATTTTTGTAAACCACCCTGAGTGCTCTGTTATAGAAGGGTGGGATAGAAATATTTTAAATAAATAAATAAATAAAATTTCTGTTGGTTGGAATCAAGTCAAGGATAGCTGATCCTCCAGTTTCTTCCTCCACTTTCTGTAGGAGGTCCTCTCCTCTTATTCCATGACTGCTAGGCTTGCTCTTTGGTGAGGTACCTTGTTGAAAGCTTTTTTAAAGTCTGAGTACACTATGTCAGCTGGGTCATCTCTATCTATATGCTTGTTGACACTCTCAAAGAACTCTTATAGGTTAGTGAGACAGGACTTACCCTTGCAGAAGTCATGCTGATTCTGTTGCAGCAAGGCTTGTTCTTCTATAAGCTTGGTTATGTTATCTTTAACAATGCTTTCCACCAGTTTTCCTGGAACAGACATTAAGCTAACTGGCCTGCAATTTCCATGATCCCTGTCTCTGATCCTTTTTTTTAAAAAAAGTTTTACATTGGCCACTTTCCCATCTCCAGGTATGGAGGTGCATCTTAAGGACAAATTACATATTTTTGTTAGAAGATCAGCAATTTCAGATTTGAGTTGACAACCGTTGGGTGGATGCCATCTAGACCTGGCGATGTGTTAGTTTTTATTTTGTCCATTAAGCCTAGAACTTCATCTCTCATCACCACTATCTGCCTCAGTCTCACAGACTCCCTGCCTGCAAAAGTTAGTTTAGGCACAGGGATCTGCACTGTATCTTCTGCTGTGAAGACAGATGCAAAGAGTTCATTCAGCTTCTCAGCAATCTCCTTATCATCTTTTAGCACTTTGACTGCCTTGTCATTTTTTGAAGAAAGCTTTCTTGCCAATAATAGCATCGTTGACTCTGCTTGTTAACTATGCTGGCATTCTCTTGGCCCTGATGGCACCTTTCCTGATCTGCTGTACACTCTCCAGTTGATCTTCTGTGTTTTTAAGCAGCTCCCAATCATTTTGGAGTGATCTGACACTCTTGACTTTGCCTTTCAACTTCCTTTTTACCAGTCTCTTCATTTTGGGGACGTTTCCTCTTTTGAAGTCAAATGTGACCATGTTGGACTTTCTTGGCAATTGGCTTTTTACTTGTATGTTTAATTTAATAGCACTATGGTAACTGTTCCCAAATGGTTTGACAGCACTTACATGTTGCACCAGGTCCTGGATGCCACTTAAGATTAAGTCCAGAGTCACCTCCCCTCTGGTCGGTTCTATGATCAGCTGTTCTAGGGCTTTTATCATTTAGTCATTTATGGTATCTAGAAATTTTACCTCATTTTCTTGTGAGCCTAAGCATGGTTATTTTTGTCTGCTGCTGAACTGTTTTAATGCTTGGGTGCTCTGTTTTTAATCTTGTTTAATGTAATGTTTATATTGATGTTTTGACCAGGGGTGAAGAACTGGAACTGGAAGAATTTGGTATTGTGCCTTAAAAACATATTAAAACAAAACATTTTTAAAAAACTTCTTTTTAAAAAAGGTTTAAAAACATGTTAAAAAGGAATTCCAACACAGACACAGACTGGAATAAGGTCTCTACTTAAAAGGCTTGTTGAAAGAGGAAGGTCTTAAGTAGGTGCCAAAAAGATAACAGAGATGGTGCCTGTCTAATATTTAAGGGGAGGGAATTCCAAAGGGTCGGCGCCACTACACTAAAGGTCCATTTCCCATGTTGTGCGGAATGGACCTCCTGATAAGATGGTATCAGCAGGAGGCCCTCGCCTGCAGAGCACAGTGATTGACTGGGTATATACTGTAAGGGGTAAGATGATATTTCAGGTAGTCTGCACTTTTAGATGCATTTTTAATGTTGACTAGCCACAATGTAATCATACAAGTTCAAGTTCAAATGAACAGGAGGTACACTGGAAATATCCATAACTACCCAGTGGCAATTCTCCAGATATCCATAGTATGCCTAATCAGTTCATATAAAGCTATGAACAGTCTTGTGTGTATTTTCCACTATTATTTATATCTCCAAAGAAAGGAGTTTCTGAACCAGAATTAATTATTTCAGTCTTGATCCCTTCAGTGATCAACACAACAGAAAAGATACATTGCCTAGATACATTGCCTCAAGCAATCATAGTGATTGGAAGGAATGAGTTGGCACTTGGGAAGTTGTGGTAAAGCCTTTGATTTTCACTGTAACCGTAACTGCATCTCAAGCTGTGAGGATCACTTTTCTAAACAGGGCAGGTCTATGCAAAACACATTGCAAATATTTGCCTTTTATATCACAGAGGCAAGAATAGTCATTTGCAGACTTGGATCTGATTTCTGTTTTGCCTCAATATAAGGTTTTGCTGTGATCTATTGGGTTAGATTATGGGTCCATGTAGTTCAGTTTTGTTTATTCTGCCTGGCAGCAGCTCTCTAAAATTTCAGGTCATGGTCATCATTTCCTGTCCTTCAATCTGAGATTGTTTTAACAGGAAATGCCAGGGTCTTAACTAGGATCTTCTATCTGCCATGCATTTACCACCGAGCTCTGTAAACAATGTGGGTTGCAGTGTCAAAAAAAGAAAATAAAATCCCATGACTATGACTAAATCTTTGCACTCTGTATAACCTTTCATCAGCTATTTACTTCGCTTTTATTCTAAATACAAGTTTTAATAGACATGGGATTTCATTCCTTGGTCGTTGGTCCTGGAATAAATTTTGTTACTCCTGTGCAGCAAGCCATATGCTGCTGTTGTCAACTGCCGACATGGATTTCTTGCACTGTGCCAGCATCCCTAGTCATTTCACTGGAGGAAGCCATGCCTTGTGTGGGAAGGAATGCAAGTGAACATCAGCTACCTACATTGAAATGAGTGAAGAAGCTATTGGGGATGGGCACAATGCTTAGATTGGAATTGCTGGACTCAGAATGCAATGCATAATTATGAAGTGTGCATATGTGAAATGAGAGCTAAGAGAGAAGTGATAACTGGAAGAAACAACCCTCCCTCCCATCCCCAACATAAAGTGTAAAAGTGCAAAAATACTTAGGATTTATTTTTGGTACAAAATGCTTGTTGTAGTGGCTTCCACATCTCTCTCTCTTTATTCAAATCTCTGAAAAGGGTTGCCACTGTGTCAGCAATACAGTAGACATTCTATTCTTTCTCCTGTTCTCTGAAAAGTTCTCCATTCTTTTTAATATTCATTTTATGTCAGGGTAATATATATTGGCACCTTACTTATTGCGTTAGTAAAAATGTGTTTATGCGCTATGATTCTCTTATGATAGAAACATAAAATCTCGGAAGGATCAAAGTCCACTGAGGCCCGCCATCCTCCAACATCAGGAAATTGATTGTGAGAGAGATGCCCACCTAATGCTAAGGGATTGTTATTTATTATAGCACTAATATTGTGCTGGGTGCATTACAGATCAGCATGAAGGCAAGGTCCCTGTCCTGGAATGCGTACAGGCTAAGTGGTTGATCCTGAAAACACTTAAGTTGGTGAGGAAATTTATTCGCACATATAATCTAAGGGATAGGGGGAAGGGAAGGAGGAATGCATCCTCTAGATCATATTAAATTCGCCTGATTCTGAAAAGGAGCTCTTATGCAACTGGAGAGCCAGGCATCACATCTAACAGTCTACATTCCTTAATAGAATGATGAAACAAAGGTGCAGATGGACTGCTTTCAAATTCCAGAGAGAGAACTGGGAATTCAAATGATACTTTTCCCACACTATTCTCCTCAGTGCATGATTCTACTAGAATTATATTTAAGCTTTAATTTTGGCACTACACTCCTCAAAAGTCCAAGACCCCATTTTCAGTTCCAGGACACAGTTCTGCAGCGTTCAAAGTAAGTAATAGAAAATGGATTGCCTTTGAGCATATGCAGAGTGCCTTTCCTTCATCAACAACAGCTAGTCTCTTCTCCATTTGATTTCAGGTCAAGAAAATGATTCCTAGGCACACTTCCATCCATTGTGCTGTAGCAGTGAGAGTGTTGGACTAGAACTGGAGAGACCCAGGTTCAAATCTCCGCTCAGCTACAAGGCTCAGACCTTGCCAGTCACTATCTCTCAGCCTAACCTATCTCATAGGGTTGCTGTGGAGATAAAATAAGAGGAGAAGCATGTATACTGCCTTTACATTCCTTGGAGGAAAAGTGGGATATAAGTGGAAGAAATATCTATACGTGGGATATAAGTGGTCTGTTGACATCAACTCCAGGAAATGGAGTTTTAGACCCTTCGGAGGCCCACTGAGAATTGTTTGCAAGGCACTTTAAAGGTAAAGTTGCTCGCCTCCATAGCAGTCTTGATGCCCCATCCACATCTACTGTAGTCCCCAATGAGGTGTCCAGTGCAACGACTGCTGCAACTTCTTGTGAACGGTTTCAGTTGATGTGGCCTGATGACGTAGACAAGGTGCTTGTGATGATGTGGCCAGCAACATGTCCACTCGACCTTTGCCCTTCCTGGCTTATTAAAGCTTGCCGAGGGGGTTTGACTGAGTGGATCCAGGGTGTGGTCAATGCATCATTGCGGGAGGGAGTGGCCCCAGCTCCTGGATCCATCTTTGTCATTAGAGGGCCAAGTAACCTCAGTGGCTAGGAGTGCCTTTTACCAACTTCAGCTGGTAAGACAACTGCAGCCATTTTTGGACCGGGATAGCCTGACCACTGTTGTCCACTCACTGGTAACCTCCAGGCTGGATTACTTTAATGTGCTCTATGGGGGGCTGCCCCTGAGGTTGGTCTGGAAGTTGCAGCTGGTGCAAAATGCGGCAGCGACACTGCTTACTGGGGCAGGGTATCGCCAACATGTCACCCAGCTGCTGAAAGAATTGCACTGGCTGCCCATTTGCTACCGGGCCAAGTTCAAGGTTCTAGTTTTGGTGTACAAAGCCCTATACAGCTTGGGACCAGGATACCTGAAAGACCAACTTATCCCTTATATACCCAGTTGATCACTGCACTCTGCAGGTGAGGGCCTCCTGCAGATACCATCTTATCAGGAGGTCCATTCTGTACAATATAGGAAACAGACCTTAAGTGTGGAGGCACCTACCCTGTGGAATTCTCTGTCCTTAAATATTAGATAGGTGCCATCTCTGTTATCGTTTTGGCACCTATTGAAGTCCTTCCTCTTTCAACAAGCCTTTTAAGTTAAGACATTATCCCAGTCTGTGTCTGTGTTGGAATTACTTTTTAATGCTTTTAAACTTTTTTTTTAATGTTTTTAAATGTTAAAAAAGATGAAGGTTTTTTAAAAAAAATATTTTTAAAGGTGTTTTGTTTTAATTATTTTAAAGTCTGCTTTATGATGTTTTAAACTGTTCTTAGTGCTTCTGTTTGCCGCCCTGGGCTCCTGTTGGAAGAATAATAAATAAATAAATAAATCTATTTTAGAAATTAAGCACTTGTTATTATGCTGTCCTTCACTTATATCTTTTCTACATTGACTAGAATCATAGGGGCAGAGCTGTCATTGTTTAAATTGCTGAAGCCTTCTTCTGTTTCAGCCCCCTTCCACTGCAGTCCACAGGGCCACTCCCCAAGATCCCATTCTTCTTCTTCTTCTTCTTCTTCTTCTTCTTCTTCTTCTTCTTCTTCATAGAATCATAGAATAATAGAGTTGGAAGGGGCCTATAAGGCCATCAAGTCCAACCCCCCACTCAATGCAGGAATCCAAATCAAAGCATTCCCGACAGATGGCTGTCCAGCTGCCTCTTGAATGCCTCCAGTGTCGGAGAGCCCACTATCTCTCTAGGTAATTGGTTCCATTGTCGTATGGCTCTAACAGTTAGGAAGTTTTTCCTGATGTTCAGTCGAAATCTGACTTCCTGCAACTTGAGCCCATTATTCCGTGTCCTGCACAAAGATAATATGTAGTTGTAAATAATTTTGGGTGCAAACTTTCTCGGCAACATCACAGGCCTTCCACACACAACCACTCATCCCTTCCCCACGCCAACCTCTAACAAAATGCTGAACTTCAGCCCTTAATTCACTTGGTCTCTTAATGAAGTAATTAGTTGCTTACTGACCAGCAATTATAGTGTGTTACTCCAGGCTAAAGGGTACCAACACTATCTCATTCCTGACCTATTAACATAATTAACAGGGTTCCAGAGGTACTTATAACTGAGTTATGGGGTGCCTTATGAATTTTCTTTGCAATATGTAGTAAGAGGGGGGAGGCAAAGGCTTAGAATCATAGAATAGTAGAGTTGGAAGGGGCCTGTAATCCAAATCAAAGCATTCCTGACAGATGGCCGTCCAGCTGCCTCTTGAAGGCCTCCAGTGTCAGACAGCCCACTACCTCTCTAGGTAATTGGTTCCATTGTCTTATGGCTCTAATAGTTAGGAAGTTTTTTCTGATGGTCAGTCGAAATCTGGCTTCCTGCAACTTGAGCCCAATATTCTGTGTCCTGCACTCTGGGATGATGGAGAAGAGATCCCGGCCCTCCTCTGTGTGTCAACCTTTCATGTACTTGAAGAGTGCTATCATAACTCCCCTCAGTCTTCTCTTCTCCAGGCTAAACATGCCCAGTTCTTTCAGTCTCTCCTCATAGGGCTTTGTATCCAGTCCCCTGATCATCCTTGTTGCCCTCCTCTGAACCTGTTCCAGTTTGTCTGCATCCTTCTTGAAGTGAAGAGACCATAACTGGATGCATTATTCAAGATGAGGCCTAACCAGTGCTGAATAGAGGGGAACTAATACTTCACGTGATTTGGAAGCTATACTTCTGTTAATGCAGCCTAATATAGCATTTGTCTTTTTTGCAGCCAAATCACACTGTTGGCTCATATTTAGCTTGTGATCAACGACAATTCCAAGATCCTTCTCACATGTCGTATTGCTGAGCCAAGTATCCCCCATCTTATAACTGTGCATTTGGTTTCTTTTTCCTAGGTGTAGAACTTTGCATTTATCCCTGTTGAATTTCATTCTGTTGTTTTCAGCCCAATGCTCCAGCCTATCAAGGTCCCTTTGAATTTTGTTTCCGTCTTCCATGGTATTAGCTGTGCTCCCCAATTTTGTATCATCTGCAAATTTGATAAGCATGCTCTGTACCTCCTCATCCAAGTCGTTAATAAAAATGTTGAAGAGCACTGGGCCCAGGACCGAGCCCTGTGGTACCCCACTTGTTACCTCCCCCATTTTGAGAAGGAACTATTGATAAGCACTCTTTGAGTATGATTCTGGAGCCAACTGTGGATCCACCTGATAGTTGTTTCATCCAGCCCACATTTAGCTAGCTTGCTAATCAGAATATCATGGGGCACTTTGTCAAAAGCTTTGCTGAAGTGGAATATATTATGTCCACAGCATTCTCACAGTCTACAAGGGAGGTTACCCGATCAAAAAATGAGATAAGATTAGTTTGGCTAGATCAAATACTTTTAAGTTTTGTTAGTGTTATTTTTAAAAGCCTCTTACCTCCTGACTTGACTTTTTCTGTGCCTTCTCCAGCTCCATTCTATCTCTTTACTGGTGGAGTGACCAGGCCTGATGACTTTGTTCTTAAATTTCAGTGCATCATGGATTTATATAAGAGCATCGTGCTTACTATTTTGCTTTTGCTCTTCTTAATAATTTCTAACAGCTTTTTACCCTTTTCACCATGACAACACACTGAATTAACAACTTCACCAAGCTTCCTGCTGTAACCTCAATACTTAGAGCCAATTCAGAACTCATCAAGTTCATTGTGAAGTTCGGATTACTCATCCCAATGCACCTTGCTCTGCTATTATCTCATCCACTCATCCAGTCTGGGGAGAGCCTTTAGAAATACCCAGAGTCTATTTGCAGTTCTCCTATTCTATAATACCTGAAAAGTTAGTATTGCCTCACTGTGTATCTTTTTCTACAGATCACTTATGAATTCATTAACAAAACAAACTACCATTGTCAAAAATTGATCTTTAAGATACTGCAGTTTACTTGTGTAATTGCCCACTTATTTTAACACTGTATTTTTTATCTTTTAATAAAATGTTCAAAAGTGGGGATCAGTTAGATGATGAGCACTGCTAACCTGCCACTTTTAACTTGCCATTATACCACTTTAAACTTGTCATGTCTTCCCCCCCCCCGGAATCCTGGGGATTGTAGTTTGTTTGGGATGCTGAAAGTTGTTGGGGGACCCATATTCCCCTCACAACACTACAGTTCCCAGAGAAACAGGGGTCTCCAAGCACCCTCTTAGCACCCATAACAAATTACACTTCTGAGTATTTTTTGAAAAGCCATGACTATTTAAAGTGGTATGGTACTGCTTTAAATCTATAATGTTGATGGGATCAAAAGTTAGTTTTCAACATTACACCAACCATGTGTCCACATACTAGGGATGGAAAGATCTGTCAATTTCGGTTCTCTCAGTTTCTCGCTTTTCTAATGTTAAATTTTACATTTCTGCAGTAATCTGAGGTTTTTTTAAAAAAATCCTCATGAAAATTCTCCACCATTTTAGTGTGAATTTCTCCAAATAAAGACATTTTTGTAGGTAGTTTTGACAAAGGTACACATTTTTGCAAGCCATTTCTCATCATATCATGCCTTTTTGCATGTTATTTTCACTCATATATTTTTATGCACACTTTCCCCTAATATATGCATTTTTGTTAATATTGTTTAGTTGGCGAACTGCATCCCAAAATTCTAATAAATGCGAATTTTGACGGATGGCTGTGTTTCAGCTCATATTGTTTTGAAAAGCATGAATCTGATAAATTCTGCTTGAAATGTAAACTGAATCAAAATTCTCACCCATCCCTACCACATACACATCACACCTGTCCTATTGATGGACCTTTTGCTGATTAATAAACAATGACCCACATGTCTGGATTTTTCCACTTTCATACTTGGCAATTAATAATAATAAATTTATTTATGTTGTCCACCTCTCAACCTGAATGCAGGTCCTCAGGTGGATTACATAGATTTAAAAATACAAAGCATACATAAAACCACAGAGAAATTTAAAAATACAAAAGCATACAAAGAACCATACATAAACAAAACCATAAAATCCTTAAAAACGTCCTTTAAAAAAATAGGTAAAAAATCCACCAAATACGTGAATAAAAAGGATCTTGTATCCATGAAGTTTGACCATAATAGCATACCAAAGCTACCCCAGTCTATCACAGTTTACGCAAGAGTGGCTATTTGTTACCTCTTTTTCACATATTATGTCTTTGTCATTCTTAGTTTGTTTTTAACCAAATGCTAATTTGGACTATTAAACTGGAATTCCTTACAAGGGCAAAGGCATACAATGCAGTCATTCTGAGTAGCCTTGTGTGTTCAATCACACAGTATATTAAAGTGAGTCTTGGAGGTCTTGTTATCTCAATCAATGTCATTGTCTCTGTAGAATTATGTGCTGATTTCTGAAGGTGATTTTGAAGCCAACCTTACATAACAGTGCGATACTACAATTTGTCTTTGTGTCAGTTTGATGTAAGGAAGTAGGAATAGCTTAAGCACATTTGCCTACAGTCCTACCTGAAGATATACCCAGGCTCATATTACAAAGAATTCAGCTGTATAAATACACCATGCCATCTGTATATGGCAGGGGAATTGAGCCGGTAGAAGCCTAAGACCTGTGTCAGTGTTCTCACAGAAGGACTGTTTATGAACAGATGTTATGTGGTGTTTTTCACAGAAAATGGACTCTGGAGAGAGAAAACGTCTATCAATTACTGAGGTATTATGTATAACAGCAATTTTTAACCTTGAGAACGATGCTTTAAAGTTCTCTGGAAAAAAAACCCCTCAAAGACTGCGACCACTTCCTTTTTGTGTAAAATAGTATATGGCCTTGTATATTATGTTAAATGTTTAAAATATTTCATCCTGTTACAAAGACAGTATTTAATCTGTCAGGATGTATAGTGTCCCACAAAGTTCATAGACCTCTCCAAACGTATAAGTTTAATGTGTATAGAACTATTCTCTGCAATAGACCTAAGAGCTAAACTCTGGATTTAGGAGTTATGCACCTGAATAAATTAAGGATCTTATGCCCTGGCAAGAAAGGAGGGAGGCTCATGAAGGTGAGAATACCAACAACATTATATAGTGTCATTTGAGTGTTCAGAGCACATACAACTACAACATTGTATCACCAGGCTTACACAGGCAATTGAGACGATATCTTTCTGCAGTAGTTAATGATTTCTGATTTTAAATTTTATATGGTTTTATCTTGCATTTATATATGTTGTAAACCATTTTGATTTTTTTTTATGAATAGCGGTATATAAATATTTTTATAAGTAAAATAAATAAGTGAATAAATTAGCATTTATATAGTGCTGTTTGCATGTCCAGAGCACATACAACTATATGCACTTAGGTTCAATGCACACAGGGAAACTTGTCTTTTTGCAGGATCCCGTCTTGCTAAGAGAGTCTATTCAAGCAGAACTTATATGCACATAGGTTCTATTCACACCTTCCAATGAATGTATGGAGATCAGGACTGTTGACAGCAAGCATGATCCCAAATCTCACACATATAAGTGCTCATGTGTAGGGATGCATTAGCATATTTGGTTCATCCCCTGCCCCACAGGAGCCAAGCAAACGGTTTGAGTGCCCACAAAAGGGTACATGGTCCTCACAAAGCATCTGCCTCTTCCCATGTCTCAAAGGCCAAGAACTTACAGTACCTTTGGAGCAGGAAAAGGTAAAGGACTTGCTACAAGGCACTCCCAGGACCCTGGTGTAGTGTCTTTTGCCAATGGGGATGGGATTGCGACCTTCCTCTTTCAACAAGCCTTTTAAATAGAGACCTTATCCCAATCTGCATCTGTGTTGGAATTGTTTTTATGATGCTTTTAAACCTTCTTTAAAATTGTGTTTTTAAAGATGTTTTAAGATGTTTTTAAAGATGTTTTCTTGTAATATATTTTTAAAGTCTGTTTTTATGATGTTTTGGAGTGTTTTTAGTGCTTTTGTTTGCTGCCCTGCGCTCCTGCTGGGAGGAAGGGCGGGATATAAATCTAATAAATGAATGAATAAATAAATAAATAGACATCTCAGCATGCCCAGAGGGAAAAGTATTCTATTTGCATCACTTCTACCAGAGAGGTGACCCCGTGAGGGTCAATATATGGTATAAAATTGGTCAATAAATGATCAATATCTGGTGTAACATAGAACAAAAATGGTTCAACCACTGCTAGCCTTAACTGAATAAAGTAAAGAATACACTTCAGAGCTCATCTCAAGCACAAAATGGCCTTAAGAAAGTATTGTTGTTGTTGTTGAAATGTATATCCCACCTCACATATCCATGCACCCATTGGTAGGGATGTTGCAAGCATTTGAGCAGGGGAAATCACAGAAGTGATAACTTGCTCAAATGCTTCAATTAGAAGCAGAGCCCGCCTTTGTCTTGCAAAACACCTCCACTGATGCTACCTTACCCTTTCCTCTCTCTGCCAATCTTTTCCTCTTCTCCTTATGCAAGGAAAATTAAATTAGCCAGGGCTCTCTGCATATGGTGCTTTAGCTGTGCCTTTTGCAACTGAGGTAAGGAGGAGGTGTAGAGAAATAGAGAGGGAGCAGTGCCTCACACCCAATACCACCATCATAGCAGAGGCAGCAAGATTAGTGGGTGGATGGGGGCAAAGCAGGAGAAAGTAAGCTCTCAGCTCAGATTAACATTCAAACAAGACTATGAACTCTAGGGCTTCATCATGGTCACCTAGTTTTTAAGGTGAGCATTAGGTGTTGCTGAAGTTCACATTCTGAGCCAAGCAATTTCAATGCTTGGTGACATTTCTAATTATTTGATAGCAGATTACCTTGAAAATAACAATGAAGCATTTGGATAACTGTAAAGCCCTGGTCAGATCTGCTGGCCTGTCCCATTACATAGTCACTGCTTCTCTACTGGCTTTTGCAATTTTCCAAATGTATTAGCAGAGCTCCATGCTTATTCAGACAAACAGACATCACAACAAGACAACACATCTCATTCTTATCTCAATTGGCCAAACCAGTTCAGCAAGGAAGAGAATAATCCTGCCATTAAACTGTTAGGATTTAAGTCAACAAAGGCTTTCAAATATTTCTTAAATGAGACAAAAAGGAGCATAAAATGCTGCCTTATACCAAGTCAGACTGCTGGTCCATCTAGCTCTGTACTATCTACACTGTCTGGCAGCAGCTCTCCATGATTTCAAGAAGGCTTCTCTCCAAGCCCTACATGGAGATGGCATGGGTTGAACCTGGAGCCTTCTGCATGAAGCTCTACCTTCCCCAAAGCACATAGGAATATAGCAAGAGTCAGACCAGTGGTCCATCTAGCTCATCATGTCAGAGGCTCTCTAGGCTTTCAAACAGGTCTCCCCCAGCTCTATCTGGAGATGGTGGGGATTGAACCTTCATCGTTCTGCATGGAAAGCAGATCCCTTACCACTGAGCCATGTCTCTTCCTCCAAAGGTGATGTGGTACCGTGGGATGCATTGAACTTGAGACTAACAACTGAAAAATGAAAAGCATAAAAAGAGGGAAGGAAAACAGAGTCACCATATATATGTTGGGGAAGGATATGGATAGAAAAGGTATCAGAAGAAGCCCCAAAGCAATGTGATCCGTTTGCATTGTAAAATGCAATGTTCTGGCTAATAATTCACCGGGGGGGGGATATTTCAGTAGGATTTTTTTTTAAAAAAAAAACAGGTTACCATTATGGAAAAAAAGGAACAAAATCACAGGTAAACAAAAGTGAAACAGAGCAAAAAGAGACAGATCTGTACATTCCTAATATGTATATCATGTCAATCCAACAATATGATTGTGGATATTGTTGCACCCGAAGACTTCATCTAACCTATAAGACTTGATATTATGCATAATGTGCAGAGATTTGTTCTCAGATAGCTATAGCAAACCTACCTTCATGGGAACTACAAGACTCTTTCTGCTTTCATAGCCAGCAGAGGTGAAACTCCACTCAGACATACCAAGCGATTTTGTTGGATTGCCAAACAGATAAACATATAATTTTTTTTAGTTCTCATTATTTATTCAATAAATTCTTTTTTTCTTGCTGACAAGAGCAGTTGTATGTATAAATGTACTTTTTATCAGCTAAATGCTAATGTTTTATTATGTGCACTGAAAGGAGGGAAAATAACTGAATTGATGTTTACCTAACAAGCTGCAAAAAAGTGCAGTAACATAATAGTAGAGTTCATAAGTATCCTGGCTTGTAATTTTTGGTGTCAACATTGAAATTGCAGAAAGAGCTTATGCAGACATTGCACGTATACAAGTGCAGTTTAGATCTACATCTATAAAAATAACATCTGTTTAAGCATACATTACATTTAAAAATAACTGTACAGTGATCAGCTGGTTAAGTACAGTTAACCAGATGTCGTTTTAAAGTGCCAGATGGAACAATGAAACTAAGATTGAAAATTAAAAAATACTGTGAAAGGTCAAATCAATTAAGCAACCTGTTTTGTTGGCATGTAACAGTTAAAAGTAAGTTTAAACTACTTAAGAAGAGAGCAGTATGAAGATGAAGCAGTTAATTTTAACTTGTTATTTAGAAACGCTAAAGATAAAATTTTAGTTAGTTGTAACATTTCAGATTGCCTGATGAGCCCCTGCTCCTACCCCAATGAAACATAATTAAAATACACTTTTTAAAATTTAGTTGGTAAATATAAATAAAATTGACACCTGAATTTGCACTGATAGAATATCTATAGTAAATCTTTATTCCTTCTTTCTTACCCATGGTGATTAGAGGATAGTTACATTTTTTCAGGTAAGTAGTATTGCAAATATCATACATATAAAAGCATGAATTGAAAACACAGACCCTAGAGCTCACACCTTCTTTTCTTAATTGTTTGAGGATGGAATTTTTCACAGGGATTATAAGAGGCTGTCTGGTAAAACATCTCGAATTAGAGCAGCACATACATAAGCAGATTGATCAGCTCATTCAGGCAGATGGGCATAGACTCATTCAGGTGCTGAAATATAAGACCAGTTCAGACACTTGCCGATTTAATAATCAGTTCATGCAGGGGAAAAATAAATATTTCATCATCTGCATTTCTGGTCCATTTTTGGGCCCAATTTAAAGTGCTGGTCTTGACTTTTAAAGTCCTTCATGACGTGAAGGCAGGTAAATGACCTGCCTCCATATGTTCCTATTTGCTGTTGTTGTTATGTGCCTTCAAGTTGTTTACTACTTACAGTGACCCTATGAATCAATCATCGACCTCCAATAGCATCTGTCATGAACCACCCTGTTCAGATCTTCTAAGTTCAGGTCTGTGGCTTGCTTTATGGAATCAATCCATTTCTTGTTTGGTCTTCCTCTTTTTCTGCTCCTTTCTGTTTTTCCCAGCATTATTGTCTCTTCTAGTGAATCATGTCATCTTATTATGTGTCCAAAGTATGATAACCTCAGTTTCATCATTTTAGCTTCTAGTGATAGTTGTGGTTTAATTTGTTCTAACAACCAATTATTTGTCTTTTGGGGATCATAATCAGGGGCTCTTCACCAGGATCCTGTGCCATCTGAAAGAGCCTTTCAAATTAGTCACAAAATGTTGCATAGTGGCTTCAAATCCAAAACAACGTGAAGGCTTTTTCACATGGTGATCCCTTTATGTGTACTGTGTGATGTCAGATGACTGACTTGTGGGTGGCCCAGCCCCCACCCTCCCCCACATACATACCTGTCAAAGTTGTTCCCCTGGGTGTGGGATAGAGATCTGGCTCTTTGGGCCAAAAACATTCCCCAACCCTAGTACAGTAGGTCCCACTCATATGGCGGGTTACATTCCAGACCCCTGCCTAAAACTGAAACCTGCCGAAAAGCGGAACGCCTTCAATAAAATGGTGCCCGATTCCTGAAAAATGCCATAAAAGCAGAACAAGCGCCGTATGAGTGGGGTCTTGCTATAATTTTAGCCACCGTATTAGCGGAACACCAAAAAGCGGGCCACCAAAAAGCTATATATGCCATGACAAAGTGCTCCACCACCACTCAGTTTATAAATTTCACCCTGCCCCAAAAGACTATCACAAAAATGTGGCAAAACTAGAGTATCTTGGTTTACTTACTTTATTTAAATATTTCTATATCACCTTTCATAAAAAAATCTCAAAGCAGTTGCCAATAATTTTTAATTAATTAATTTATTTATTAGATTTATATCCTGCCCTTTCTCCCAGCAGGAGCCCAGGGCAGCAAATAAATAAATAAATAAAATTTAAAAACATAAAAATACATTAAACAGCAGCAACTACAGAGCTAGTGCAAATCACAGGCCTGAGGGAATAAATATGTTTTAAGCAGGTGTTGAAAGCAAACTGTTATTGGTGCTTGCCTTCTCTCAGAGGGGAGGTTGTTCCATGGCCTGGTCACCACAACAGAAAAGGCCTTCTTTCTGATTGCTGCAAGCTATAAGAACTTAAGAAAAGCCTGCTGGATCAGGCCAGAAGCTCATCTAATCCAGCCTCCTGTTTGTTTATTTATTTATTTATTACATTTATATACCGCCCCATAGCCAAAGCTGTCTGGGCAGTTTACAGCAATTAAAAACTGTTCTCATAGTGGCCAGGCAGAAGTCCATGGGAAGACTGAAAGCAGGACCTGAGCACAAGAGCACTCTTCCCTCAGTCTCAGTGGCACAACCAGGAAGGCCTGATCAGAATGATCTTAGGGTGCTTCCAGATTGTCACAATTTTGCAGAAGGGATTCAAGCACACACTGGACATTTTTGTGCTGTTGAAGTGCATTAAAGTCCTCCACTGACCTAGTGCAACAAATCCATTTTTTTAAAAAAACTGACTTTTTGCAGTTAGGAAAGTGATAGAGAACTGCACTGAGAAGTGTGGGATGAACAAACCAACTGTGGGAAGATGTATAAACACCCTACAAGTAAGTCAGGATGAATGTTCATTGTCATATAACCTCCCTGCAAATAAATTAGAATGAATGCTCAATAAACACAAGGAGTAGTCTAATCTTCCTGTAAGCTATGTAGGGTTACCAGGTATCCCGTTTTTGGCCGGAGTCACTGCTTTTGGGGGGGGGCTCTGTTGACCATTGAACCACACTGTCACTGAGTTTGTTTTCCATCAAGTCTGCAAAACGGTAACTAGGGGGAGTTATGTCTTAGCCCAGTCTGTGAACGGGCTGCCAAGGTCATTACTATGGTAACCATCTGATAGACTGGGAAAGTTCTAACAGAGTCTGTAAGTTGTGTCTTCTGTGTATTATGCCTCTGAACTGAGAGGTTCTCTTCTGTGTTTACCCCGAGAGGGGGGGTGACTGAAGAAACTCTACATGTATTTACTCTTAAGCCATAATGTCTTAATAAAAGACTCTTAACATGCTCTAATGTTCTGAAGAAGTTTCTTGCTCAACTTAACTCCAACGTAATGTATGCTGTTTCACGCAACAACGCACACACGCCAACAGGCTCTGGCTCTCCGGCGAGCGCCCCTTAATCTCCGGACTCTCAGCTTCAATTTAAAAAAAAAATTAAGTTTCTAGGTGGTCTGGTTCCCAAGATATACACCAAAACATCAACCGCCCCCCCGCACGACTGTTAAATCTGTTTTACAGATGCTTAGAACAGCTCCTAGCTCTAACCACAACAGCCATCAGCCCAATCCAGTGCCCATGCTGGCTGGGGCTGATGGGAGTTGTAGTTTTAAAAAGTAACTTGTTCAAGCTCTGGCTCTAACCCTGCCCTTTCAAGACTGTAGCCAATAAATGAAGCCAGGTTGTGACTTCTTGATCCAGGCATGCCTAAGCTTAATTTCAACATCAGAAAATGGAGACTTTCAGATTTTGCAGTTTGTGTAAGTAATATGGCTTAAAGTTTTTTTTCCTCTTCTGTGCAAGAGTCAGACCCTGGGCTATGAAATATGAAAGTATTTAATCCAATACTCCATTAGGACTTACTATTGAGTAGACATGGTTAGGATTACATGGGGTGTATTTTTACACCTCTCTCTGTGTGTGTATGTCCTTTCCAACAACCCTGTGAGGTAGGGTTGGTGATTGGAAACCAAGGCAGCTCACAATAAGAAATAAATCACTTTAAAAACCAATAACCATAAAACAAGTATAAACAGTTGCGAAACAGATTAAAGTGGCATGATTCTGAATTTTGGGTTGAGTGAATGAAGTTTATTTATTTATTTTTATTTATTTATTATTTGATTTATATCCCGCACCTCAAATCTCAGGTTTTGGGTTGCTTCTGACCTGGCAACCCTAAAGCTATGTGTGTGTAAATCAGAATGAATGCTGAATAAACAGGCCGTCTAGAGAAGCCCATGGCCATCTTCATGATAGGACACAAACAGTGTACCATACAGAGCAGCCTTCAGTCTAGGGTTGCCAGGTCAGAAGCATCCCAAAACCTGAGATTTTAGGGGCGGGCCCAAGTGATGTCATGGGGTGGGCCCGAGTGATGTCACAGGGCGGGCCCGAGTGATGTCACGGGGCGGGCCTGAGTGATGTCATTAAGCATGATACATTAAGCATCAATCACAGTTGCTTGGAGCGTACAATTAAAAAAAATATCTGACTGGAAATTAAGCTAGACATTTTAGCTAAAAGATGGAGCCTGGGTAGGGAACATTTAATCTAGTCTACTTGCTTTCGGCAAGAAGGATTTAAGTGCCTTCAGGCCAGGCCAGTCACCAGAAGGTCACTGTAGGGACAAAGGAGCCTAGTGTTGTGGAGATGTTAGATGGGAGCATTCGGGAGTAAAGATGGATGCCCCTGAAGGCTGCAATTCTAAACACGTGTACTAAGGGACTAAGCCCCCACAGAACTCAACAGGACTTACTTCTGAGTAGATATAGTTTGGATTGTGCTGTTGGTAAAGCTTGACTAGGGATCCTCTGCAAAGACATCCATATCCAAGCAGGGTTGGCAACCCCCTGCCTGGAATCTTTTAATGGGGCTGCTCCAAACTTCTTTACAGATTTGACCCTTCACTTCAGAAAGAGGTCTGAGAAATGAGTAAGAGTAAAAATATTCTCTTCCCTTTCTGTCTGCATAGATGCCCTCATCCTTCCCCTGCACCCAGCAGAAGCTCTGGGCCAGGCGGGATGCAGTGGCATCTCATAGAGGACACCCTCCCCTTTCATGGAGTATATGATTTGTCCTGTCTCAGAGCGGATTTTGGGGTAGGCACCCCCAGCTACTTATTTTTTATAATTGTATGACATCATTATGTATTTATTATATCAGAAGCCTGATGATTTTGATTGGATAAATGTATTGTTATTCTTGATGGAGAGAGTCCCCTGATCACAGTGATATATCATACAGGGTGCCCCAGCATATATTTTGGGGTTCAGAGACATGTTAAGTTTGGTTTGAAGTTGCTGTAGTTGTCAACTCTTTTTAGTGTTTTGAACTTTCAAGCAAATAAGGAACTGGGAACTAGGAACCAACTTCAGCGTTTTATCAGTTAAATAGATTAAACAGTCGTGGGGGGGCAGCTGACGTTTTGGTGTATATCTCGGGAACCAGACCACCTAGAAACTTAATATTTTTTTAAATTGAAGCTGAGAGTCTGGTAGCCGAAGAGCTGGAGGGCCCTCCAAAAAACCAGTGACTCTCGCCAAAAACTGGAGATCTGGTAACTCTACTTCAGTCAGATTGGACTCAGAGTGACATGGCACTTGTTTTCATGAAGCAGGATTCATTCTCCTGCCCTGCTTTCTGTTACTCTCTTTCTCATTCCTGCCATTCCACAAAATTTCTGCAAACTTTTGCAGTTTTGCCATTTTTGCCCATGTCATCCTCACCATTTCCTAGCCCAGAACAGCCTCATTTCTACTTTGAGTACCTCACCCACCCTGCCCATTTTGTCCACCCACATCAAAAAATCCCTGAGCAGACATCTTGTCATTTCTATTTTTAAATAAATGTTAAGGTGGAACAGGACAGATAATTCATTCTAATAATGAACTGTATTTATTTAAAATATCTTGCACTTTAACAAACAGAAAGATAAGGTCCTTGTTCCCAAGTTGCTTACAGTCTAAATGTCTTCATTTGCTGTTAGGTCTTAGCTGGGAAGATGCTGTTCATTATCTTTCCCTGGACCATACAAACGTTTGGGTTAGGAACAGAAAGACACTGTTTGTCCTGAGGCTATTTTCAAAGAAGGCATTTTGAGGATGGCTTTCTTCTCTTTTCTCCAGGTCCTGCTCTTGAACACCCCTGTTTGCCAGGATGAGACTGACTATCTCTCACAGAAAGCAAAACAGCAATGATGGGCAGTACAGGCCCAATGGAGGCCCACTTCCAATTTTTGTGAAGCATATTTCTTTTCTTCAGGGAATGTTTTTGATATATCAGGATGTACATCATCTGGCATACTTCACGCTAGAGCGCCATGTAAACAAGAGTGCAGCAGCTAAGGCACACCTTTTTGAGTCCATATTGGAGGTTACCAAGTGACCTGGAGGCTTGTGGTCAAAGAGGAGAGAATAATCACTCTAGAGCCTGAGCCTAGCAGTTGGTGCAGTACTTTTTTTTGTCTAAATAAGATTATGAGAATAATATTTTAAATAGTAATCTTTTTGTTGCATTCCTGACAAATGGAATATGTGGTTTCCTTCTTTATAAAGAATAGGGCTTAAAGCATGATTAGGGGTTTGTGGGCTCTGTCATAATACCCAGTGTAGGCCAAGGGGGGTGTGTGTGTTCAACTGTTTGAGCTTCCTTGAGTAGGGATGGGGGAATGTGATCAGTTCAAATTTAAAGCCAAATTTATCAATTTCCACTTTCCAAAACAATATGAGAATTGAAACACTGCCCTTCTTTGAAATACACACTTACCCAAATTTTGTGATGCAGTTCTCCAACTGAGCAAGGCTTACAAAAATGCATCTATTAGGGGGAAAGTGTGCATAAAAATGTATATATTAGTGAAAATAACATATAAAATGTGTTAAATCTGGAGAAATCACTTGCAGAAATGTGTATATTAGTCAAAACTGCATACAAAAATGTATTTATTAGGAGAAATTCACACTAAAATGCTGAAGGATTTCCATGTGGATTTTTTTAAAAAAAAAAATCTCAAATTGCTGCAAAAATGTGGAGAACTGAATTTAAGATTAGAAAAATGAGAAAATGAGAGAACCAAAATTGACAGATCCTTCCATCCCTGTTCCTGATTATAACTAAGACTGTAGGCAAACATTCATCATTATTTGTGATTAATACAATTTTTTAACAAAAACAAATGAACAATTTATTTATTTATTACATTTATATCCTGTCCTTCCTCCCAGAAAATGGTCCACTGACTCTCTTTGTGTATGACATAAAAGAAGAACAACAGTTTTGGTCAAGCATTATTGTCCTGCCCAGAGACGAAGGAACCAGACTGAGGCGAGGTTTGTTCTGTTTCTTGTTTTATTAATGTGATAGTCACATCCAAAGCTGTGTGCTTCATGAACTCACTACTCACTTACCCTGACTCACTACTTTCCCTAACTATTCTACCTAAGCAGTCTCTGTGGCATGTGGGGGAAGTTGACTCAGCACTAGAGTCTGGGAGGGCACCTACTAGGGAAGTAGGAAGGTGTTCATGCATAAACAACAGCTCCAACGGAGTCCCACCCTCTGACAGTCTCTCTTCTCGCACCTCTGACGACCCATCCGACAGCAGGGCTTAGCTAGGCAACAGCGCGGGCTCTGGAAGCGAGATGCTGGTTGGCAGGGAACCATTTGAAGTGACAGGCAGGGATTCCTGCGTAGGCAGCGTTGGCATGTGTGAAGGGCCACTTCCCAATGGTTCAGGCAAGGAACTCACAGGTGGGGCTGGATCTGCCTTAATGGGGGTGCCGGCCTGGGAAGTCTGCTGGCTGTCAGAACCACCTCTTCCTCCAACTTCCCCAGGAACCTCATCCTCATCTGACTCCTCTCCCTGATTTAACTCTCCCTGCGCCTGGGGCACAACATCTATGCCTGAACAGGGCATTCCAATCACAAGTAGGGGTAGGGTGCCAGGTCAGAAGCATCCTAAACCCTGAGATTTTGGGGGAGGGCCCTAGTGATGTCATAGGGGTAGGTCTAAGTGATGTCATGGGGTGGGTCTGAGTGATGTCACATGGGCAGGCCCATGATGTCATTACGCATGATACATCATTATAATGTGATGTCATTAAGCATGATACATTAAGCATTAACCACAGTTGCTTGGTGCATACAATTCAAACAAAAACATTTCTCTGATTGGAAATTAAGATAGAAATCTTAGCTAAAAGATGGAGCCTGGATAGAGAACATTTAATCTAGCCAACTTAATCTGCCTGGAATCTGCTCCCTGTTATCAATCTGACCACTGCATTTTGCACAAGATGTAGTTTCCGAAACGTCTTCAAAGGCAGCCCCACGTAGAGCGCATTGCAGTAATCTAACTTGGAGGTTACCAGAGCATGGACAACAGAAGCATGGTTATCCCTGTCCAGATAGGGGTGTAGCTGGGCCACCAACTGAAGTTGGTAGAAGGCACTCCATGCCACCGAGGCTACCTGAGCCTCAAGTGACACAGATGGTTCTAGGAGAACCCCCAAGCTATGAACCTGCTCCTTCAGGTGGAGTGCAATCCCATCCAGGACAGGTTGGACATCCACCATCCAGTCAGAAGAACCACCCACTAGCAGCATCTCAGTCTTGTCTGGATTGAGCCTCAGTTTATTAGCCCTCATCCAGTCCATTGTCGCAGCCAGGCACTGGTTCAGCACATTGACAGCCTCACCTGAAGAAGATGAAAAGGAGAAATAGAGCTGTGTGTCATCAGCATACTGATGGCAACGCACTCCAAAGCTCCGGATGATCGCACCCAATGGTTTCATGTAGATGTTGAACAGCATGGGGGACAGAACTGACCCCTGTGGAACCCCATACTGGAGAGTCCAGGGTGCCGAGCAATGTTCCCCAAGCACCCCCTTCTGGAGTCGACCCGCCAAGTAGGAGCGGAACCACTGCCATGCAGTCCCTCCCACTCCCAACTCTGTCAGTCTTCCCAGAAGAATACCATAGTCGATGTTATCGAAAGCCGCTGAGAGATCAAGGAGAATCAACAGAGTCACACTCCCCCTGTCTCTCTTCTGACAAAGGGCATCATACAGGGCAACCAAGGCTGTTTCTGTGCCAAAACCAGGCCTGAAACCTGAGTGAAATGGATCCAGATAATTGGTCTCATCCAAGAGTGTCTAGAGCTGGCCTGCAACCACTCGTTCCAGGGCCTTGCCCAGGAATGGAACGTTTGCTACCGGCCTATAGTTATTAAGATTTTCTGGGTCCAGGGAGGGCCTCTTCAGGAGTGGTCTCACTGCTGCCTCTTTCAGGCAGCCAGGGACCACCCCCTCTTGCAGAGAGGCATTAATCACTTCCCTGGCCCAGCCGGCTGTTCCATCCCTGCTAGCTTTTATTAGCTAAGAAGGGCAAGGATCCAGCACAGAAGTGGTTGCACAAACCTGTCCAAGCACCTTGTCAATGTCCTCAAGCTGTACCAACTGAAACTCATGTAAGAAATTGGGACCAGGCTGTGCTCTGGATACCTCGCTTGATTCACCTGCTATAATACTGGAGTCTAAGTCCTAGAGGATGCTAAAGATAAAGAAGTACAGGCATACCCCACTTAACGTTGCTTCACTTAACGTTGCCTTGCTATAACGTACATGCTCCATACGTCCCCATACCCCGCTTAACGTTCGCGCGCTTTGCAATAATGTACATTTTATTGGCATGACGCTGCTGCCATCTAGTGGTGATTGCGTGCAGTACAAGTGAAGACAATTGCTTCACTTAAAGTAGAATTTCACTTAAAGTATACTCTCCGGTCCCATTGCGAACGTTAAAGAGGGGTATGCCTGTATATAAATATTGTAAATAAAATACATAAATAAATTTTAGGGTCACTGTGGCCCTTGAGTCACTTTCCATTTTTAGGAACAAAGGAATCTGTCATATACCACTCAGGCTATTTAGTACCATCTAGCTGAGTACTGATGACATGGACTAGTATTGGCTCTCCAGGATTCCAGGCAATAGTCTTTTCTAGAAATTGAATGGACCTTTGCATGCAAAGTATATGCCCTACCACTGAGCTACAACCCTTCCCCTGTTTTAAAAAAATCACTTAAAATTGTTCTTTTCAATTCACTAATGAATGCACAGCATACCTAGTGCAGATCCACACCATTCATTTAAAGCACATTCAGCACATGAATCACACCACAGAATCATGGGAACTGTAGTTAAGGGCCGTGGGAACTATAACTGTGAGGGGGAAACTATACTTCCCAGGATTCTTTAGCAGAAGCCATGGACTAAATGCAAATTGGATGTGCTTTAAACATATTGTGTGGATCTACTTAATAAACTGCATGTAATTGTTTTAATTGATTTTTTAAAATGGAAATGAGCTATAAAGTTTACTGGGTGATCATGGGCTACTCACCATCTTTCAGCCTAATCTGCCCCTCAGTTTGAAAACAACAGAGGGGAACTATGACCACCCCAAGGAAGAAGGGCACACTTAAAATGTAGACTAAATAATCATGTACAGCCATAGTGTGAAAACAGATATTTATCAGGACATAGTATGAAGAAATATTTATATAAGCATGACTATCAAATATGTTTATTATTTACACAACCTGTAAAGATATTTACAGTGCAATCCTACGTTTGTTTACCGAGAAGGAAGTCCCAATGTATTCAGTGGGGCTTACTTAAGCAAGGAAGCGTGCACAGAACTGCAACCTCAAGTGATAAGGAACTTCATTCACCCAACCTAAAATTCAGAATCATGCCATTTTAAGCTGTTTTGCAACTGTTTATATTTGTTTTTATGGTCATTGGGATTTATTTCTTATTGTGAGCTGCCTTAGTTTCCAGTCTGCAACCCTACCTTACAGGGTTGTTGGAAAGACTCCATACACACACACACACTGGAGATGTAAAAATACATACACCCCATGTAATAGTTTATTGTCAAAACCAGTTGGCTACTGCAGAACATTTTAAAAAATCAGTATTTGTTTCCAACATAATTAAAGCAGTGATACCTAAGTAAACCCTGCCTAATTGCTTTAAAAATAGGATTGGAGAGGAAGAGAAAGATTTACAACACAAACACAATTCTTTGTTATGTTCACTGAAACGTCCCATCAGTTTATATCACAATCCTAACTATGTCTAGTCAAATGTAAGTCCTATTGAATTCAATGGGGTTTACTCTGGATATCTGAGATTAGCATTGCAACTTTACTCCCAGAAAAGCAAGTACTGGATTAAAGCTTTATATTGGGAAGGTTTTCAAAACACTGCCCTCTTCAACAGCCCAGGAAAATTTAAACCTGTTTGACTCCTACACATAAGAGGGAAAAAGACTGAAAGCTATATACTTACTCAATTTATGAGATTTTCAGAAAAGCAGGCAAAAGCAAGTTTTCTGACTTACAAAGAGGTCTAGCTACTGCCTTGTCAATCACAACCCTGACTTTACTTATTGGCTACAAACCTAAAAGGGGGGGATTAGAGCAGCCGGCTACAAGCTCATTTAACTGAAGTTGTGGAGGCGGCTGACGTTTTGGTGTATATCTTGAGAACTAGACCACCTAGAAACTTAATTTTTTTTAAAAAAGAAAGTCTGCTTCTTAAAAAAAAAGACTGCTTCACAGTCTGCTTCTGTGTTAGAATTGCTTTTTAATATGCTTTTAAACCTTTTAAACCTTTTTAAAAACAATATGTTTTTTAACTTTTTTTCTTAAAGTCTTCAAAGCTCTTTTAAAAAAATGTTTTTAAAGTTGTTTTGTTTTAATGTATTTTAATGTCTGGTTTTATGATGCTTTAAAGTGTTTTTAGTGCTTTTGTTTGCCGCCCTGGGCTCCTGCTGGGAGGAAGGGTGTGATATAAATCAAATAATAAATAAATAAATAAATAAAAGCTGAGAGTCTGGAGATTAAGCTGACTCACCCAGAGACCCGGAGAGGCACCCCAAAAATCCAGAGTCTGGGCAAATACTGGAGACCTGGCAACCCTAAGTATGGGGCATGTGCACTGGCCCCACCCTCAAGGTCCCTTAATGTGCCAGCTCATTTGCTCCACCCCCAGTCTTCTTCCACTCAGCAGAAAGAGTCTGTAACAGCAGTGGGTCTGCTACCCTCTTCATACATTCACAGAGAATGCATGAAGACAGCTCACAATTCATGGCCTTCTTTATTGTACTGATGGATTCTGCATGTAACCTCTCCACCTCTTATCCCAGTAAAATCACCGAAACTCACTATATGAAGTATTATACATAAAAGCCCACATTCAAAGTCTTGTTACTAGGCAGACCATTTTATCTTTAACAACTAGGTTCAAGAACCTTTAAAGGACCAGTGGATAAATGTGGACACTTGCTTCTTGCCTTATGGCAGCACTGTGCAGGAGGGACCATTCCTCGCCTTTAATGCCTTTACTAGCAGCTCTTTAGGAAGTTTAGGGATGGCTTCTGGAGTTGCAGCCCAATATGCTTGATATTTGCATTTGCGTTTCCTTGTCTAAACCTCTTAAGAATATTTTCTCCCTGTAATATTCCATGTGTTCACATAAAGGGTTGCCCTGGATCTGGGCCATTATGTGGAAATGTTGCCTTACAATCAGTTGTGGGCTTGACCAAATTATATCTAAGCTTGATAATGCTAAGATTTTGGGCTATACCATGTCATTTCATTCATACAGACCACCACTATTTGCAATCTATAATTTCTCTTTTTTTTCAAGTAATCTTTTTTAAAGCAGATAAGCCAGTTATTTTGGGGAATGGCCATGGAGGGTGGATCTGTTTTTAGAAAATTAGGACATAAAATGTATTGTTTATATAAGCCTCTTTGGTTTTAGTGCCTCAGTCAGTGTAATACTGCACTTGCTTAATTTTATTTTGTATCCCAAGGTGCAATTGCAGCATCTTTCAATCTACAAATATTTAGTGAAATTTATACTCATATTTTTCTTCTTGAAACATGCTTGTTTAGGTACAATCTGCATGGCCATTTTGTATTCTGAATATTTTAGAACAAGAATGTGTCCCACCCTTTTCCTAAATTTCATTTCTCATAAGAAAAAAGTAGTTGTCTTTGTGTGTGTGGTTTATTTGCAGGGCTGTCATTTTTAATCATTTTCTTTCCGTCATTTCTCCTCCAACATGAAACATTTCATTCTAACACACTTGTAGAGGCTGTTCATAGTGAAACACTAGTAGCATTTTCAACATCTAAAACAGAAGAGTGCCATGTGAGTAGAACAAAAGAAATTAAAACACTAGATATGCCACAGTTGTCTTATGCAGCAGTTAGAAATTTAATTATTTTATCTCATAGAATAATGTGCCCTTCAGAAATCATTTTGGACTAGATGTTTCAAACCAATGATCTGTAGTTAATTATCTTTAATAACTGTTGCACATTATGGTTAGATCTGTGTTTTTGCTAAACCAATTAATAATATCTTCATTAGTATAAAGACAAGGTAGCTGGATTCTTTCATTTTTCACACTGAAAGAGTAGATATTTTAAACACTGTAATTTACTTTAGCCATACATTCCCAATGATATGACTAATTAATGAGACTTCAAAGACATATAACTTCCAAAAGCTACTTATTTTCAAGTCATTGTTGAACATTTAATGACATTATGTTGAGGCCTTCCCAAAACCCTAACTGCTTAACTGTTAAACCTTTTTAAATCGGCCAGCCAAATGAAGCTCTGAGTAATGCTTAATGGCAAATGTAATCAATATTTCTTCTTAAGAAACCTGTTGAATACAGAAGTAACTGAAAAGTTGGTCACATCTCTTTTACTCATGAGTTATGGTGGTCTTTTCAGTTAAGTCATTCATTTTTTATAGAGGGAACACTGGTTGGAGGAAAAGGAAGAAACTTCACAGCTTTTAATTCTGAAAGTTTGGGGTTTGGATATGCTCAGAACTATCATTTGTTCAAACAATCTACTATTATGAAAACTAAACTTACAGGATTCTTATGCATATTTACTCAAAAGTAAGTTTACTCAAAAGTTCCAATGAGTTCAGTGGCAGAGCCACCAGCAAGCAGATACGGGTGGTACTGGTGCCTGGGACCCCAGGTCCCAAAGGGGTCCAAGTGCTTACCTACTGTCCATTTGTTTGCCTGTCAACCACTGGTGGCTGGTGGCTTCATGCCCATAAAGCAGTGGAATCCACTCTGGGTTTTAAGGTTCCCAAAATTGGTTCAGCACCTAGACAGGTCCTTTAAAATTCAGCCTAAAACCAGAAGCAAATTCTACTGTCCCACTGACATGGAGTCACCAGCCTCCACTGCCGGCCCTCCCAGCCTTCAACAGCAGTGGCACTGCTAAATGTGAACTTTGGAGCAGAGTTCTAGGATCTCACTGGCCAGGGCATTGCCACCTCCTCACTTTGCTATTTTTTAAAACACAAAAACCCACACCTTTTTTTACTCTTTAAAACTTGGGCTTTGAGGCACACTCAGATCACAGCTAGGCTGGCTGCAGGCTTTGAAAATGATGCCAGGAGTGTCTCTGGGAGCAGCAATACCATGGCTCCCAGGAGCACTCTTGTGATACCACTTTCAAAGCAAACAGGCAGGCCACCTGCATTCTGAGCATACCAATGAATGGGTGAGTGAACAATAGCCAGACAGAGTTCCATGAAAGCTGGGATGTGAACTCCCCTGTTAAAGCAGAGAAGGACCTTTTTTAAAAAAAAACAAAACTGAACCTATTTATTGCTGTTTATTTTCTTTACAGATATGCATACACACTCATTTTTTTTATTGGTATATGAAGTTTTTCCCCATGCATAATAAGCTACTTTGCTGGTGGAAAAGTAACACATAGACTAAATAATAAGGCAGAGTGCAATGTACAAGCATTAAGCATTATGCCCCTGGAGGGAATGTGACAATCAAACTCAACTAAATTCAGCTCAGCCCTACAAATTTTCTGCGTTTGTCAAACAGATAGAGAACGTGGCACCCTTGGTGTTCTCCCACTGACTCCTCATGTGGTTTTAGGCAAGCCGTTGTCTTGTCAGCCTCAGCTCCCAGTCTGTAAATTGGAAATAGCATCTACCTCACAGGGTTATTGTGCTGGTAAAAACACTAAAAACTATACAAGATTTTGCACATCTGAAGCACCACATCAGGAATCACCAATCTTTGGAGGCCAGTGGACACATTTGGAAATTTGAGAAAGTGCCATCAGAGTCTGTTACAAAATGGCTGCCATGGAGCTGACTGCCACATCTAAAAGAACATAAAAAGAGAAAACCACAAAAGGATGCAGGCATGCCCCCCTTCAGCCCCCCCCATCCATGGGGAAAAGGCACCTACATCAGCCACAGTCACACTCCCTCTCATAGAATCTCTTTGCACTTATCCTTGTTCGTAACAGAAGAAAGGGTGGGTGTCCAGTCTGCCATCCAATGAAATGTGAACATGTGTCTGTGTAGGAGAGGATGAGCCAGTGCAAACAGGAACTGAACAGAAAGAGTCTCTTATGCGTTGTGGATTTTTGAGGGGATATTTACTGAGATGTTCCTTAGGTGCAATGAAGGGCATGTTGGTGCCCTCAGGTTCTGTGTTGATGACCCCTCTGCCACATACAGGATAAATACTAGGAGTAGATTTTCCAGAGCTGTTATTTGACCTTCAGAATAATCATCTTTATTCGAAGAATCTAACAGAGCAATCTTCACTATAGGTAGTTGACATAATTTAGGTGAGCACAACTGGCATAAGTTACCCCTATTCCAAACTTCATTCAGGACCCTCTAGGAGGGGTTACTGCTGGCTGAGCTAGCACTTGGGTGTGAGCCTGAGCTTTGAAGATTGGGTTTTACATCACATGACCAGCTGAGCAGCTTTTGGAATAGATTTAAGGCAGGAGGCAAAAATGAGCTTTACTGGTGATTGCCTATTATTTAATATCATCTTTATTTTTAAAAAAGGAGGGGAGCATAATAGAAAGCCCTGGATGTTTCTCTTAAAGCTTTGCTTTCTGTCTTTTCTTCAACTCAAGTGCTCAGTTTTTTTAAAAAAAGATCATGTTTAGGACTCTGTCCGAGCTTGAAATCTATAGTGGCTTTCTTGAAAATGACCAATCCAATCCAAGTTGTCATGACTCAGCAGGAAGACCACTAGAAAAAAGTCATTTTCTAATACGAAACATCTTGAAGACTTATCAGTTTGGATAAGATTGGGAACAGTGACATTTTTCTCAAATGCCAGCACTTCAGAATATTTGTATTTTATTGCTACTCTACTGTATAGTAGCCAAGGTATATTGTGCCAAGGTATATTAAGGCTGTTTTTATGAAAGCTCATGGAAGATTCAGAAATGCATAAGGACCTAAGGAATATTACATACCTTTTACAGTACTATGCTTGTAGAGAGGGAAAAAAGACAATCCGAAGTGCAAACTGAATTGTTTTCATGCTGGGTTTTGTTATTTTTCATTGTGATCTTATTCTAGAACCAAATAATTGTGCACTTATTTGTTTCTTTCAATTTTTAATCTGCCATATCCCTAGAAGTTTAGGATGAGGAATAATACTGAAAGGCAATATAACTAGCAACCTAAGCAATCTTCCTTTTGGTTTCTGCCTTCTATTATAAAGCAACCAAATGAATAAAACAAAACCAATGATCTAATTTTAAGTATAAGCCAAAATTAATGAACAAATAGGTAAGTGAAAAGTATATAAAAATATGTAAGTTAATAATTTTTTTGTAAGCCATCACACCATTACGCAGCATGACAGCAGTATTCCATGGGGTGCAAGTGGCAGGCATGAGGCAAGCGAGGATGGCAGATCAGTGGGCAAGCAAGATGGGCATGAGGCAAGCAAGCAAGGTGAGAGAGTGAGGTGGCCCAGGCAAGCCATGGGAGGAACAGTCAGGACAGCCTGGGGTAGCTCCTTATCAACTGTCCTGCTCTACTGTTGCTGCCCCCCACCTCACCAACAGCCTCATCAGCAGAAGGCAAAGAGGAAGAAAGCAGCAAGAGAAAGATGGTTGCTGAGGCACTGCCCCAGCCACTCCTCACTGTTCCTGTGTCACTTGCCTCAACTGGCTACCTCCATCTTCCTCGCAGCAGAAGGTCTAAAGGGGAAGAGAGGAGGAATCTTAGCTACCCTTTGCGGTGGAGGATGACCTGTTTGGGAATCTCTCTCTCTCTCTCTCTTTCTCTGTGTGTGTGGGGGGGGTAGTCCCAGGGAGTAGTCCCTATGTGTGTGTGTTTGGGAGTCCCTGGTTGGTGAGCAGAGTGGGGGGCGGGTCAGTGAGCAGAGGGGCAGAGGCCCCCTAGTGTGTGTCCACACACTCATGGGCTTTTTTGGAGTACTGGTGCCTCCTTTTTTGCTGCCCATGCCAGCCATTTTGTGCTGGTGCCATATTACTTTTTGCAAGATATGAGTACCGCCACTCATTGTTACCAAAATAGCAATACCTACCTACCTACCTACCTACCTACCTACCTATCTATCTATCTATCTATCTATCTATCTATCTATCTATCTATCTATCTATCTATCTATCTATCTATCTACAATAAATGGCAGTGATGAACCTGACACTATGATGGGGTGTGGTGATAGTGGCAGCTGTCTTCTGGAACACTCTCCCCTTGGAAATAAGACATGCACTGATCATTTTGTTTTTGGTGCACACCAAAAACATTTTGGTCACCCAGCCACTTTCAGAGCAGTGATAATGGTCATATATTTTACTTGTCACTATGAAGCTTTGGGATTGTATTTAATGTTCTTTTTCATGTTTTATTATGCATTGTATGCTTTTATATTCTTTTGTGCATGTCTCTGGAAATTTCTAAATATTAAAATAGTTTATGAGTATTTTAATATCATAAATAATAAATAAATGCATGGAGTGATTCCATAAAGAAAGCCACAGACCTGAACTTACAAGATCTGGTTGTGGTTCATGACCAATGCTAGATCAGGAGGTCACTGATTCATAGGGTTGCCATAAGCCATAATCCAATTGAAGGCACATAACAACAACAAAATAATAAATATAAGAAAACATACCCAAGTCCCGATATTTATCACTAATTTACCATACTGTTATATTGTCAGGTTCATTAATTTTATTTATTGTATATTCATATTTTGGATTAGTAGATATACTTTATTAAATTACATGGTATTTTATATACTTCTTTGTTCATTTGAATTACAAAAAAACCAACTGATGTTGCTATAGCCTTGGACGTCACTGGTTCTTTAGGGAAAGGAGGTTATGCACCAGCAGTCTTTAAGGGCTCCTGCACACAGCATATTGCTGTTATCAATTGCATAGTTTTACAGAATGCTCATAATTTGCATAAATCTAGTGGCAGAAATTGCATTAGTCTGCTGTTGAATTAAAATATGGGTGGAAGAGAATTCCTAGGAATGTACTTTCTTTCCTCTTAATTCTAAGATAGTGAGGTCTTGTTAAAACCTATTGCTTAGCCTTAGCCTTAGCCATAAATAACTTTGGCTGATCAAGCCATTTGCCTATAAACAAAGATATGTTTCCACTATTCTGAAGCACTAACAATGGAGTATAAAGGAAGAACTAAACATTGACCTGGTTTACATGTAACACTAAACCAAGTTTTAATAAACTATAGTTTGTTAAACCATGGATGATGGGATGTGTTAGCCCTATCTTTTGTATATGTATCAATATATTTTTAGGTTTTTATTTTATTCTGGTTTTATACTGCTTTAAATCTTTATACTATTTTGTAAGCCGCTTTGAGTCATTCTTTGCAAAAAAGGAACTAATAATTGCAATAAATAATAAAAATAGTGTCATGTGAATCTCACCCATCAGCTTAACTACGTTTTGTGTACTGTCAACCAGCTATGATCTAAAACTATGGTTTGGTGTTCTCATGTGAACTTTGGTTTGCTTTAACTATGGCTTAGTATTATGCGTGAACCCAGCATCATAGTTTAACTGCTATTTGTTTGGTCACCTCATCCCAGATTCTCACAAGGCTACAAAGGCATAAGACAAGAACAGCTGGAAAATAACCAAACTTTAGAGAAGCAGGCAATGATTTGTTTGATTGTCTGTGGAACTATCCAACAAACCATGGCTTAGTATTATGTGCAAACCAGGCCATAATGAGAGACACAAAGCCACCATCATTCCCTTTCCTTCTCTTCCTTGTAATATCTATTTCAACAAGACTTCTTGTGACAGCAGTGCACTGTACATTACCTCATCTCACATTGTTGGCTGTCAGCACTGGAAACAAACCAATGCACAGCATCATGACATCACATGATACAAGACATTCCAAAGAAGGAGCAAAGAGACATGGAGTAATGGCAGCTCTCAAATGTCTAGCTCTGCCCTAAGTCAGGGAGGTGAGAGAGTGATATGCCCAAGTTTGCCTCTCCTAGGAACAAGCTCAATACTCTATATGCTGTACCATATTGATCTAAGAAAACATGTCTTTCATATTTTAGATTAGATATGCTTGCTGGGTGCTGGCTAATCCATGAAATATACAACTGCTGTTTAAGCAGTTTATCTTCCTGATTAACCCCCCTTCCAATATATTAGAAACAAATGGAAAATGCAAGACTAAAGTTGTTCTAAAACAGGGATGGGTACCTATGGTCCTCCAGATGTGCTGGATTGCAACTCCAATGAGCATGGCCAATGATCAGGAATTATGGGAGCTGCAATCTAGCAACATCTGGAAGGCCACAGGTTGCCCATCGCTGATATAACATTTCCAACTTCAATAGATTCGGATGAGCTGCTAGTAATCGCTAATTATTTTTTGAAATCTCCTCCCAACATCAAACATAACTATAAAATGCCATAGTGTACAGAAATATTCCCAGCAAATCTCTGATGCAATTAAAAGGAAAGCAAAGAACTATGGATCAGAAATGGAACAATGCCAGACATTTGCACAGTATCTAATTTAATGAAGTTAGAACTTCTTTTGAGATTATTTTTTTAATATACTATGACTTCATCTGCACACCAGAATGCTTTTTTACACAGGATTACACTGACAAGGAGCCCCCAGTGTGGATGACATCCAAGCCCTTTTCAGGCATTCCTTTCTCCATGTAATTAATGTGTGGAAGAGGAAGCAGGACAAGCACACTACCTACACACATGTACACACACACACCCTTTGTCCCCACAACTGCTGGAGGGCAACTGTCTGCAATACAGAATCAAGTTTACTTGTATAGGCTCCCTGCATAGTTCTAACCCAACTTGGGGGCAGGTCACAGGATGACAAAGAGGGTGGAGCAGGCATCCTTGATGTGATGTTAAACATATGGATAAAGGAAAACCTGCAGATAGCAACTGTAATAGATAAAGAATTTGTTTATATTTGTATAGACCTTACTAATGCACTTACATTATTGTTCGTAATCCTCTGGCTTCCTTGATCTTACTTAATCAATGAGAAGAAACCATCCATACAATTGTCCTTGAGGATTTCAGTCTTTCAGAACCAGGAATGATAAAGTGTGTTGTGAATGATACTTGTTCAATAATTAAACCAAAATAGACTTGGGCTTAATATATAATAAACAAGCTCCATAGCCTTGTCTGCTATTTTGGTAGTTGCCAGAGGAAGCCTACCTCTTCAGCAAAGAACCGTTCATTTGAGCACCCCGATGGTTTGCTTACCAATATCTATCATACATATGATAGTATGTTGTCCACCTTCTACTAAAACAAAATTATGCTGCAAAAAGATTGCACACTTGTATACAAACTGTATAAATACCCTCTAAAAGGTGGTGAACAGCTGAACTTTGGAGCTTAACCATTAGCCCAAGCTGAAGACATTTTGCTAGGCTTAAGCACTGTCCACAAGGCGGCACTAAAACCCCTTGCATCCACAAGACAGCTTTAACTATGAGGCATTCATTTCCTTAAATGTTAGGAAACTGTATTTACATGCATTTTCATCAAGAAACTCTGACTCTTCTTTTTCATATTGCCTTACACATTGTGAGGTTGAGAAAATAGGTCAACAGCCTTCAGTAATTTCCTATATATAATACTTATAATGTGTTCAGGAAGCCTTAAAGTAGTGATAATAGAAATGGTTTGTTTATGCTGTATTTATATTCCTGTATTTTTGTGACTTGCCATATATGAACATAGTTGCTGCTTCATACCTTTCAATACAATACTTACTGCTTTGTACCTGATCTGTGTGTAAAACCTAGCAGAATGTGGCTTGCTTAACTTTTGGATTAAAGGAATTTTCTGTAGTTTATATAGCATATTGTTTTGTTCTTGATTTGCAAATAAAACAAATCATTTCCATGGCTAGTTTTACGTTTCTAAGCATTGGCATAATGTGTGATATCTGTTCCTGTTTAATACAGTATACGTATCCTTGTGTGTTTATTATTTATGTCCTTACCATTTTACTTAAGTGGAAATGTGTATTAAATCTGTATAGATAGAACACTTGATACCTCTTATTAAAAAAGGATCTACAAAGATAAGCCAAACAGGGAAGAAACAAGGGCACCATTAGTTGAGATGCATTGTTTAATCATAATTCTCACTGTTGTTGCTGCTGACGGGCAGCAAACCATTATTAGGTTCAGAGAGTATGTCAGCGTAAGGCCTCCTTGGCCTGGGTCCCCAGATCCTCAGGGCCAGGAGGGCCAAACTAGAGCAGCCAATGAAAGTAGTGTAACTTTGGAAATAAACAATGTGATTTTTAAATCTAAACTGTTATCTAAACGTTTAAACCCTATTTTCACATTACATTTTGGATGGTGAGCCTTTGAATGCCCATGTTCATGGTGAGATCTGACATACACTACATCAGGAAGACCCATTCAAAACTTAAGTTCTCCCTGACGTGACAAATGCAGTGGTTCAGCACATGAAAGAATCTGCCACAGAAAAATGACGAAGGTTGCCTTGGTTTAGCACACCAATAAATTTAACTTGAGGATCAGGCCTTAGCTAATATACTAAGCTAACCATACTCTAAACATACTGTAACACGACGCCAAGCCAAACTGAGGCTCTTCTTGTGGTGTAGTTATAACCCCGTTTGGAGAGTGCACCACTTTCATTCTCTACACTATTCCTTTACCAAATCATAGAAATAAAACATTTACCACTCAAAATTATTTCTGGTAAATGGCTTTTCCATTTGCCTTTCAACAATAAGTTTTCTCCTGCCTTAAGACTTTGGAATCTCATGTTCTGAGAATGTGAGAAGCTAGTGGGAACTCACAATGTATAATTCAGAATGTGGCCACATATCTTGCCAGGACTCTTAAGGAACCACCCACCAATATGTTCAGGAGGACAATGAATCAAATTCCAAAAGAAAACTTCTGGGACACCCCACTGTTGGATTTCCATTTATCCCATGCACCTTACTAAATATGAACAATGCCTACATAAATGTGAAACAGAATTAGATACTGAATCATTTTTAGTATAACTCAGATATAACTGTGACTGAGCTACAGCATTGCCTAGTTATGCCTCAATTGTCCCAAAGGATAATGATGTTTATATTCAGTGGTCGAGAGCAGAGATTAAAAAAAAAAGAACCATTTAACCTATTTTACTCATCAAATTCCACAGGGAACAAAAAAGAAGGTGTCGCTGTGAAGTCCATAAAGTCATGAAAAGTATTTAAGAGAGTGGAAGGAACATAACAGTTTCCTAGCGCCCTCTTGTTTTTCATGGATATTATTAACAGCTCAAGACATGATTAGGTGACAGGGTGGGGTCCCATACTGCAAGATTTCCAGCTCTAGTGTGGAGCTGTGGGCTCTGGATGGCTCCCAATTTTAAGGGTGGAATGGAATTTTTTCCTTTACTAGGGAATACAGCAGTCTTGATTCTGCAAGTGTAAGAAACCAGTTTGCCTTTTGAAAACATCAAAGGTTCAGGTCAAGGAATCATCATGTTGGAACAGAGACCCTGTAGGTCATTTAGTCCAAGCCTGCTGCTCTTATTCAAAATATCCTATACCTATGCCCCGTATGGAATTTGTTCAGTTTTCCTTTATGATTCTCTAATAACGGCAGCTTCATAACTTCCCCAATGAACATGTTTCATTCATTCCAGTTAAGTTCTCCATATGTAGATATATGGATGGCAGATAGATATATATATAAATGTTCTCTACTTACAAAGCACTTGAAGCAGTGTGCAACTTAAAAGGAATCAAACCACAACATCATTATCAAATAAGCATCAGTTAAAAACAGATCAGCAGCCACATTAAAAGCAGAATCAACCAAAGCTAGAGTCAAAACCAAATATATTATTAAGCCAATTTACAAACAGAATTTAAATAGCAATTACACAATCTCAAGGAGCAGCAATAAATCACAAAAACCCGGCAGCCAGAAGATGCTTTCCCTAAATAATAAAAATAAAAGTTTTCACTTGATAGCAAAATAAAAGCAAGGTTAAACAAAGGGATATATATTCTAGGGCATGCATGGGAAACTTCAGGCCTGGGGGCCAAATGTGGCTCTGTGGGCCCCTCTGTCTGGCCCTTGGAGCTCTTCCCAGGCCACACCCCTGACTGGGTTTGTTTTACACCCTGTTTATGCCTGGCTGAAATGTGTGCTTGAATACTGATAATACCTTTTGCTAGTTTGGATGGAGGACAGAGTGGGGTGTGTGAATGTGTGTAGAAACAAGCCTACTAAAAACAAAGCAAATTTTACACTCCTTGTTCTGCTCACTTTTGCCTCTGACTGCACCCACCACTGGCATGTGGCCCTTGAAAGGTTGCCCAAAATGGAATGCTGCCCTTGGGCTGAAGGCACTCACTAAATTCACCCTCCTTTCTCTGCTCACCTCCCTCCCTGATGGATGACCTTTATCGGGAGAAAGACAGGGAGTGCGACCCTATTATTCTAACTTGATTTTTCAGCGGCTTTCGATACCATTGACCATAGTATCAACTTGGTGAGATGGGTGTCAGAGGCACTGTTTTACAGTGGTTCCAATCCTATCTCCAGGGCAGAGCTTGGAAGTAGTTCGTTACAAGTAATTATTTGTAATTCATTACTTTTCTAAGGAACTAGTGGGTAATTTCTTTCCATTTTGATTGTAATAGAACTAGGAGTAATTTTATTACTTTTGAGGAGTAATTGTAATGTTTCCAGCATTACTTTGGGGCATTACTGGGGGGGGAGCAGGGGAAGTTTTCTACTCCTCTGATTTGTGGATGAAAATCATGTGCCTCAAACTGGGCTTCTGCGCAGTGTCGCTCTTGTCTCATGCTCTGTGTGTGTTTAGGAGGCGACGAGAGGAGATGGAGAGTGAGATGGGGTAGAGTGGAGAAAACAATTTTGCCACCCTGGGCTCCTGCAGGATATAAATCAAATAATAAATAAATAAAATAAATTGTTTTAAAAAATGGATGGTGGTGGCAAAGAATGGAGTGGAGGAAAAAAGGAGCCGGAGGGCAAGAACATGGATAAAGGAGGAGAAGGAGGCAGCAGCAGAATGGAGATAAAGAACTGTGGAGGTGAAAGATGACTGTGTGTGTGTGCGTGCGTGTGTGCATGTGTGTGTGAATACTGTGGTTACACTTGGCACACAAAGTGGCCTCCCCCACCCTCTCTGGCTACTGTGCTGCATTTGCATTTAACTTTTTGCAACTCAGGGGAAAATGGTTGTTTGGGTGAGTGTCCCTCAGTTGGTGGCAGGGCAGGGTCTGGGAGGTAGTTAAGTGAGAGAAATTACGCTTGCTGGCTGAGGGGGGGTTGCACTTGGTTTGACGTGCAAAGATCTGAGTAGTGGCCTCTGCCTCCCTCCCCACCTCACCAGCAGAGAGACCACCATTGCTATCTTATGGATTAAAAGGATTATTCTGCTACCTCTGTATGTGTGTGTTTATTTTTAATGTTGTTTTAGGCTTAGATGTGCAGCAGGCAAGGCCAGCACCTTGTAGGCAGTTTTTGAAAAAAGTAACTGAAACGTAATTGCAGTGATTACTTTTGAGGAAAAGTAAAGTAATCTGTTACTTTCAGAGCAATTCTAATTGTAACGCTAACTACTACTTTTTGGGCCATGTAATTGTAACTAATTTATTACTTCTTTAAAAGTAATCTTCCAAACTCAGCTCCAGGGTTGTTTTCAGAGAATAGCACTGGGTGATTGAATTTCGGCCCCCTGGCAGTTGTGCTGTGGGCTGCCGCAGGGTACCATCTCATCCCCCATGCTGTTTAACATCTATATGAAGCCCTTGGAAGCAGTTATCAGGAGATTTCGGGCAAGGTGTCAGCAGCACTCTGACAATAGCTTTATTTCTCTGTAACATCTGAATTGGAAGAGGTCGTGCAAGCCCTGGACCGCTGCCTGGACTCAGTGGTGGGTTCGTTGTGGGCTAATAAAGTGGGTCTGAATCCTAGCAAGATGGAGGCAATTGATGGTTCCCGAGTTCGGATAATTGGTCAGTCACCTGCTTTCGATGGGATCATACTCCCTTTGAAAGAGTAGGTCTGTAGTCTGGGGGTGGTCCTGGATTCATCTTTGTCACTAAAAGCTCAGGTGACCTCAGTGGCTAGGAGTGCCTTTTACCAGCTTTGGCTGGTAAGACAGCTGCAGCAGTTTCTGGACTGATATAGTCTGACCATGCAGTGGTAGCCTCCAGGCTGAATTACTGTAATACGCTCTATGTGGGACTGCCCTTGAGGTTGGTCAGCTGGTGCAAAATGCTGCGGAGAGACTCCTCACTGGGGCAGGGTATCGCCAACATTTAACTCCGCTGCTGAAAGAATTGCACTGGCTGCCCATTTCTTACCGGGCCAAGTTCAAGGTTCTAGTTTTGGTGTACAAAGCCCTATACAGCTTGAAAGACTGTCTTACCACTTAAATACCCAGTTAATCACTATGCTTTGCAGGTGAGGGCCTCCTGTAGATGCCATCTTATCAGGAGGTCCATTCTACACAACAACAGAAGCCTTTTAAGTATAGACCTTATCCCCATCTGCATCTGTGTTGGAATTGTTTTTTAATAAATTTTTAAGGCTTTATTTAAAAAACATATTTTTCAAGATGTTTTGTCTTGATATGTTTTTAAGGATGCTTTGTTATATTTTAAAGTCTGTTTTTATGATGTTTTAGCATGTTTTTAGTGCCGTTGTTTGCCGCCCTGGGCTTCTACTGGGAGGAAGGGTGGGATAAAAATCTAGTAAATAAATAAAATAATAAAATATTCCTACCCTCCCTCCCACTTCCAACCCCTTCCTGGATTTCCCCTTAAAATCTTCCTGAGCACTGGCTGGTGGTGA
This sequence comes from Rhineura floridana, assembly GCF_030035675.1. Taxonomy (NCBI): domain Eukaryota; kingdom Metazoa; phylum Chordata; class Lepidosauria; order Squamata; family Rhineuridae; genus Rhineura; species Rhineura floridana. The sequence goes on along the minus strand of NC_084482.1, from coordinate 174,826,157 downwards.
TGGCAGTAGAAATTGGGAAGAACTGACTCTAGATGACTACACACTTTGTAGTGCAAAAATATAGTTTCTCTTAATATGGAACTGTTCATGCTCATCCTCAACATGCTGCTTTCAATCTAGACTGACTGTAGATCCTGTTGTCCTGATGGGTGGGTGTTGTTACTGATATGTGCTTGAAAACCCTCCCCTTACTATCTTGGTATGCACCCACTCACAACGTTATTGGGCAGGTATGGATATACCCTCCCCCATTGCTGGGACTGCCACCATCTTTTTTCAAATGAACACACTGAGGGGTAATGCACAATCAATCTGCAATGAGCTTTTATTTTCAGAATGAAACTAGTTTGTCAAGAAGTGCTTTTCAGAGGCAAAACATATGCAATCGGTCTAGATTGTGTGTGGACTAGGTAGAAAAAACAAGAACTCAGTCTCCATTCATTGCAGAATTAAATGTTGTGTGCACACAGCCTAAGAGAGAAGGAAAGACTGCAGGTTGCTTTGAGTGCATAATTGGAATGGGGGGGCACACATAGTTGTCAGAACCAAGCCACTTCAGCCCCATTCACAGCAGCAGCAGCCCTGGTGAAGGAATAAATGATACATTGTTTATCTGTTTGTTAGACTGTACACCGCTGAGTGATTTTAAAAAAATATTAAGCAGCATATAAATGCTTTTAAATAAATACATTTGGGGGACATCCCCATTCTTGTGCTGGTTTCTCACACCAGCATAATTATGGGGCTCAACATTGCCCCTTCCTCCTGCTCATCAGACCTATCTGATGAGCAAGAGAAGGTGGGAATCAGCAGCCCCATCATCAGGCTGGACTGGGCGGAGAAGTTGAAACCTGTCTGCCCACCTCAGTATGCCGATGGGTCTCAACATGCTGACTCCTGCTTGGTTTTTTTTAATGTTTTAAAAAATATCTCTAACACAGCAGCCAAATTGTTGAAGGCCATGGGGATCCACCAGAAATCTACTGGAGGCCAGATACAGTCTGTGGGCCACGAGTTAGGCACCCCCGCTGTAGCACTTGAGCTTTAAGAGCAATGACTATCAAAGGGGGGAAAAAACTCTTAGAGTTGTCAAACTGACCTGGGAAAGGTGGAAAGGTTAAGAGGGCTCATATGGACAAATTAAACAGCAAACTAGGGGGTGAAATGGGGTATCAATAGAATGGATAAGGGAACTTTATAGGAGTGCAATCTAATATTTACACTGAAAAAAGGAAGTCTTGGCAAATACCTTCAAGGTCATGATTCATTACTCAAATCATGTATTTGTTTTGTTTGCACAATTCTTCATCAAATATAGGTTGCCCTGCAGTGAAGCATGAACATTTGCAATACTTTTACAATCCAATCCATAATTGCTTAGTTAGTGCTATTCAACACCTATTTCATGTGGATTTATTGCTGGAATCATACCACATTTGCTTCAGAAATATCTGCAGTTTTAAAAAGTGTGTGTTGGGCTAAGGTTAAGTTGCCCTTGACAACATTGTAGGAAATATTTGCTTGAAAACAAAAAGGGAAAGACTGAACTGTTGAATAACTGTTTTTCTGCCCAACCTCAATTATAATTTAAATGGCAATATGTTCCCAATCAATAGCACTTTGTCTCATTCTAAAGATCAAGGATGAGATACCACCCTATGAGTTCACATGGCAAACTCTCCCTCTTCATAACAAAAGATGCTACACCTCAGAGCTAAAGAAGCCAAAAAATACCTGCTGTCAATAATTAGTTTTAAAGGAAAGCATTTAACCTACACTTTTGTAGCTGTAAGTTTGAAACCATTCTCAAAGACATGTTTCTCTATTTTTTTCCTGATTAACTGCTAGAATTGACATTTCAGCTACTTAGCAAAGTTTAATTAAAAGAAGGAAGACAGTGTAATAATGTTTACAAAATTGGATTTCTATGGTTCACCCACAGTAGTGTAGTGGCAAATTCAATAGTGCAGCGTCCCTTCATGTTAGTCACAGACATTCTCCCTCTCCTTTTTTCTCTGTGGGGTTGAGAATGAGATCCCTGTTAATGCCTTCTCCCACAACAACAGACGTCCCTGGGAGCCAATAAGCATGAAAGAGGAGAGTTTTAGCTACTGGAGAGTCTTCTCAGTGGCTGGCTCACCTCCTTTTATTCTGATTGGCTCCAATCAGCAGGAAAGGGCAAGGAAGCATGTTAGAAGACTCTTTCATGCTGATTGGCTCATAGAATGCTAGAGATATAGGGACCCTGCTGGGACCCCGCTCCCCATAAATTAAGGGGTCTAAGACCCCCTGAGACCCTGGATGAATACACCCCTGATGATACATAGTATATATATAAGTTATTTTCTTTATAGCACTGAATTGCTTAAAAATAAAATGTTCATTAATACCAAAATGGCAATTATGAAATAATTGGAATATTTAAATTTGAAATTAGAAGAACTTAGGTAAATAGGCATTTTAATGCTCCTCTCTCTCTCTCTCTCTCTCTCTCTCTCTCTCTTACACACCACAAGGTAAGCTAGAGATGGCTACCATATTGGATATGTAACTACATGCCTCTTTGTGGGTTTCACAACTAACCATTCAGTAAATATACATACATGTGTGAACAACACTACAGTCTCATTACCTAGGGATAGGGTGAAAAGTGATTGAATTTACATTTACGTTTACTATTAGTATCATCATCATCATCATCATCATCATTATTATTAGATTTATGTCCCGCCCTTCCTCTCAGCAGGAGCCCAGGGATGCAAACAAAAGCACCAAAAACATTAAAACATCATAAAAACAAACTTTAAAACACATTAAACAAAACATCTTCAAAAACGTTACTTAAAAAAAGCTTTCAAAACATCTAAGGTTAAAAACATTTTTAAAAGAAGGTTTAAGAACATATTAAAAAGCAATTCCAACACAGATGCAGACTGGGATAGGTCTCAACTTAAAAGGCTTGCTGAAAGAGAAAAGTCTTCACTAGGCGCTGAAAAGATAACAGAGATGGCGCCTGTCTAATATTTAAGGGGAGGGAATTCCACAGGATAGGTGCCGCCACACGAAAAGTTCGTTTCCTATGTTGTGCAGAACGGACCTCCTGATAAGATGGTATCTGCAGGAGACTGGGTATATAAGGGATAAGACGGTCTTTCAGGTATCCTGGTCCCAAGCTGTATAGGGCTTTGTACACCAAAACTAGAACCTTGAACTTGGCCCAGTAGCAAATGGGCAGCCAGTGCAATTCTTTCAGCAGCAGGGTGACATGTTGGCAATACCTTGCTCCAGTAAGCAGTCTCACCACAGCATTTTTCACCAGCTACAACTTCTGGATCAACCTCAAGGGCAGCCCCACATAGCGCGCATTACAGTAATCCAGCCTAGAGGTTACCAGTGCATGGACAACAGTGTCAGGCTATCCTGGTCCAGAAACGGCCGCAGCTGCCTTACCAGCCACAGCTGGTAAAAGGCACTCCTAGCCACTGAGGTCACGTGGCCCTCTAGCAACAAAGATGGATCCAGGAACACCCCCAGCCTACAGACCTGTTCTTTCAGAGGGAGTACGTTGCTTAATATGTAATTGCTTTAAAAAAATTAATAATGTTTTTAACCCTATTTTAAAGTTTTTAAAAGATATATTTTTAAAGTTGTTTTGTTTTAATGTATTTTAAGATCTGTTTGTATGATGGGAGGAAGGGCAGGATACAAATTAAATAATAAATAAATAAAGTACGACCCCATCCAAAGCAGGCAACTGACCAATTATCTGAACTTAGGAAACACCAACCCATAATGCCTCCATCTTGCTAGGATTCAGACTCAGTTTATTGGCCCTCATCCATCCCACCACCGAGTCCAGGCACTGGTCCAGGGCTTGCATGGCCTCTCCTGATTCAGATGTTATGGAGAAATAGAGCTCGGTATCGTCAGCATACTGCTGACACCTCACCCCAAATCTCCTGATGACCGCTCTCAAGGGCTTCATATAGATGTTAAACAGCATGGGGGACAGGATGGTACCCTGAGGCATCCCACAGCACAATTGCCAGGGGGCCGAAAGACAGTGACCCAATGCTATTCTCTCAGAACAAACTTGGAGATAGGATTGGAATCACCGTAACACTGCTCCAATATCCATCTCACCAAGTCAGCCCGGAAGGATACCATGGTCAATGGTATCAAAAGCTGCAGAGAGATCAAGTAAGAATAAAAGGGTTGCACTCCCCTGTCCTTCTCCCGATAAAGGTCATCCATCAGGGCAACCAAGGCGGATTCAGTCCCATAACCAGACCTGAACCCAGACTGGGATGGGTCAAGATAATCTGTTTCATCCAAGAGTACTTGCAATTGCTGTGCCACAACTTTCTCAATTACCTTCCCTAAAGGTAAAGGTGTATATGGGGTGGGTTTGCCAGTTTCTTCCCCGGCCTTTATTTACCCCCCAGTGTATGCCGGGTACTCATTTTACTGACCACGGATGGATGGAAGGCTGAGTGGACCTTGACCCTTTTTACCTGAGATTTGACTTCCTCCTTCCATTGGAATCGAACTCCAGCCATGAGCAGAGCTTCAGCTACATTACCACCACTTACCACTCTGCGCCACGGAGGGTCTGTATCACCTTCCCTAAAAAGGAGGTATTTGTGACCGGTTGGTAGTTGCCACAAACCAATGGGTCATGGGTGGGCTTTTTCAGGAGTGGTCGGATCACTGCCTCTTTCAAGGCAGCTGGAACCACTCCCTCCCGCAATGATGCATTGACCACACCCTGGATCCATTTGGTCAAACCTCCTCGGCAAGCTTTAATAAGCCAAGAAGGGCAAGGGTCGAGATGACACGTTGCTGGCCACATCATTGCCAGAATCATAGAATCATAGAATAGTAGAGTTGGAAGAGGCCTATAAGGCCATCAAGTACAACCCCCTGCTCAATGCAGGAATCCAAATCAAAGCATTCCCAACAGATGGCTGTCCAGCTGCCTCTTGAATGTTTCCAGTGTTGGAGAGCTGACTACCTCATTGTCGTATGGCTCTAACAGTTAGGAAGTTTTTCCTGATGTCCAGTCAAAATCTGGCTTCCTGCAACTTGAGCTCATTATTCCGAATCTGCACTCTGGGACGATCAAGAAGAGATCCCAGCCCTCCTCTGTATGACACTTTCATGTACTTGAAGAGTGCTATGATATCTCCCCTCACTCTTCTCTTCTTCAGGCTAAACATGCCCAGTTCTTTCAGTCTCTCCTCATAGGGCTTGGTTTCCAGTCCTCTGATCATCCTTATTGCCCTCCTCTGAACCTGTTCCAGTTTGTCTGCATCCTTCTTGAAGTGAGGAGACCAGAACTGGATGCAGTATTCAAGATGAGGCCTAAACAGTACTGAATAGAGGGGAACTAATACTTCACACGATTTGGAAACTATACTTCTGTTAATGCAGCCTAATATAGCATTTGTCTTTTTTGCAGCCACATCACACTGTTGGCTCATATTCAGCTTGTGATCAATGACAATTCCAAGATCCTTCTCACACGTCTTATTGCTGAGCCAAGTATCCCCCATCTTATAACTGTGCATTTGGTTTCTTTTTCCTAAGTGTAGAACTTTGCATTTATCCCTGTTGAATTTCATTCTGTTGTTTTCAGCCCAATGCTCCAGCCTATCAAGGTCCCTTTGAATTTTGTTTCTTTCTTCCACTGTATTAGCTATGCCTCCCAATTTTGTATCATCTGCAAATTGGATAAGCATGCTCTGTACCTTCAACAAAAATGTTGAAGAGCACTGGGCCCAGGACCAAGTCCTGTGGTACCCCACTCGTTACTTCTACCCAGTTTGAGAAGGAAACATTGATAAGCACTCTTTCAGTACGATTCTGGAACCAACTATGGATCCACCTGATAGTTGTTCCATCAGCCCACATTTAGCTAGCCTGCTAATCAGAATATCATGGGGCACTTTGTCAAAACCTTTGCTGAAGTCGAGATATATTATGTCCACAGCATTCCCACAGTCTACAAGGGAGGTTACCCAATCAAAAAATTAGATAAGATTAGTTTGGCAGGATTTGTTCTTCATAAATCCATGTTGGCTCCTAGTAAACGCTGCATTGTTTTCAAGGTGCTTGCAGATTGACTGCTTTATAATCTGCTCCAGAGTTTTTCCAGGGATTGATGTTAGGCTGACTGGTCTGTACTAGTTCCCCAGTTCCTCCTTCTTGTCCTTTTTGAAGATAGGTACAACATTAGCTCTCCTCCACTCATCCGGCACTTCATCAGTCCTCCACGATTTCGCAATGATAATAGACAGCAGTTCTGAGAGTTCTTCAGCCAGTTCCTTCAATACTCTAGGATGCAGTTTATTGGGCCCTGCCGATTTGATCTCATTCAAAGTGATTAGGTATTCCTTGACCATTTGTCTGTCAAGCTCAAGCTCCAATCCTGCCCCTTCTACTTCATGTTTCCCAGGAGGGTCATAGACCCTTTTTTGGGAGAAGACTGGGCCAAAGTAGGAATTGAGCATTTCTGCCTTTTCTTTGTCATCTGTTATCATTTTGCCATCCTCATTGAGTAGCTGTGCCACCATTTCTTTTCCCTGTCTTTTACTATGGACGTATCTGAAGAAAGCTTTTTTGTTGCTTTTAGCATCCCTCGCTAACCTCAACTCATTCTCAGCTTTAGCCTTCCTGACACCATCCCTGCAATTCCATGATACCTGCCTGTACTCTTCCTTTGTGGCCTGGTCTTCTTTCCACTTCCTGTATGTGTCCTTTTTTGTTTTCAGGTCATCTCTAAGCTTTTTGTGAAGCCACATTGGCTTCTTCTGCTGTTTCCCCCCTTTTTCCTTGTTGGAATTGATTTCCATTGCGCTTTTAGAATTTCCTTTTTTAGAAACTCCCACCCATCTTTGACTCCTTTTCTCATTGGGGTCACTTGCCATGGAACCATACTTACAGTTGTTCTGAGTTTATTGAAATCAGCTTTCCTGAAGTCCAGGGTGCGCTTATGGCTACTCTCAGGTTTTGCTTCTGTTAAAATCAAGAATTCAAGTATGGAGTGGTCACTTTCCCCCAGAGTTCTCGTAACTGCCACTTCATCCACCAAATCATCTCTGTTGGTTAGAATCAAGTCCAGGATAGCTTATCCTCTGGTTGCTTCCTCCACTTTCTGTAGGAGGAAGTTATCTCCAACACAAATCAGAAATTTCTTGGAGGAGCCGTGTTTGGCAGAATTTGTCTTCCAACAGATAGTGGGATGATTGAATTCCCCCATTACTACTACACCACCAGAGCTTGGAAGTAACTCGTTACAAATAACGAGTTACTTGTAATTTATTACTTTTTTGAGTAACAAGTGGGTAACCATTACATTTTGCTGGTAATAGAACAAGTAGTAACTTTACTGGACACCTCATTGGGGACTACAGTAGATGTGGATGGGGCATCAAGACTGCTATGGAGGCGAGCAACTTTACCCTCAAAGTGCCTTGCAAACTATTCACAGTGGGCCTCTGAAGGGTCTAAAACTCCATTTCCTGGAGATGATGTCAACAGACCTCTGACAATATGGAAAAGTTCCACTGGACGGTTAATTGAGGATGTGATGGAGGCAGAGAAGTGGGCCTTCTTCACCACCCTCACCGCCACACAGTAGGCATGGTTATGATGTTTTACTTGTGTCCAATCAGCCTCACAGCATGTCTTTCATCACTTGTGCTCTAGCCATCATCCAGCCTGTTTCATTGCCCTTACCTCACTGGTGTACCAAGGTGCAAACCAGGCTCCACAATGCCAGAGAGGGCACTGTTCCACAGCGTGACAAGGGCTTCAACAGGGTCATCTGCTCTATCTACTGGGAACTCCCCCAGGGCATTCAGGAATCCTGTGGATTCCAATAGACTCCGGGGGCGGACCATCTTAATCTGTCCACCACCCCTGCAGGGACAGATTGGAGCCATAAGTCTAAACTTCACCAGGAAGTGGTCTGACCATGACAATGGGGTGACATCCACCCGCCTAGGTCCAGACCACCCCTTCCTCCATCTGGAGCAAAAACCAAGTCAAGGGTGTGTCCTGCCCTCACAACCAGCTTCAAGACAGAGTGGATTCCTGGTGACAGAGATGGAAGTTCTGTAGACCACAGCAACTCCTCCCCCCCCCCGTCCCTGCAGCCTGTGCTGGTGTTGCACCGAGTATCCAGGTAGGCAAAGCTGGGTCAGATCAAAGACCAGATTTAAAGATGAATCAATGAAATTCACAATTTTTGAAACAGTATGAGACCCAAAGCACAGCTATCCTTCAAAATTCTCACTCCTCTGAATTTGGCAATGCAGTCCTCCAACCAATGTTTACAAAAATGAATATATATGGGGGGGGAGTATGGATAAAAATGAATATATTAGTGAAAATAGAATACAAAAATGCATTATATTAGGGAACATTGCTTGCAAAAATATGTATATTGTGTTTATGTACGTTCATATGGAAAATTAATAAAAGTATTTACAAAAAACTGCATATAAAATGTGTTTATTATGAGGAATTCACACTAAAATGCTGATGAATTTTCATGATTTTTTTAAATGCATGAATTGCTGCAAATTTGGAAAACTGAATTTAAGACTGGAAAAATGAGAAACTGAAATTAACAGATCCTTTTGTCTCTATCCTGCTGCACCTCTTTATTAGAAATCTGATGTTATAATGGACAGATGTGGCAAGGAAGAAGGTTTATAACACCAGGCACACGGATAATTCAGAATACCCTATAGGTGGAGAATAGATATTGTAAAGATAGATGCTTGGGGGGGGGAAGGTAGCCCAGACACGTTTAGTATAAGGAACAAGGGGTAGCTTTGGAAAAGCAGGCCTAGCTCATCTAATGCCTAGATAAGAAGCCTTGATTGAAAGAAAGGGCCGGGGGGTGGAGGGAGAGAAAACCTTTTCTTAAAGATACTTAGGTCCAGACCTCAGTGACTTTTCAGAAAAAGGAATCTCTGCACTAGTGGGCATTCCTTTACTATCACTTGGAGTTCAACTTGCTACACAACTCCCCCCCCCCAAAAAAAGAACATGCTTGCCTGGCAGTCAGAGGACTCTTTTGACACACAGAACATGTATGACTCAAACCTTCCAGTAAAGGAGCATTGTGACAGACTCTTGTCATATGCCTTGCTTACAAGGAACATGTGGCAATGAAGGGAAAAAAACCTGGCATGTTAGCATATTAAGTTCAAAGTTCACATTAAGAGGAATTTCTTTTTTTAAGTGGGAGGAAATGTCAGGTGGGGGCGATGTCTCCCAAGAGATTCAGGAAAGTTGACAGATTCTGTTTAAAGAACAGATTCCATATCCCAGTAGCCAGCTTGCCAGAAACATTCTTCATCAAGCAACTCCACCGCAACTAACAAATGGTGCATATTTTTATTTATGAAATAAACAAGATCTTTATCTTGTTATGCTAAAGCAGTGTTTCTTAAACTTTATTAAATTGTTTCTTCTCTTCTAAACTTACTAGATCTGTGCACACGGTGATGCTGCTGGGGTTGGACTGTGGGATGCAGGTGTGAGGCCTGCAGGGACCTTCCACCCCCCCCCAAAATGTTTATAGAGATTGTTGGGCATGTTGGGGCCAGTGTGCTGACAAGTGCTGTTAAAAGTTCTGGAAAAAAAGATCATTCCCTTCCTGTCTCCTGGTAAGTTGGGAGCGGGAGCAGGCAATCAGGAGAAGTGGGGCAACTATTGCTGAAAGAGAGGGAGGTGATAGTACATGGAAGCTCTACTGCAGACATGCTTCTAGTCCTCTTGATTCTGAACTCCATCTTCTGAGTGACTGTTTTGTTTTTAATACCTGCATTCCTTTTGATTTCATTTTAAGGCATTCAGGGATTTCAAAATAAAACAAAAACAAAAGGAATAATCTGGCAAACATAACCCTCTGTTAAGTAGCTTTTTCAAGTGATAACAAATTTGTGGGAAGGCAGTGTGGTAAAAATAGATTAATACGCTGCTACTTCTTTTCAGAGGTAACCGTCTGGGTTTCTAAGGCTGCACAGGAAAAAAAAACTCCTGTAGAGAGAGCATCATGTTGGCATCAAAGCAGACAGCATGCAATTTATTCTGGACAATGAGCAGTACAAAGGGATTTCCCATATATACATTACATTGGTGAGAGGCATTCTGTGGCCACATTCTCATCTGGTGTAAACTGGTGTGATTTATGGCAGTGGAAGCCTTACTTTTTGCACAGTGCAAGTCTGTTCTAAACTTCAGAGGTGTTTCTGTGGATTGTAATTCACCAAGAGATACAATCTTTGCACTATTGCCATTCCTCTTCTTCTAGGTGTTCCTTCTTCTAAAGCCACATATGATGAGAGCCATGGGCAAAGAGGAGGAGGTAAAACACAGAAACATACAGGGATGAAGTTTGATGACTGAGTCTGTAATACATTCATTAGCCTCAAGCTGCTTGGAATGTTTATATTTAATTTAGGTTTACCTACTTCAAAGTTCATGTCATTCTAGTTAATAACTTTAACTTATTATTTTCAGATGTTGGCAGGTAGACAGATGATGACTCACCTGGAATATGTGGATAAAATCAGTAAGGCTTGCTTGCACAGTTGTTTTGCTGTCGGTTTTTTTTTTAAATTGTTTATACTTTGCTGTCCTCTGTGCTAGAAAAACAGAATTTCGGTTTTGAAAGCCCCTCTTCTTAGTCACAATAATCATTTTAAAATAGAATGACCATGAGATAAGTGTCACAAGCAACAGTTTGTCAGTTTTACCCTTGCAGCCGTTTGTCAGTTTTGTTTCCTGTTCCTTAAAACTGATTTAGTTTACACACACTCTAAACTTTTACCACCTCGTCACAGATGTTGAAGTCACATTTCCTTATTTTTGTCAGTATTTAAAAATCATCATCATCATTTACTACAATACAGATACAAATGACAAAACAGATCCACAAATGGAATGTTGTATCAAAAACCTTTATTTTATATCAACCCAGCAAACAGCATTTCCTTAAAAAGATGACTTTGCTGCCTGGGATGACTACCTGAGAAATGAAGATGGTGATAGTTTGCAGGTTCCAAATGGTCTCTCATGTGCTTTTACCTGGCCCTTTCTTCCTCTCTTCATTGTACGGAAGGGACTGCTGCCTGCCGTTCTCCTGGCAGGAGTGCTAATTGCCTCTCTCTTTCCACTTGGGAAATGAGCAGCAATGCCTCATACTTTGGGGCAGGTTTGTAGCTCAGTGATAGAGCTTATGTGGTGCATGCAGAAAGTGCCAGGTTCAATCCCAGTCACCTCCAGGTAGGGCTGGAAATGTCCCCTATCTGAAAACCTGGAGAACCATAGTCAGTGTAGACAGCAATGAGCTAGATGGACCAATGGTTTGTTTCAGCATAAGGCAGCTTCCTATGTTCCATATTATGCTAGGAAAGGAACCTATTAAATGAGAACCCATGATGACCTCACATTCCAGTTTTGGTCTGGCTGATGTTGCTCCCCAGCTGAAATTTCTCAGGTAGCAGGTCTAGCCGATCTGAAAGCAGTACACAAGCAGCTACGTTTTCCCTATCACCAGGCAGGTGCCCCTCCGATTAGCCCTCCCAGAAGCAGAGAGCAGATACCATCCCCAAGGTGTAGCTTTGCCCGAAATGCAGTCCTTATGTATTGCACAGTAAACACAAGAGGTCTCTTTGGATTTAATGAATTTTCAGTATCTGCCCATACTGGAGTAGCTGGGCTCAGAATTGCATGAATAGCTCATAAACTGAATACATGCACTTGCTCCCATGGGCTTATGTCCTACATGGATTGGAGTGTAAACCTATATCAGGAATGGGAAACCCTCCAGATATTGTTGGACTACAACACCCATCATGCCTGTCCATTGGCCATGTTAGCTGGGGCTGATGGGTGTCAGAGTTGGATAACATCTGGAGGGCCACAGATTCCCCATTCCTAATCTATAAACTGAACCCCAGAGAAGAGTAGGCTAGCCCACAGCAACAGAAAGAAAAGAAAGGAAAATATACCCCATTATATACTTAACAGAATATAGACTGTAAAAGGCTGGAATTATTCTCACACATTTCTGCATTTCAATTTCCAATAGGCAGCGTTCTCTATAATCACATGCACTCTAATCTTTTACCACCTAGTCACAGATTTTGAAGTCAAATTTCCTTCTTTTTGTCTGTATTTAAAAATAATAATAATCATTTTCCATCTATTACAAATAACAATACAGATCCACAGATGGAATGCTGAAGTTGTAATTCAATCTCTGGGTTCAACTGCCATTCACTGATACCTCGAGCTGTGCTCTTATTATTTATGACATCAGCAGAAGCTCTCGATTGAATTGCAGCCTTATATTTAATTAGGGACTATGTATTATTTTGTATGCAATATCCAGAATTAAAAATAGCCCCTTTCCTAAGTATAATGGGCAAAACCAGCAGTGTTTGAATATATATTCTAATTGATATTTCTTGTGCTTATTCTAAAAGTAATCAAAACGTATGCTAAAATATTAATTATAATATTTTACTGTATTGTAGTCCTTGATTTATTGCTGCCTCTTTTGGTTCACTTTTAATTATTATACATTGTATGAAAAACTAAGTTTTTTTAAAAAAAATTGAAGAGTTATTTGGCAATGAAATTAATGTATAATTCAATCCAGGTCTTTGTAGTGAACTTTATATTAAACATAACAAAAGGTGTATTTAGCACAGTTTGCAATTTCTATTTTTTAAAAAAATATATTTTCTTGGCTTTTGCAACATGCTGCTCAACCAGTGACAAAGCTCATAAAAGAACAAAGGACTAAAATCATGGATGGCCCCTTTTTTATATAAGCAGAGGTACCATTTCAAAGCCTGAAAAAGAGAGAGAGAAATCAAAGAGCTCTTGAATACAGAGATCATTTTAAAAGAAATATTGAACTGTTTGCTTAAAAAATCTTACATAATTGCCAGCTTTTAAAACCTTACTCCTTTTTGAAGGAGAACACCAGTTAGGGACAAAGAGAATATTTTCATGCAAAAATCTAGCACAGGTTCAGAGGCACAGCCAGAGACCATTTCAAGTGGGCACATGAATTTAATTCAATTTTTTTTCTTTCCTTTATTCCCCATTTAACAAAGTTGAAGGATTTATTGACCTCACTGACACTTGCATAGGCTTCAGTCACTTATGTTTGCCTCAGGTGGCAAGTAAATATTGGGCTGGAGTTTTACATCCCCTGAACTGGATTTCAGATAGAAAATCTGACATGCAGGAAAGCTCTAGATTCACCTTCAAATTTGGTCCAAAGATGTTTAGTGTAGCTAATGCAAACAGAGACATTTATTGGCCAACTTATTTTTGCCTCACAAGGCTCTACTGGAAGACTTTGTGTCCCAGCATTCCTTTACTAAGCCCTTCACTCTCTTCCCAACTACCCAGCTGTATGCGGAAATCCAGCATTATTAACTTGTGCAGATTATTATGCTCAGACGGAGAGGACTGGCACATAAACTCATGACTCAGTTGACCTTCTATTTTAGCTCCCATCCTAAGACAAAAGTAAATACCAAAATCATTCTGATAAAATGCCTTTAAACTGAAATCCCTTTCTCGAGTCTCTCTTTTGTCACTCTTTTGTCTGTCTATGTTAATTCTAGGCAAGTTTCTGATGACACAATATTTTTTTACAGAGATTTTGGACACACTGAAAGCCAATACACATGGCTCTACATGACTCACTGTATCTTCAGGACTGTGTCCATTCTTATATATCTGCACCTTGTTCCTTGCTGCCACTCCTCTCATGGATTGGTTCCTCGTTGCTCATCTGCTATGCCCACTGGCCTGTGTGTGTTGTTGTTTAACGCCAGATCGGTACATAATAAGACCACTCTCATCCATGACTTGATTGTGGATGAAGGTGCCAATTTGGTGTGTATTATAGAGACCTTCGTGGGTGAGCTTGGAGGGGTTGATCTGACCCAGCTTTGCCCACCTGGATACTCGCTGCAGCACCAGCACAGGCTGCAGGGATGGGGGGAGGGGGAGGAGTTGCTGTGATCTACAGAACTTCCATCTCTGTCACCAGGAATCCACTCTGTCTTGAAGCTGGCCATGAGGGCCTGCACCTGGAGTTGGGCTGAGGAGAAAGTAAACTAGGGTTGCTGCTGTTGTACCGTCCACCCTGCTGCCCGGCAGCTTCTCTGACCGAGCTGGTGGAGGTCATCTTGACTGTGGTGTTGGAGGAGCCTCTAGTGTTCTGGATTGGGACTTCATGGGCTCCATGGCGACCATGGGACTGTCTCAACTTGTTACTGGCCCAACACATAGGGCTGGGCACACCCTCAACTTGGTTTTTGCTCCAGATGGAGGAAGGGGTGGTCTGGAGATAGAGGGTGTGGATGTCACCCCATTCTCATGGTCAGATCACTTCCTGGTGAAGTTTAGACTTATGGCTCTGATTCTTCCCTGCAGGGGTGGTGGACAGATTAAGATGATCTGCCCCCGGAGCTTAATGGAATCCACTGGATTCCTGAATGCCCTGGGGGAGTTCCCAGTAGATAGAGCAGATGACCCTGTTGAAGCCCTTGTCACACTGTGGAACAGCGAGCTGCATCGGGCTCTCGACACAGTTGCCCCCGAGCACCCTCTCCAGCACTGTGGAGCCCGGTTTGCACCTTGGTACACCAGTGAGCTAAGGGCAATGAAACAGGCTGGACGACAGCTAGAGCGCAAGTGATGAAAGACGTGCTGTGAGGCTGATCGGGCACAAGTAAAACATCATAACCATGCCTACTGTGTGGCAGTGAGGGCAGGGAAGAAGGCCCACTACTCTGCCTCCATCGCATCCTCAAGTAGCCGTACGGTGGAGCTTTTCCGTATTGTCAGGGGTCTGTTGACATCAACTCCCGGAAATGGAGTCTTAGACCTTTCAGAGGCCCACTGTGAATAGTTTGCAAGGCACTTTGAGGGTAAAGTTGCTCGCCTCCGTAGCAGTCTTGATGCCCCATCCACATCTACTGTAGTCCCCAATGAAGTGTCCAGTGCAACGTCTGCTGCAACTTCTTGGGAACGGTTTCAGTTGATGAGGCCTGATGATGTGGACAAGGTGCTTGCGATGATGCATCCAGCAACGTGTCCTCCCAACTTTTGCCATTCTTGGCTTATTAAAGCTTGCCGAGGGGGGTCTGACCAAGTGGATCCAGGGTGTGGTCAATGCATCATTGCAAGAGGGAGTGGTTCCAGGGACCTTGAAAGAGGTGGTGATTCAACCACTCCTGAAAAAGCCCACCCTGGACCCATTGGTTTGTGTCAACTACCGACCGGTTGCAAATACCCACTTCTTAGGGAAGGTGATTGAGAGGGTTTTGGTGCAGCAACTGCAAGTACTCTTGGATGAAATAGATTATATTGACACATCACAGTCTGGGTTCAGGCCTGGCTATGGGACTCAATCAGCCTTGGTTGCCCTGATGGATGACCTTTATCGGGAGAAGGACAGGGGGAGTGTGACCCTGTTATTCTTACTTGATCTCTCAGTGGATTTTGATACCATTGACCATAGTATCCTTCTGGGCCGACTTGGTGAGATGGGTATTGGAGGCACTATTTTACAGTGGTTCCAATCCTATCTCCAAAGTCATTCTCAGAGAATAGCATTGGGTGGCTGTCTTTCAGCCCCCTGGCAGCTTTGCTGTGGGGTGCCGCAGGGTACCATCTTGTCCCCCATGCTGTTTAACTTCTACATGAAGCCCTTGAGAGCAGTTATTAGGAGCTTTGGGGTGAAGTGTCAGCAGTATGCTGATGATACCCAGCTCTATTTCTCTATAACATCTGAATTAGGAGAGGCCATGCAAGCCCTGGGCTGCTGCCTGGACTCGGTGGTGGGCTGGATGAGGGCCAATAAACTCAGTGTGAATCCTAGCAAGATGGAGGCACTGTGGGTAGGTGGTTCCCGAGTTCAGATAATTGGTCAGTTGCCTGCTTTGGATGGGTCACACTCCCTCTGAAAGGGCAGGTCCATAGGCTAGGGGTGCTCCTGGATCCATCCTTGTCATTACAGTCCCATGTGACCTCAGTGGCTAGGAGTGCCTTTTACCAGCTTGTGCTGGTGAGACAGCTGTGACCATTTCTGGACCGGGATAGCCTGACCACTGTTGTCCATGCACTGGTAACCTCTAGGCTGGATTACTGTAATGCACTCTATGTGGGGCTGCCCTTGAGGTTGATCCAGAAGCTGCAGCTGGTGCAAAATGCAGTGGCGAGACTGCTCCCTGGAGCAGGGTATCACCAGCATGTCACCCCACTGCTGAAAGAATTGCACTGGCTGCCCATTTGTTACTGGGCCAAGTTCAAGGTTCTGGTTTAGGCGTACAAAACCCTATACAGCTTTGGACCAGGATACCTCAAAGACCGTCTTACCTCTTTTATACCCAGTTGATCACTGCGCTCTGCAGGTGAGGGCCTTCTGCAGATACCATCTTATCAGGAGGTTCGTTCTGCACAATATAGAAAATGGACCTTTAGTGTGGTGGCACCTACCCTGTGGAATTCCCTCCCTTTGAATATTAGGCAGGTGCCATCTCTGCTATCTTTTTGGCGCCTTTTGAAGACTTTCCTCTTTCAACAAGCCTTTTAAGTTGAGACCTATCCCAGTCTGCATCTCTGTCAGAATTGTTTAATGTTTTAAATAATGTTTTAACCCTTTTTTAAAGTTGTTTTTTTAAAATGTTTTTAATGCTGTTTTGTTTTAATGCATTTTAAGATCTGTTTTTATGATGTTTTAAAGTGTTTTAGTTCTTTCCCACCCTGGGCTCCTGCTGGGAGGAAGGGCGGGATACAAATAAATAAATAAATAAATAAATAAATAAATAAATAAATAAATAAATAAATAAATAAATAAATAATATCTACTTGAACCTTTAGATCTGGGGTGGGAAAGTTGTGGCCGAAAACAGTCCTCCAGGCCTCTCCATCTGCCCCTCAGGACTCCTACCAGGCCACACTCCTTGCTGACCCTGCTCTTTGCCCTTCTTGAATGCTTTTATCTATCTGGAATCTGTCATTGAAATATGATAATACTTCTTGTTTGCCCATATGGAAGATGGAGGTAGGTGTGTGTGTGTGTGTATTAGGAATGGGTGAAAAATTCTATTCAGTTTGCATTGCAAGCCAAAGCTATCAAATCCACACTTTCTAAAACAATATGGGAACCAAACCATAGCCATCCTTCGAAATTCGCACTTATCTGAATTTTGCAATGTAGTTTGACAACCAAACAATGTTTGCAAAAATTGATATGTTAGGGGAAAGTGTACCTAAAAATCAATATATTAGTGAAAATAACATACAAAAATGACTGATATGACAAGAAATTGCTTGCAAAAATGCATGCATTAGTCAAAACGGTCTACAAAAATGTGTTTATTAGGAGAAATTTGCATTGAAATGCCAGAGAATTTTCACGAGGATTTTATTTTAAAAGAAAATTTCGCAAATTGCTGCATAAATGTGGAGAACTGAATATAAGATAGGAAAAATGAGAAACTAAGAGAACCAAAATTGATAGATCATTCCATCCTTAGTGTGTGTGTTTGTGTATGTGTGTATAAAAATATCTAGCTTTTGCATGGCGAAGTGTAGCCTACAGTACAAAGGTAATAGTTATGTCTGTGGCTCCATCCATTTTGCATTTGGCACTCTCACCACTGGCTTGCACCCCCAGAAGTTTACTCATCAGGGAATATGGCCCTCAGAATAAAAAAAAGTTTCCCCATCCCTGTCTTAGATTAACATCAACATCTTACTCCAGTTCCTTCCACTCCTAGCTACAGGTTTTGACTTCAGGTTTTGAAATGCCCTTCCAAGAGTGGCCCACTTGGCTCCATTGCTGCTGGCCTGGCTCTTTCATAGAGCATTTGTGGAGGACCTGCTTGAAAGTGAGTGTTTATTCAGTAGTTATCTGTGCTGGTTCTTAGACCTATGCTATGTTTATTTTTACTGGAGTGACCATACATTAATTCACAGGAGGGTCAGTGTGCCTTTTGTCCCAGAGAGAAAGTTTCATTTTAATTCTGTGGCTGTTGTTCCTCTTTGTATGTTTTTAATGAAATATGTTTGATTAAATATGTTAAATTGTCTTGTAGTTTTATATGTATTTTGTATTTCTATGTACACTGAATTGTGGTAGCCTATGGCTCTGAGTAATATAGATTCCCTCCATTTTTAATAGTCATGATCCATTTTTTAAAAATTAATTTCTTCAGCTATGGTGGCAAAGCCCCCCAGCTCTCTTCGCTCACCATCTCCCACCCGCAAACACAGACACACACCTCATGTACCCTCAAACACAGACACACCAGACACCCTCAAACACACAAACACATACCCCTGGCACCTCCAAGCACACACACACAGAGAAACACTCTCTCTGTTTCTCTCACACAGACTCCCCATCGCCACCCTCCACCACCAGACACCAACACTCTTCACCCCAACCTGCTTGCCTTGAGTGTTGGGCTGCTGCTGCTGCTGCTGTTGCCGCCGCCGCCACTTTCCTACCTGCCTAGGCCATTGCCCTCCCATCCACCATGACATGTATGGCCTCCTCTGTCGTTGCCACAACTGCAGCCAATGCAACCTCCTCTATCGTTGCCAGTGATGCTGCTGGGTATCTCGCCCACTTGCCCAATAGTCTTTGCTGCCTTGCCCCATCCCCAATGTCATGCCACATGGTACCATGACAGCGCAAGGGTTTATATTTTTATTATATAGGAAGAAAAGCAGGGATGGGGCTGAAATGGGAGCCAAAAACTAGAATTATTGGAGGGAAAGACAATGATGCCCTCTGGCCAGTTGGGGCTACCATTTTTTCTACCAACAATGCTTCTGGAAGAATGTTGCATCATGACATAGGAGTTGTTCACACATTACATTAAACAAGGGTATAATCTGCATACACAAATAGTTAAGCTGAATATTCATATATTACTCAAATGTGTAACATTCAATGAATTATACTCTGTGAACCTGTTTACACAATAGCTGTTGGCATGAGGCCTAGTAGTTTTCCATCAAGTCTGCAAAACTGTAACTAGGGGGAGTTTTGTCTTAGCCCAGTCTGGGAACAGACTGCCAAGGCCGTTGCTATGGTAACCATCTGATAGACTGGGAAAGTTCTAACAGAGTCTGTAAGTTGTGTCTTCTGATTTATGCCTCTGATCTGTGAGGCTGGTCTTCTGAATATTGCCTCTGAACTGAGAGGTTGTCTTTTGTGTTTACCTTTGGAGAGAGATGTACCAGAGGGGGGGGTGACTGAAGAAACTCTACATGTATTTACTCTTAAGCCTTAAGCCATAATGTCTTAATAAAAGACTCTTAACATGCTCTAATGCTCTGAAGAAGTTTCTTGCTCAACTTAACTCCAACGTAATGTATGCTGTTTCACGCAACAATGCACACACGCCAACAATAGCTGACCTATACAAATCAGCAAACATACATTCGTCCACACAAATACTTGTATATGTGAAAAGGCAGCTTATACTTTTTACTCAAACATGTTGAGCAAGGAAGCAGCTAGAAATGATTGAAAAGCAAGAAAAATGAAACAAGCAGGGAAACAACTCGATTTGAAAGAATGCAGGTTTTTTAGTATTTCCACTAAAAAAATCTGCATGGATTTATGACGGAACAGACTTGCCAGTCTGCTCATGTGCAAGGGACATGGATGACATCAAGACTGTTGCACCCATCCGTAAGTACTATGCAACTTGGCTTTAGGGTAGCAGGAGGAGTGCCATTTGCACCTCAGCTCTAGCCATTCCCCAATGGCAAACATAGAAGTAGTGATTTATCAGTGAAAAATACCAGAAAAGAGGAGCAGCTGAAGCATATGCTAGCTAAGCACCATGTCCACCTTAAGGAAGAATACTTTCAAAAATTCCTGCATGGCACAGAGCATCTTGAGGCCTAAAATCCAAGCTTTCATGCCATAGTTAGAGGCATTCATCACTTTTTGGCTCTTATTTTCCACTGTTTGTGATTTTTTCAGATGTGCAAGGGACAAAGGCATCATTATGAACTCTTCATTTTATGTTCACAAAGTGTTTGGTGTCACCCCAAGTGAGAGTCTAGGCCTATGGTGGAGTGCTCAGATGATCCCTTCATGCATCAAAATCTCCACAGCTGGAAAGAAAGTCTAAATAATGTTTGTATGTGGACAGGTAATCAGTCAATTAATGTACAGTGCCTTACTTGTAGCCAAGACAGTTTAAACAGGCCTATTTGGGATTTTGTATTTTTTCTCCCAATTTTCACAGTTCAAACCAACAACAGAAAACGAATTATGTTAAATGTATGTATATTCAAAATATATGAACAATGCAAATCATCACTTTGTGGTTAGGCCAGAAATCCAATAGCCTTATCGGGGTATGCAAATTATGTGAATGACAATTACCTCTTGGCCCCACGTCCTGCCATCCATGTATTGGATGCAATCAATACAATGCAATCAGGTTCAAACTGGCACAGAGCAGATTCGCTATGCAGTTGTGTGCCACCAATACGCAGATGACAGGAACAGACCAGCACGGAAGCAAAGCCAGTGGGCGCCGTCCTGTTCTTCCACTGTGCATGATTGTCATTTGCACAGCTTGAATGCCCAAACTGGGCTTGTGAAACTGACCTTTTTGCATACATTTAAAAGGTTTTTTTCAAAAAGTATTACCAAGTTGTTATATGCACACATCATGGTCTTCTGTATTCACCTGTATTTGCATTTAGCATGAAAGATTACATCTGCGGTCAAGAGACTTTGCATCTTCCAAATAGCTGATGATGCTCTTGTTCTGCCATATGCAACCCCCATCAAAGATGAATATATTGTTGCCTCTGATATTTACAAATGCATTCTCATTAGCCTGAAAGTAACATGACCTGGTTTTCTGAAAGATGAAATTAAAAAAAACATGTTTGTTTTTAAATGAATAACTGATTCCGTACTAAATCATCTAACATACTGTCTATTTATATTTCATAAGGACAAATGTTTCTGACAACTCTCATAATAGGTTTGTACAAGCATGCCATGTTCTTCCTAAGGAGGTTTGTTTGAGTGACAGAAATTGCCATTAATGAAAATTTTAACAAATCAGACTAAATAATTTTTAACTTTTAATGTGCAGAGATTCAACATAACAAGTCCATTTATCATCATATTTAGAACTTTTACCCAAGCATTTATGTACGACCATCCAATAATTATCTTTCATTTCTATTGTCTTAGATTAGCTAGGAAGGAGACCCCATCAACCAATTACAGTCCACAGTTTTTAAAGGATTTCTGTTATTCTTTCTGAAATGATATTAAAAAGCTGTTATTACAACCTGAATTCACACAAGCCATCTTCAAAAAATGACCAATGCATGCTTATTAGTGAGGGGCAGTAGTGGAAAGCATAGTGGGGTTGTGGCACACATCTGATCTCTGGTCAACCACTTCGCTGCTGCTGCTTACTGGAAAGTAGAGAGGGAGGGTCAAGGCAGCTGTGAGATTGGTGCGGTGCAAAGGCACCATTGGAGCCAATCCAAAATTGACCTCACTGCCACCTTGTCCCTCTGCCTCCCAGTAAGCAGCAGCAATGCAGCCAACCAGCGGTTCAGTGAATGTCACTGCCCCACTACATTGTCTACTACTGGTGATGGGTCCACTTTCATTCTGCAGATCTCACCTTTGCTCCATCTTTTGTCAAATTGTGTTTAAAACTATCAAATTAAATAAATAAATTAGAATTTATTATCATAAACAGGTAATACAGTCCATCATGCCTATGTGAATGTAAGCTCCCATGGCTTGGGAAGTGAATATACCTGTTGTTTTCAGGTGAAAGTTCTTTGTGACCATCATAACTGCAGGAGGGAAACTGAGAAGGAGTTTCTGGAGTCCAAGCAAATACAAATACATCAGAATACACCAGGATCACTGTACATAACAGATGTTTCTATAGTTTAAAATCAGACACTCATTTTGTTCCGTACTGTGTAAAACTATATATTAGTTTTTTTACCCCCTCCCCAAAATGGGATTTAATCTAGGTTTCTGGTTGCAGTTTACTGTAATCTCTCAAGGCTGCCTTGCTAAGATAGAATTGCAGGCTTGTTTCTCCTAGGCAACCTTTCCCAACCAGTATGCCTCCAGATGTTGTTGGACCACATTTCCCATCTTTCCTGCCCATTGGCAATGCTGGCTGAGGCTGATGGGAGTTGTAGTCCAACAACGTCTGGAAGCACACTGGTTGGGAAAGGCTGCTCCTAGGATTCAGCTCCTGAGCTATATATTTTTACAGAATTTACCCCACTGATTTTATTTCCTGGCACACAATGCCTTTGCTGTGCCATTGTTAAAACTTTAGCTGATGCTTTTAATAGATAAAATAATAAATGGGTAGTATCCTGATTAATCCTGGTTAATCAGTTGGGAGTGGCTAGCTGGTTGGCATCTTTAATTAATACCTCCCTAAGAGAAGGTTCTATGCCAACATTGTTGAAGGAGGCTGTGATAAGACCTCTGTTAAAGAAGCCTTCATTAGACCCTCCAGATGTTAACAACTTCTGCAGAGTCTCTAATCTCCCCTTTCTGAGAAGGTAGTGGTTGCTCAGCTCCAAGTTTTCCCAGATGAATCGGATTATCTGGACCCTTTCCAATCAGGATTCAGGCCTGGTTATGGGGCAGAGACTGCCTTGGTTGCCCTGCTTGATGACCTATGCTGGGCATCAGACAGAGGGAATGCATCCCTGTTGGTGCTGACGGATCTCTCAGCAACTTTTGAGACCATCAACCATGGCATCCTTCTGAGCCGTCTAGTTGGGATGGGATTGGGAGGCATGATTCTATAGTGGCTCCGGTCCTACCTGGTAGACAGGTCCAGAAAATAATGTTGGGAGGCTACAGCTCGACCCTCTGGCTCCTGGCCTACGAGGTACTGCAGGGTGCCATTCTATCTCCCATGCTCTTTAACATCTATGTGAAACTGCTGGGAGAGGTCATCTGGAGATTTGGAGTACAATGTCATCAGTATGCTGATGACATACAACTCTAGCTCTCATTACCACCTGATTACAGGGAGGGAGTGCTCATCTTAAACCAGTGCCTAGAAGCTGTGAAGGGCTGGATGTGGGCTAACAAACGAAAACTTAATCCAGACAAGATGGAAGTGTTACTGGTCAAGGGGAAAACTGTGCCAGAAATAGGGCTGCAACCTGTTCTGGACAGGGTCGCACTCCTTTTGAAGAAGCAGGTTCACAGTTTGGGAGTCCTCTTGGATCCTGCCCTGCTGCTTGAACATCAGGTGGCTGCAGTAGCCAGGAGAGCTTTTGGCAAACTCAAACTGGTCTACCAGCTACACCCATTCCTGGAAGCAGTTGACTTGGCCACAGTGACACATGTACTGGTGACATTGAGGCTTGATTACTATTACACACTTTATGTGTGGCTGCCTTTGAAAATGGTTCAGAAATTGCAGTTGATTCAAAATGCAGCAGCCAGAATGTTAACCACCAGAATGCACAACCAGAATGTGGTGCAGGGATCATATCACCCCTGTGCTTTATCAACTCCACTGGCTCCTAATTTCTTTCTGGGCCCAATTCAAAGTGCTAGTTCTGGCCTTTAAAGCCCTAAACAGTCTTGGACCAATGTACCTGAGGGATCACTTATGTCCCTATGTACCTGCTCATAATTTAAGATCAGCTGCCTCTGGTCTCTTCTGCATTCCTGGAATGAAAGATGTCAGACTGGCAGGCACACAGGAGAGAGCCTTTTCAGTTGTGACCTGCAAGCTTTGGAATGCCCTGCCCCAAGAAGTCTGCTCTGCTCCCTCCCTCATGGTTTTTCAGAGACGTCTGAAAACCATCATGTACCAGAAAGTCTTTGGGAGGGACTGAAAGTAGAGCCTGAAACTGTTTTTATTTCCCCCCCTTTTTAGTTTTTTTTGGTCCTTTTTAATATCATTCCCCCATATTTCTCAACTGTATTTTATGTATTTTTACCTATTTTAATGATTTTATTGTGTATGATTTTATTGTGAACTACCTTGAGTACCCTATTGCAGGGTAGAAGGGCAGGATACAAATATTTTAACAACAATAATAATAATTACCATTTCCTTGTACAGCTTCATAACTCACTTATTATCTTAAGGTATTTTTCACTGTGGCTGATGCTTCATTGGCTAGGGCTCTGCTCTTCCTTGTAGATGACAATAGCATTTAGGAAGTGGGGAACAGACTTGCAATAACTGGCTTTCAGGTCAGTTAAATTGCTCTGATTTTGTTCAGCCTGATATAGCACAGTGGGGAGGAGAGCCTGGCTAGGAGTCCAGAGTCTGCGAGTTCAAATCCCCGCTTATGTCTCCTGGGTGTAAAGGGCCAGCTGAAAGATCACAGTGAGTGGCTCAGGGGTTATGTGCCCTGCCACCTGTGCAGCCGTGGGCAAGCTGCATAGTCCCAAAGAGCCCAGTTGCACCCCAGCTGGCAGTTGTGGACAAGGAAGGGGCTGGCTTGTGCAGCTGTGGCAAGCTGAGCAGACCCTAGCCAGCTGCGGGGGGGACTAGCCTCAGAGGGAGGCAATTGTAAACACCCTCTGAATACTGATACCCATGAAAACCCTATTCATAGGGTAGCCATAAGTCGGGATCGACTTTAAGGCAGTCCATTATTTTCCATTTTTATGAAACCTGACAACACTTTACTGAATATTAGGATGCCAGTTTTTAAACATTATTATACAGCCACAAGAGTGGCTGTTTACTATAGCCAGCATGGATTTTTCGAATTCTGCAATGTTAAATTGAAAATACCCCATCACATTCTGATGTTTCCCATAAGCTCATTTCAAAACAAAACCTTACAAAACATATAGTCCTGAACTCAGAAACGCTTGCTTAATAACTCTCTAAATTTTCATGGCGATACACAAAACAGTAAGAGAGAATTGAGAGTTTAAAGTGTAAAACAAAAGAAAAAAAATCCAAACCCCTTTGGATTTTTTTCTGTCATTGGCCTCATAATTTGTTGAAGTGAATTAAAAATCAGCCATGTTCACAGAGTACATGTAATCCTATTACTGGCCTTGCTCCATACTCTGACCTTTATCTTCTGCAGTTTAAAAGTGAAAAAATGCATGGTTGATTTTTCATTAATTTAAGAAGTTTAACATTGAAGTCTATTACAGTGTTAGGCATGCTCAGTAAGAACTCTGTATTCTAAAATAGCTGTTTGGCTTGACTAATCAGGTGGCCACACCCACACCAGACATTTATTTCACTTTAGACAGTCATGGCTCCAGCAAAACATTTTGGGAAGTGTAGCTTATGAAGGGTGCTGAGAGTTGTTAGGAGACTCCTATTCCCCTGACAAAGCTCCAGTGGTCAGAGTGGTTTAACAGTCAGCCCCTCTTCTGGTGATTGTACCTCTGTGAGGGGAATAGGACCTCTCCTAGCAACACTCAGCACGCTTCACAGACTACAATTCCCAGGATTTTTGGTGGGAGGCATGACTGTCTAAAATGAAATAAAGGTCTAGTGTAGATGTGGCCAGGGATAGCTTTAGTTTAAATATAGGTGGGAGACTACATGTGCCTGCTGTAGAATAAAAAGGTGAGGAAACCCTGAAAAAGAATGATACTGTTCATAATGTTTTGCTTTTGGAAAGGAAAGGGGCATTCCTTCTCCCCAGTGCCTGCCCACCCAATCTCATCTCCACCCCCTCCCATTTCCACCCTACCCCTACCCTTCCTCTCCTTCTCTCCCCCTTCCCCCTCCCTGCCCCTCCCCCAGGTCAGTTTCACTGGGAAGCAGGGAAAATTGGCAGCTATAGTGAATGCACCAGGGGAGCAGGAGACCTGACCTCCTGTCTGAGATATTGGACTGCCCTACAAATTTGTCAAAATGCAAACACAATTTGGCTTGGTCTTTCACAGTCCAATCTACTTCTTGTGTAGCTTGGAAGAATTTGGTAACATGTGCCTCTGGGGATATGGTGAGTGGTAGCAACACCTGCAATCAGCTGAAATAACAGAAACAAGACATGTGCTGTGCTGATCTTTGGATTTCAGTTGATATGGTCTGATGACGTAGACAAGGTGCTTGCAATGATGCGGCCAGCAGCATGCCCTCTCTGTCTTTGCCCTTCTTGGCTTATTAAAGCTTGCCAAGGGGTTTTGACCAAGTGGATCCAGGGTGCAGTCAATGCATCATTGTGGGAGGAAGTAGTTCCAGCCGCCCTGAAAGAGGCGGTGATCCAACCACTCCTGAAAAAGCCCACCCTGGCCCCATTGGTCTGTGACATTTACTGACCGGTTGCAAATACCCCCTTCTTACGGAAGGTGATTGAGAGGGTTGTGGCACAGCAATTGCAAGTACTCTTGGAAGAAACAGATTATCTTGACCCATTCCAGTCTGGGTTCAGGTCTGGTTATGGGACTCAATCAGCCTTGGTCGCCCTGATGGATGTCCTTTATCGGGAGAAGGACAGGAGGAGTGCGATCCTGTTACTCTTACTTGATCTCTCAGTGGCTTTTGATACCATTAACCATTGTATCCTTCTGGACTGACTTCATGAGATGGATATTGAAAGCACTGTTTTACAGTGGTTCTGATCCTATCTCTTGGGTCATAATCAGAGAATAGCATTGGGTGATTGTCTTTCGGCCCCTGGCAGTTGTGCTGTGGGGTGCCGCAGGGTACCATCTTATCCCCCATGCTCTTTAAAATCTATATGAAGCCCTTGGGAGCTGTCACTGGGAGATTTGGGGCAAGGTGTCAGCAGTATGTTGATGATACCCAGCTCTATTTCTCTGCAACATCTGAATCGAGAGAGGCTGTGCAAGCCCTGGACCGCTGCCTGGACTCCATGGTGGGCTAGATGAGGGCCAATAAACTGAGTGTGAGTCCTAGCAAGACAGAGGCGCTGTGGGTTGGTGTTTCCCATGTTCAGATAATTGGTCAGTTGCCTGCTTTGGGTTGGGTTGTACTCCCTCTGAAAGAGCAGGCCCATAGTCTGAGGGTGCTCCTAGATCCATCTTTGTTGCTAGAGGCCCATGTGACCTCAATGGCTAGGAGCGCCTTTTACCAGCTTCAGATGATAAGACAGCTGCGGCCATTTCTGAACTGGGATAGCCTGATCTCTGTTGTCCATGCACTGGTAACCTCCAGGCTGGATTACTGTAATGCACTCTATTTGGGGCTGCCCTTGAAGGTCTGGAAGGTGCAGCTGGTGCAAAATGTGGTGGCGAGACTGCACCCTGGGGCAGGGTATTGCCAACGTGTCACCCGCTGCTGAAAGAACTGCATTGGCTGCCCATTTGCTACCGGGCCAAGTTCAAGGTTCTAGCTGTGTGTACAGAGCCCTATATAGCTTGGGACCAGGATACCTGAAAGGCCCTCTTATCCCTTATATACCCAGTTGATCACTGTGCTCTGCAGGTGAGGGCCTCCTGCAGATACCATCTTATCAGGAGGTCCATTCTTCACAACATAGGAAACAGACCTTTAGTGTTGTGGCACCTACCCTGTGGAATCCTCTCCCTTTAAATATTAGGCAGGCGCCATCTCTGTTATCTTTTCAGCGCCTAGTGAAAACCTTCCTCTTTCAACAAGCCGTTTAAGTTGAGACCTTATGCCAGTCTGTGCTGGAATTGCTTTTTAATATGTTTTAAAACCTTTTTAAATATGTTTTTAACCTTTTTTTCTTTTCTTTTTAAAGATGTCTTCAGAGGTTTTTAAAAAAATGTTTTTAAAGATGTTTTGTTTTAATGTATTTTAAAGTCTGTTTTTATGATGTTTTAAAGTGTTTTCAGTGCTTTCGTTTGCTGTCCTGGGCTCCTTCTAGGAGAAAAGGCGGGATATAAATCATATAATAAATAAAATAAATAAAATCTTGTTTTAGCAGGGAGGAAGCAACAATATTAAGACACAGTTGATATAGTTCAGATAGTCACTTTAAACGTGTTTGATTTACTTTGCAATTTTAGTCAAGTTTCCTTAGTAAATCATTTTCTTTTGCTTCTGTTTCTGTGAATATGTAAAGTACAGCAACACTCTACAAAATTTACCCTTAAAAAGCTCCAAAAACAATTGTGGAGTGATGGCAGTGACTATTCTGCATAATAGTCTCTAATGGACATGAGGAGTGTCTCAGTTTGCACAAAATAAAACAGTGGGAGGTGAAATATATTGTAACAAATTTCTCAGTGTGCTCTATGTTTTTAATTGACCATGCCCACCTTTTCTTAATTGGAGTGGTTTAAGCATAGCAGACTGAAAACATGCATCTTGGGCAGGCCAAGTTTGTTTTTTCCAACAGCTAGAGTCATTGCTTAAGTAGCAACATATTGTAATCACTCTGATTTTATATCAAACTGCAGTTTAAGATCCAATTGTTAATGCCCCCAAAATAGAAACAGAACATAACCTCCAGTTTCAAACACAAAAAGCTGTCTTCACCATCATATGACACTGACCAATAAAAAGGCTTTGAAATTAATGAAAAGAAATTTGACACAGATTTCTAGGATGAATAATGACAAAAATATAATTTTCCAGATTAGATTCTCTGTAGAAACAGTAGTAACACAGTAAAGAAGCAAAGTGAGAACAACACCAATAAAATGTAAAAATATAATTCTCCATTTTTGGATGTGGCAGGTGTTGCCACCATTCACCATATGCTCAGAGGCACATGTTACCAAATTCTTCCAAGCTACACAGGAAGTGGATTGGACTGTGAAAGACAAACCTGTGTTTGCATTTTGACAAATTTGTAGGGCGGTCCAATATCTCAGAGAAGAGGTCAGGCCTCCTGCTCCCCTACTACATTCACTATAGCTGCCCAATTTCCCTGCTTTTTAAAGTTTGATAGAAGTATCTGTTGGCTATAGGCACGTTTTTTGCCTATTAGTGAATTTCCTAAATATTATAGTAACCATTACATAGTAATTCAGCATTAAATGAGTGACAGCACTATGATACATTTGTTTTAAAACACAGCAAACAAATTCTTTGTAAAGTAAACCCCAAACAACACACCTCATGAAAATGGAGACATTGCCATGTTACATATTTGCATGGTACAGACTCTTAGAAGGTGGTGGGCTCTCCTTCATTAGAGGTTTTTTAGCAGAGGCTGGATGATGACCTATTGGGGTGTTCTGCCAGAGTTCCTGGATGTGCAGAGAGTTGGAACCCGATTACCTTGAAATTCCTTCCAGATCTATGAAAAGGTTTCATTTTAAGTTACACACTCTAAACTTCTGCTCTTTTTTAAGGACTAAGGCAATGGAGTTGGTCACATGAATCCAGTAGGACATGTCAGCCATTTTACAAGCTCTCAAGAACAGGGGTGGTAGATTCAGAAATCTTTCTGATAACTTCTAGAATCCTATATATGAACTCTCCTGGATTGATCTCTCTGTCTGTTGCCTTGTTCCTCCTGGTAAGTTGCAGCAACACTGCTGCTGGAAGGCTATTGCTGTAGCTCTGCTCCACTGACTGAGCCACTCCTGGTGTATAGGTCAAGAACCACGGCTTAGAACCCAATGATTCACCTGCCATACAAGGATGGAGAACTCTCAAGATGCTGTTGGATTCCAACTTCCATCAGTGCAGCCAACATTGCCAATGGTCAGAGATGAAGGGAGCTGTAGTCCAGCAACATCTGAAGTGTCACTTGTTCCACATCCCTGACCTAAGGGCATACACCAGCCTTTCCCAACCCATTGCTTTTGATATTTTTTTGGACGCCAACTTCCATAATCTCCAGCCAGCATGGCCAAAGGCAAGAGAGGATGGGAGATTTGTTCCAAAAACTTCTGGACAACCACAGGTTGGTGAAGGCTTCCATAAAACTTAGATTACTGTAACTGTTGAGTCATGCTGAAGCGTTTTTAAAAGAGAGTGAAACAGAACAGCAAGAGGGAAGGAGAAGAGGAGTAAAAGAAGTAGCAAATAACAAAAACATGGGGGGTGTTAAAAGGTGGGTTCCAAGCTTTGGGCTGGGGCTGAAGTGAGTACTGGTCTGAACAAAGGGAAGATGACTGCTTTATCAGAGCATAAAAAAGAAAGTAAGAAATGAATGCAAGTGTAAGCACAAGACAACCCTACCGGGGTTATTTCCTACAGGGAAATAAGTCTCAGTCCACTAATCTGGCCTTAAATTCCAAGGTGCCCAAAGAATCCCAGCAGACAGACATCCATTAGCACTGCAAAACTTAAGAACATGGACATTTAGCTTAGGAGTGTTCCCTTTATTTTGTATGTTCCCTTCAGGTGTTGTTATGTGCCTTCAAGTTGATTTTGATTTATGGCAACCCTATGAATCAGCAACCTCCAACAGCATCTGTCCTGAACCACCCTGTTCAGATCTTGCAAGTTCAGGTCTGTGGCTTCCTTTATGGAATCAATCTATCTCTTGTTTGGCCTTCCTCTTTTTCTACTCCCTTCTGTTTTCCCCAGCATTATTGTCTTTTCTAGTGAATCATGTCTTCTCATGATGTGTCCAAAGTATGATAACCTCAGTTTCATCATTTTAGCTTCTAGTGATAGTTCTGGTTTGATTTGTTCTAACACCCAATTATTTGTCTTTTTTGCGGTCCATGGTACCCACAAAGCTCTCCTCCAACAGCACATTTCAAATGAGTTGATTTTTCTCTTATCCACTTTTTTCACTGTCTCTCTCCAAGTATGCTTGTTGAATTATTTGTAGCCTCGCTTCTGAATGAATGTGAAGAAGGTGTGAGGGGGAAAGAGGGAGCATGAAAACACTTCCAAATACTCTTTCAGATCCTGTTTGAGGGAATTTTCATTTTATGGTATTATTTATCCAGATCTCTAGCTTGCCCCAGACCAAACATCTGGGATCTGTAACAACACTTGGAAAAACAAAAGTGTTGGGTATAGAACATCTATTTTAAAAAACCAGGTGAAATAATAACAAATGCTAAACATCCCAAACAAATCTAATAGGCTTAGCCCTGAGCACCAAAGACCCAACTCAGAAAATATCTTGCATTGATACCCAAACAAGGCTTACTTAGCTTCTTGCTGCCTGCACATAAAACGTGGACCATCAAGAAGGCATTCGCACACAATATTAAAGAATCAGAAGAGGACACAAGAGAGATGGTGGCTGCAGAGAAAGACTTCGCAATAAAATTGTTGCCATTCCTCAGTCAAGCCCAAGGCAATGTACATAAGACATACAAATAAAATATAATAAACAGCACTAAAACCATATATACACTTTTTTTAAAGTAGCAAATAAAATAAAACAGAAATACACAATGAGCAGTACACCTCTTATTTATGAAACTATGAAGTCCTGAGGACTAAAAATGTTTTCGGTTCCCCTCTGGAGGACTGTCTGTTTTTAATGGCTTTCTTTTTAAAAAGAAAAATCCAATGTTACTAGTACAATGTTTCTGGTCTTCCCCATGACAGAACAACCTGTCAAGCATCCTCGATGCACAGAAGCTGGAATTCCCCTCCCTACCACCACCCTCATTGGTTCTATCTACCAAAAATACATTAAAAATCTCTCCCAGTTCTCATCTTTTATTTCCACCTCCCCGAGCTGTTGAAAGGTACCAAGGGCCTGTCTCACCAGGTGCTCTTTTGCCTAGGTCAGGGACGGTGACCCTATGGCCATCCAGATGATTCTGTTCCACAGCTCCCATGATCCCTGATCATTCACCACTCTTGCTCCTGTGTAGGACATCTCTGTGTTTACTCAGGAATGGAGCCCCACTTTGAGCCCCACTCCAACATTGCAACCTCTTCCTTCAACAATGGCACATTCCACAGAATTTTCTGTTAAGGAATTGCAACACAGGAGCTAACACTTACATGATAAAGACACCTGCACAAATGTCCCAATTGCACATGAGCAGTAGTTGTTCCTTTATCAACAACTGTGCAGGATATGCATTTCCTGAAGGAAGAGGTTGTGATATGATGGGAGCAGAGCATGGGAGAGGAGCCCTGCTCTTGAGTAAACACAGAATTGCCCTACAAATGAGTAACATGTGGATAGGTTTTCATCTAGAGATTGCCTAGCCATTCTGGAAAGCAAAGGCATTCTGTTGATCTCATTCTATGGTTCCAATTGGTCAAGGAATATTGAGCCTCCACGCAAGAAGGATTTGGTATAACTGTTGCAACCTGGGCAGGGGAGTTGAAGTAGGCCTCATTATATTCAAATACTTGTCACCCATAGAAGCCACTAACTAGGAGAAATGACTAAAGTCTGGCCTTTTGAAGCCTCAAGAAAGATTAATCATTGCCAGGAGAAGAAGAGGAAGTAGCACACATATTTCATTGCCAGTAACAGAGAGAGAGAAGCTTTGAACATTACACATAAACACCAACGGAAGGTTCCATCCTCTGTTCCTGTGTAAAATCGGGGAGGGGGATTGGGCACACCCTCTCATCTTCATGAGATGTATGAGTTCAGATGCTTATAGACATCATATATTTCTACATGACTTTCTCTTTCACATATTACACAATAGCAGAAACCTTGGGTGTGTATGCAGATCAGTTGCATATAACCTTTAAGTATGATCCATGGAGCTATTCTCAGATTTCTGGTCCAGCAGAATCAAGCAGTGAGCTCGTGTCAATCCTGCAGCCAGCAGCACAAGAGCACTCTCCCAGCTTGTGATTCCCAGCAGCTGGTACTGAAAGGCATACTCCATCCAACATTAGGAGTAGAATGAAGCTGTCATGGCTAGTTGGGATTTACTTTTGTGTAGACATATCTAGGATTGGATTGTAATATATCTTTTGCAGTTCAGAAGATCTTAGCTAGCTTGCTTGCCTTTCTTCCTTCCCCAATGTCTAGTCCTTAAGATGAGAAGCAAACCCTTGCTTGCTTGCTCTCGCTCTCTCGCTCTCTATAAATGAACCCACTGTGTGTTGTGGCATGTAGCCACCAAGAAACACTCCTGCTTGCCCTTCTAGAGGCTGATATGGGGGTGGAACCTGAATGAAGTACAGGACAGAGAGATCTGCAATTATCTGTCCAAACTGCAGATGGGAAGTGGCTGTGTTGGGCTCCCATGTGTGATATTGTTAATTAAACAAAATCTTCTCAGGGAAATGGGTACTGAGTGTCTTTGTTTCCTTAAAATGATTCTTGACAACTTCTTTGATTTTACACCCTACATCTGCTCCCATAATTCTTTGGACAGCAAAGCCTTCAATGGGACAAGTGATTAGAATGATGGAGGTGGACAAATAATGTGCAAGAATCATCAGAGATTCTAAACTTGCTTGGTTTATGGCCTATAAAATATAGATAATCGCATTAGTGTCACACTTAGGCAAGTCAGGATATAACATTGGCCTGTTGGGCACACAAAGCACTGCAAATGACATTGTACTCCCCTGACATGCTTTTAAAGGGCTTTAAATTAGTAAAGACAAGATGAAACAGTAATTAGCTAATATGAGAAAACAAATCCTTAGGGGGAAAAAATCTGTGTTGTGCTTCTGTTCAAAACCTGCAACTTAGTCAAGCTGAATAATGACTTCCGGTGAATTTCTGTAATCAGAATGATGAAGGGGCCACTCCCTATTGTTTCAATAAGTTGTTTCTCCACCTCACCTCCTTCTCAAAATGATGGGGGGGGGGCAATGCTACAAAAGCATGTACACTTACCCTGTCATTGATATGGTTATAGTGCTGCATGCTTTATCATATGAATGAAGATTAGAGATCATATGTAAAGTTTAAGGTTCATATTTTAGTCTATGGGTGAGACCCAGTGTAGAATGAATAGGCATCTGCTCACACAACGGGGTCTCCTTCCTATCTTCCCCCTTGCAGCCCCATCTACTTGCCCACAAAATCTGCTCCAGAGAGTGAGTAGACTTTCCAGAGCAGATTTTGGAGGCATGGCATGAGGAGAAAGAAGAGCTGGAGAGCAAGAAGAAAAACCAGAATTCCCATTGTGCAAATGAATTTCTGTTGCCCAACCAGGCAGATGTCATTGGATGATGCCCCATATTTACTAAGGCAGATGCAAAGCAACATTTTCATATACAAATTATTTCCAAATGGTAAATCTGAATTGTCTACATACTAGGTCACTACAGGAATATGGCTGGGTTTCCAGAATGCCAGAGAAGGATGTTATGGACAATGCCTGCTCGCTTGGTTCCTGTTTTTTACTCTATAAATGTAAGAGGAGCCCTGCTGCATCAGATCAAAGGTGCCTTTAGTTTAGCATCTTGTTTCCCAAAGTTGTGAATCAGATGCGTTTGGGAATCCCACAGTCAGAGCATGAAGGCAACAGCCCTCCTTCTGTTCTCTTCAAGTAGTATTCAGGGACACATGGCCTCTGAATCTGGAGGTCCTATATGGCCTCCATAACTTACGACTTCTATTCCAGAATTATGCTCACATCACAGTTAAATGTGAGCAGGGTGTGAGGCCACACTAGGTAGCCCCTCCTCATCTTATGTTCCAACTTAGCCCCACTAGTTGGCTGCAGGGAGGGAACCTGAAGGTAGGGAAGGGGGCCCATGGCACAGACTGGTCTCTCATTCCTTCTGTCTTTCAGTATCGTACCTCTGCTTGTAAAATGGTGGTTGTACATCACCTTCAGGGCAATCATCTTCATATGTGCATGTAACATTGCCACACAAAATAACATCCACCCACTACAGTTACTATGTGGTATGCATTTGGGCTGTGTTAATGAGCTAAATCATGCAGAAAATGTGAACAATTAAATAATGTAGTATAAAAGAGCATCTTGATTTGCATAATATGACTTTTTAAACTTGTGTCAGAATTAGATTTTTCTTGGCTCTGAGCTTTGGAACAGACTAACGGGAGACCTGGGTATGGAGATGTCCAACTACGTTGGAGGAAAGGCTGGTTGTCACCAGCCCTTGATCCACTCTAACTCCAGAGTAGGGATGGGGGAGAAATTTGATTCAGTTCACATTTAAAGCCAAATGTATCTAATTTGCGTTCCAAAGCAATTTGAGGACTGAAAACACAGCCATCCGCCGAAATACTCACCCAAATTTTGCGATGCAGT
This sequence comes from Rhineura floridana, assembly GCF_030035675.1. Classification (NCBI taxonomy): domain Eukaryota; kingdom Metazoa; phylum Chordata; class Lepidosauria; order Squamata; family Rhineuridae; genus Rhineura; species Rhineura floridana. The sequence continues at coordinate 174,791,041 of NC_084482.1, read as the reverse complement.
TCTTCAGCCCAACATTGTTTACAAATATATATATTGAGGGGGGAAATGTGCATAAAAATGAATATATTAATGGAAATAACAAACAAAAATGCATTATAGTTGGAGAAATTGCTAGCGCAGTTGTGCACATTAGTCAAAACTGCAGACTAAACTGTGTTTATTAGGAGAAATTCACACTAATATGCTGAAGAATTTTCTTGAGGATTTTTTTTGGTTAAAATCTCAAACTGCAAATTTTAGATTGGGAAAAATGAGAGAACTGAAATTGGCAGATCCTTCCATTTCTACTCCGGAGCAAGAGGAACTCCAAGAATATTCTACCTGGAAGGGGTGCAACTGCCAGCTATCTCTCCAGTCACTAGGGTAACTACTTACACATCACCAGAAAAGAGGAAAAAAGAGAGCACAGATTTGCATAAAATCTGCATATAGATGCAATTTTAGAAATAATTGCTATAATTTAAATGGAAACACAATACACCTCACCTTATAATGGGGATGACATAGGCCAGGGAACCTGTGCACCCTCTTATTTGCTGTCTGGGAGCTAACTGTTGACGGGCAAGCCCTCTGCTCTCCCTTCTTTGGTTCTTTAAACTGGACTTAGACCAGACACCATCAAATATAAGACTATCCTCTATACATTAGGACACATTCCCCCCCCCAAGTCACTGAGTGAGTTTAGTCTGTTCTCTCCCTTACCCTACCTTGGGCAAAGCTACTGGTGAGAAACTGTGGCCTGGCACACGGAGAAATGATTTTTGGGTTGTCAAAAGTCAAATGCAAGGTTCCAAACTAAGGTTTATTGAGATCAGAGACAAAGATATAAGGAATGGGAGGTGGGAACAGAGAAGCATAAAAAAGAAACAAAATAGAATATACTCTCTAACCTAGACAAACTTAAAGAGGACAAACTTCTGAAGAGCAAGGATCACCCATGATGTTCTGTAGATAGCAAAGTTTCATAATAAATAATCCCTATTTTTAACCCATTATGGAATGATCTTCCTAACAAGGTGCGCCTGGCACCAACACTGTTATCTTTTCGGCGCCAGGTCAAGACTTTCCTCTTCTCCCAGGCATTTCAGCATGTGTTTTTAAATTATTTGTGTTTTTAAATTTGTATATTTGTTTTTTATGTTTTTAATTGCTGTAAACCGCCCAGAGAGCTTCGGCTATGGGGCGGTATATAAATGTAAATAATAATAATAATAATAATAATAATAATAATAATAAAAACAACCCTGTGGAATCAGGTGAGGGCGTTTTTGGGGAGGAGGATCCTCCAATCAAGTATAGTCATGAGGGATTGATCCCACTTCTAGAGGCAGAGTTTAGACACTTGGGACATGGCATGCCAAACACTTAGGCAAAGGAGTACCTGGGGAGATGACCCCCTGGCACCTTTCAACAACCACGGAAGATGGAAGTAAACAGTGAGATTTGCTGATCTGTTCCTGGTAGCAGTGGTGGCTGCACTCTGTGTGCATGAAGTAAGTTTGAAATGTGACGTGTATAATGGGGAAGCTAGGCCTATGTAGCAGCTAACTTTGGATTTTTAAAGGGACTGACATTTTATTCACAAGCTTTTCTCCAAACTGGGTTCCCTCTTTGTGCTTCATAATGGAGAGTGATCTGCCCCCCATACTGTTTTAAAATACTATTGCTGCAAAACTTTAGACCCAGCATTCAAACTTTAAACCCAGATTTAAACTTGCCATCATGTGGCTGTGAGAATGGACCCTAAGAGCTGAGTCTCGGAGCTAAAGCCCAAGAGGAAGGGTTGTAGCTCAGTGGTAAAGTATCTGCTTTGCATGCAGAGAGTCCTAGGTTCAATCTCCAGGTAAAGCTGGGAAAGACCCCTGCTTAAGGAGCTGCTGCCAGTCAGTGATGACAATACTGGGCTAGATGGACCAATGGTCTGACTCAGTATTAGGCAGCTTTGTACATTCCTAGAACCTGGCAACATTGTCCTAAATGTTTTAGCCCTGGGACCATTGGCTTGACACTTGGTCTCTTCCTTTGCATCTTGAATGCCTAGCTTTTTATCTTTCAATAGCATCTGGGCTGCCATTTTTCTTTCATAATGAATGTTGCTGCTGGGTTTTTTTTAAAAAAAAACCTATTGTTTCACACCTTGACCTGTTATCATGTCTGACTTTCTTGGTCCTTCCACTTTTCAAGTTACAGGGTTCACTCTTAGAATGTCACAATAAGTGAAAATTTAAGTAACTCAGGGATAGCCAATGTGGTGTCCTCCAGATGTTGTTGGACTTCAGCTCCCATCATCCCTGGCCATTGGCTGTGCCGGCTGGGGCTGATGGAAGCTGGAGTCCAAAAGCATCTGGAAGGTCACAGGTTCCTCATCTGGAGGGCGCCAGTTTAGCTACACTTGAGGTAACTGATGTACTTTATTTTCCTTAATTTGCGTAATTAATTTTGCTACAGAAAAGAAGAGACTCTCGAATCCTTAAAGTGGTTTTAAATATTTCCCTCATAAAGTACCGTCAACAAAATGTCCAGTTGAATTAATGAACTGTGTGCATGTTTGAAAATGGAATTGGATTTGTCTAATTGTGGCATCAGTTGTCATAGCGACTATCAGCCAATCAAGGAATGAGAAGCCTAACTCAGCAGTGTTTAGGTAAAGGGAGGCTTTCGTGGCGTTGTCAGACTAAGATTTATGATGGTGAAAATAGTCTCTGGCAGCCAGACCAATGTGCTGACCACTTTTTTGAGATCCCTGCTCTATTTAAAGTTAAAATGCTCAATATCCAGCTAAACATTAAGAGGCCATATGTCTCTGGAGCCTCTTTTCTTATTAATAGATAACGTTTTATAAACTATAGGCATGATGGCTTGCTATTTGTATACCTGTCCAATAAACATAACCCATTGCTCTTTTATGTATATGTAACTAGAAATGTCAGGGCTTGCAAACGGGATATTATCTTATGCTTGCTATTAAAACATGCCGAGTGATCTAAAAATTACCCTGTGTAGATAAACAAGTGGATTAAAATTAGGTACTCTCATTCTTTCATCGCTGTAATATTAATCGTAGGAGTTTGGGCCTCTTAATGTTAATATATACCTTTTAGAGGTATATGTCAGTTTATATTAGATTACATGTTGACTGACAGATATTTAAACTGGAATTTAAATTCTCATTTTTCTTTAATTTTTTTCTTCTTCACAAAGTCACAGCTTAGAAAGACGTAAGGTGCAATATTACTATTTATCAACAACAGTTAATGGTAATAATTCATAATAACAGTGAGGGTATTACCGTGATCAACAGTGAGGTTTAGTGTTCACATGTTTATTTGGCTGGAGCCTAAATAACTACTTACCTTACTTTGGTGCCTGTCAGCCTTATATTAACAATAGCATGATTGAAACAGAACTCGTAAAACCTTGGCCAAAGGAAAATTCCTCAGCCGCTTGCTTTTGTTAAAAAGAACTAAAACTAGATATTTTATTTTAAGTAGAAGGTCATATTGCTATAGTGTGTATCCACACACCCACACCCACACACACTGTCTCTCAGTATTGTTAGAGTATGTGCAGGTTTAAACTGCTGTATATGCAGCAAAGATACAGGAATATATGTAGGGTTTGTGGGAAGGCAGTTCTGGCTGCAGGAAATAAGTTGCTGGAGAGATATGTAAAGATTACGGGGAGATGAAATGAGGTGACCTGAACATGTTTGCATCCACGTAACCTCTGTCTGAAACCTGGAAGAGCAACAGCCACACAGTTAGATGAAACTGAGCTATGTAGATCAATGATCTTACTGGGGGTAAGGCAGCCATGGGTGTTCCAAAATATTTTGCTGTTTGAGGAAAAACTGACCAAAAAGCAGATGAATCTTAGGCCTCATCAACACCATATATTTAGAGCAATATTGTATTACTTTAAGAGTCATGGCTTCCCCCAGAGTATCCCCAGAGAATCCTGGAAACTGTAGTTTGTAAAGGGTGCTGAGAGTTAGGAGACCCCTACAATTCTCAAAGATCCCTAGGGAGAGGAATTGATTGTTAAACCATTATTTGTGGGGAACAGGGGGCTCCTATCAACTCTCAGCAACCTCTACAAACTACAATTCCCAGGATTCCTCGGCGGAAGCCATGACTGTTTACAGTGGTATAATAGTACTAACATTAGTGATGGGACAGCATCTTCTGCCACATCTGCATTAAGCAGGGGGTTGGACCCGATGACCTTATAGGCCCCTTCCAATTGTACTTTTCTATAATCTCAGGAAGCATGCTAATGTAGGGGGTGCTTGGCAGGGTGCGCAGCACACATAGCTCTGTCCTCCAGCACCTCATCACCATCCACCAGCATCTGGTGCCTGCAGCAGTTGTCTTACTCTTCCTAATGGCAGCTCCCTATTTTATTAACTGTATGAAGAGAGAGAGAGAGAGAGATGAGGCAATGATTCAAACAGTAATGCAGTGAGATGGCTGCCATAAAAAATCCCTTCTGTGTATGAGGAGTCCATGCATCTAAGGCTGCACATTGAGCGATGCAAGCCTCTGATGGCTGCCATTTGCACTTGCTGCAATCTCCAGCCACATAGACTGTAGGAGTAGCCAGTAGGGAGGGGTAGCAGCACACACTGGAACTTCTGGCAGTATTACTTACCAGGTGGTACAGTGGGATGGTTGAAGAGCTGGGAAGGTCTGTGCTGTGCAGACACACCGGTGGAATCATCAGATTGTCTCCATTGTGTGTCCATAGAGCACCAACCTCTCCTCACTGAACCATCCTTCCCAGGATTCTTTGGGAGGAGCCATGACAATTATAGTGGTATAAAACTGATATATGTTTGTAATGCCAATATGCCCTGTGATGCTGCTTTTCAGTTGGAATCCCATGTACACTTGTTTATCAGTGCGTTTGCTCATAGGATTGCACTATCTACTGGAAAAGTAGACTGGGGGTTTACTCCATAGATCATCCTTCACCAATGTGTTGTCACCAATGGTCATGCTGCCTGAGGCTGATGGGAGTTGTAGTCCAATACATCTGGAGGGCACAAGGTTGTTGAAAGCTGCCATAGATGAAGCCAACCAACATAACAGAGCAAAAGTGAAGCACAGAAGGCAAACTACTGTCTTCAAATGAAAGAGCATTGGATGTTGGCAGCAAAGCAAGAATGCCTCACTGTAGCAAAGTGCTCACAGTCACAGCTCACAGTAGGGATTCTGACCACTTGCATAACACTGAAAAGGCCCCAAGACAAAACAGAAGATAAGCAGAGCATGAGAAAGTGACCAAGACAAATAAACTTCTTGAAGCAGAAAGGTTGGGATCACAAGAAAACAGAATTCAAGGTTTAAGTCATATGCTTTAATATTTTCACTTCAGCTGCAAATTCCAAATGGTGACTGCAGATTTTGAACAGTGACCTTTCAGGATATTTTCAGCAGAATCATTTCCACCAGCTACACAGTGTTGTTTTTTTCTAGAGAAATGAGATGTAGCTTTCCCTCCTCCACCCAAAATCCAAGGTTCCTTCATCCTGAACTACTACAAATGACATTTTGACACTAGTAACTGAGCAGGTTGTCCACCATGGAAATAATAAAAGCTATAGACCGCAGTGGGCTTGTAAAGTTGCATTTTGAGTGTAATGCTCTTAACTATATCACCAGGAGCATGTACTTGGCACAAATGTCTCCACTGGAGCAGAAACACCTTGGCCTATAGCCTCTGAGAGTTTATCAGTGCCATGGGAGATATTTACTGTGATGTACATGCACCTGTACAATGACTGAACAGCTTGCAAATACATATTAATCTACTTGATGACCTAGATCAAGAACAAGAAAAATAATACTAATAAGTCACTTGCTTTTGCATTATGGCACATTTCTGCTTCTCATTGACACTTGGTAGTTGTAATTCATTTTAGTTTCTTTTTATTTTGTAGCCTAAGTGTTACAATCAATTAACCCAACCCCCCTCCCAACACTTTCGATTCTTTCATGGGCCAGATTGAGCAATTATAGAATGAAATATTAGCAGTCCAAACACTTACCTGTTCCTCTGTGGAATGAATCTGCTAGCTAACATTTGTTAGTTATGTTTGAATATGAAAAAAGGGGAACAGTTTTCAGATGAACAAATGAATGCCTTATATTGAGTCAGACTACTGGGTCCTTTTAACCCATTATTGCCTATTCTGAGAGACCAGGAGTCGCAAAGACATCTAAGTAAAGGTCTTTCCCAGTCTTGTTACCAGATATCCTTTTAAATGAAGATGGCAGAGACTGGCTCTAAGGCTTTTCAGATATTTAGCATGTGGACTACTACTCAATTATGACAACTCCCCTGAGTATGCATATTAAAAAAGAGCTCGAAATAGTAAATGTCCTGGACAGTGCTGGGACAGGGCAGGGCTGCAGCAAGGTCAGAGCTGCATGGAGTCCTGGATTAGCTCCACTGGTGCATCTGCACAGCCAAAATCTCACCATAACCTTGCCCTGCCCCTGCCCTGCCCTGGTAAACTGGAAAGACACCTGAGCAAAGATGGCTACTCCACAGCTCTGTCCCGCCCTGCCCTGCCCCACCAGCCATGTTCTTTATCCATTTATACATCCATTTATTAACCTTTTTAAAATGGTGAGAGGCAGTTTAAAATTTGTTTATTTATTTAAAACATTTATACACCACTTAATTGTTTGCATTTCTAAGCAGAGTACATAAAAACTAAACCAAACATAAAATAAACACTTGAACAATAAAATTATACAGAGACACAAGTTACCAAATTTTTCTAAGCTACACAGGAAGTGGATTGGACTGTGAAAGACCAACCCACATTGTGGTTGCATTTTTACAAATTTGTAGGGCAGTACAGTATCTCACAGAGGAGGTCAGGTCTCCTGCTCCCCTGGTGCATTCACTATAGCTGCCCAATTTCCCTGCTTTTTACAGCTTGATAGAAATATCTGTTGGCTATAGGTACGTTCTTAAACCACAAAGGTTTTCTTGCCTATTAGTGAATCATCATAAAACCAAATATAAAACCAAACATTACCTTAATATTTAGTCATGTGCCTGAAATTCAACAAGGATGGTACCTGTTTAATCTCATTTGGGAGGGAGTTGCACATCTTGGGTCCACTAGCCTACAAGCATGTCTTCTAGTCATTTCAAGACATACAGCTGAGCCATGGGGATTACTAACAGAGACTCCCCCAAACATCTCAGTGATTGGGCCAGGATGCAAGGAATCAGACGGTCCTTAAGATATCCTGGACCCAAGTTGTTGTAAATTAATACAAAAATGTTGAATGTGGCCCAGTAACTTATAGGCAGCTGGTGCAAGCTTTTAAGCACTGAAGTTATGCACTGGTGGTAGTTTGTTCCCATCAGTAGTCAAGCTGCAATATTTTGCATCAGCTGGAGCTTCCGGACCAGGCGCCAGGGTAACATACACCACAGTGCAATAATAAAGTCTTGAGGTTACCAATGCATGAACCACCACAGTCAGGCTATCCCTGTACAAGAATGGCCATAGTTGGTGCACCAGCCACAGCTGGTAAAAGGCACTTGTAGGCATAGAGGGTACCTGAGCCTCAAGTGACAAAGAGAGATTCAGGAGCACCCCAAAACGACATACCTGTCCTTTCAAAGGGTGTGTAACCCAATCCAAAATAGACAAATGGTCAATCTCCAGACACTGGAACTACCACTCACAGTGCCTTTGTCTTCCCAGGGTTCAAGCTCAGTATATTAGCCCTCATCTATTCCACAACTGCATCCAGACAATGTTCCAGACCATGCTCAGCCTCTCTTGACTCAGATGTTATAGAGAAATGGAGCTGTGTATCATCAGCATACTGATGACACTGCCCCTAAACCCCTAATGACCACTCCCAGTGGGTTAATATAGATGTTAAATAGTATTGGCAACAGGGTCGTGTCCTGCGGCACACCGTAGCACAAAGACCATGGGGCCGAGACACAATCTCCCAATGCTATTTTCTTGACACAACCCTGGAGATAGGAGCATATAACAGCACCCCCAATACCCATCCCACAGAGCCGATCCAGGATGACTGATGATATCAAAAGATGGGTTGGTGACATCATATGGTTAGAATGACAGAATTTGAGAATATCAGAACATAAGAAGAGCCCTGCTGGATCAGGCCAAAGGCCCATCAAGTCCAGCACTCTGTCCTCACAGTGGCCAACCAGATATCTATGGGAGGCCCACAAGCAGGACTTGAGCACAACCACACTCTCCCCACTTAGTATTCAGGGGCATACTACCTCCTACAGTGGAAGGAGAACACAGCCTTATCCTCCATGCTTTTTTTACATGCTTTGTTCGTTCCTGAAGAGTAAATGGTACATTTGTTTGAAGTGAACAAAGTGAGATCACGTCTCTTGCTCTACAGATGTTACATCCATCTTCTTCAGCCTTGTATATATGCTGTGGCGCTGGTGCTTCCGAGATGACAAAGCTATCGCTAAGAAGTCATGAATGATAAGCCAGTACTATATTCATCTTCCTCACTTCTCTTCACTTCGCATTTGTATAGCTTTTCTGTTATTTCAGGACGATGCAGGAAGGAATATTCCTTCTTACTCCAACCATCTGCTTCTGATGATGTTACTGGCAGCTTGTTTTCCTGGTGCGGCAAAGTCAGAATTCAGATTTATTTTTTTCTCACTTGATAGTGACAAATGTCCTTGTGGATTTTATGTGCCACCCTGAAAATATATTCTAGTGTTCAGATTATCAAGCAGGAAGACTGATAACAGCTGTGTGCAAACAAAGATAAAACTTTAGCAAGCAATTTAGGATGGGGGATTACTCACATTCACACAAACACGTATACACCCGGGACTTTCCACCAGCACTTTGTTGAGAAGGCTTTTAACTATCAAAAATTCCACTCAGATCTACCTGAGGGGACAGGCAAAAGGAAAGGGCCCCTTTGCCTACTGTTGCTTCAACCATTTCTACCAGGTGGAGGCCTCTATTTCTTTAAATGCTGCATGGATAAGGAGGAAAATGGTAGCTCTTACCTTCTCATTGTGTTTCTGACTGAAGTACTGCATTGACTAATAGGTGTTAAGTCTTCCTCCTCAATCTGCTTTGAAAGGCACAATATTAAATCATGAGGAAGGTTAAGGAGAAGACAGCAGGACTGCCCAAGATGTCAGTCTAGAACATGAAGGGTGGGGAAACTTGGAGCAATTGTTCTTATTCACAAAGTTTAAAGTATTAGGAACAAAAAAGAACATAAGAAGAATCCATCTAGACAAGCATCTTGTTCTCACAGTGGCCATCCAGATCCCTGTGGGAAGCCCAAGAGCAGGACCTGAGTCCAACAGTACTCTCCCCACCATTGCAGGGCTACTAATTAGGTGTAAGTGTAGTAGTACAGCTGTGAAGTTCTTACAGGCCAATTTCTATGAATGGTTGTATAATTCACAACATGTCTTTTCCATGCACTGCATTTTTTAACTTTTTAGTTTTGTGGGTTTTATATTGCTTTGAATCTTTTTATTGTATGCCGCTTTGGGTTTATTTTTATGAAGAAAAGCGACTAATAATCTGTATCCTTTAAACCACTAAGAAGCCTATTATGACATTAAGCGGTATATAAATTAGTTAAAATAAGAATAATTGTGATAATTGTCCTTCCCAGCAGCAGGGGTGTAGTTCTCTTGGGTTTTGAGGGCTGGGGTTTTAATTTTGGGGGGGGGACAGGATCCCAGAAGAGTCCCTGTGTCTCCAGCATCCTACATTGTAAGTGGCAGTTTATAAGGAATACTGATAGGATATATATATATATATATATATATATATATATATATATATATATATATATATATATATATATATATATGGGATAGAAATGTGTTCATGTGTTATGTGTTGTGGCAACAAATTCCATAAATTAAATTTGAATTGTTTGCAGGTTTCATTTTTCCAGAAACTAGTGCCTTGCAATCAGTCCCACTGGCTAACCTGACCTGATCTCAAATTCTCATATTTTGGGGTGGAGGAGAAATTTGATTCAGGTCTCATGTAAACGTGAATCTATCCAATTCACACTTTCTGAAACAATATGTGAACTGAAACACAGTGATCCTTTGAAATTTCTGCTTATGTGAATTTTGCTATCCAATTTGCCAACCAAATTATGTTTACAAAAATATTTACATTGGGGAAAATGTGCATAGAAATTAATATATTGGTGAAAATAACACAGAAATGCATTATATTAGGAAAGATTGCTTGCAAAATGTGTACATTAGTCAAAACTGCATAGAAAATGTATTTATTAGGAGAAATTCACATTTGAAAAGGCTGATGAATTTTCATGAGGTTTTTTTTAAATGCAAGTTGCTGCAAAATGTGGAGAACTGAATTTAAGATTGAAAAATGAGAAATGGAGAGAACTGAAACTGATAGTGCCTTCCACTGCTAGCTTATATGCAACTCCCTAAACCCTAGAGAAGAATATACAAAGCTATTTTCTTACTGCTGCACAGGACTAAGTCTCACTGCAGTACTGCTGATTTAAGGTGGCCATCCTATACCCGTCTACCTGAGAGTAAGCCCCATTGAACTCAGTAGGAATTTTGAATAGACATGCATAGGCACTATAATTCAGGCAGTCACCATACTTTAATGTATTTTTACAAGCAGTGCTGACCACTCTGATGCTCTCATCTGCCATGGTCTACATGTCAGGCCTGTGTGGTTTGTAGGGATCAGAGACTGAAAGAAACCCCTTTCAGATTCACCAGGTGCATGCTCCAATAATAGACGTTACAAACCCCAAGGAACGTTTTGTGATGCTTTCCTCTTAATGTCTGCCCAAGACTAAATTATCAATGGGAAACAAATGGGAAAGCAGAACATATTGCAACATGCTCAAAAGCTTTATGAGAGGACTATTTACTCTCTCTGCAAGACTTTCCTCTGTTGTGGCTACACAAACAAATAAATATTAATGTGCTGGTGCAGTCCTTTTGGACTTTCACTCCATAACACTACATAATTTTATGCCTGATGTTACTTGTTTTGGATTGATCATAATGAACACATCCAACTATGACATTACACAGTGTGCGTCTGCTAGAGAAAAGTAATCAACCATTCCAAATTCCAGAACTGGGTAGCCGGGTGACTGGGAATTGGGTTCAAAGACCCTGCTGCCTTTCAACAGATGTTTGGCAGCTCGCTGGAAAAACTGGCTTTGAGTTTATTTCCTTTCTTTTTCCATTTCAGAAGGCTCTTTTGGGCCAACTACGAATGGAAAGGCTAACTTGGAATTTGGATAAAATGTTGTTCCAACTATATATTGTAATACACTAGTGGACTAATTCAAATAACCCAGGAATAGTGTTTCCAAGGGGATCTACTGGGTAATTTTTGCCAGATACATAGCTTTTCAGTTGTGAAAATTATGTATTCATGTGTTTTCCATGTGTCTACTTGGCTTTTCCACTTAGTAATTTTTAAACAAAAAAGAGACTGCAATATATTGCGAGTAGGTCACAATTACCTAGAGATTGCAAGCTTGTGAGGTTATGGTGGTCATTTAGTATCAAGGATACATTGATACTGAATTTTTTATAAAGCAAAACTCAAGACAAATTTAGAGTATTCTGCTCAAGTGAAACATTAGCAGAAATTTCAAGAGAAACTGAAAGAATGTCAGTAAGATTATAATTTCTTAGGAGGAATTTACACATCTCATATGGTTATAAACTGAAAACTAGGGTGACAAACAGTTGTATGCATATAATAGATCCGTTCATGTCCAAAATACATTTCTATTCCAGTGGCCAGATAACTGGATATGGATTTGGGAAAGAGTCAATAACTGTGCACCTGCAAAGATTTCTCCTGGATTCACAAGCCTTCATCATGGACTTACATTAGTAAAATTTTCAGACTCTGAAATAATGCCTTCCCAGTGGTGGATGGTGCTCACTGGGACTGGTACAGTGGAGGGCAGAGACACCATGGGCAGGCAGAGCCAGAGTCAGTGACAGGCAGAGCCAACTCATTCTAGTTTTCCCCCATCTTTCTCCCTGGATTGTTCTACAAGAGCAACCCTAAGGAGGAGGGGGAGGCTGACAGGTAGTGCCACTTCCTGGACTACCTGTAAGCAAGAAGGCAGGCAGGTGGGGACTGGCTGAGGGCACAGTAGGGTTGGTGGGGCAGTGCCCCATTTGCCCTAATAGACAAGCCTCCACTGTGCTTTCCCCAAGTTTGTTAAGATGAGTCCTGATGGTTACACACTATAAACATCATCAGCATCATCCTACGCATGTTTCCTCAGAAGTAGGTCGAACATTTTCAGAGGGGCCTATTCCTTTTTAAATGTATTTAAGATTGTACGCCAAGTGCAACTTGGGAGTAAACCCCATTGAGACTGATGGAGCCTTCTGTGTAATCATGCATAGGGGCATGCTGTAAAGCTTCTTTCTTGTATTCTGCTACTAGAGTTACATCCAAGTAAGCATGCATAGGTCTGGGCTATATAAGTACACTCCTGCATGCAGACTTTCAAACTTTCACAAGCACAGCTGTGCACAGAAGGATCATCAGGCAGCCTGTGTACAGGTACTCCAGATTTACACATTGACTTTGTTGTATCGCTGATCTGAGCCTGATCAATTCAGTTGTGAAGGAAATCCTTCATCTTTAATAAATGTCACCCAGAGATGTTACTGATAAAGACCTTTTCTCTTTTATTTGAGTTCTGTCTTAGGAATGCTGCTGATGCTGAATAATACACTGCTTCCTTTAATGATATTCATATAACTACACTGCATGTCTTTATTGACCTATTATGGACCTCATTCCATGTCTATATATTTCTACCATGTAACCCCTTCTTCATACTGCTAATCCCACTGCCCCACTGATTAAGTGGGGCAGTTATCTATGAAAGCTCAGTCCAACTGTACCAGAGTTAGTGCTCAGGTGCATTCCAGAAACCTTGGTAGTTTCACCTGCCACCCATGTAGTACTGCCTAGGGTTTTCATGAGGCTGAGAGGCAGTGACTGGCCCAAGGTCACCCAGTGAGCTTCATGGCTATGTGGGGATTTGAACCCTGGTCTCCCAGGTTGTAGTCCAATACCTTAACCACTATACCACAGTGTTAATTCACTAATAGGCAAAAAGCCTTGCAGTTTAAGAAGCAGTTTAAGACGTTTATAGCCAACAGATATTTCTATCAAACTTTAAAAAGCAGAAAAATTGGGCAGCTATAGTGAATGTACCAGGAGAACAGGAGACCTGACCTCCTCTGAGATATTGTACTGCCCTACACATCTGTAAAAATGCAAACACAATTTGGGTTGGTCTCTCACAGTCCAATCCACTTCCTGTGTAGCTTGGAAGAATTTGGTAACATGTGCCCCTGAGCATACCTGGCCTTCTCCTCCCCTCCCCCTCCTGCCTGCTTCCATCCCCCTTCTCCCCTCTGCCCTTCCTCCCCTCCGTCCCTCCTCCTCCTCCTCCCCTCCCCATCCCCTGTGGTCAGTTTCACCTATCCTAAGCATGATTGCAGGGGAGTAAATCCCACTGAATTCAATAAGCATGCAAATGATCAAACCTGCCCTCCTCTCTTCCTCCCTCCTTTCCTTTCCTCCCTCCCCTCCCCCATCCTTCACCCCTCCCTCTCCCTCCCCATCCCCTTCCAATCTCCTCCCCCTTCCTCCTTCCCTCTCCTGTCCCCTCTCCCTCCTTCTCCTCCATGGTAAGTTTTACCTATTGTAAGCGTGATTGCACATACAGCACACCTAGAAATTTGTTAGAATATATTTCATCTCCCACTATTTTATCTTGTGCAAACTGAGACACTCCTCATGTCCACTGGAGACTATTCTGCAGAATAGTCAGTGCCATTATTCCACTGTTGTTTTTGGAGTTTTTTAGTGTAAATTTTGCAAAGTATTGCTGTACTTCACATATTCACAGAAACAGAAGCAAAAGGAAATGATTTACTATAGAAAGCTGCACTAAAATTGTAAAGTAAATCAAACATATTTAAAGTGACTATCTGAACTATATCAACTCTTTTAATAATGTAGCTTCCCCCCTGCTAAAACAAGATCAGCACAGCACGTGTCTTGTTTCTGTTATTTGGGCTGATTGCAGGTGTTACCACCACTCAGCATATGCTCAGAGGCACATGTTACCAAATTCTTCCAAGCTACACAGGAAGTGAATTGGACTGTGAAAGACCAACCCAAATGGTGTTTGCATTTTGACCAATTTGTAGGGCAGTACAGTATCTCACAGAGGAGGTCAGGTCTCCTGCTCCCCTGGTGCATTCACTATAGCTGCCCAATTTCTCTGTTTTTTAAAGTTTGATAGAAATATCTGTTGGTTATAGGTACATTCTTAAATTGCAAGGGTTTTTTTGCCTATTAGTGAATCTGGTAACACTTGTACCAATGTGCTTATCCCTATTTGTCTCTAAAATATTTCTATGATCTTGACAAGCTTTTCTTAAACTATTCGGTTAACTTCCCAAACTGCTTTAGAAGGGGAAGTAGACTTTATTTAGTCATCAAAGCTGAAAACTGAAAGAAAAATTTAGAGAAAATCCTTAGATCTGGATATGTACTCAGCAGCAGCTGGGATGATATATTTTTATGCCACATTCTACAGCCTGGATGCTGTTGCAAATGCATTATATATTCCTGTCACATTGACATCTCCCTCATTTTACATTCACAGAGCAATTATTTTATACTTTTTGACCCTTGTCACATCCCTGTCATAAAAATAGATCAATGCCATATAATTAAAAGTAATTTTGGAATAATATAATGATACCAAACCTGGAATAAAATACCTTAATTTTGGAAACTATTAAAGTTGTCAGTTGGAAATTAGGCCTCCTTTGTGACATAATGGGATCCTGTAATTCGCAAACTTGTGTCACTGCCCTCTTCTGGAGGGCTCTATTTTCATGTAGAATTCAGTTCCTAGTCCATGATCACCATGTGAATCATTGGTTGGGGCTTTGCCATTGGGAGTTCTGGTGTTTGGAGAAGGATTACCTGTGTACTCTTAGTAAGACTCAACCGTCAGTCCATTCAGCATTTGTACATAAAATGAGGGCGGCACCAACTTGTCCTTTGCCTAAGATAGCAAGGGCTGAGCCTAGATCGATATAGGGGTATCCTGGGTCATGCTCCTCACCCTTGTGGCATACCTGGGTCCATTGGGGAGCTCCATAACTCTTTCTTGCAGCTTCCATTTCAGTTGGTTTCTTATCTTCTTCCTAGCATGTTTGTTGGCTTGACTTACTACTATTTCACATCCCTGATCCTGCTGTGAGTACTATCTACATCTGTAACAGGCAGATGTGCCCACTTCTGTGCTTGTGGTAGTTCCATCAGCCAAGACAGGAGCTTTCCAGAGAAGAAAATGGGCCTTGGGGTTTACCTGTATAGGCATGGGTAACCAACATGGTGCCCTTAAGATGTTGTTGGGTTTCAACTTCCATCAGCCCTGACCATTGGACATGCTGGCTAGGGCTGATGGGAGTAAACAACTTCTGGAGCGCATCATGAGGACTACCCGTGAAGAAAGGGGTATGCACAATAAAAATGAAATTTAAAAAACCCTGAAGTCGGTGAACCTTCTAAGTAAACATTAGTAGGATTGCACAAGAGCTTCTAAACCAAGACATAGGCAGAACCCCAGGCTGCAATACAGAAATCATTTGCTTCCTGAAATACTGTACATCCCACATCTCCTTTTGTTTTAAGCACCTAAGAAACCATTCTTTAATAGGGGTATATAGTATCCAGCTTGGCTTCCCTCTTTGCAGTTGTGTTTTTTAAAAAAATACTTCGCTGGAATCCAACTTCAGAAGAGCAAACAGAGACTCAAATAATCCAACATGATACTGTAAAAGTTTCTAAAACACATAAACACATATATAAGGAAATTAACACCATTATACATTAACATAATCAAACAAAATATGGTTCACAGCCACTGTATATATTAGCATTAATTTCAAGGAATGTTGGTAGAAGGAATAAGGATACATTTTCTCTACCTATAAAAAAATTCACATAAAAAGAGATCCATTTATTTTTTCTTTAAGTAAAACAACAAAGTGTAACATCTAGAAATCATTTATTAACCCTAGAATATGTACTTGATTTAAATGTGATTTTGCTAAGACTATTGTAAAATAATATACTTTCATGTGAACAACCCATTTGGCTAAATCCAGGGTCATTTTTGCACCATCCCTCTTCAATCATATGGAAAGCATGTGTTAATTTGAAAGATACATAGTGCATGTTTGTTCTGGATTTTGACCATTTTAATGTGCAGTAACTTATTCTGGATGGTAAAATTCATTCCTTCATTGAGCATAAATGAGTAAAGAAAAAAAAGGCAGTATGCCTATGCTGAAATATTGATCTTTTTATTTTATTTTTGTCCAGCAAGCCAAGTTGGAAATAATGGCAGAGTTTAGAACTACACACACGTAAGCTTTCATCAAATGTTTCTTAAAAGCATCTGCTTGTCTAAAGAATTTAAAAAAAAGGTTATTCCACCAATAGCCTTTCCCATATATAATTTATAAAACAGGTTTTACAGTTCTCCAAATGTAAAGGGAAGTGAAAGACCACTTAGATCATGGGTTCTCAACAAGGGGGGAATTCCCCCCCGGGGGGGATTTTAGGGTTCCGGGGGAGGAATTTTAGGGTTCCAGGGGGGAATTGGGACCACTCTTCAGCAAAGTGTGATGTCCTGTAGATTATGTACAATCTGTAAAATTGTAGTTTGTTTTTAATTTAATCTGCGACATTCAATAAAGTTTATTGAATGTCACAGATTAAAATCGATTCTTGAACATGCAGCATTATTTTCATTTGCAAAATTAAATTATTATTTAAAGACCAGAAAGTGCTCCAAGAAATTCTGTTATAATATAAACTAAGAAATTTTTCTCTCATGAGGAACACCACTGTCACTTGTGAAACGTCAACATGCTATGAGAGACTATCTTGGGAAGGGGGGAATTATATTCTGAACAATGGTGAAAGGGGGGAATGGAGCAAAAAAGGTTGAGAACCACTGACTTAGATGTTTCAACTGCATTGGGTTCCCTCCTCCTCTCAGCCTGCTATTGGCTATGATCCTTTAAGACAGGGCTAGTTTTATCCACAGTGGGTTGTATCCAACATTGAATGAGTGGAAGGAAAGCTCATGCAATGGCCCCTTCCCTTCCGTTCCTCTCCCCTTCAGCTCCCTGTATCCTCTACAAAAGCCTCTCAGTAGAATCTACTGAGTAGAGTGGGATGTATCATATGGGGCTATGGTGAGAAGGAAGAGTCACCCAAAATCTGCTGGTGAAAGACTCCTCCACCAATTTTAGGTGATTCCTCCTTCCTACTACCACTTTGTAAGTTACAGCCCACAGTGGCTGACCCTCTGGAGAAGCCTTTTGGAAAGTACAAGGTACTGTAGTAGGGAAGAGTGGAAGGGTCACTTGCACAAGTTGCCTTCTCCTTGCACAACACTGAATACAACCAATATGTATGTATAAGCTTAAACCCATATACCCACATATAGATCCTTTAGCAAAAAAATTATCCATCTAATAATTCCCAGCACTACAGTGTATACAACAGAATCATTTAAGATTATGCATGGCATGGAGAAAGTGGATAGTGAAAAGCTTTTCTCCCTCTCTCACAACACTAGAACTTGTGAACATCCAATGAAACTGAATGTTGGAAGATTCAGGACAGACAAAAGAAAGGACTCCAGACAGTGCGTGGTTAAACTATGGAATTTGCTCTTACCAGGGGCAGTGATAGCCACCAACTTGGATAGCTTTAAAAGATTAGACATGGAGGATAAGGCTATCAAATGGCTACTAGCCACAGTGGCTGTGCTCTGCCTCCATACTTGGAGGCAGTGTGCTCCCCAGTACCAGTTGCTGGAAACCACAGAAGGGAAGAGTGCTCTGGTGCTCAGGTCCTGCTTGCGGGCTCCATAGGCATCTGGTTGGCCACTGCAGGAACAGGATGCTGGACTAGATGGGCCATTGGCATGATCCCTCAGGCTCTTCATATGTTCTTAAAGTGAATCCACATTAACTTCTTCCATTTCTTCACCTTATCACTCACTGCTGAAAGCACAATGGACATAATATTGTGGATGTTAGGATATGAGGGGTGTGTGTGTGTGTGTGTGTGTGAGCATGCATGTGTGGTGCTTTATGCATAATGGGCAAAATGAAAGCATAATGGATCCATAATATTTTCATAATTCATTGCTGATTATTGTTTGCCAGAACTTGAAAATCTGCTGGGCAGAAAAATCTTGTTTGTGGAAAACCTTGAACAATTTAGACCACTGCCTTATAAACAAGTGGGCTACTAGACTGGGGATTTCAGTGTTTAATTTTTTTCACACAGAATATGCTGCAGTGGTGCTTTCCCTACCCTGATTCCCTCCTGATGTTGTTGGGCTGCAACTTCCATCAACCCCAGCAAGCATGGCCAATGGTTAGGAATGATGGGAGATATATACCAACATCAGGAAGGTACCAGATTGGCGAAGGCTACTGCCATGTCTCCCTAGGCACTATCCTTCAGTCTTTTTTTCTTACTATTGCAGCTGTCATGACCCCTACCCATGGAAAAGAAAGGGGGAATTTAAATTCCAAATTTCTACCAAAAAATCCTAAAACAAACGATGCAACTATAACAGTACTTAAAGGAAATTAGGTGGGTATCTTCCCCAGAAAATTGAATTTACCATTTCTTCTTTTAGAATTTGATGGATTAAAAAAAACTCTGCCTTGTATCTTTGACTGTACCACATGTGCAGATTACTATATAAAAATCTCACTTCCTACACAATCCAAAGTGCATGCATAAACAGGAGGCACTGATCGATCTTACTGTAATTATCAGTATAGTGAATCAATAAGTACTGAAAGCATTAGCTGCCTACAGAATGTGAGTTCATTGTTTAGTGAGGCAAGGATATTTGATAATTCTCTTGCCCTTTCATGTCACTGAGAATATGTTTATGCTTTATTCTGTGTTTTACTTGTTTAAGTCTAAAGCTAACATTGTAGGTTTTTCTGTGTGAAGTTTTGTACAGTGACACATGGTGATTTTCTCCTAATAATTATTTTATGTTAAATCTTCCAAAAAAAAAAAAATCTAGAGCAAGTGGTGAAATATGCAAATATTCTCAGTGAAATATGCAATTGTTTGCCTAAACACACACACAACTCTTTGGCCATCATTTCCTAACATCCACAACAGCTCTTTTGTACTGTATGCCAAGGAGCATCAGAAATTGAAGCATTAAAGGTGTGTTCTGTTTTACCCTAGGCTATACTTTGAGTGAATGAAGCCAATTTTGTAGACATAAATTGTTTCCTGAATATAAAAGATGCACACATTTAAAAACCCTCCTCTCATATTTTCAATTGTGCATGTTTTCCTCTCCAGTTTGGGGATCCCAGACAGGGCCCACATCACAGTGACAAATCCCAAACTGTTGTGCTTTGCCATTACTCTACTATACCAGAGGGAGAGAGAAAAGGGAGAGTGTAGATGCCTCACACAGTAATTTCTTTTGAGGGAGTTTCCATTCTGGTATTTTATTTTAATAACTTTTGCTTCATCTCTGAACATGTGGAACGTTAACCCTAGAGGTACAATCAACTTTCCTGAATAAAACTCAGCAGCAGGTTGAAACTTGCTTTCTTTGGTCTTTTGTTGCAAACCGAGAGCTCACAAGACAGGTTCACCAAGGTTCATGAACCTTTTGGGGTGAGTTAAGTTAGGAACACAGGAAGTTGCCTTGTACAGAGTGCGCTCCTAGACTGTCGCTATTTTCAGGTAGGATTCAATCACATACCAGCAAATTTGAGTTGTGTAAATAAAATAGATTTAGCACTCTTGAGTAAAAAAACTCACTTTCCCCCAAATCGAACTGTTTGCAATAGGAAAGTGAAGGGGAAAACTGCAGGATAACAATTGCTTGATGCAATTTTTTTTATTTATTAGATTTATTAGTCGCCCATCTGGCTGGCTGTCCAGCCACTCTGGGCGACATACAAAATAAAAACATACAAATACATTAAAACATTAAAAATCTCAACAATAATAATAAAACCTAACCCACCCCAAAAGCCTGCCTGAAGAGCCAGGTCTTCAAGGCCTGGCAGAAGCTCATCATAGAGGGGGCATGGCGGAGATCATTTGGGAGGGAATTCCACAAAGTGGGGGCCACAATTGAAAAAGCCCTCTCCCTAGTTCTCACCAGTCTAGGTGTTTTAACTGGTGGGATAGAGAGAAGGCCTTTTGAGGCCGATCTTGTTGAGCGGCATCCCTGATGATGTTGGAGGCGCTCCTTCAGATAGACTGGGCCGAAACCGTATAGGGTTTTAAAGGTCAGAACCAACACCTTGAATTGGGCCCAGAAAACAACCGGTAACCAGTGCAACTCCTTCAGCACTGGAGTGATGTGATATCGCCGGCGGCTGCCTTTAATCAGGCGAGCCACCGCATTCTGTACCAGCAAGCTGTACCAGCTTCCGGACCGTTTTCAAGGGTAACCCCACGTAGAGCATATTACAGTAGTCTAGGTGAGAGGAGACCAGGGCATGTACCACAGATGGGAGCAGATGGTTGGGAAGGTAGGGGCGCAGCCTTCGTATCAGATGGAGTTGATACAGCGCCACCTGGCTCACAGCCGAGACCTGAGCCTCCATGGACAGCTGGGAGTCAAGAATGACCCCCGGGCTGCAGACTTGGTCTTTCAGGGGCAATTGTACCCCATTGAGCACCAGGTCAACATCTCCCAACCTTCCCTTGTCTCCCACAAACAGTACCTTGGTTTTGTCAGGGTTCAGCTTCAGCTTATTCCTTCCCATCCAGCCACTCACTGACTGCAGGCACTTGGATAGGGTTTCTACAGCCAACCTCAGTGAAGATTTGAATGAGAGATAGAGCTGCGTGTCATCCGCATACTGGTGACATTGCAGCCCAAATCTCCTGATGATTGCCCCCAGCGGCTTTATATAGATGTTGAACAGCATCGGGGAGAGGATGGAGCCCTGTGGCACCCCACAAGTGAGAGGCCAAGGATCCGAAACCTCCTCCCCCAATGCCACTCTCTGGTACCTACCAGAGAGGAAGGAACGGAACCACTGCAGTTCAGTGCCCCCTATACCTAACCTCTCCAGGCGGTCCAGGAGAATACCGTGGTCAACGGTATCAAAAGCCACTGAGAGATCCAGGAGGACAAGGAAGGAGCTTGCTTTTTTAAAGGTCCTCTAGAAAATTCATCAGCCTTTTAGTATAAATTTCTCTTAATATCTCTGTATGCAATTTTAACTATTATACTAATATTTGCAAAGCAATTTTCTCTAATAAAATGCACTTTGTATGTATTTTTATGCATATTGTACTCTAGCATGTGCATTTTTGTACACATTAGTTGGCTGGAGAACTGAATTGCCAAATTAAGAGAAGTGCGTATTTTCAAGGATGGTTCTGTTTCTGTTCACATAATGTTTTGGAAAGTGATTAGGAAGGTTCGGCTTTAAATGTGAACTGAATCAAATTTCTCTCCCATCCCTAGCATGGTTGTGATGTCACAGATGTTCATAATGGGCTCCTGCTGGGAGGAAGGAAGGGATAATAATGATGATGATGATGATGATGATGATAATAATAATAATAATAATAATAATTCTGTTGAAGGGGAGGAGTCAGTTATAGGATACTGAAAAACAGAAAATCAATTGTGGAGAAGGTATAAGATCAATCTGGGTAGGGATACATAAGATTTAGTGGGGATGCATGACAATTTCAATTCAGTTCTGATTTCAAGCGAAATCTATCAAATTTGCACTTTCCCAAACAATATGAGAACGGAAACATAGTCATCCTTTGAAATTCTCACACATTTGAATTTTGCAATGCAGTTCACCAAACAACCAATGTTTACCAAAATGCATACATTAGGGGAAAGTGTGCATCAAAATGAATACAGGAGTGAAAAAACGGACTTCCTGGAAGGAGTGCTGGCTGGTGGTTGTCTCTGAGGGAGCTCTGTCTCAGAGGAAGCTTTTTTCAGTTAAAAGCCAGTCAAGAGGAATCTTTGACTGGCGTAAATGTTCTACAAGATAAAGGGGAACCGAAGAGATTATCCACGAAACTTCGTTGAGCTGTAGATGGCTGGATTTGATCAGGAATCCCCTGAGATAAGAAGGCATATCTAGCAGCGGAAGACGGAGTCCGGATTTCCAACAAGCTGTGCTGAAAATAAGCGAGCCTTTTTTTTTCTTTCAAAAAACGTTTTTAACGAGCGAGCCTCCTTCTGTCTAAATCTTATCATTTGACTTAAATTACTACCGTAAAAGAGACTTGTTTACGAATCAGCAATTCAGAAACCTGGGTGAGTCACACTTTTTTCTTTTATATAAAGTTAAGGAAGAAGGGAGCAATTCAAAGAACTTGTTTTATTTTTTTATGACAAAAAGCTGGCTTAAATTTGGAATTACAAAGATTAAAACGGATGAGAGGCAATTTATTAGATAAGATGATTTGATTATTTGAAGGAAATATATCTGAGACTATTTTTTTATTCCTTTTTTCTTTGGATTATTTTTTTTGAACGAATCTGCTGTTCGTGTATGTTACTAACTGCTGGATGCTGAGAACTGGATTTGTTTTACATTCCTGAACGTGCTGGAGATAAGAACCGTGCTGGTTAGATCATACTAACAGGCCTGGAATATTAACTCTTTTGTTGTTGGGGGAAAAAAAAGAAACAGTCTGCCTCTAAGTTTGGGAACATTGGCTAATAATAGAAAAGGTTTTTTTTTCAAGAATGACAACCAGGAAAGCAGCCAAAGTTTTAGAGCGAAGAGGTTCAACTGATACACAGGAAGGGATAGACATGTTCCAGAAAATTATGGAGGGGATTAATTATCTTAAACAAGAGATGAAACAAGAGATGAAACAGGATAGACAAGAATTTAAAGATGAATTTTGCAATATGAAAAAGGATTTTAAAGATTTAAAAGATCATATCAAAACAGAAGTGGATGAGATTAAAGATACAATTGGGCAACTAACACAGGATGTAAAAAATGTTAAAGACAAGGTGCAAACCTTAGAGAATAGAACAGATATTTTAAATGTGGAATTGGAAAAAAATTTGGACTATATTGCTGTCATAGAACTCAGAGATAAAGAACATTGCTTGAGGTTCCGTGCAATTCCTGAGGAAACAGGTGAAGATAGAGAGAAAATTGTTAATGCCTTGGTAAAATCCTTGGACTGGGATGAAGATCGGATGGAATTTGAAATAGATAAAGTTTATAGAATTAATTCCAGATACGCAACAGTGAAAAAAATCCCAAGAGATGTGCTTGTTTACTTTCTAAAAAAGAGGACCAGAGATATGGTTTTGCAACATTATTTTAACAATGTCTTCAAAATTGACGGTAAAGAAATACTAGTGATGAAGGAAATTCCTATTAGACTTCTACGTAAGAGAAAACAATACGCTTTCTTCACAGAAAAACTCAAACAATGTAAAATTCAATTTAGATGGGATGTTCCAGAGGGAGTGATTTTTACACTTAGACAACAGAAGTATCGATTGAATACTGTTCAAAAAGCAAGGGATTTCTTGAGAAAAGCTTCAAAAGACACGGAAGAAGACGAACTCAAAGACATGGATATAATTCCTGGGAAACAAAGTCAACAGAAACAGGCAGAGGAAGAAAAGGATGATGATGAATTAAAGGGAGCAACAGGTACAGACTTTTCTAAAATACATGCTTAAAAATGGATTACAAATATCTAACTTGGAATATAAATGGAGCTAATACGTCGCAGAAGAGAAAGAAAGTATTTCATTATTTGAAAAAATTAAAATTGGATATAATTTGTTTACAAGAAACTCATATTAAGAAGAAAGATTCTAAATATTTGATCTGTAAAAATTTGGGTGAAGAATTTATTTCGGCAGGATCCAAAAAAAATGGTGTTGTTCTTTATATTAACTCACAATTGTCTCCTAAATTGATATTATTGGATGATAGTGGCAGATTTGTGGGAGTTGAAATCACCATACAGGGTACAAAAATTTTGATAGTGGGCATTTATGCCCCCAATGAAGATAAAACAAGGTTTTATACAGGACTTATGGAAAAATTATCAGAGTTTGCATATGATCATTGGTGTGTCATGGGTGATTGGAATGGGGTAATTTCACCAAAAATGGATAGACTTTCTGAGAAAAATATTAAAGAGACACAGGGCAAATTGCCGAAGATCTGCTTCGAATTGATGGAAAATTTAGAATTGGTGGATGCTTGGAGATATATAAATGACAATGCAAAGGAATTTACTTACTTTTCAGAAAGACATAAAACATTTTCGAGGATTGATATGATTTGGATGTCTAAACATTTAGTGAAAGACATTTCCAAGATGGATGTATTACCAAAAACTTTTTCGGATCATAACCCTGTGATATTGACTTTTTAAAAAAAATCTTGGATTTAGATGGAGACTAAATGAATATTTATTACAGAATGATAAAGTAGTGCAAGAATGTAAGAAGAAATTAAAAGAGTTTTTTGAACATAATTTATACAAAGGAACAGATGAAAATATTGTTTGGGATACAAGTAAAGCATTTATGAGGGGATATTTTATTAAATGTAATTCTGAACAAAAAAAGAAGAAACAACAGAAAATGCAATTAACTTTGGAAGAAGTAAAACAGAAAGAGGAAGAATTGAAAAAGAATCCAACTAAAGTTTTCATTATAAATCAAATTAAAATGTTACAGAAACAAGTGTCAATGTTGACAGTTAGAGAAATTGAAAGGAAATTAAATTTTGCTAAACAAAGGACTTTTGAATTTGCAAATAAACCGGGGAAATGGTTAGCATATAAATTAAGAAAAGAACGACAAAAAAATCTCATTTTAAAGATACAAGAGGGAGAAGAGATGTTGACAGACAATGTAAAAATCCAAAAAGCTTTTCATCAATATTATTCAATGTTGTACAAATGTCAGGAAATTCCTTCTGAAAAAATAGAAGAGTATATATCTAAACAGAATTTGCCTAAAATCACAGATTTTCAGAGACAAGCTATTAATGGTCCTATTACGTTAAGAGAAATATCTGATGCAATAAGTAAAATTAAACTAGGAAAGGCACCAGGACCGGATGGATTATCGGCAGCGTATTACAAATGTTTGGAGGAGGAACTCTTGTTACCTTTACAATGTACAATGAATTTAATTTTGCAAGAGGGGAAGATACAGGATAGTTGGAAAAATGCTAATATAACATTAATACCGAAAGAGGAGCAGGACCTAACTAAAACAAAAAATTATCGGCCAATATCTTTATTGAATAATGACTATAAAATTTTTACAATGATTTTGGCAGAAAGAATGAAAATAATATTGCAACAATTTATTCAGGAAGATCAAGCGGCGTTTTTACCTAAAAGACAACTACGTGATAACGACAGGAATGTTTTGAATGTGTTGGAATATCTAGAACAATGAAATGACATACAAGCAGCTTTGATTTTCTTGGATGCTGAGAAAGCATTTGATAATTTGAATTGGAAATTTATGTTTAAGGTTCTAGAGCAAATGGACTTTGGAGATAATTTTATAAAATGGATCAGATCGATTTATACATCACAGAAGGCACAGATAATTGTCAATGGGGATTTAACGGACTCATGTGAAATACAAAAGGGTACAAGACAGGGATGTCCACTGTCCCCTCTTTTATTTATTTTGGTTCTAAAAGTGCTGCTTAGAGACATAAGGCAAGACAAAAGGATTTCGGGAATAAAGATAAAAAAAGAGGAATATAAACTGAGAGCATTTGCTGACGACTTGATAATTGTATTAGAAAATCCCTTGGAAGGAATTAAAGTATTGATGGATAAACTAAAAGAATTTGGACCATTAGCAGGATTTAAGATCAACAACCAAAAAACAAAGATGTTGGTGAAAAATTTATCTTTAAGGGATCAAAAAGAGTTAATGGAGAAGACAGATTTTAAAATAGAAGAAAAGGTGAAATATTTAGGTATTATTATGACAAATAAAAATTCAAAGTTGTTTCATAATAATTATGAAAAATTATGGACAGAGATTAAGAAAGATTTGTTAAAATGGGATAAATTACAGTTGTCATTAATGGGTAGAATATCTGTAATAAAAATGAATGTATTGCCGAGAATTATGTTTCTATTTCAAACAATACCTGTCATATCCTCTGATTTACCTTTTAAACAATGGCAAAAAGATATTTCTAAATTTGTTTGGCAGGGGAAAAAACCAAGAGTTAAATTTAAATTATTACAAGACGCCAAAGAAAGAGGAGGACTGGGATTACCAAATTTGAGACTTTATTTTGCTGTTTGTTGCTTAGTCTGGATAAAGGAATGGATTGTATTGAGGAACAAAAGATTATTGGATTTGGAGGGTCACAACCTGAAGTGGGGATGGCATGGATATCTATGGTATGATAAAGTAAAAGTTAATGTGGATTTTAATAATCATTTTATAAGACGTCCTTTGTTGAAAATATGGAATAAATACAAAACAAGGTTTTTTTCGAAAATACCACTATGTGTCTCAAGTCAAGAAGCATTTTATAGAAGAGAAATGGCTGGAAAAGAGAAATGGTTAACTTACCAAGAACTATTAGAAAATGTGCATGGAGAATATATAATGAAAGAGAGAGAACAACTAATAAAGGAAGGATATAGTTCTCAATGGTTTGCCTATTTACAATTGTTAGAAAGATACAAAATGGATAAGAAAATGTATGGGTTTGAAATAAATAAATCTGATTTTGAAATAGGTTTGTGTACAAATGATGAATGTATAATTGCAAAAATGTATAAATTTTTATTGAAAATGGACATGGAAGAAGAACAAGTAAAAGAGTGTATGGTCAAGTGGGCAAAAAAAATTGGTTATAATATACAAATGGATCAATGGGAAAATATGTGGAAAAAAGGTTTGAAATTTACATTATGCTACAATCTTAAAGAAATTTTTTATAAAATGATGTATCGTTGGTACATGACTCCAGAAAAGTTGTCAAAAATGTATAGTAATGTTTCTAATGTATGTTGGAAATGTAAACAACAAGAAGGATCTTTTTATCATATGTGGTGGTCGTGTAAACAGGCAAAATTATTTTGGGCACAGATAGGTAGGATGATGCAAAAAATCTTAAAGATAAATATTCAGTCAAAGCCAGATTTTTTTTTATTGGGTTTTATGGATAAACAAAAGGAAAAGAAATATGGAAGAATAATATTATATATGATTACGGCAGCAAGATTATTATATGCACAAAAGTGGAAAATGGAATCAATACCAACAACGGAAGAATGGCTATTGAAATTAATGGACTTAGTAGAGATGGACAAATTGACATGCCTTCTCAGAGAAAAAACGACAGATACATTTCTTAAGGAATGGAAGCCTCTTTTGGACTTTTTGTTGAAAGAAAAAAATGAAATGATGATAATGGGATTTGACGATTAATTAAGATAGACTATGGAAAAAAGTGAATTTCGTATGTTTTAGGGGACAGGTTTGATATATATTGTATACTTATAGCTGATCTGTGACAAATCGGAAGTCAAGTTTTTCTTTTTATTTTTGTTGTATTGTTTTTGTTGTTTGATTTTGTTGTGTTTGTTTTATGAAAATTTGAATAATAAAAATTATTACAAAAAAAGAGTGAAAAAACAAGCAAATATGCATTATATGATGAGAAATGGCTTGCAAAAATGTGAACATTAGTCCAAACTGCCTACAAAAATACATTTATTAGGAAAAACTCACACTAAAATGCTGGAGATATTTCATGAGGTTTTAAAAAAATCACAAAATTGCTGCAGAAATGTGAAGAACTGAATTTAAGATTGGAAAAATTAGAAACTGAGAGATCTGAAATTGACAGATCTTTCTATCCCATGGGTTTAGGAACAGAAAAGGCAGATATTGGAGGCACAGAGGCTGGATGATAGGAAGACCAGAAAATAGGAGAGTCAGGAGTAAAGACAGGGGAGAAAATTCCCCTGTATGTTTCCGAGCTCGATTCAAGGTGCTGGTTTTAACCTATAAAGCCTTACACGGCTTGGGACCACGCCTCTCCTGATACGAACCCACCCATACACTACGCTCAACTTCTAAGGCCCTCCTCCGGGTGTCTACTCAGAGGGAAGCTGGGAGTCTGGCAACAAGGGAAAGGGCCTTCTCAGTGGTGGTCCCCAAATTATGGAGTGATGTTCCTGATGAGGTGCGCCTGGCGCCAACACTGTTATACTGGGGGATGCAGGATTCCTACCGACCTTCGATTGTTGTTGTGTAATGCCAGGTCTGTAGTACAAAAAACATCGCATATCCATGATATAATCTTGGATGGGCAAGCAGACCTGGCATGTATTACGGAGACCTGGCTGGATGAGGCCTCAGCTCCCATTCTTGAGGCCATGTGTCCGCCGGGTTTCCGTTATGCACAACAACCGAGGTAGGAAGGCGGGGAGGGGGTGTGGCAGTCATCTATCGGGAGTCTCTAGTTTTTACCAGACCTCCTCTTCATAGGACTAAGTTTGTTGACTGCATGTACTGGAGGTTGGGCCCGAAGGGCAGTTTGTGGATCCTGCTTGTGTACCGCCCACCCCGCTGCACAGCAGACTCCCTGGCCGAGGTGCTAGAGATGGTCTCGGCTGTACGTGCATTGTCCCCAGAGCTGTTAATTCTCGGGGACTTTAATGTACATGCTGAGGCCATTCTCGTAGGAGCCCCTCGGGATTTCCTGGAAACCATGGCTTCCTGGGAACTGCACCTTAGTAATATTGGGCCCACCCATGTAGCTGGTCATGCTCTCGACCTTATATTTGTCCTGGGAGGGGAGGGAAGTGTTCTGAAGTTGGGGGTGGCTTCTTCCACCCCTGTGTCATGGTCAGACCACTATCTGGTAAATACAGACTTCTCGATACCACACACCCTCTGTAGGGGAAAAGGACTTATTAGAATGGTCCGCCCCAGACGCCTAATGGATCCAGAAGGATTCCTGACTGCGCTTGGGGAATTGGAACCTGCTGAAGGCTGCACGGTCGATACCCTGGTGATGCAGTGGAATGAGGGGATCACCAGGGCTCTGGACCGCGTGGCGCCGAAACGTCCTCTCCCCCTGAACAGAACTCAGTTAGCACCTTGGTATACTCCACGGTTGCGAAATCTGAGACAGGAGGTGAGACGACTAGAACGCCGGTGGCGGAAATCCCGTTCCGAAGATGTCCGGACACAGGTTAGAGCAGCAGTAACTGGCTACCAAGTGGCAATAAAGGCAGAAAAGAAGAGGTTCTTTGCTGCCTCTATTGCGTCCGCAGAGTGCTGTCCCAGGAGGTTGTTCCAAGTGGTCCGAAGCCTGGTCGGTCCAGTTGCTCAGGAACCCTTGGAACAGTCTAAGGCCTCCTGTGACAAATTAGCAAAGCACTTTGCCGACAAAATCGAACATTTACGGAACTCAATTCCGTACGCCGTGGACACAGTAAATGAAACAGAGTTGGCCAGTTGCAATCCGGTCAAATGGGATCAGTTTCGACCTCTTCCTTCTGAGGATGTGGACAAGGTGCTCTCGACTGTGAAGCCTACCACCTGTCTAACTGATCCTTGCCCATTGTGGCTCCTTGTGAGCTGCAAAGAGAAATTGGGCGAGGGGATTAAGGCGGTGGTCAATTCATCCTTGGAGGAGGATGTAATGCCATTAGCACTCAAGGAGGCGATTGTAAAGCCCATCTTAAAGAAGTCCTCCTTGGATCCCCAAGTTTTGAATAACTTTTGCCCAATTTCGAATCTACCATTCCTGGGCAAGATCATTGAGCGAGTGGTGGCTAATCAGTTGTCGACACACTTGGATGAAACGGATTATTTGGATCCATACCAATCGGGTTTCAGGACTGGACATGGAACTGAAACAGCATTGGTCGCTCTGGTTGATGATATGAGGAGGGCATTAGATAGGGGAGAATTCACCTTTCTTGTCCTCCTCGATCTCTCAGCGGCTTTTGATACTGTCGACCACGGTATCCTTTTACATCGCCTGGAGGAATCAGGAATAGGAGGCACTGTACTACGGTGGTTCCATTCCTTTCTTTCCGACAGGCATCAACAGGTAGCATTGGGGGAGGAGGTTTCAGACCCTTGGCCTCTCAATTGTGGTGTGCCACAGGGCTCTATCCTCTCTCCCATGCTATTTAATATCTATATGAAGCCGCTGGGGACAATCATCAGGAGATTTGGGCTGCAGTGTCACCAATATGTGGATGATACTCAGCTCTATCTCTTGTTTAAATCTTCACCAGAGTCTGCTGTGGAGACCATGTCCAAGTGCCTGGAATCCGTGAGTGGATGGATGGGAAGGAACAGGCTGAAGTTGAATCCTGATAAGACTGAGGTGCTACTCGTGGGAGACAAGGGAGGGTTGGGAGATGTTGACCTGGAGTTCGATGGGGTGAAATTGCCCCTGAAGGACCAGGTCCGCAGCCTTGGGGTTGTTCTTGATTCCAAGCTGTCCATGGAGGCTCAGATTTCAGCAGTGAGCCGGGCAGCTTGGTATCAATTGCACCTCATTCGTAGACTGCAGCCCTACCTTCCTGCTCATCAGCTCCCACTGGTGGTACATGCCCTGGTCACCTCCAATCCAATCGGTTGGATTACTGTAATGCGCTCTACGTGGGGTTACCCTTGAAAACGGTCCAGAAATTACAACTTATACAGAATGCTGCGGCTCGACTGCTTACAAACTGTCGCCGCCGGGAACACATCACCCCAGTGTTGCTCGACCTACACTGGCTTCCAGTTATTTTCCGGGCCCAATTCAAGGTGTTGGTATTAACCTTTAAATCCCTATACGGTCTCGGCCCAGTTTATCTGATGGAGCGCCTCCAGCGCCACCAACCATGCCGCCCAACAAGATCAGCCACACAGGACCTTCTCTCAATCCCGCCAACTAAAACAGCTAGGTTGGCGGGGACAAGAGAGAGGGCATTTTCAGTGGTAGCCCCCACTCTCTGGAACTCCCTCCCATATGACCTTCGACATGCCCCTTCCCTGAATGTATTCCGCCAAACTTTGAAGACCTGGCTCTTCAGACAGGCCTTTGGGACTTACGGGGAGGGTTAAATTTTTACGACCAATAGCCTACTACTTTGTACTGGAACTGTTTTATTGTTTTATTGTTATATTGTATTTTATGATGTATTTTATTATGATGTAATGTATTGTTGTTAAATTGTACGTCGCCTAGAGTGGCCATTGGCCAGATAGGCGACCCACAAATTAAATTATTATTATTATTATCTTTCCGGCACCAGGTCAAGACTTTCCTCTTCTCCCAGGCATTTTAGCATGTGTTTTTAAATTGTTTTAAATTTTTTAATTGTGTTTTAAATTGTTTTTAAAATATGTGTTTTAAATTTGTATATTTGTTTTTAATGTTTGTTACTGTAAACCACCCAGAGAGCTTCGGCTATGGGGCGGTATATAAATACAATCAATCAATAAATAAGAGCATAGATAAAGGAGGAACTATGTGAAGTTAATACAGAAAAATAAGGAGGGCTGCATTCCACATATTGATTCAAAATAGTCATCCTAAACTTTGGTTGAAGGTCTTCAGTAAACAAATACATTTAAAAGTATTACATATTATTAGAATCTTACTTCATGTTCTAAGGAAGAATAAAATCCAAACTGAAGCTTTGTACCATTTATTCATTACACCACTGTGCCTTAAATGGAACTTCTTGTAGCCAAAGATGCACTAAATAAAGCAGAGTTTACAAGCTCACCCTCAGAATCAGATCCATCAGCCAAAGTGAGATGGCATGTAATAAACTGCTATAAGAGCTGTCAGCACAATTCCACTCACAAGGCTTCCCCTTTCATGTTATATCATGCAAAGACAATTTCTTTCCTAAACAGTGATTGTACTTACTTGGAATAATACACTCCAGAGAAAATAAACATAAACATAGGCAACAACTCCCTTTCTTTCACCTAAAAGATAACCTCTAATGATAAAAATGCAGAGAACATCATAAATAATATTGAGGCAGCTGATACTTATTTCCAAGCACATCATTTCTGTGCATGTGTAAAAGACATATTTTAAATCATACCTGAAAATGCAGAAATCTGTTGCTGTGTCTTTGGACTATATCTGTTTCATTAGAACATGTGCATTTGCAGGCTGGCATGGAGAGTGATAGGCTCTTGCCACGTCTTTATCCCTGGTGCTTTTTAAACAAAGGTACAGAAGCCCCATTCGGGTGTTTGATACATATGAGTAACAAATGTGTGAAGGTGGCAGTGAGAATCAACAGAATAGCTTTGTTCTTTGGACACCATCATGCATTTAACCCTGGTCTATTAGTGGTCCTTTGCAGGATGCCCTACTCGTATGCATCTGTACATATGTGGGTGCCCTACTGGTGCCAAATGTGCTGTAGCAGTTTACTGGGTGGGGCAGAGCCACTTTGCTATTTTCCCACCCGGTAGGTTGTTGTTCCTAATCAGGAGGGAAAAGGAGGGGAGCAAGGCTGTGGGAAAGTCAGTGCAGTCCAATGAATCAATGGAGCCAATCTGGTGCTCCTACTAGTGCATTTGTACCATGCTGATCTCCTCATCACCTCACCCTTCTCTTTCCTGTAAGCCATAGCAACCCACCTGGTGGAAAATTAGCATAGTGGCTCCACCCTACCTGGCAAACCATTTCAGGGCATAGCTAGCACATGCAGTGGCACCCAGGGGAGGGCCTTGCACACCCATTCTCACTACCCCTTCATGTGTCCAGTACCTTGAACAGTCCAGTAAGGCTAGACAATCCAGCATGTTACTTCACAAATAACAGAGAATGCAGCACATATTCCTACAGTTCTTTCTCCACACTCCCTGGCCCCTGCCCTGAACCCAATACAACAGTATAAGCATCCACAGTGGGGCATCTAGATGTGGAGAATCCAAGATCTGGGGAAACAGAAAGCAGAGTTTCATGAAACGTCCAGTATAGGATGGAAAGGCAGAGGACAGCCTGGGGAAGGGGGCGCTTTCCCTCTCCCAAGCTGAAGTGAGGGCAATGGAGGAGTTTCATTTGCTTTCATTGTTGACATATAAACAAATCTGGGATAGTGCAGTGAAAAAGCCCTTCCCAGTTAAAAATAATGGTGGTGCCAAAGCAGCGTGAGATTAGGGAAATAACTGTGGAGAGGCAAAAGAATGCCATTGCACAAAAGCTCTGGGGAGATGGGTGTTCACGAACATTTTCATACTCCTACCCAAAACAACATTCACAGTGAAAAATTGAAAGTTCATGAAAAATTGGTGCCCAACTATAGAAAAGAAACAAAAAAACCAAAATGGTGCAATCCAGAAATTATAGAGAATCTTAATTATTTTTTTTAGTGCTAGAGGCCTTTTTTTAGGAGAATAATTTTGTGTGTACGTGTGTGTGCGCACATATAGACAGATGGATTTAAAAGTCCTATCCTCTAGACATGTAAATTCTAGCAAGACTGGATATGCTGCCTGGAACCTTAGCCAAGAAATAAAACAGTCCACTAGTATATGATCATGCTTTTGAAGTGTTGGACTCCAACGCTGGAGTGTTGGAAGACCCACTTTCACATCCTTGCTGAGCAATGAAGCTCACTGGGTTGACCTTCAGCTTATCACCATCTCTCAGTCCAACCTACTTCCCAGGGTTATTGTGAGGATAATGGGCCTTGAGCTCATTGGAGAAAAGGCAGGATATAAATATAACCAGTCAGTATAATCAAACCCAGTATAGCTGGCTGGCTGGCTGGCTGACTGTTTTCAGGAGTGCAGAAATACTCAATGTATGAAGTCAGGAGGACTCACTCCCAGGTACAGTATGTATGCATAGGACTGCAGCCAAGAATTCCTATAGGACCAGCTTAATCATAGCCAATGTGCAGGAATGATAAACACTGCTGAAATTCTCATTTCCCCTCAAAATAATTTGACAATTAAATGTAAATTTAATGTAAATTAAATGTAACGCCAATCTTCAAAAAGGGATCCAGAGGGGATCCCGGAAATTACAGGCCAGTTAGCTTAACTTCTGTCCCTGGAAAACTGGTAGAAAGTATTATTAAAGCTAGATTAACTAAGCACATAGAAGAACAAGCCTTGCTGAAGCAGAGCCAGCATGGCTTCTGCAAGGGAAAGTCCTGTCTCAGTAACCTATTAGAATTCTTTGAGAGTGTCAACAAGCATATAGATAGAGGTGATCCAGTGGACATAGTGTACTTAGACTTTCAAAAAGCGTTTGACAAGGTACCTCACCAAAGGCTTCTGAGGAAGCTTAGCAGTCATGGAATAAGAGGAGAGGTCCTCTTGTGGATAAGGAATTGGTTAAGAAGCAGAAAGCAGAGAGTAGGAATAAATGGACAGTTCTCCCAATGGAGGGCTGTAGAAAGTGGAGTCCCTCAAGGATCGGTATTGGGACCTGTACTTTTCAACTTGTTCATTAATGACCTAGAATTAGGAGTGAGCAGTGAAGTGGCCAAGTTTGCTGACGACACTAAATTGTTCAGGGTTGTTAAAACAAAAAGGGATTGCGAAGAGCTCCAAAAAGACCTCTCCAAACTGAGTGAATGGGCGGAAAAATGGCAAATGCAATTCAATATAAACAAGTGTAAAATTATGCATATTGGAGCAAAAAATCTGAATTTCACATATACGCTCATGGGGTCTGAACTGGCGGTGACCGACCAGGAGAGAGACCTCGGGGTTGTAGTGGACAGCACGATGAAAATGTGTGCGGCAGCTGTGAAAAAGGCAAATTCCATGCTAGCAATAATTAGGAAAGGTATGGAAAATAAAACAGCCGATATCATAATGCCGTTGTATAAATCTATGGTGCGGCCGCATTTGGAATACTGTGTACAGTTCTGGTCGCCTCATCTCAAAAAGGATATTCTAGAGTTGGAAAAGGTTCAGAAGAGGGCAACCAGAATGATCAAGGGGATGGAGCGACTCCCTTACGAGGAAAGGTTGCAGCATTTGGGGCTTTTTAGTTTAGAGAAAAGGCGGGTCAGAGGAGACATGATAGAAGTGTATAAAATTATGCATGGCATTGAGAAAGTGGATAGAGAAAAGTTCTTCTCCCTATCTCATAATACTAGAACTCGTGGACATTCAAAGAAGCTGAATGTTGGAAGATTCAGGACAGACAAAAGGAAGTACTTCTTTACTCAGCGCATAGTTAAACTATGGAATTTGCTCCCACAAGATGCAGTAATGGCCACCAGCTTGGATGGCTTTAAAAGAAGATTAGACAAATTCATGGAGGACAGGGCTATCAATGGCTACTAGCCATGATGGCTGTGCTCTGCCACCCTAGTCAGAGACAGCATGCTTCTGAAAACCAGTTGCCGGAAGCCTCAGGAGGGGAGAGTGTTCTTGCACTCGGGTCCTGCTTGCGGGCTTCCCCCAGGCACCTGGTTGGCCACTGTGAGAACAGGATGCTGGACTAGATGGGCCACTGGCCTGATCCAGCAGGCTCTTCTTATGTTCTTATGTTCTTATGACAATGATAAAGCAAATTGATCAGGCAGCTTTGAAAACTATGGACAAGTAGTGTTTCTTCCTGCCCTCCCCCCCCCAACATAGCTCTATAGGCTAATCATAGCCCTCTATGGAATAATGCATGAACATGGGTGCAATACTGTCAAACTGAAGTAGTATTGATTTCAGTGGGAGGCAGTTAAGCATGCGATAACACTGCTACTGAAATCAATGGGACTTTAAAATGCTTCAGTTTAACCAGTAGTGCTTCACATTTCATTTCATGCATATGATGAAATGGGCCTCTGGCTGACAAAACTTTATAGCACAATACATTGGTTAACCTTCAAGATGCCATGAGACTCCATGCGGGAGGGCTCATAGATCAGTGGCCAAGCACATGCTTTGCATGTAGAAGCTCCCAGTTTCAATTCCTGGCATGTCATGCTAAAAGGGTCAGACAGTAGATGATAGGAAAGATCTCCGGAGACCTTGGAGAGCCACTGCTACTTAGAGTACATAACAGCAGGCTAGATTGATCAATTGTCTGACTCAGTTTAAACTCCTTCATATGATTTGTTCTCTAGGACATGCTGATGAATGTACCCTTTTGCAGTGCATAGCCGGGAAATGAAGAGGCAAGACAAGATGTAAAGGTAAAGGTGTCCCCACACTTGTAGTGCGAGTCGTTTCTGACTCTTAGGGTGATGTCTTGCGACGTT
The DNA here is from genome assembly GCF_030035675.1 of Rhineura floridana. Lineage (NCBI taxonomy): Eukaryota > Metazoa > Chordata > Lepidosauria > Squamata > Rhineuridae > Rhineura > Rhineura floridana. Next base: position 174,754,632 of record NC_084482.1, on the reverse strand, counting down.
TACTAGGCAGACCGTATATATGGGGTGGGATTGCCAGTTCCTTCCCCGGCCTTTCTTTACCCCCCAGCATATGCGGGGTACTCATTTTACCGACCACGGATGGATGGAAGGCTGAGTGGACCTCGACCCCTTTTACCAGAGATTCGACTTCCTCCTTCCATTGGAATCGAACTCCGGCCATGAGCAGAGCTTCAGCTGCGTTACCGCCGCTTACCACTCTGCGCCACGGAGAATATCTAAGACAAGATGAGGTGTGGGTAAATCAAGGGCCACGTTTATTTGAATAAAGCCAATTACATGCTTGATTGCATGGTAGAATGATCTGCAGAGCCAAGTGTGGAACTTATATCACCCCCCATTGGGCGAGGGCACCCTGCCATGGGAAAAGGGGTGGGTGGGCCAAGCCCAATCCCCTCTTCTGGGCCCCATCCCCACAGGGTGGTTAGGGAGGCCTTCCATATCCACCCCCCTCAGGGCCGCACAACTCTGAATGGATGTTACAGGTTAGCCCCAAAGGTGAGCCTTATCCTGCCAACCGGCTGCACAACCTGGAAGGCAGATCTCAGAACCCACCAATCACCTTAAAGGGTGCCTAAGGGTGATCACCAAACCCTACCTTGTTAAATTCCGCCCCAATCCACCACAGAAGAGGACAAGCCTCTGCTTAGTCCCTCTTCCCCCACCTGTGACAAATTATTTCACGCAGGGCACTCTGGAGATCAGAAAGAAACAGATCATTACCTAAGTCAGACATATGCACACCGTCTGGCTGGTAAAGATCGGGCCTCTCACATCTCACCTCCGGATGATGTATTACCTCGCCCTGCTGATGAGCAAGGGTGAGTCGGACTTCCCTATTTACTTTATGACTAGCCTTATTCAGACCTCTGGGATCATTCCCACCCCTCCAAATCCTCCTCTGGACAATATCAGACCAAACAATCACTGTCCCAGGCCACCTGCTGTGTGTGGCCTCGAAGTCCAGGCAAGCCTGAATGACAAGGGCTTTCCCCTTCAGCATTCCCAGGTCATTGCCACCCAAATGTATCACTACGATCTGTGGAGGGTGCTGCACCAACGAAGCATCAAACAGCGTTGGCAGGAGGCGTTCCCACAGCATGCCACATCTACCCACCCACTGGACCGAAGCGCAATGGCTGAGCCCCATCTGGGTCCGTGCCTGGTCTGTGACGCCCTCCTCTTGGCTCAGAACACCATGGTGTGGCCAGAAATGTGTACCTTGACTCTCTCCAGCACCCTCCACCCTGTTAAAACAGAAACATAATTAACAATACACCCATTCATGCACAATCAACATGGGCCCTTAATTGGCCTAACATAAGTATGGAAAGCACCTGATTTCCAGCACCCCACTGCCTGAATCGCTGTCCCTCCAAATCCCAAAACAGCTGCTATGGAAGCCGCACCTATCCTAAAAGAGTGTGTGCCAAAAAGCCCTGGGTCCCAACCTAAACATGACAGAGCCCGTCTGGTGATAGACCAGAACTGGAACTTAGTCAAAGGCTGACCATCCTGATGTCAAGACAGGAAGCCTCCAGCCTCACCCCTAACTTGCAAAAACAAATGCAAAGTCTGAACTCAGCACAGTCCAGGTACTGAGGAAGAGGCCAACATAATCACAGCTCCTCGCCCCTTCTGGTCAGTCTTTGACCGACTCAAAAGAACCTGCACACCTCCAGCCTCTGCCATCACATCACCTACCTCCATCGCTCTGCCAGACCTGTCATTCCTCGAAGAAGCAAGCAACTCTCCCATGAGAAAAGCCCCCAAAAATTCTAAAACAGCAACTGCATGAAATAAAGCTGCCTCATAACTGGAACTACATAAGGACAGCCAAAGCCCATGCAAACCCAACATAATCTCAGGTGTAATGGGGATACGAGTGTCTGGTGCAGGAGAATGGGCCCTGGACCAACCCTCCAACATCCTCTTTATCCTAAAGTCCCTGGAAGAATCAGTCACTCCCCTTAGTTTAGACAGGAATCCAATTCCCACTAACTTACCCCTAATGGTCTTCACCAAAAGTCCCTGATGATGAAGAGCCACACAAAATTCCATCAACCAGTCCACAGGTATGGGCCAGGAAAGAGAGTATCCCCTGCTACAACAAAAACTATCGAACTCCCTACCTGCTCTTAAATAGGAGTTTCTTGTGCTGGAGGCAAGGGACTGCATTATGGCCTCCGCGGCTTCAAGCTGCCAAGTTCCCACAATGCCACTGGCATTGGCTCCGGTTGAAGCCTGGCCAAAGGGGCCAACTCCCGAAAACGCATCATCTGATGACGAGGCAGGGCATCAGCCACACCGTTGTCCAAGCCAGGAACATGGTGAGCAAGAAAAAGAACATTAAATGTAAGGCACTGAGTTAAAAAGGCACATACCAAGACCATCACTCTAGCATTCCTAGAAGTAAGAGAGTTGATAACTCTTACTGTGGCGTGGTTATCACACCAGAAATGCACCACAGAGTTAGCCAGCTCAGCAGCCCATAGATGCACTGCAACCACTATCAGGAAAAACTCCAAAAAAGTCAAATCCCTAGTGATGCCAGCCTCTGCCCATGCTCCTGGCCATGCCTCAGCACACCACCTATCCCTAAAAATAACTACAAAACCTAAAGCCCCAGAGGCATCAGAGTGAACTTGCAACTCTGCCTCCAGCAGTAAATCCCTACCCCAAAATGATACCCCATTAAAGTGCTCCAAAAATGCGACCAAACTAACAAATCTTCCCTCATTTCCCTAGTAACTCTGACCCTATGATGAGGCCTGTTAAGGCCCCTCATCAGGTCGCAAATCCTACGCAAAAATGCTCTGCCGGGTGCTATGACTCTGCATACAAAATTCAAATGTCCCACCAGCTCCTGGAGCTCCCTAAGTGTAACCTTCCTTGCTTCCCGCATGCTATCAACCCTGCACTTCAAATCCCATAGCTTGACTGCCGGTAAATGACAAGCCTGTGCCACTGAGTCAAGCTCTATCCCCAAAAATATAAGCACCGGTGATGGGCCCTCCGTTTTTTCTTTGGCCAAAGGCACACCTAGCTCCTCTGCCAACTGTCCAAATGTCCTCATCAACTGGCTGCACCGCTGAGAGCCAGCAGGACCAGCAAACAAAAAATCATCTAAATAATGCACTATGGCATCACAACCAGCTCGCCTCTTGAGGGCCCACTCAAGGAATGTACTAAAGCGTTCAAAAGCTGAACACGAAATAGAACATCCCATGGGCAAAGCTCGATCTACATAAAACAAACCCCTAAAGGAAAATCCCAACAGATCAAAGTCCAAAGGGTGGACTGGCAAGAGGCGAAATGCTGACTTAATATCACACTTTTCCATGAGCGTGGAGCATTGCCTTCTCTTATACCACCTTGCAGAAAAGTATGGCAAGCATAAGGGTAATGGCCTATATGTAGCCTTTATTGACCTAAAGGCTGCATTTGATTCTATTCCTCGCGACATCCTGTGGTCCAAGTTATCCAAAACCTCCATAGATAAACGGCTCTTAGCCCTGATATAACACACATCTCTTCAGGTACGCTGTGGAAAGGATGGTGGGTTAACTAAATCTATTCCCACGTTCACAGGAGTGAGACAGGGCTGTATATTAGCCCCCCTCCTTTTTAACTTATTCATCAATGACCTGAATGAACGTTGCCTTTCCCACGACCACCACTCTCCCAAGCTTGCGGATCTAAGTTGCCCCTTATTGCTCTATGCGGACAATGCGGTGCTACTTTCATTATCGAAGGTGGGTCTTAAACGTATCCTATGGGTGTTCATGGCTTACTGCCTGGAGAACCATTTGTCAATAAATTTCGATAAAACTAAAATCTTAGTTTTTTCCAAATGAATAACCACCCCAGTTTGGACAATCAACGGTCATTCAATCGAACAAGTTTCCCAATATAAGTATCTCGGTATTACATTCCATTCTTTGCTGAATTGGACCTCCCATAAAAGATCGGCGATAGCGAGTGCTAGATTCTCTATTAAGAACTTGCTTCGTTATTTCTATTATAAAGGAGGACAATATATTCCGGCTATTATCCAGATATTTAAGAACAAAATTATCCCTCAAATTCTATTCGGAGTTCCAATTTGGATACACTCAATAGACGCACCAGTCGAAGCTGTTCTCTCCCTTTTTTTATGCCGCTTGCTAGGAGTGCCTAGGTGTGTCCCTTCAGCGGCGCTTAGACTGGAATGTGGACTTACATCGATGGAATGCCAGGCTTGGTTAACAACTGTTAATTTCTGGGTTAAAATATCGACCAATACCGCTTCCGGATTAATAACTCTACTCTGGAAAGACAATTGGATCTCCAGTTGGAACAACAAACTAGAATTGAAATTGTCACAAATGGGTCTCTCTAGGGCATATCTGGCATCGCAATCCCCTAGCGATGCCTTAGCTACTATTCGCTCTAGAATCAAGGACATTGATTATCAGACCTCAATTAGTAGGGCTTCTAGTATATGCTCCCCTTTGCACTTGAAGCTACACTTTACATTCGGAAAACCCAACTCATATCTAGATTTCCTCACAACCCCTAATTTATGCCTGGCTTTCTCCAAAGCCAGGTTTAATTCTTTAAATTCTGCGGTAATGAAAGGGAGTTTTAGGGGGGTACCATACAAAATGCGTGTTTGCCCCTGTGGTGCTGATAGCATTGAAACTTCAGCATATTTTTCTTTATTGCCCATTGTACTTTCGGATCCGTATGAAATTCTTGAACCCAATATTGGTGAAATTACGTTATAAATCACCTGAAGCTATTATTATCCACCTGCTCTCTGGATCTGACAAAGAAATATCTATCCAAGTAGCTAAATTTGTATATGTGACTCAGTGGATGCGTACTTTTATCACTACCCCTTCATAATGGTACAGTCAGATCTGAGCTTTCCTGTATTTAAGCACTACAAATTGTATATAATACATTGTATATTGTTCTTTTGTCTTATATTCTATACTGTATTCTCCCTGTTTTCCTTGCGGGTCTATGACCGTAAATCCCAACAGATCAAAGTCCAAAGGGTGGACTGGCAAGAGGCGAAATGCTGACTTAATATCACACTTTTCCATGAGCGTGCCCTGGCCACAATGCCGGACCATCAAAACTGCGCTGTCAAAGGAAGCATAACACACCGAACACAAATGTTCGGGAACAGCATCATTACTGACTGCCCCTTCGGTTATGACAGGTGATGAATGAGCCTAAACTGTCCAGGATCTTTTTTAGGAACGATGCCCAAGGGGGAAATCCTTAGAGTGGGCATGGGAAAGTAATCAAAAGGGCCCAAGACCCAGCCCTCCGCCACTTACTTATTAATTTTCTCCTGCACCACTAACTCCATACCCACCTTAGATTCCCTGACATATAAGGCTTTTGTTCCCCAACAACCAGAATTCTAAAACCATAACGAAAACCTTCCCCCAAATAAATTGGATCACCCTTTCTAGGATACTCCCAAAGCAAACGCATAAGCTGGGGGATTTTAATCGGCGTGGGGCCCCTTTCCAGAAGGCTGTCCTCCAGCCCCTGGTTTCTTTCTCCTTTGAAAGCCCCTAAATCCCCAACTCCTATAACAACTGGTGAAGGGGTGAGAGCCAGAGCAGATGGAACACTCGTGCCCAAACTTACACGGGTTCCTATTACAGAAGCCCTTGGTGCTAAACTCCCAACAGAGCAGGCGGGGTTGAACCCCCTGCCCCATGAACCGACAGGTAGGAGCCACACTGGCAGATTTACCTAACAAGTGGCCGCTATCTGCCCTGTCACCCTGCACAGGTTGAGCCGCAGTCATAAACTGCAACCACAACTCAGGGTCTTTTCTATCCCACGGCAGGTAACAGTCCACTGCCACCCGCATCCTAAAGGATTCATCATAGGCCAGCCACGCTGCCCCAATGGATTCCGTGTGAGCTTTAAAAACTATATTGAGGTACTTCACCAAGGCCGCAGCGCCCATGGGCTGGCGCTGGATCACTACTCCCATATAGATCAAAAAGCCCGCTAACCAATTGTTCCAAGTCCTATCCACCCTCTTCTTTTTAAATTTCTAATTTTCCCGCTCCTCCAGCCTGTCCTTTTCCTTCAGTTCAGGCTCTTGATATAATAAGGAGAATACATCCATGTATTTCCCCCCTCCATATACGCTCCTTTGTTGCTAGCAACAAGTGAGCCCCCAACAGAGAGGATGTCTCCCCAAAAGGCAAAGCGCCAGCCTGAACATAAGCCAAAGGATCTGCAGGCCCTTGAGGCTGCCCCATAATAGGGCCACTCGCTGAAGTCCACACCTGCCTACAAGCCTCACTTACAGGCTGCTGCTGTATCGGTTGAGACATCCCCCTTTCATACCAAGAAGGCCCTGCACCTGTGGAAGGCAAATGATGCCACCCCTAATGTGCACCTGCAGAATAATAAGGCCACTCCTGATGCAATTCCTGGTAGCCGTTACCTGCAGATGTAGACTCACCGTAACCTGGAGGAACCGAAGCCTTCTGCACCACAGGACCTACAGGAACTGCCGCCTCCACCTCAGGTGTCAAATAAGGAGGAGCAAACCGACCTGAGGAGCCCTCCAAAGCTGCCAAGCGGCCTAAAACAGAATCCCAATCAGTATATTGACTTTTCTTACTCTGTGGCCCCTTAGTTGTTTTAACTCTTGCCCCACTGACTTCCTGAGGCCGCCTATTCCACCTCTCCAAAGACTCAATGCGAGCCAATACGGAAGCCATATCAGGACCCTCCTTAATGTAGGATGAGGATTCCTGAGGTGGCATGGGTGGCCTCAGCCCCGGCCGCTTCACGGCCTTCCTTTTCCCTTTAAAACCCCCTGCGCCCTTCTTGGGAGGCATAATGGTTAAACAATGGTTAACAAATGTGCCCCAAAATGTCTGTCTCAAACAAGGCAGACAATTATTCAAAGTGCTGCCCCCCCAGAGAAACAATATGAGCTCCAAAATGTCCGCCACACAGAATGTGCTCAAAATGACCACCCACACGAAGGAGCACAATGTGCTCCAAAATGGCCACTACACAAAATGTGTTCAAACTGGCTGCCTACACGAAGGAGCAAAATGTGCTCCAAAATGGCCACCCCACCCCCCCATGGAAAGGACAAATTGGCAGGAAATAGCTGAATGGACTAAATAGCCACCAAAGAACCAAAAGCCTGTGTAACAGGGCCAAATGCCGCCCCTAGCAAGCAAGAACCTGTTTAACAGGGGCCAAATGCCACCCTTAACAAGCAAAAGCCTCTAACAGGGGCCAAATGACACCCCTAGCCCCTTCAAGAATGTAGCCAGGCCCCAACTGCCTTCTGCCACCCCAGGGCCAGGCCCTATCACAGCCTCCAAACGACAGCAGGCCAACTGATCCAGCACTGCAGCCGCCGCTCAGCCTCCCTTGCTGCCTCAGCTTGATCGCCGCTTGCTCCACCACACACAGCCTGTGCTGCTGCACTGCCGCTGCACTTCCCAGCTGATCCTCAGGCTGCTCTTCAGATAGGAGCCTCTGCTGCTGCTGCTATGCCGCAGAACGCAGCCTGTGCTGCTGCGCTACCAGCTCCTCTCAGCTGATCGCGCTGGCTCACGCAGCCTCTTTCCGCACCCCCCCACACACCAAAAGAACAGGCCTCCTGCCCAAGGTAGGTGAAGACCTGCTCCTCTGGTGTCACGTAAGGCCGAAAAGAGGCCAGGGGGAGACGGAGCAGGGCTTAAATAGCCACCCTGCTCCGCCCCTTACTCGACAAGCGCGAGTGGCCACATCGTGCTGAAAATATGGGGTTTTGAAGCCATGCCAGGTCTTCCCCAGCATGGCTGCAAAGGCCCACCATTGCCAGAGCCTTTGGACTGACGATGGTGGGAAATGTAATGAGATTACAGTTGTGCTGCATCCTGAAGTCACTTTATTAATAATGTTCACCTGGTATGCCTTTCTTCTGACTATGCCCTTTCCTCACATACACAGCCAAAGGCCTCCAGGAAATCACACTGTGGTGGCTGTGAATGTGAGGAATGGGCATAGTCAGAAGAAAGGCACAACACATGAATATTATTAATAAAGTGTCCACATGAAAGATTTTTCTCCTTGTTCAGGATTAGGGTTGCCAGGTCAGAAGCATTCCAAAACCTGAGATTTTAGGGGCAAGGCCAAGTGATGTCATGGGGGTGGGCCCGAGTGATGTCACAGGGCGGGCCTGAGTGATGGCATGGGGCAGGCCCGAGTGATATCATTAAGCATGATACATTAAGCATCAATCACAGTTGCTTGGAGTGTACAATTAAAAAAAATATCTGACTGGAAATTAAGCTAGACGTCTTAGCTAAAAGATGGAGCCTGGGTAGGGAACATTTAATCTAGCCTACTTGCTTTCGGCAAGAAGGGTTTAAGTGCCTTCAGGCCAGGCCAGTCACCAGAAGGCCACTGTAGGAAGAAAGGAGCCTAGTGTTGTGGAGATGTTAGATGGGAGCATTTGGGAGTAAAGATGGATGCCCCTGAAGGCTGCAATTCTAAACACACGTACTAAGGGACTAAGCCCCCAGAGAACTCAACAGGACTTACTTTTGAGTAGATATAGTTTGGATTGTGCTGTTGGTAAAGCTTGACTAGGGATTCTCTACAAAGGCATCCATATCCAAGCAGGGTTGGCAACCCCTTGCCTGGAATGCCCTGCCCTTATCTTTTAATGTGGCTGCTCCAAACTTCTTTACAGATTTGATCCTTCACTTCAGAAAGAAGTCTGAGAAATAAGTAAGAGTAAGAAGATTCTCTACCCTTTCTGTCTGCATAGATACCCTCATCCTTCCCCTGCGGCCAGCAGAAGCTCTGGGCCAGGCGGGATGCAGTGGCATCTCATAGAGGACACCCTCCCCTTTCATGGGGTGTATCATTTGTCCTGTCCCAGAGCAGATTTTGGCGTGGGCACCCCCAGTTGCTTATCTTTCCTGTATGTCTTTTTCAGCTTTGGTTTTGCATAGATGCCCTCATCCTTCCCCTGCACCCAGCAGAAGCTCTGGGCTAGGCGAGACACAGTGGGATCTTGTAGAGGATACCCTCCCCTTTTCTGGAGTATATGATTTGTCCTGGCCCAGAGCAGATTTTGGGGTGGGCACCCCCAGTTACTTATTTTTTATGATTTTATGACATCATTATGTATTTATGATAATATCAGAAGCCTGATGATTTTGATTGCATAAATGTATTGTTATTCTTGACAGGGAGAGTCCTCCAATCACAGTGATATATCATACAGGGTGCCCCAACATATATTCTGGGGTTCAAAGACATGTTAAGGTTCGTTTGAAGTTGCTGTAGCTGTCAGCTCTTCTTTTTTAGTGTTTTGAACTTTCAAGCAAATAAGGAACTGGGAACTAGGAACCAATTTCAGCTTCATATCAGTTAAATAGAATAAACAGTCATGGGGGGGCGGCTGATGTTTTGGTGTATATCTCGGGAACCAGACCACCTAGAAACTTAATGTTTTTTTTAAATTGAAGCTGAGGGTCTGGAGATTAAGTGGTGCTAGCCGGAGAGCCAGAGCCCCCCCCAAAAAACCAGAGACTACGGCCAAAAAACAGAGACCTGGTAACCCTATTCAGGATCCATACACAGATACTTTCCATACTACCTTTAAAACAACTAAAATGTATTTAATATGTTGACTATATCCACTTTGTGACATCTGGTTGGCCACTGTGGGAGGTAGGCATAGGGGATGCTGGACTACATGGAACTTTCTTCTAACCTAGAAGGGTTCGTCTTACATATGGTCTTATCTCGTTTGCCACTGATGCAATTATCTATTTTTTACTTTATATATTTCAAGAAAAAAGTTCAAATGTGGCCCACCAAACATGGGTGAAAGGGTATGAGATGCTTGGTGAGCCACAATACCCAACATCTCCTGGTCAGGCTGGAAAAGACTCCTGCTAGAAACCTAGAGAGCACCTGCCAGTCAGTGTAGACAACACAGAACTAGATTGACGAAGGGGGGACGCAGTGTAAGGCAGCTTTCTATGCACTGTATATTCAACAGCTCTAATGGATTCTGAGGCAGATAAGTATTGATTTACACATTTCATCAAAGAAACCAAGGCTGTGTGTAGCCATTGTGGGTTAGACCCTTTACCCAAACTAGTTCTGCTTCGTTATTTCAGTGCACGGTAGCTTCAAACGTCAATGCACATTTTGGGGAGGAGGAGAAAAGAACTGTCTCAATCCACTATTCATTATGACAGGAAAGACTCTGTAAAACTACAAGGGGGAAAAAGGGATCTAAGCAAGGAAATCCTCTGAAAATATGTTGAGTTTTTAATCAATAATTGACTAATTAATTGACAAATTAATTTGTTAGACTGGCCTAGTTCATCAACCAACAAACCTTTAATCATTTGAGAGGTCAGGGCTTTGGATCTCCATTTACCTAGATGAAGTTAGTTCTGATTTATGGCACGAGGCAGGAAAAGATTAACGACTTGGTCCTTAGAAGAATGGATGGATGGCTGCTACTATGTAAACTCCTCTGTAGGTTGCTCTGGTGACCGTAGCTATTGTGCTTTCACTGCTTGACTCAGCAATCTCTTCTTAGAGAAAAGACAATCAATCCTCAGAATAAACCCGCTATTAAGTTTCAATGTCATTTGTGTGAGCTGAGAGTGGAATATAGCTTTTAAGCCACCATTTGGCATAAGGAGTATTGACTGTTTCCCATAGAATTGCCAGGCTGCTTACAGAACAAATAGCTAATGTATGATTAGCATTGTTTGTGATGATGTGGAATTATGATAATTGAGTATTTATCATGTTACAAAGGCACGTTTCTGTCAATATGGTCAGCAAAGCAAGATCTTGACCCTCCAAGCTGTCCACAGTTGCATATAATACCTATATATGGCAGCCAGAGACAGCCTGACACTAGACAACCAGTTGGGCATTGAATCGGAGATCAGAGAATGCCACTTGTCATCAGCAGTGGCAGATACAGGAAAAGGCAAGGGTGCCACTGAAGGAGGGAAGGTACTGCCATTTCATTCTTGTGTTTCAGAACATGTGTAATTATTTTTCAGACTACTCTCCACTTATTGCAAGATAGAAAAGTAATATTTTTTGTTATGTGCCTTCAACTTATGTTATGTGCCTTACAACTTATGGCAGTGCTATGAATCAGTGACCTCCAATAGCATTTGTTATAAACCACCCTGTTCAGATCATGTAAGTTCAGGTCTGTGGCTTCTTTTATGAAATCCGTCTCTGGTTTGGCCTTCCTCTTTTTCTATTCACTTCTGTTTTTTCCAGCATTATTGTCTTTTCTAGTGAATCGTGTCTTCTCATGATGTGTCCAAAGTATGATAACCTCAGTTTCATCGTTTTAGCTTCTAGTGATAGTTCTGGGGGGTTTTTTTGTTTTGTTTTTTAAATTTTATTTATTTATTTATTTATATACCACCCCATAGCCAAAGCTCTCTGGGTGGTTTACACTAACTAATTTGTTCTAACACCCAATTATTTGTCTTGTTTGTGGTCCATGGTATCAGCAAAGGTCTCCTCCAACACCACATTTCAAATGAGTTGATTTTTCTCTTATCCACTTTTTCACTGTCCAACTTTCACATTCATACATAGAGATCAGGAATACCATGATCTGAATAATTCTGACTTTAGTGTTCAGTGATAAACCTTTCCATTTGAGGACCTTTTTTGAGTTCTCTCATAGCGGCCCTTGCCAGTCCTAGCCTTCTTCTGATTTCTTGACAGTTGTCTCCATTTTGGTTAGTGACTGTGCCAAGGTATTGATAATCCTTGAAAAATTCAATGTCCTCATTGTCAACTTTAAAGTTACATGATAGTTTTAAAGCTCTTAATATACACTCCTGCTACTTCTTTTTTCCTTTTTGTTTTCTTTCCTTTTTTTAAATTAACCTTGAATATGTCCAAGATTATATATCTTGTGACCCATGCTATGAATCCTGTTTCCCTGCAGCCCTAATTCTCACCCTGCTGACCTAAATCACAATTTTTGGGGTACTTCAGTTTTTGTACAAAGTCTCCCCTTCCTACCCACATCTTGCTGGATTGTACACTGATTTTACATGTTAAAATTTTATTGTTTGTGTGAATTGCCCAAAGAACTTGGTTCGATGGGTGACATACAAGTGCAGTCAATCAACCAATAAAATACAATTGTTTTCCCCTGGCAAATGGTCCTGTATATGAGTTACCATATGTGCAATGGCTGTCAGTTTCTTTCTGTTTTTATGTCAGATGAACTCATTAAGTCAAGAGTAACCAACATGGGGCCCACCAGATGTTGTTGGACTCTTAACCCATCAGCCCCAGCTAGCATAGCAATTGTCAGAGATTATGAATGTAGAGTCCAAAAACATATGGAGAGCATCAAGTCAGAACACGAAAGGAAAGAAGAAGGAAAGAAGAAGGATTGTCACATTTTGGTTTCTACAAACAATCCTATCTAAGCCAGTGTGTTGTAGTGGTTAGAATGTTGGATTGGGACCTGGGAGACCAGCGTCCAAATCTCCACCTGGCCATGAAGCTCACTGTGGATCTTCAACTAGTCTAATAATAATAATAATGTAATAAATAAACATTTCTTCCAAATTAATCAACAAATGATGCTTTTGCAGATATTCAGTAATTATTTCCCACTTCTCTCTATTTCTTTCTACTTCTTCCTCCTTGTGTGTTGTCACTGGATTTTCCCATGTACAATGTTTGTCACTGGAACATGCTCCTGTAAAAAATAATTTCCAGTGTTCCAATTTCTTCCATTTCCTGCTCCAATCAATGAGCAGCAATGATTACATCTGAGACCTTAACAAAGAAACTGATAGTTTTACCTAATTTGTTCAGGACAGATCCAGCACCTTCATCATGTCTATATATGCAGATTCATGCTGGGACCACATGGGCCTGACTCATTGATTGGCATGTGTAAGAGCAAGCCCACAAATCTGCATATTGGCTTGCTAACTCCAGTATTCACTGCAAGATATGCATGGATGCTAAACTGACTTCACACGTGACATGTGCTTCCTTTTGCTATGTTGAGATTATGACTTACTTCTACAGGAATCACAGGCTGTCTGTGAATCAAATCCTATTGGTTTCAACTAAACATGGATAAGCACATCTTTAATTTAGCAGTGAAATCAATGAGATTTAATGTGTTTAAATCTGAGTGGGTCATGTCATGAATGCTGATATGGAAATGATGAATTTGGGGAGAATGTAATATTTGATTCAGTCCTCTGCTTAGGCAGACTAAGAAGGTAAATGGTGAGAGTATTATATGGAATAGCTCTTCAGGTCATCTGAGGTGATAAATGTACTTTCTTGTCCAAGCATAGTGTCACCTGACTATAATGATGCAGATTTGTGAAACCTGTTCCATTCAGGTGTCAGCCAATAGAATCTGGATTCTTGTGCCTGGTCCTATGCTTTCTGAAAAAAATGGGGCATAAGAACATAAGAATAGCCTGCTGGATCAGGCCAAAGGCCCATCTAGTTTGGCATCCTGTTCATGGGAAGCCTGCAAGCAAGACCTTGGCACAACAGCGCTCTTCCCACCTGTAATTCCAAGCAACTGGTATTCAGAGGTATACTGCCTCTGATAGTGGAGGTACAACATAGCTATTGGGTGGCTAGCAGCCATTGATAGCCTTACCCTCCATAAATTTGTCTGATCCTTTTTAAAGTCATCCCATGGGAGGAAGGGAGGGAGGCTATGTGTTCTCTTGTAACTTTTCCAGAGGTGTCCCAGCAAACATATGGAACTTAGTCTGAAATGTTTCACCTAGATAATTTTCAAAAGAGCAACCAAAAACAGTCCACTATTATGCATACAATTAGTTTGCCTCTTATTTACTGTTGGTTGTAAATCTATATGTGCAGCAAAACTGTTCTTGAACTTTATGGTATTTTTCACTGAACATAGCACATAGCTTAATATTCTTAATGTGCATCCTCTGGTGTCCATTTCTACCGATATATGAACACTTGGCTGTTACAGAGGTAACCTAGCAGTAGCAGCCTCATTTCCACTCTTGTTCAGTAGCATTTTGCCAGTCTGTTTCCTTAGATTCCTGGACTGCAAAAAAATCCTGTTCATTCAGTTATACACAGATATATGGCTTTGGGTATTTTAAGATGCCTCATAGTGAGGACTATAGAAGTTTATGTAGTGACAGCTACTGACAGCAGAGGTTGGTGGGAGGAAATGTTCCATACCATTTTTTTTCCTCTGGGCACATGAAAAGGAATGGGGAAATGCAATATCCTATGCAAAGTCATAGACTTCCCTTCTGTTCAGATGTGACAGTAACATGTATTTTTTCTGTAACACTACTACATTAGACTGTCCAACTGCAATAGCATTTCTGAAACAGTGGCATATTTTTAAATATATATATTTAATAGACTTGTTTGCGGCCTTTCAAAATGCAGTGACAGTTTTGGAAAGATCAGGAACTGAGAAGCATAAATAAAAATGATTTTACTAGCACTTGCTTACTGCAGGATCCAATTGCTCTGAAGTCCCCATATTTTGTCCCAGAAAATCACAATTTTGTTATTGGAGTAAATTATACTATTCATTCATTTATTTTAAATATCCAGTTAAGCCTAGAGGAGACAGCAATTGGTAAAATTAAATTAAAATTATAATCAAATTAAATTAAATTACATTTGGATCTGGGGTTAAGCTGATGGACGGTTAGCTAGGTTAGCTGTTTAATTGGATTTGAAGTTAATTTTAACAGGATGTTTTAGAATCACTGTAATCTATTGCTGACTACTCTGGGCCTTTGGGATGGGGATGGTGTGAATAGAAATAAATAAGCTCAATAAATTTAAACAAATGTGCATAGATTTCATTTGCAAAATGTTGGTATTCATAGAAATTGGGTAGGTTATTTTTAGTGTTGGAAAAGGAAGTTCTCCCTCTCTCCCTCTCTCTCAGCCTGCAATCAGATGGCACTTTAATATGTCTTCCCATTATTTCCTTACCTGTAAATTTTCTGGAAATCTAGTGAGACCTAGCAGTTTAGTGCTCATTTCCGTGTTAATTGTTTCCAGAATAAAAACCCACTTGCAACACTGGAAACCAAGAATATCATGGGAGCTTTGCATTGTAAGTTTCCTGTAGTTTTCATGGATGACACCCCCAGCACTCACATAATGAAATTTTGAGCAGTATTTTGCCATACCACATTGTGCATCAAGGGGGAACAGAAGCGTGCATGCGTGGAATGGGTGGGGAAGTGTTGACATGTCCAATGATGTTTGTTGTTGTGTCACGCAACACCCCCTGGTATGAATGAAATTTAGCGTGGCATAGTAGTTTATTGATCAAAAGGCCACAGTTCTATAATGCAAAAGTACTACAGTGTAAAAGGAATATTGTGGACAGAAGCACTAGTATAATAACCAGTAAAATTAACACAATAAATCACACATCTGAATGTGGCCACACCCATATACATGCACAATTAAAACATGGGAGGAACCAATGAAATTGATTGGCAGGTGGTTCCCAATGCATTGATTCTACATATATTGAAACTTATAGTCATGAGATCTAGAAATCTGGCTCCTGCTGAGAGGAAGGGCAGGATAGAAATAAATAAATAAATCTTTTTTAAATGAACATTTCTAATTTCAAAAAATTGCTTTCCACTAAACTACCTGCTGTTAACACAGAACATTTCAGGTGGCTTTTCCCCCCTTAGTGCAGTTATTTTTGGAGGTTCAACTGGGAGTCCAATCACACGGAGAAACATATTTTGTGAATTTGCAGTGCATGGTTTTGAGATCATGGCACTCCCTAAGGAGCCTTCACAAATCTCAGAATTCTCTGCTGAGTATTTCTGTGCACCATTTTATACTACTGCATATTTTGTTAGTTGATTAGCATTATTATTAATACATATCATCATCAATATTTATTAGTAAATATCAATAATTATTAATGTTAATAATTACTAAATATTAATAACTATTCCATATTAATTATTAAGTACTTGATTACTACTTATTGATATAGCTTGTGTGTGTTTATGTGTGCGTGATATAAATTTATTCAATATATGTTAGTATAATTTATTGCTATAATAAATTAATATAATTTATTAGTATATAGTATTATACAGCCACAACAGTGGCTGTATACTATAGCAAGCGTGGATGCTTCACATTCCCTTTTTTTTTTTACAATAATTTTTATTCACATTTTCATAAAACATACAAAACAAAATCATAAAACATTCAAAGACAAAAAACAAAACAAAACAAAAATGATTAAACAAAAAAATAAAATGTTGACTTCCCATTTGTCGCAGATCAAATCAGTTGTAGGTCTACAATATATAACAATCCTGTCTCTTAAATTATATTATAAAATCACTTTCCTCCAGTAGTTATCTTAATTAATCATCAAATCTCATAAACATTACTTTATTCTTTCCACAAAAAGTCAAAGAGAGGTTTCAATTCTTTAAGAAATATATCTATCAATTTTTCTCCAAATAAACATGTCGATTAATCCATCTCGTTAATAATAATAATAATCTTATTGTCATAACCATAGTCCAAATAAACATATCGATTAATCCATCTCATCAAAATCTGTTAGGTCCAATAATTTCAATAGCCATTATTCCATTATCCCTATTAATTCCATCTTCCATCTTCAATAGTCCTGTTAAGTCCAGTAATTTCAGTGTCCAATCTTCCATTATCAGTATTCCATAATAATCTTGCTGTCATAGCCATAGTCATATAATAAGAGTCTGATGGGAATTTCCTCTATCCCAAATATTTTCTTGCCATCAATTCTGAATAAGTTGCTGAAATATTGTTGTAAAGTCATATCTGTGTTCTTCTTTTTTACAAAATGCACTGGCTCATCTCTTGAGAGTTTTTCCATTGTCACATGGCTGCAGTTAATTCCATAGATTTTCTCTATATCAAGCTCCATCACGTCATTCCAGTCCAGAAGATTATCCAAGCCATTGATAACTTTATCTCTAATATCTTCATTAATTTCTTCAGAGATAACGTTAAATTCCAAACAGTAGATTTTATTTCTAATATCCATAAACTCCAGATCTTTTTCCAATTCCACATTTGTTCCAATCTCCAGGGCTTGTATCTTCCCTTTATTTTTTCTTTTCTCATCTCTGATCTCATTCTCCTCTCTCACAGGATCCCCTATTTCTTTAAGCTCCTGCGTCATTTTGCTCAGTTCAATTTTCAGCTCCTTACTGCCCTGTCGCAGGGTTTGTTTCGTTATCTCAATCTCATCCATTATTTTCTGAAACATAATTACTTCCAGATTCTCAGCCACTTTCTTGATTGCCATTTTTAAAACCACGAAAACAAAACAAAACAAAAATAAAGAAGAACCACTTCTTATTTCAGCAACAATTGGGTTAATATTCCAGGCTTGATGACATCACAGTATAAACAGAGCAGCCTGCCTTATCTCTCTATGTTCAAGAACACAAAACAAATTTAGTTCCCAGCATCAAAACAGTTAGTGGCGTCGTGAAGAAGCAGATTCGTCAAAATAAAATAGACCAAAAAGAGAATAGTCCCAGACAATATAATGTTCCTCGGAATAGAAATCCCTCTTCTGTTTATATCTTTAGAATGCACTTCCAGGACAGCTTTTTGCAATAGAAACAGAGATAAGCTGTTAATTTCGTGAATAACAGAGAAGAGTTATAGCTCACCCAGAAGTTCTTTAAAGCTGATTCATTTGACAAATCTCTTTTTGCTGCAACAATTTAAACCAAGTAAAAAAAAGAATAGAAAGAAGGGTGCTTGCCTGTTAGTCCGTTTTCTCTTTGAAGAAAAGATAAACGTATCGCATTAATCAGATAGAGCTTGTTCGGAAGTCCGTCCGGCATTGCTGGCTGGACCTTTTCTCATAAATTAATGAAATCCAGTCCTCCCAACAAAAACAGGCTTTTGAGGTTGATCTCTGCGTTTCTCCCTGCCCGGGAGAAATTTCATCAGTCAAAAAAAAAATGTTCTGACTGATTTATATCTGAATAAGCTTCTTTTGAGGTGGGAGCCCGTCTCAAAAGCAGGCACAAGCGAAGTCACCCTTCCCGGAAGTCGATGCTTCACATTCCCATATGCTTCCCGTAAGCTAATTTCAAAACAAAATCTTACAAAACTTATATTCCTGAACTCAGAAACACTTATTTATTATTTTATTTAATTTATTTTTTCATTTATATCCCGCCCTTCCTCCCAGCAGGAGCCCAGGGATGCAAACAAAAGCATCATAAAAACAGACCTTAAAATACATTAAAACAAAACGATCTTAAAAACATTTTTTTAAATGCTTTTAAAACGTCTTTTTAAAAAGGGTTAAAAACATATTTTTAAAAGAAACATATTAAAAGCAATTTGAACACAGACGCAGACTGGGATAGGTCTCAACTTAAAAGCCTTGTTGAAAGAGGAAAGTCTTCAAAAGGCGCCAAAAAGATAACAGAGATGGCGCCTGCCTAATATTTAAGGGGAGGGAATCCCACAGGGTAGGTGCCGCCAGACTAAAGGTCCGTTTCCTATGTTGCGCAGAACGGACCTCCTGATAAGATAGTATCTGCAGGAGGCCCTCACCTGCAGAGCGCAGTGATCAACTGGGTATATAAGGGATAAGATGGTCTTTCAGGTATCCTGGTCCTAAGCTCTATAGGGCTTTGTACACCAAAACTAGAACCTTGAACTTGGCCTGGTAGCAAATGGGCAGCCAGTGGAAATCCTTCAGCAGTGGTGTGACATGTTGGCGATACCCTGCTCCAGGGAGCAGTTGTACCGCCACATTTTGCACCAGCTGCACCTTCCAGACCAAACTCAAGGGCAGCCCCACATAGAGTGCATTACAGTATTCCAGCCTGGAGGTTACCAGTGCATGGACAACAGTGATCAGGCTATCCCGGTCCAGAAACGGCTGCAGTTGTCTTACCAGCATGAAGCTGGTAAAAGGCACTCCTAGCCACGGAGGTCACCTGGGCCTCTAGCAACAAACATGGATCCAGGAGCACCCCCAGACTACAGACCTGCTCTTTCAGAGGGAGTACGACCCCATCCAAAACAGGCAACTGACCAATTATCCGAACTCAGGAATCACAAACCCACAGTGCCTCTGTCTTGCTAGGATTCAGACTCAGTTTATCGGCCCTCATCCAGCCAATGGTCCAGGGCTTACACAGCCTCTCCTGATTCAGATGTTACAGAGAAATAGAGCTAGGTATCGTCAGCATACTGCTGATACCTCACTCCAAATCTCATGACCATTCCCAAGGGCTTCATATAGATGTGAAACATCATGGGGGACAAGATGGTACCCTTCAGCACCCCACAGCACAACTGCCAGGGGGCCGAAAGACAATCACCCAATGCTACTCTCTGAAAACGACCCTGGAGATAGGATCAGAACCACTGTAAAACAATATCTCCGAAACACATCTCACCAAGTCAGCTCAGAAGGATACCATGGTCAATGGTATCAAAGCTGCTGACAGAACAAGTAAGGATAACAGGGTCACACTCCCCCTGTCCTTCTCCCGATAAAGGTCATCCATCAGGGCAAACAAGGCCGATTGAGTCCCATCACCAGACCTGAACCCAGATTGGAATGGGTCAAGATAATCTGTTTCATCCAAGAGTACTTGCAACTGCTGCGCCACAACCCTCTCAATCACCTTCTCTAAAAATGGGACATTTGCGACTGGTCAGTAGTTGTCACAAACCAATGGGTCCAGGGTGGGCTTTTTCAGGAATGGTCGAATCTCCCCCTCTTTCAAGGTGGCTGGAAACACTCCATCCCACAATGATGCATTGACCACACCCTGGATCCACTCGGTCAACCCCCCTTGGAAAGCTTTAATAAGCCAAGAAGGGCAGCGTTGAGAGGACACATTGCTGGCCGCATCATCGCAAGCAACTTGTCTACGTCATCAGGTCGCATCAACTGAAACTGTTCCCAAGAAGTTGCAGCAGACATTGCACTGGACATCTCATTGGGGACTACAGTAGATGTGGATGGGGCATCAAGACTGCTACGGAGGCAAGCAACTTTACCCTCAAAGTGCCTTGCAAACAATTCACAATTGGCCTCCAAAGGGTCTAAAACTCCATTTCCTGGAGCTGATGTCAACAGACTCGTGACAATATGGAAAAGTTCCACTGGACGGCTACTTGAGGATGCGATGGAGGCAGAGAGAAAGCAGAGAATGATTATTACGGTCGGAGACCAATATAAAATACACAAAATCACAAAGTCATGAAAGAAAAAGAAGGAAGAAAAAAAGATATTAATACAGGACACATTTTCCATAATAAAACAGACTCTAAATAGGGACCCAGTTCTCAGGTCTATACTGGCTGTTGGGTTAACCGTGCTCTTCGGTGTGTAATAGCTGCAGCACAGAATCTCGCAACCTTATTTGTGATCTGAGAAATTTGGTCGGATAAAAGATACCTAACATAAAATGCAGCGTCCCTGCCCAGAATTTTTTGCATGATTGGGGTAATAAGTGAAAGTTGAAGATCATGGTAGAAAACACAGTCCAATAAAACATGACCCACGGATTCTACTACACCCGCATCACAGGGGCATAGGCGCTGAGCATAGGGAATTTTTTGGTATCTACCATCTAGTAGAGCTGATGGCAATACATTGAACTTGGCCAGTGTAAAAGCTTTTCTGAGCCTAGGAGTAGGGAGGGAAGTCAGATAATACGTGGGAACAAAAGGCCCAGTGCTAGGTATGAGGCCAGAGTTGGACACTGATCGAGAAAGATGGTTTTGAAGTTCTACGCCTAGAATTCGTTGGAGGATTACCAACTTTGCTTTGGGGAGGCCTAGTGAGAGGATAGCAGTGGGAGAAAGTCCTAAACTCAAAAGTTTCATAATTAGGGTTTTCTTCCACCTTGACTGAAATACGTCTGACAATACAAGAGGGGCCAGTCTCACAGGTAAAAACAGCAGTTTTAGCCAGTACTTAATCTTAAGCGTCCATATATGAGCCTCTGTCGAGGGGAGCCCTGTTTCAAGATGAAGGGTGACATTAAGAACGCAAGTTGGAATACCCAATATAGTCCTCAAAAATTTGGTTTGAGCAACTTCAAAAGGTGTATATTTATCATATACACGTATCTGGGAGCCGTATATCATTTGAGAGATAACTCATGCTGAACACTTGCTTAACAACCCTCTATATTTTCTTGGCGATATACAAACATTCAGAGAGAACCTACAGTTCAAAGTGTAAAACAAGAGAAAAAAAGTCCTGACCCCTGTTCGACTTTTTTCTGTACCGGTCTCATAATTTGTTGAAATTAACTAAAAATCAGCCATGTTCACAGAGAACCTGTAATCCTATTACTGATTTTGCCCCATACTCTGACCTTCATCTTCTGCAGTTTAAAAGTGAAAAAAAAATATGCATGGCTGATTTTTAATAAATTTAAGAAATTTAACATAGGAGTTTAACAGGCATGCTCAGTAAGGACCAACTGTCTGTGTTCTAAAAGCCAGACTACCAGCTGTTTGGCTTGGCTAATCAGGGGGCTACACACATTTTTTCCACTTTAAACAGTCATGGTTTCTCCCTAAGAATCCTGGGAAGTGTAGTTTGTGAAGGGTGCTGAGAGTTGTTAGGAGATGCCCTATTCCCCTGACAGAGCTGTAGTGGCCAGAGGGGTTTAACAGCCCCTCTTCTGGTGACTGTAGCTCTGTGAGGGGAATAGGGCATCTCCAAACAACTACACTTCCCAGGATTCTCTGAGGGAAGTTATGACTGTTTAAAGTGGAATAACTGCCTTGTGCGGATGTGGCCAGGGACAGCTTTGGTTTAAATTTGGGTGGGAGATTACACAAATAAAAAAGTGGGGAAAACCCTGAAAAATAATTATACAGTTAACAATGTTTTCCTTTAGGAAAAGAAAGGGGCTTTCACACTGCCCAGTGCCCCTCCCTCTCCCTCTCCCTCTTCCCCTCCTCTCTCCCCTCCCTCCCTCCTCTCCTCTCCTCTCCTCCCCTCCCTCCCTCCCCCTTCTCCTCCTCCCCCATGGTCAATTTCATGTATCCTAAGCATAATTGCACAAGAGTAAATCCCATTGAACTCAATAAGCATGCAAATGATCAGACCTGCCTTTCTCCTTCCTCTTCTCCTCCCTTTGCCCTGTCTTCCTTCCCCGTCTCTCCTCTCCCTCCCCCTCTGTCCTTCACCTCCCCTCCCCACTCCTTCCCTTCCCCCTCCCCTCCCCTCTCTCCTCTCCTCTCCTCCTCCCTTCTTCCTGTCCTCCCTCTCTTCCTTCCTCCTCCCCTGCCCACTCCAGCCCTCCCTCTCTCCCCCTTCCCTGTGGTCAGTTTCACCTATTCTAAGCATGATTGCATGGGAGTAAATCTCATTGAGCTCAATAAGAATGCAAATGATCAGACCTGCCTCCTCCTCCTCCTCTCTCCCTTCTGCTTCCTCCCATCTCCCCACATCCCCTCTAGAAATCTGCCCTCTGCCCTTTCTCCTCCCCTCCCTGCTCAGAGGCACATGTTACCAAATTCTTCCTAGCTTCACAGGAAATGGATTGTACTGTGAAAGACCAACATTTTGTTTGCATTTTTACAAATTTGTAGAGGTGTACAATATCTCAGAGAGGAGGTCAGGTCTCCTGCTCCCCTGCTGCATTAACTACAGCTGCCCAATTTCTCTGCTTTTTAAAGTTTGATAGAAATATCTGTTGGCTACTGGTACGTTCTTAAACCACAAGGCTTTTTTTGCCTATTAGTGAATATTAGTATGATTTACTCCAGTAACAACATTTTGATGTTCTGGGACTTTAGAGCAACTGGATATTTGTGGTTCACATGGAGGGGGTGAGAGGCTGAAACATGGAACCACCCCTTTGACAGAGTTTTTGACCTTCTGAATTGACCAAGTAATTTCACAATAACCACATCTTGTCAACGACTATAGCAGTATTGATTGGTTAAATATTGAAATTAATAAAGTGACTGATTGACCATACGTGTATATTTGTATGTGTAGGAGTTGAAACTGCCACTCATGTGACTCTGTATTCCAGAATGAGATCTACGATGCCTTCTGTGAGATAGAGAACGATATTGGAAGGGAAAAACTAATTTGGTAGAAGGCTGATGGGTGGATGACCACGAAAAATAAACCAAACAGTAAATGCTTCTCCTGGACAGTTTCCAGGCTAATGTTAATGCATATGGAGGGTATTTTACACAATAAGATATCTGTCAAGGCAGCAGAAGAATGTTACATTTTCCAGTGTGTATCAACAAACTTGTAGGTCTAGTTTTTGACATTTTCAGAGGCAACCTATCCATTAGAAGTAGATACCAGCAGCAGCAGCACAAGTGAAGGCCATATTGGGGACAAGAAAGGGGAAACGAGAAACAGGAGGAGGAAAAGCAGGAAAGAAAAGTGGAGCTAGAAGAAAAGTAAAGGAAGGAAGTAAAGATCTGGACAGATCAGTGCCACAAACTAGGGATATTTTGTAATGGGACTGAATACATAAAGCTGCTTTGCAGAGCATCAGACCAGGGGTCCATCTAGCCCCCGTATACAGTGGCTCTCCAAAGCCTTAGGAGGCGGCATGGAGGGCTGCAAAATAAAGGGGGGAATTTGCTGAAAGCTATTTTCCCTTTCCACTCATGGAAACTTGTGCAGAATTAAAGAGAATTCCATCCGAACAGGGACATAATTGGATACAATCTATTTTAATTTTATTCCACCAAGAGCTTTTCATCAATGGCAGCAAAAGAGATGGATGGATCTATCATATAAAAACAATGCTTTATGGACTGGTGTTTCATCACTAATCTATTCCTAAACTCCTTCAGTATTGTTCAGTGAAGACAGGGCCAGAAAAACAGGTCGTTTTTCTTCCTGTTTCAAAGGCCAAAGAGGCACCCTCCTCATTCCACATACAGATGCCAACTGGGATGGCATTTTCATCTTACTTCAATATTGGTGATGGGATAGGGTCCCCCATTGCATTTGAGTCTCATGGGCCCCTTGGGGGACTCCCATTAGAGTGATCAGGAAGAAGAAGAAGAAGAGGATCAGGGGACTGGAAACAAAGCCCTATGAGGAGAGACTGAAAGAACTGGGCATGTTTAGCCTGGAGAAGAGAAGACTGAGGAGAGATATGATAGCACTCTTCAAGTACATGAAAGATTGTCACATAGAGGAGGGCTGGGATCTCTTCTCAATCTGACTGGACATCAGGAAAAACTTCCTAACTGTTAGAGCCACACGACGATGGAACCAATTACCTAGAGAGGTAGTGGGCTCTCTGACACTGGAGGCCTTCAAGAGGCAGCTGGACAGCCACCTGTCGGGAATGCTTTGATTTGGATTCCTGCATTGAGCAGGGGGTTGGACTTGATGGCCTTATAGTCCCCTTCCAACTCTATTATTCTATGATTCTATGAAGAAGAAGAAGAAGAAGAAGAAGAAGAATGGGATCTTGGGGAGGGGCCCTGTGGACTGCAGTGGAAGGGGGCTGAAACAGAAGAAGGCTTCAGCAATTTAAACAATGACAGCTCCGCCCCTGTAGTTCAGCTACAACTGAAGAAGCCCTATCTGATATTGAGCTAGCCCCTGTCCCACCCCTCAGCCCTGCCTTGTCACCCAAGCCACCACTCAAACCTTCTCCCGAGAAGGAGGAATTAGGGGCTCAACCAGGGGCAGTGTCAGAGGAAGATCTGACTGAAGTGCCAACACCACCATTGGCACGTAGGAGTGCTCATAAAATCATGCAATCTCATTCAGAGGAACCCTCCCCAAGCAAATAGAAAGCCCATCCCAAGCCTATTTAAGGGATCTCCAGGGGTGTGTCTAATTGCTGTGACATCTTAGCTTGCCTTGTTATGCTGTGTAGAGACTCAGAGTCCCATATAATCTGTAGCCTGATTTATGAAATGCTCTAAACTGAAATTTCACATTAAACATAATGGAGAATAACACCCCAGTGAGTCTGAGTCTGAATCCAAAGGGGTTGGGCAGAACACTTAAGGCAGCAAGCTAAATGGGGGGCCCAGGACAGGCTGTGTGACATAAGAAAATAACTATTGTTCTATAATCAGTATTGTTTACTCTGACTGGCAGCAGCTCTCCAGGGTTTCAGGCAGGAGCTTTCCCCAGACCTACCTGAAGACACCAGGGATTGAACCTGGGACCTTCTGCATGCAAGGCAGATGCTCAGTCACAATGAACTATGACCCTTCCTCCAAAAGAGGGAAAGTAATTAGCTACTGCTCTCCAGCATCTGCCGCCTGTGGTGGTTGCCTCACTCTGTCAAATGGTAGGGCTGGCCCTGAGAGAAGAGACATGGACCTGGATTTTTTTTTGCTAACATGAGAATGCTTGGGAACATGAGTGATTTGCATACATAGGAAACTGGCTCCAAAGTTATTTAAAAACAGAGCCAGCTCTTTCCACTGTAGGTGGGTACGATTTAGTATTTATATGACACGTTCCCACAGTGAACTGTGCCCACAAGCAATTCACAGCAGACGTTAATTTAATATCAAAATATAAAGCGGGGGGGGGGCAGGGGAAATGTTGCAGGTACCAAAGGATGGAAGTGTTTGTGAATATCTTGGAGTCATTTTAGGTCTGTATTGGTCGGGGCCTATTTCAGGAATGCAACATTCTAGCCGAGGAAAGAAAATGTGTTTTCCTTTTATGCTCCAGAAGGCAAAATGGTTACTCTGTTCTAATCAAAGGGCATGTAAACCAACAGGGGAGTTGGCCAGGTTCCATCCCAGCTATAGCCAGTGTTCTGCCAGGGTAGAGCACAATGAATCTTTTTTTTGCATAAGTAATATTATGCTGGATGCCAGCCCTCGCCTAGAGGAATCGAGGTAATATGCACAGGGAAAATAGGTGTGTTCCTGTTTAATAAGACTGTTCCTGTTCCTTCCTAAGAGCAATAGTTTCCATCTAAACCCACATATATTATTATTTATGCATTCGCCTGTGAAGTGTTATGGGCCACGGCCAAAGAAAAGAAAAGACAATTTCATTCAAGATGAAATCTTGTAAGCCAGAGAGTTAGGAAGGCTCTTTCCAATGACATGTGGTGTAACTGAGCTCCATCTATTGATTTGTTACATTTTTCCACCAACGGTTTTCCTTCCGAGAGCTCATGGCAACGTATGCAATTCTCCCAGTTTATCTTCACCACAACCCTGTGAGGTAGGTTAGGCTGGCAGAGACTGGCCCCTAGGTCACA
Source organism: Rhineura floridana (assembly GCF_030035675.1). NCBI lineage: Eukaryota > Metazoa > Chordata > Lepidosauria > Squamata > Rhineuridae > Rhineura > Rhineura floridana. The sequence continues at coordinate 174,728,296 of NC_084482.1, read as the reverse complement.
TGGCAAGGTTCATGTCTAAGCAACAATTTTGAGCCCTAGTAGAGCTTGTCCAAGCACTACACCAGCCTGACTTTCTAGGCTTCAAGCAACAAGCCTGCTGTTGTTTTTCCACGGGGGCTTCACTTAGGTATCATGGCTAATAACACAAATATATGCAAACAAAAGAAGCTACCTTATACCATCAGACTCTTGCTCCATCTAGCTCAGTGACTGGGAGTGACCCTCTAGGGTTTCAGATGGGGGAATTCCCCACTCTACATAGAGATGCTACCAGGACCTTCTGCATACAAGGCAGTTGCTCCTCCGCTGCCTTATAGCCCCTCTCCGTAAGTAACTTACGTAAATTCATAAATATATCCTAAGAAACATTTATGGAGAAACTGTCGTCCGTACTTAGGTCAAATCCACACCATACATTCAAAGCATGTTTACATGACATGGCTCCCCTGAAAGAATCCCGGGAACTGACAGAGTTACAATTCCCAGTATAGAAGGGAATCTCACCCTTGGGCTGAAAAGGGTTCCCCATCCCTGTGCTAGAAGAAGGGAAGCTTTGCCAATTCCTTCCCTTGTAGCTCCCACACTGCTGCAGAGAGTCCCCCACCCCTCCAGAGCAGGCTTTCAGGGGATTGTGGAAGAAGGTAGCATTGGCCAAAAATCCCTGTGGGAGTGGCCCATTAGTGGAGTTCTGCTCACAGGACCTCTGGATCCAAGGCATTTAATTTACCATTGAACATGGCCCTGCTTATTCCTCACCACAAAATAGTTGCCGGGCGGGGGGACTTGTTCCTTCAAAAAGTTCTCCATGTATGTGATCTCAGAAGCAATGAAATTCCATAGATATCTCACATGTCTCTCTATGTGCCAGTGTCACCCAGAGTGAATCCTTTCCAAATAAAGGAATGTAGGTCAGAATTGCATGGTTGACTATTTCTCAACATCAAATACACCCTGACTAGCATTCATGTTTTCCCCCCTAATGTGCTACTTTTCTCTGTGCAAAGCATTTCTCCTGGGATTTACTCGCCTGGCATTCAGAAATCATGCTTGAAGGACATTTGCCATGAGCTTTTTCTTTTTAAAATGTGTATATCAGTTCTTATGAATGAGTATTCCATGAGTCCAATAAAAAGCATGCATATACAATATGCACAAATGAATCTAACGTTCAGATCTGTGCGCTATGAAGCAGCTCTGTGGATGATGACACCCAAACAAAGTTTACCATGGCTATCAGGCATTTAAAAAGACTGTCAGGCCAGCCAAAGAGCATGTATGCAGAGATCTATAACTGGAGTTAGATTATGATTGGCCGCATAAACCTCACTTAACTCGTGTAGATAGAGTAGATTAAGAACTCCAAAGCCCTTAAAGGTTAACAATAAAATCTTCAAATGAACCCTCATTTTCCAGTGTGAGACAATTAGGTTATAAAACAATGAAGTAACATGAGCCTCGTGAGGCCAATGAGGACAGTTAAAGAAGAGCTTGTCAGAATGCCCATGTTTTATCACCCATGAAGGGATGTAACTCTCCATGACATTAAGGATGCAAGGTTTGATGGAGTGTCACAGTTAGTTGACACCAGAATCATCCTTGATTGTAGAACCCCTGTCATACCCGCCACTTTAGAATAGGAGCTAATGATTCTACTACTGTACCATAACCAGGCATGTTGAGGCAATTGCTGGCTGGGCTAAATTAATACACCATAGCCTGAATAGCCTGCTGAAGTAGATTTCTGTGGCTAATTGTAAAAATGAAATAAAGAATGTTGGTTCTTATGCTCAACTGGAACAGGTTGCTGGTCTGACTATCCGATGGGAGAAGTGGTGTGTGAAGAGGACAGAATTCATTCTGGACTATTTGACAATGCAGAGCCTTAGATATTTTCCACTGATGTTGTCTGCAACGGATTTACACTGAACCATATTTTTTTTTAAAAAAAAAAAATCAATTGTTCCCTTAACAATATACAGTTCCTTGAGAGCTGTGGTTGTTACATTTTGGAGGGCGAGGTTGTTGATCTGTTGAAAGGGACTTACTGCCTAGTGGTAAATTAGTGAATATGTGCGTGGTTTATATTTATTTGCAATCAGAACCTTATGGGATTTACTTATGAGGATTAGAGCTGAGTCAAATAACTCCAATTTATTTTCAGGTGGAAACTAGCAATTTTAGTGTGGTAGTTTTTTCCCCTGAAACTCAGATTGTGTGAAAATAAATTTTTTAAAAATTTATTTATTGGTGTCACTGTTTCTCCGGTCTGATACTTAATTTCTCTCTTACCAGTTTGCTTCTTCTTTCTACTTCCTTGATTAGTCATGTCGGTTATATTCCACTCAATCAAGGATCCTGCAGTGAACAAACTAATGCTGTACAACCAACCAGATTTGGCTGCATTATGATATCACTGATGGCAAGTAAGGAAAACTGAGAATAAGGCTAATGGAAATGAATAGGGGAGGCTTGTCTGGTACTGTATTTTAAGCTCAGTTCCAGTTAGGACTAGATTGAGAAAGCCAATTGTAGGCTCAGAATTGTGTTGATGCAAAGCATTATTACCAATCACAAAGCGGGTCTATTGAGGAATTACCCTTAGTTTCCCATTTCCCAACTTTGTAGAACATGAGCCAACATGATTTTCAAGTAGCAGCTTTTTTAGTGTGTTTATGTGTGTCTGCACGCAGATGCGCGCACACACATGCACAGATATTCAGGAGATCTGTCCTTGTTGCATCTCTCTCTCTCTCTCTCTCTCTCTCTCTCTCTCTCCCTCTCTCTCTCTCTCTCCACACACACACACACACACACACACATATATACCTAGTTTGCGTTCGTGGTCATTACTTCTTTAAGAGAAACTTTGGTGCCAGGGGTTGGAATAACATGGCAAGAATAGGGATAGGTTCCTACACCACAAAAAAGAGGAGCTCTTCAACATATTTCAGCAAACTATTTATTCAAAACTAACAATATTCATGTCTGAAATGAAACAACCAGGTCAGGTAAACCTTGCATATATACCGCTTGAAGGTTTCTTCCAAAATGGATCCAGGGATGGCTGCTTTGCCTTTTTTCTTTTATCATGTAGCATCTTGCTATAGCAATCTATAGTTGTGAGCACAGTTCTCTCCGTACACTTGAGCAGGCAGGCGAGGGGCAGCCACCACACCACCCTGCTCTTGGTCTCTCTCTGCCATCCTCCCTTACGCTCAGGCAGATGCATCTGCAGTAAACAGTGTTCCCAGTGTACCCGAAGCACTGTTTCCTGCGGAGGTGCCTGAGCCACCTGGCAAGGAGTGCCATTCCACCCACATGTGAGAGAGCTGCCTGCAGCAGCTGCAATCCAATATACAAGGAGCCACATTCTGACTATGTTAGAGTGTGTGCCCCCCCTAAAAGGAGCTTCTTTCCTGGAGCATTCGTTAACTGAGGTATTACTGTAAAGACATAGAGACAGTCACATTCTGATGTATTATTCAAGATTTTCTCTGGGACTATGATGGCTAGAGGCTTTGTTGACTGAAACCTTTTAAGAGGTTCTTGAAGCTAATGCTCTATTTGTTATCTTTTACTGGTTTAGAACCAGGGCCTTCACTTGGTATTCATTATAGTACGTGCTGCTCTGTTTAGTACTCTCTCTATAATATCTGTATACCTAAATGATCCAAATGGAGAGCACTGTGGCTGCTTCCAAAGCATTTGAAGGTCTGCTGGGTGAGCATTGTTTACAAACAGATGTACCTCTCTTGTTATGCTACCAATAGTTTGTTGTTAAGCAAGGAAAATATGCTGAATAATGAAAGATGCTTGTCGAAAGAAACATTAAGAGCTTGCATAGAGCTTGCTCTGGATTGTTTCTGTTTGCGTATAAAATCTCAAGGAGAGCCAAGGGAATGTCAGCTTGCCTAGTGAGTGAGCATTGGTCTCCTTGCCAAGAAAAACACTCTGCAGTTCACTAAAGAAGGCCAAGTTTTGCTCTTGAGAAAGTTTACCTAAATAGAATCTCTCAGGGCTTTCCTGACCTAGCATAATGTCACCACATTTTTTTTTTTTTAAAGTGAAATAAGGTCTACTGGGCAAGGAGAGAGTTTAAAAAGTTGGAAGTCTGCGTGGATAAAAAGCGAGCAACAATAGTACATTCACTATCTGGTGCATGCACAATTTCAGTGCTCATTTTGCATGCTGCTCTTTATTCCAAAGTCCTATATAAACAACATTTCTGCTTATCAGAAGTTTTTATAGTCTATTCACAATCACTTTTAGGTCATGCAGATTAATTAATTATACAAGTGGGACCTGCAACAAAATATCGCAGTGTGCACTGTTCCTGTCCAGACAGGGTTACAGCCGGCCAGCTGTGTTATTTTCTAGGATACTCTATTCCATTCTTAATTTCCTTCAGTTTTCCACCATCTCATCCCTCCCAAACAAACATTCAGTACTTTGTCACCATAGGGTATCACCAGTTCTCATTGTAAACCAGGAGTCTGTTGAGGGTAACTGACCAGGAACAAGACCTTGGGGTTGTAGTGGATAGTTCGATGAAGATGTTGACCCAGTGTGCGACAGCTGTGAAAAAGGCAAATTCCATGCTAGGCATCATTAGGAAAGGTATTGAAAATAAAACTGCCAATATCATAATCTATGGTGGGACAGCATTTGGAATACTGTGTACAGTTCTGGTCGCCTCACCTCAAAAGGATATTGAGTTGGAAAAGTTTCAGAAAAGGACAAACAGAATGATCAAGGGGGTGGAGTGACTCCCCTATGAGGAAAGGTTGCAACATCTGGGGCTTTTTAGTTTACAGAAAAGGTGAGTTAGAAGTGATATGATAGAAGTGTATACAATTATGCAAGGCATGGAGAAAGTGGATACAGAAAAGTTTTTCTCCCTCTCTCATAACACTAGAACTCATGGACATCCAATGGAGCTACATTTTGGAAGATTCAGGACAGACAAAAGAAAGTACTTCTTCACATAGCGCATAGTTAATCTATGGAACTTGCTCCCAGAAGAGGTGGTGATGGCCACCAACTTGAAGGAATTAAAAGATTAGAAAAATTCATGTAAGGTTATCAATGACTACTAGCCATGATGGCTGTGCCCTGCCTCCATAATTGGAGGCGGCATGTTTCCGAATGTCAGTTGCTAGAAACTGCAGGAGGGGAAGTGCTGTTGTGCTCAAATCCTGCTTGTGGGCTTCCCATCTGGTTAGCCACTGTGAGAACAGGATGCTGGGCTAGATGGGCTCTTCTTATATTTTTAAGTTCCTAGGTTCTTATAAGTAACCTCTTTGGCTCCAGGGGGCCAGATCTTTATCTGGCGCCACCCTGCCACTCTGATGTCATATGATTGACATGTGAGCTGCTCCTCCCACCTGGCAAAATCCCTTATGCTTGCTTTTAAGGAGGAAGAGAATGGAATTTAATGCCTCAGAGTTGTAGCCAAATTCCAGCCATGGCAGTTTGGGATCCTTACTCCCTGATATAATTTCTGAAAAAAACCCACCTCAGAACTCAGTTTCTCTAGGTCAGGGGTGAGGAACCTATCCTGTGGCCCTCCAGATGTTGCTGGGGGACTGATAGGAACTGAAGTCCAACAACTGGAGAACCACATGTTCCCCACCATTACTCTAGGTCAGGTGTGAGGAACCTGTGGCCCTCTGGATGTTGCTGAACTACAACTCCCATCATACCTTGTTACACCAAAAAAAGGCTCTTTTACATCTGGAGGAAACTCCAATAACACCAGATGGGAAACCAAGATATAAAACAACACCTTTATTGATTATCTTTTGCAAAAGAGAGACAAGGTATATTCGGCTTGTGCCAGAAAACCAGTCTAAGCATTATTACACAGTGCCAGTGATATATGCTTTCGAGCCCTCCTAAAACAGCCCCTCCCTTGTTGTTAGTAACTTTTCTCGGGCTTCTCCATTGTCTTTGCATTAAGCTAACGTCCTGGCCTTGAGCGCTTCATTCGTGCTGTTCCTACCTCCCCCTCCTCCTCCTAACAAGACACATTCCAGTGAGCCATTATCTACTTCAACAGTATCTTGTTACATGGGGGGGTAAGCTAACAGTTTTAGTATCAAGCCTGAAATGAACATTTAGCAAGCCACAAGCACCTTGGGAATTGTTTTTCTGCTTCTATGCTATCTCAAGTTAACACATTCTATGCTGTGTCAAATTAACACTATATACTATAATTCCCAAACTATATTTGCCTATTTCATTACAACCTGGTCATTGGCTAAGCTTGTTGGGCTGATGGCAGTTGTAGTTTCACAACATCAGGAGGGCTAAAGCTTCCCCACACTTGCTCTAGGTGGTCAGGCTGGAGTTGCACAAGTAAGGTGTGAAACACCTCTTTCATCTCTACCTTGTTTTCATCACCTGTAACTAAACACTTAACCAGATGTTTACTGTTTCTACTGTTACTTTTAATTATGATCCTCCTTGAGTGACAATGAACCTATCCTTCTTATATTGTGCTGCCAGTGTCAGAGCTACTGCAATGTCGGCACTTCCCACACCAGGAGGGTAACATGAGAAACTCTGAGCCTGGAGGGGGCAGCATTTACTTCCCACATTAGTTTGGATTAGGGTTGCCAGTTCAGAAGCATCCCAAACCCTGAAATTTCAGAGGTGAGTCCTAGTGATGTCATGGGGCGGGTCCTAGTGATGTCATGGGGCAGGCCCTAGTGATATCACAGAGGCGGGGCCAAGTGATGTCATTAAGCATGATACATTAAGCATTAACGACAGTTGCTTTGAGCATAACACTCAAACAAACAAAAATCTCTGGAAATTAAGGTGTTAGTTAAATGAGGGTGTTCCCTGGTCCAGCTGAAGTGACAGGATCATTCCTTCTCACTTGTTTGGGAGCCTGGACAGGGAACATTTAACCTAGCCCACTTGCTTCTGGAAAGAAGGGTTTAAGTGCTCTCAGATCAGGCCAGTCACCAGAAGGCCATTATAGGAAGAAGGGAGCCTAGCGTTGTGGAGATGTTAGATAGGAGTGCTCAGGACTAAAGGTGGATGCCCCTGACGGCTGCAATTCTAAGCACACTTACTAATGGACTAAGCTCCATAGAACTCAACAGGACTTACTTCTGAGTAGATATGGTAAATGAAATGCAAACAGAAAAAGAAAAAAAGACAGTGATGATTTCCTAAATGCAATACCATACAAACCACAAGAAGATTCCTACAAGTAAGGCAGAAACTCAGCATCCCACAACCAGTCATGGTTCTTAACCAAAACTAAAAAAATCCTGGCAGCCAGTCAGCCAAGTCACAGAAATTCCCACGCAGCACAACCTGACACAGGCTGCAGTTAGTGCAGAATGCTGTGGCACAATTGCTAACATCATTGAGATCCTGTCAGTACATAATATCTCTGCTCTGATATCTGTACTGGTTGTAGATTTGTTACTAGACCAAGTTCAATGTGTGCTTTCCATATCAAGGGTGCTACATAGTACTTGTTCTGCTGTTGTAAGAAATCGATCTTTCGTGTGGCAGTACCTACACTTTGGAACTCCCCACCTATTAACATTAGGCAAAGACCTTCATTGTACTCTTTTTGGCACCTGCTAAAATCATTTTTGTTTAGGCAAGCATATCTAGGCATGTAGAAGCTATTATGCTTTGTATTTGTTTTTAACTCATTGTTGGTTTTATTACTTTGGATTTTTTAAAATACCTGTCTTTAACTGTTTTTGCCAATAATGTCATTGTTTTAATTCCTTCTGTAAACTGTTTTGTAAACCAGTTTACTACCAAATAAAAGCAGTGACACCTAGGTAAGCCCTCCCTAATTGCTTTAAAAAACAGGATTGGAGTGAGTGAGAAAGATTTACAAGACAAACACAATCTTTTGCTATGTTCACTTAAAAGTCCCACTGATTTACAGCACAATCCTAACCATGTCTACTCAAAAGTAAATCCTATTGAATTCAATGGGGTTTACTCCTGATATGTGGGATTAGCATTGCAGCTTTACTGTCAGAAAAATGAGGATAGGATTAAATCTACGTATTGGGAAGGTTTTCAAAACAGGCTATGAATTAGACAAATAAACTGCCCTCTTCAACAGCCCAGGAAAATTTAAACTTGTTTGAATCCTCTTAATTAGAAAATCATAACACATTGTAATGGGACTTAGATCTCCTGCACACAAGAGAGAAAGAAACTTTAGCTTATTCAGTTTATGAGATCTTCAAACAAGTAGGAAAAAAACCAACAGTTTTCTGGCTTTGCAATGGGTTCTAGCTATTGCCTGGAGGTCAACAAATCCCTTCTCAATCACAACCCTGACTTCAGTTATTGGCTACAAATCTGAAAGGGTGGGATTACAGCAGCCAGCCAGCTAAGAGCTCATTTAACAGAAGTTGCAGGAGGGGGGAGGCTGATGTTTTGGTGTATATCTCTTGAACCAGACCACCTAAATTTTTTAAAAAATGAAAGCTGAGAGTCCGGAGATTGATGACTCACTGGGAGACCTGGAGAGGACCCCAAAATCCAGAGTCTCCAGGCAACAACTGGAGACTTGGCAACCCTAGTTTAGATGTTCCCAGAATCTGGGGCAACACTAGCATGGGAGAGCAATGGAGGGGGCACAGCATTGGCATTTCCCCTATGGCCTTGAGATTTCGCATTATCCTGGTGACACCAGAAGGAGCTGCACTGGTCTACACTGCGTAACATAAGAAAGGATCCATTGCCTTTAGAATAATGGCTGGAAAAATTAATAATTAGTAACATAACTAGTGCTATCAAAGGGTTGGAGCAACTCCCCTCTTAGAAAAGGTTACAACTTTTGGGAGTTTTTAGCTTAGAGAAAAAGCAAGTGATGGTGTTGGGGACATGATATAAAATTATGTATAATGATATATAATTTCACAGCACATCGTTAATCTATGGAATTTGCCCACAAGGGGCGGTGATGGCCACCAACTTGGTTGGCTTGAAAAGAGGATTAGACAAATTCATGGAGGAGGAGGCTATCAAAGACTATTAGCCATGATGACTGTGCTCTTCCACTCACAGTCAGAGGCAGTATGCTTCTGAATACTAGTTTCTGGGAATCACCAGCGGCAAGAATACTGCTGGTCACTGTGAAAACAGGATGCTGGATGGGCTTGTGGCCTGATCCCTCAGGGCTTTTCTTATGTTCTTATGTGAAGGAAGGGCTGCTTCTTTTCTATCAAATGTTTGCCCTCTGCATGATATTCAGAGAAGGGGAGAGACTACATAGCATGCTACCACAAAATGGTTTATACAAAGGCACAAAGACTAACATAAATAATGTTGCTGATGAAATGGGAAGCCATATGAAAGGGAAGCCACACATGGAGAGTTGCAGCAGTGGGAGAAGTCTAGGTTAGGAAAACCTGGGCAAATTCAGAATGATCTGAGACAGGCTTGCAAGAAGCTACATTGTCATCCACGAACTTTTGACAAGCTCTCCTACTCCCAAAATACTCCCAGAATTCTGATTATTCCAAGATTAAAGAAACCACTACTTCTGCATGACAAATTATCCTATTTATAAAAGCCATACAATAATGTATTTTAATCCATAAAAAGAAGGGGGGAGAGAAAGGAAGGAAGACAAGAATTGAGTGGAACCATTCCCATATTAATTATTTCAGCCTATTCAGAAAAGCGTATCCTTGCTTGCTTTTATTATGCCTTCCAGCTTCTTCTTTGAAAACGATGTTTTAAGAGCTGCAAGCTATTTTTTTTCAAAAAAAGAAAAATAAATAATCTTTGCAGCAATTAGAGCCAAATGACAGAATGCATAAATATTTTTTTACTTATTCTCCCTGTAGATTCAACACCTCCATTTTTATTTTTATTTTTTTATACGCCTCCTATCTTGACAATTTCAGTACAAAAGTCTTTACTTGAACTCTGAAGGTAAGCAAGTGACTTCCCCCTCCCTGCCTTAGAGTTGAATCAAATCTTATTTTGTTGATTGAGTAGGAAAGAATTTCATTCAAATGAAGGGCGTAACTACTGGAGGCTAAACGCATCATCTTTATAATGCATTTCTCTCTATTATTCTAGCAGCCTGAGCCATATTCCTGAGCCTTTCCTTGTCATATGGATAGCAATATAGGAAGCTGCCTTATACTGAGTTACACCACTGGCCAGTGTTGTCGATACTGACCAACAGCAGCATTCCAGGGTTTCAGTCCAGAATCTTTTCTTACTCTTCTAGGAGATTCCGGGAATTGGACCTAGGACCTTTTGCATGCAAAGCATGTGTGCTGCCACTGAGCTATAGTCCTTCATCTAAATTATTAGCAGACATATGCAAGGCTTAGCTTACAGAGAGAGGAAAAACAACACATGCAACTATCCCTGCCCAGCTATTATGGCTCATGATTTGAATGGACTGGTGAGCTTGCATAAGCTCCATCAGTATTACAGAGAAAATAGATTACCAACAGAGTATGTTATGTTTCTGTGAAGATGGAACTATTTATTTATTTACTTAACAATATTTATATACCACTTGATTGTTTAAAAAAACAAACTCTAAGCGGTTTACAGTGGTGGAAGATGTACAGTCCAATCCTGGACTCAGAAGTAGTAAATCCCACTGGATTAAATGGGGTTTACTGTAAATTATGTCTGTACTGAGTTGCAGCCTAACAGAGTAATCCTACGTATGTTCATTGAGAAATCACAAAGAATTCAATGGAGATTTGCCCATAGTAAGTGTGTTAAGGCTTGGTCCCCTTTCAGGTGTTGTGCAAACACAGAGACATCCTGGGGCGAGGGCGAAGGTGCAACCACATTGGGAGCAACATCAGTGGCCATGATCCTGCTTCCCTGTCCATGAGTTTGCTATGCATGGCAAGGGGAACTCTGAAATCATCTCAATAAATGTGTTTAGGAGTGCAGTGCCAATTAGCAACTGTGAACCATCTATCCCAAAAGGATAAAAAGAAAATAAAAGTCTAAAAGAAAACCCTTTAAGATTTACAACTCCAATCATCCCCTACAGGGGTAGTGGACAAATTAAGATGGTCTGCCCCTGGAGACTAATGGAATCCACTGGATTCCTGAATGCCCTGGGAGAGTTCCGAGTAGACAGTGCAGGCAATCCTGTCGAAGCCCTCGTCACGCTGTGGAACAGCGAGGCGCATCGAGCTCTTAACACAGTTGCCCCCGAGAGCCCTCTTTGGCTTTGTGGAGCCCTGTTTGCATCTTGGTACACCAGTGAAATAAGAGCAATGAAACAGGCTGGTTGATGGCTAGAGCATAAGTGGTGAAAGAAGTGCTGTGAGGCTGATCGGGCATATGTACAACATAATCGTGCATACTGTTTGGCAGTGAAGGCAGCGAAGAAGGCCCACCTCTCTGGCTCCATCGCATTCTCAACTAGCCGTCCGGTGGAGCTTTTTCATATTGTCAGGAGTATGTTGACATCAGCTCCAGGAAATGGAGTTTTAGACCCTTTGGAGGCCACTGTGAATTGTTTGCAAGGCACTTTGAGGGTAAAGTTGCTTGCCTCTGTAGCAATTTTTCCCTTTTTTTTTAACAAATTGTTTATTTTAAAGGTTTTCAAATACGTGAAATAAGGGGACGTGATGTCCAACATTCAACAGAGACAATTTTAATACAATTAGAAAATAAATAAATATAATGACAATAATAAAGGGAGGGGGAAAGAGGGAAGAAGAGGGAGGGAGGGAAACAGAGGAGAATGAAGAAAGAGGGGAAGAGAGGAAAGAGAGAGAAACATGAGAGGAATAGAAGAAGAAGTTGAAGGATGGAGAGAGATCAGAATAAGGCATTGCTAAGGAGGAGGAGGGGTATATGAACAACATCCAGATTATAATATATCACTATTTAATTTATATATTTGCATGACATCTAAATGAAGAGGGATAACAAATGTTAGGGTGGGATACAGAGGAGTGATGGTTGATATGATTCTAGGATTTTTCAACCAATAACATCTCTCTATAGAGAGTTGTGAGTGGAGGGGGTCTCCAATAGTGTTCTTTTGTTGCAATATGGCTAATAAACATCTACAATTTTGTGTGAAATTACCTTCCTCTGATGGGTTATGTCAATCTGTTGTTGTTGTTGTGTGAATTTCTCCATAAGGGCTATTGCCCAGATTTGTTGGTATCATTCTTTGATTAAGTCATGGTCATCCTATTTCCAGCAGTGTGCCACAATAATGCAAGCCCCATCCACATCTGCTGTAGTCCTCAGTGAAATGCCCAGTGCAATGCCTGCTACAACTTCTTGGATCAGTTTTAGCTGATGCAGCCTGATGAGATGGACAAGGTTCTTGCGATAATGTGGCCAGCAACATAACCTCTCAATCCCCTCTGCTGTATCAGCTCCACTGGTTGCCCATTTGTTTCCGGGCACAATTCAAGGTGCTGGTTTTGACCTATAAAGCCTTATACGGCTTAGGTCCAGGCTATCTGTCAGAGCGCCTCTCCCTCTATGAACCTGCTCGGACTCTAAGATCCTCCGGCGAGACCCTTCTCATTACCCCTTCTTTCCTGCAAGTTCATCTTGCAGAGACACAGAATAGGGCTTTTTCGGTGGCCGCCCCTGGACTGTGGAATTCTCTCCCTAGTGAGGTTCGGTTGGCTTCCTCATTATCGATTTTTCGTGCGTAGGTGAAGACTGTTCTATTTAGACGGGCTTTTAACTAATGTAGTTAGTTTTAACTTATGTTTATTTAATTTATTTTTAAATTGTTTAAAATGAATATCATGTTTATTAATCATTTCTGGTTTTTAATGTAAGCCGCCCTGAGTTCCTCGGAAAAAGGGTGGGTTATAAACTTTTTAAATAAATAAATAAATAAAAACTCTTGTCCTCCTTGATTTATTAAAGCTTGTCGAGGGGGTATGACCGAGTAGGTCTTTGTGAGAGGAAGTGGTCCCAGCTGCCCTGAAAGAGACAGTGGTCTGACTGCTCCTGAAAAAGCCCACCCTGGACCCATTGGTTTGTGACAACTACCAAAGGGTTGCAAATGCACCTTTGTGTATTTTGGGAAAGTGATTGAGAAGCAATTGCAAGTACTCTTGGATGAAACAGATTATCTTGACCCATTCCAATCTGGATTCAGTTCTGGTTATGGGACTCAATCAGCCTTGGTTGCCCTGATGGATGACCTTTATCGGGAGAAGGGCGAGGGGAGTGTCACCCTATTATTCTTACTTGATCTTACTTTGATACTATTGGCCATGGGATCCTTCTGAGCTGACTTGGTGAGATATGTTTCGGAGGCACTGTTTTACAGTGATTCTGATCCTATCTCCAGGGTCATTTTCAGATAATAGCATTGGGTGACTGTCTTTCGGCCCCCTGGCAGTTGTGCTGTGGGGTGCTGAAGGGTACCATTTTGTCCCTCATGCTGTTTCACATCTATATGAAGCCCTTGGGAGTGGTCATCAGGAGATTTGGGGCAAGGTGTCAGCAGTACACTGCTGTAGGAATGAGACTGTGCTGGGACTATCAAGGGGTACACTTTTCCACCTGCTTTACCCCCTCACCCCTGATCTCAGTGACATTTTTATGGGGACTGTCCTTTACCAGGAAGATGAATGCTTTTGGATAGCTGTTGATGCTTTTTAGAAATGCTATAATTTTGTTAGTTTGATTTTTTGTAAATTGTATTGTTTTTATTTGTATTTTGTATTTGTGTTTTTTAATTGTGTGTAAGCCACCTTGGGGGCCTTTTTGTCCAAAAGGTGGCCTAGAAATAAAACATAACATAACATAACATAACAGTACGCTGACGATACCCAGCTCTATTTCTCTGTGGCATGTGAATTGGGAGAGGCCGTGCAAGCCCTGAACCGCTGCCTGGACTCAGTGGTGGGCTGGATGAGGGCTAATAAACTGAGTCTGAATCCTAGTAAGATGGAGGCTCTGTGGGCTGGTGGTTCCTGAGTTCAGATAATTGGTCAGTTGCCTGGTTTGGATGGGGTCGTACTTCCTCTGAAAGAGCAGATTCATAGTCTGGGGATTCTTCTGGATCCATCTTTGATGCTAGAGGCCCAGGGGACCTCAGTAGCTAGTAGTGCGTTTTATCAGCTGCAGCTGTGGCCGTTTCTGGACCTGGATAGACTGACCACTATTGTCCATGCACTGGTAGCCTCCAGGCTGGATTACTATAATGTGCTCTATGTTGGGCTGTCCTTGAGATTGGTGTGGAAGCTGCAGCTGGTGCAAAATGCGGCAAAATGCTCACTGGGGCAGAGTATAGCCAACAAATCTGCTGCTGAAAGAACTGCACTGGCTGCCCATTAGCTACCAGGCCAAGTTCAAGGTTCTGGTTTTGGTGTAAAAAGCCCTTTGCAGCTTGGGACCAGGATACCTGAAAGATAATCTTACCCCATATATACTGAGTCAATCACTGTGCTTTGCACGTGAAGGCCTCCTGCAGATATATAATCAGGAGGTCTATTCCACACAACATAGGAAGTGGATCTTTAGTGTTGTGGCACCTACCCTTTGGATTTCCCTCCCCTTAAATATTAGACAGGTGCCATCTCTGTTGTCTTTTCGGTGCCTAGTGAAGACCTTCCTCTTTCAACAAGCCTTTTAAGTAGAGACCTTATCCCAGTCTACATCTGTGTTGGAATTGCTTTTTTAGATGTTTTAAAAGCTTTTTTAAAAGATATTTTTCAAGAAGTTTTGTTTTAATATGTTTTTCAAGACACTTTGTTTTAATATGTTTTTCAAGATGCTTTGTTTTAATATGTGTATTTTAATATATATTTTAACTTCTTTTGCTTTTAAGATATTTTAGAGTGTTTTTAGTGTTTTTGTTTGCCACACTGGGCTCCTTCTAGGAGGAAGAGTGGGATATAAATTTAATAAATAATAATAAATTTATTATTATTAAATAAATTTAAATAATAATAAATTTAATAAATAAATACTCATTGCTGAGTAAAGAGCACTCAAGATTTTGACTTGAAATATACTGGATGATATCCTGATCCACTTGAACAACGTTGTCTTAAATGAGATCGTGACAGCAGCTGAAGTTAGAAGAAAAGGTATGGCAAGTCTTTGAAAAATGGTTCATGGCTAAAAAAGTAGGATGAGTCATGTTCAAATCAGTACCCTTTTTCCTTTATGTAAAGGAGTTTGTTGAACAAGGGAACAATTATATCAGATGCGAGGGAGGATGTGTATTTTCTGGATGACACAATAGCATGCAAGCGTAGGAGGGGTGCTCGCATTTACTTGGCTGTGTAGTCGAACAGGATGGAAAGCTGTTTTGTTATATTATTTACTAAGTTTCCTATAATCTAACCCTTTTCACGTGCATGCCTTTCCTATGGAGTGCAGAGAGAAATTGACTCCCCAAAGACATGTTAAGAGATCACAAGCTGAAATGTTGAATAACGATAAATTCCTTTGAACGCCTTGTGAGCATTCTTCTAATCCACCATGATTAAACGTTCATGTTTTGTCAGCTATTGTAATTTGGCTTTCACTGATGCAGTACAAATTCTTCCCCGATAAAATGATTTTAGCTATTTCTTTCAGAAGGCTCTTGCTATTGTCATGCTATAAATGACAAGTATTTCAGATATATGGGCAGAGCACCACTCATGTCATGAACCACATGTTTTCATAAAAGGGCCCCCTTTGAAGACTTCCATTGTGAATGGTCTTTGCCAGAAAATTGATATGGGGAGTGAATGTATCCCTTTAAAGACTTGTGGATCTCTTAGGAGCCTTAAGTACTACTGACCATGCATCCTTCATGAGAACTGTGTGGTTGAATTGGGAGGTGAGGTTTTGCATTGTAGTGGTTCCATTCCTACTTGTCAGTTAGTTTCCTGGTGGTGCTGGCAGACTTTTGTTCTATCCATATGGAAGTTGTGATCTTGAGTGTTGCTAGGTTCCATTGTATCTCCTATGTTTCTCTGTTAAGCTACTGGAAGAGGTCATGTAGCAATGTGAATATGGAGTATAGGGTCATCAATATGCTTATATAATTGCTCCTGAAATTCAGCGAGGCAGAGGAGTGCTTGGCCTGATGTCTATTGTCAGTAATGGGATGGATCTTTTTAGGTCAATAAATTGGAGCTCAGTCCAGAATTGATCACAAGAGGGTCTTCTATCAAGAAGTAGATAGAATATCCATCAAATACAGCCCCTCCAACACTACACGGCAAGAATGTCAAAAGCAGTTCTGATATGTCAGAGCTGTTTAAAGAAAGAGAAAAAGAACAGACTGGGCTAACTCTTTAATTACATCATCATCATCATCATCATTTATATTTGGCCCTTCCTCCCGAAGGAGCCCAGGGTGACAAAGATAAACAAAACAATTTAACAAGAAGAAGAAAAATACTAAAAACATTTTAAAACATTCCAATCACAATTTCAGTTAAAAACATTCTAAAAAGGTAAAGGTGTCCCCGCACTTATAGTGCAAGTCGTTTCCGACTCTTAGGGTGACGTCTTGTGACGTTTACTAGGCAGACCGTATATATGGGGTGGGATTGCCAGTTCCTTCCCCAGCCTTTCTTTACCCCCCAGCATATGCCAGGTACTCATTTTACCAACCACAGATGGATGGAATGCTGAGTGGACCTTGACCCCTTTTACCAGAGATTCGACTTCCTCTTTCCATTGGAATTGGACTCCGGCCGTGAGCAGAGCTTCGGCTGCGTTACCGCCGCTTACCACTCTGCGCCATGGAAGATTATAAAACACAGTTCAAAATATTATAAAACATCTTAAAAACATTCTTTCATTAGTGATATTCAACTTGCCAGGAGCAGTCCTCTTCAGCCATCAAATGCTTTGGTAAAGGAATGTTTTCAAATTCCTCCTGAAAGTTAATAGTGATGGAGACAGATGTACCTCACTGGACTAGCCCCTTGCATATGCTGCTTGGATCCTGGTCAATGTAGCCATTCCTACAGAAAATAAGATCATTTGTTTATTTGTTTAAAAGACTTTTATCAGCACAGGAACATAGAAAAGCTGCCTTATACTGTTGAACCCTGATTTATAGCCCTGAGAGGCTCTCATAATTGCTCACAATACAATCATATTCAAGTTTAATATCAGATACAGAAATAACATGGTGGCCCATATGGTGCAAAGATTATTCTGGCAGCATTTCCTGCCCTCACACTTGGTCTTCCCTGGTGTCACCAGGCAAGAAAACCACAAGGCATGGGAGGGAGGCCAAGCAGATGGAAAGCAGGTCTCATCTCCTAAGCAGCTCCCAAAGATGGATAAGATTGTTAGGTTTAAGAGTTTGTGCGACTGACCCTGAAGGAACAGCTTCATAGACTGGGAGTACTCTTCGATTCCAACTTGACACCAGAGTCCCAAGTAGCTTCTGTGGCTAGGCGAGCTTCATCCCTCCTGAGGCTGATTTGCCAGCTACAGCCACTCCTCTACTGGGAAAGCCTGGCCTCAGTTGTCCATACTCTGGTGACTTCCTGTCTGGACTACTGCAGTACACTGTATGTGGGGTTGCCCTTGAAGACAGTGCAGGCACTGTAGCTAATGCAGAATATGGTTGCTAGATTGGTAAGGGAGTGCAACCTGATGGGAACATGTGCCACCCCTTCTGAAAGTGCTGCACTGGCTGCCAGTGAGCTCCTGGGCCCAATTAAAGATGTTAGTACTAGCATATAAAGCCCTGAATGGCTTGAGGCCCTAAATGGCTTCTCTTCCTCATTCTGGGAAAGGCCTGGGGAAGGGGGAACTTTCCTCAGAGTGAAGCATTCTAGATGATGTGGCCAGGAGAGCACCTTATCCATTACCATTTTGCTGTAGCAGCTAAATTTAAGTAAAGTTCCTTTAAAGTGGCAGCAGCACAGGCACTCTCCCAGCCACCTGATAGAGAATGCCTTGCTTTGGCCCTTCTCAGAGTGAGGGAGTGGGCAGGAGGTGAGCCCTGCAGCAGTCTTGCATGGGCGGCAGCAGGAGATTCAGAACTGGCCCAGCAGCAAGGCAGGTGAGCAGGCAGCCCAAAGGGTGCCAGTTTGTCAACCCCATGAAAGAAAGAAAGAAAGAAAGAAAGAAAGAAAGAAAGAAAGAAAGAAAGAAAGAAAGAAAGAAAGAAAGACTCCAGGAACACAAGATGAAAAAGTGTTAGCACACATAAACAGTATTTTCCAAATACTTTGCAGTTTTTAGCTTGCTTTGTTCTCAATATAATCCCTTGGTACTATTTCTTTCCACTTTGCAGGTGTTAAAAAAAGTGGCTGAGAGATAGTGTTTTTGGCCAATGAGACTGCAGCTAGCAACCACAGAAGTCATCCCTAGCTGGTATAAGGACTGAGTCCAGAACTCGCAAGTCCATTTCCCTGTTTGCCGGATCATGCATTTTAAGTCCACTGTCCTAAGCATGCTAATGGTGAAGGAAGTTCTTGCCTATGCATTACATTCATAATATGAAAGTTGCCACATGTAACTCTTAATACAGGTGACGTTGGAGAGGACCATACAGCTCGTGGACCCTGTTTACCTATACTTATCTTACATATCATTAGCAGTTAACTGCCCTGCTTCTCTTCCTCCCATCCACTAGGGAAAAATAGCTGCTTAAGAAGGGATAAATATAGATGTACAATGGAGCAAGGTGGTTCTACAATGGCAATTAGTTTTCTATACCTATGCCAGGGTGTGGGGCTTTAGAATTCTCAGCAGTTACATCTGCCTTACTTATGCCTACGTGTCATATAGTAAGTTTAACATGTAGCCAATAGACAAGTCCCACTGAATCCAGTGGGACTGTGGGACTGACTTAGGAGTATAAATACATAGGACTGGGCTGTTAGTTGTTTATGCTAATAACACATTTTCTTATTGTTTTCCCATCACGGAATTTACCTGCAAAATTCTAAAATGCTTGTTTCACAATGGAGTCATATCAGCATGCAAGCAGTATTTCAACATGTTCTAGGGTAGTCTTTCAAATTGTATTTTTGTATTGGCCTGAGATCATGAAGTGTAAACCCACATAGACAAAGCCTTGGAAATTTCTGTCCCCAATAACTGCTTCCTATATAATAATATCTGATGCAAGTTCAAGAAAAAGAGAGATGAACTGGGTAGGTCTCTGTCAATCCAGCACTTTGCACAGAGGACAGCGAGTGTGCACTGCCTCTTCCCTCCCACCCAGTGTGCTTTTCCTGTATGGAAGCATGCACAAGGATGGAACATCTGGGTGTGCATCCAGTTCGGTGTTCATTGGTGGAGATCATGTGGCTGTAGCACTATTGTAATGCAATAGATTAACCATTTTATCTGGGGAAGGAGGACCAAGGTTCAGTGGCACAGCACATGCTTTGCATGCAAAAGGTCCCAGGTTCAATCCCCGACATCTCTAGGCAGGGCTGGGAAAAGACTCCTGCTTGAAATTCTGGAAAGCCACTGCTAGCCAGGGTAGATAATACTGAGATAGATGGGCCATTGGTGGCTGGTCTCCACTGGGAGTGGTGGGGCAGAAGACAGGGAGACCAATAGTAAGTGGTGGAGCCGGAGTCAATGATAGATAGAGCCAACTAATTCTAATTTTGTCCGCATCCTCCTCCCTGCTGAAGTTGTACAAGGATGACCCTGAGACTAAGGAGGAGAAAGCTGACAGCCAGGGCCACCCCCAGTACTGTATGTAAGTCAGAATGTAGTCAGGTGCAGGCTGGCTGACAGGGCACAAAGAAGTTAGTGGGGAGAGGCCAAGTTCTACTGAGATGGGTCAATGGTCTGACTCAGTATAAGACAGTTTCCTGTGTGCCTGTCTATGTGCATTGAACTATTTGCACATGGGTGATATTTGGGCACTCCAAGGCCATATGTACGTGTGGAGACAGCAGAGGTAGATACAGCGGATCAGGTACAACTGCTCATTCTTACACCATTTGATGGGCCAAAATCAGGAGAGACATATTGATCTGTGTAAGAAGCAGCTTCCATAATATAACACAGGGCAATAATATGAACAAATACTGGAGAATATGTATCCTACGTTCCATAACAGCAGCAGAGGCAGCTTGTCTGAAAAGAATGGTGATGCTCAGCAGCTGTAATTAAAATAATTTGATGGAAGATAGGAAACATTTATGTGTCTTGACAGAAAAAAGAGATTTAGGTGATTTTGATTTATGTCTTTTAGATTTTATTCTAATCATAGTTCATTAGCAACAGAGATTGGCAGATGTAGGCTAAGTTAACTGATTTTTATGAAACTTACTGATGTGGGGGAAGAAATCAGTTCATTAGGTGACTGTTCTTGTATTTTAAAGTGAACCAGACACCTGGATTGATGCCTATTTGTTCCTTAATAAACAGGAAAGATCTCCTCCATAAACCTCAGATAGCATCATGCTACAGTCCCCAAAGCTTTAATCTAGGATAGCCCCACTGATGATGAGATGATGTATTCTATAAGTCAGCTGAAGTTGTTATGTCACAGCTAGGAACTTCTGCCCAGTTGAAGCAGCTGGAGCAGACTGGCCATCTTTGCCATGATCATCAGCAATCCTATGCCTTTCCATTATTTCATTTTAAATAAGACATGGCAAAATATAAACCAGAAAGGATATTATGCAAGAAGCCACCACTTCTACCTTTCCTATGTCAGTGTACCAGGAAAACCACTGGAATATGACAAAGACTTGGGTAGGCTTCTAAGTCTAGCAGCAGGTGACATATTGTCCCTCTGCACTGGTTTGACCACTCACTTCTGTTGTTACACTAATGCCAGCCTAAGTGGTACCATCCAGATACTGGGTTGTATCCAGCTAAGCTCTTCTCAGAGTAGACCCACTGAAATTAACAGACATAAATTTATCATGTCCATCAATTTAAATGGCTCTACTCTAAGTAGGATGAAGATTGGATACAACCTGTTGTGGATTCCAACTCCCATCTGCCCCAGTCAGCATGGCCAATGGTAAAGAATGGTGGGAGTTGCAGTCCACAGTGTATGGAACCCCCCCCCCGCTACTGCTGCATGGTAACAGGATAAATTCAGGGACTCTTGTCAATGAACGCCTAGAGGCTTATCCCATGATATTCAGTAGCACTTGCCCCTAACTGCGTCAAGTCAAATGTTGCACGATTATCTAAGGCCAGTCTATACAACTTGTGACCCTTTTGTGGCCTGGCAGGCCAAATTGCGTTGGATGGTACAAGGAAGTGCCCTATACTAGGCCATGCAGTTGCCTCTCAACAGTTAACTCCTGAACAACAGAGGAGGCACACATGTCTTCTAGTCACAGTCTTCTTCTATAAGGTAGTATGCAGTGTGTTTCTATTTAAATTATAGTAATTATATCTACATTTACATTTACGTCTAAATTAGCATTTGCAAATCTTATGCAAATCTGTGTCTTCTTTTGTTCTCTGTTGTGTGATGTGCTGCTTCTTTTTGGGGTGATGCATATGTTGCCTTCTCCTCCTCTTGGATTCGTATTGGGTGGTAACTAGGGATGGGCAAATGAATCTGTCCATTTTGATTTCTCTCTGTTTCTCATTTTTCCAGACTTCAGTTCTCCACATTTTCACATCAGCTTACAAAAAAAATTTTTAAAAGCCTGATGAAAATTCATCAGTATTTTAATGCAAATTTCTCCTAATATACACATTTTTCTATGCAATTTTGCCTAATACACATACAATATTTATAATACATAGAATGCATTTCTACATACTATTTTCACTAATACATGCATTTTATTGCAAAATTCAGTGAAACATGAATTTCAAAGAATGGCTGTGTTTGAGTTTGTGTATTGTTATGGGAAGTGAATTTCTCTCTCATCCCTAGTTGTAACAAGCTCTCTCTGTCACTGAGTCCAGACTTTAGATTTCGCAACCCAGAAGTTTGTCCCCATGCCCCCACTCCCTTTTGGTCTTCCACAATAATATTAAGATCTTCCAGTTTAGAAATCCTTTGTTCTTTAGAGACTGGAATATATTGCTTGGCCTTTCCATAATTAAAGACAGGCTTTATGTATTTTAATTAATTAATCATTCTGATAAATCCATTTCTTGTGTTCAATTATTTTTGGCCTTGTGATGACAGCATCTAAGAAAGCTGACCTCAGTACTTCCCCTGAAGTGGAGTGCATGTTCCCTGCACTAGTGCAATCATATCTTATAGAAATAGGGGGCTATCTTCACATCTCCATTTACATTATTGATGCAGTATGAAAAAAGTCCTGTAGCAGATGAGCACTCTGGGGACTCTCTTGTTTGTCTCAGCATGTTTAGTGTCTGCCAGGCACTACACTTCAGTGATAGAAATGCTTAAGTGTGTAATTCTCCCTCACAGCTTTGCTGGAAGCTAAAGCAACTTTTTAAAGCTAATAATAAAATTACACACACACAAAGAGAGAGAGAGAGAGAGAGAAACAAGAAACATTCCTTGGGGCTAAGTTGATAACTTGACCTATTATGAGTCACAGACACCACCTCTACCACCGGCATGGCTTTATATAGAAGCAACAAACCCTGCAAAGAAAACATCGACCTCTGAAGTCACATGATGAAAATTAGCTAAATGTTTTAACTACAGAGTTGTTAGCGCTCAAAGGAACAGGCTCTGAAGCTCATGATGCTTTTCAAGCTCTGACTGTAGTCTCATTCCAAATCAGACTGTAGGCTTATTCCAAATTCTCCCCAAACTGATAGTGAAAAGATGTGTATATGTAGGTGCATGCATGCATGCATGCACACACACACTGTATTACCATTCATTTCGCTGTTCATTTGTTCATTACAAAAATAAGGCTTTCACTGTAATTCATTCAAATTTATCAGAATAAATTCTGAAGGATCTAGGCAAGTAATAATCTCAGCACACCTGCTTAGGCTTTATATATGATTGCTTCGTATACATTCCCTCAGTAATCCTCAGTAGCATTGACAGGTCTTGGGGAGGCATTGGGGAGCCCTGGACTAGTCTCGCACCCCAACTACCCATGCTGCTCTTCTTCCTCCTACTGGTGTCCCACCTTTGGGGAGAGAATGTGGCATTTTCCTTTTGTTTCTCCCAGGCTGGACTGGGCATGGCTACCTGCTGGTGCATGCTAGGAAGGATAGCACCGCACTGGCAGCCAAGGCTCCAGTGAACTGCCCATCATTTCAATTTAAATGATTTCCCCCAGGGCAAAAGTGGCAGTGAGGTGAACAATTCAGGAGCCGCTTTTGCAGCCATGGGGCCAATTAGGGCACAGGAGGAGCAATGGAGCGCACCCTTTCACTGTTCCAGTGGTCCAACAATCCTAAAGGCGGTTGCCTGCCCTCACTTTTTCTGGCACGCCACTTATTCTTTGGGTCTCTGGGATCATGGGGGGGAAGAGATCTTGACAATAGGACCTCAGACTTGTGAATTGCTGTCCAGCCCTAGCTATGCCACTTGTAATCATTATAACAACCCTTAAAGTTGGGCTAGCATTATGAACTTCATAATTAAGATAGGTGAGGGGGCTGACACTGAATGGATATGACTTTCATGGAACTACATATTTGGCTGAGACAAGGTTCTGAGAGCCCAGGTCTTCCCTGATCAGCTGCAAAATGGTGGGAGGGAGAATGTGATTTGAAGCAGATGGCCATGCTTAACTTTTCTCCAGTGTGTTATCCCTGCAACCCCTCCCTGTTCACTGTTGTTTTTTCTGTGACACAGCAAACACATGTCAGAAACATCAGCTGGGGGAGGGGAGCAGGGCAAGTCTAAGCATTCCTTACTTGTCCCACCTTCACTGTGGACCTGGTCATCAGAGCCTTCTGGATGGGGTGCTAAATGTTATCCTAGCCACTTTTTCATGAGTTGCTAGGGTAACATTTAAATGATGAGGACGATGGTCGATTGTGTGGATCCTAACCATGGAACTGGAATTCTGCTAGAGGTGCTGACTCTATGGGAAAGCCCCTCACAGTTTCTGCCCACATGGTTGATTAACTGAAACATTATTGCTCTCATGCAGAAACCTCTAACAGAAAAGCAGATGTAATGCAGCTAGGATAACATTTAAAGGTCTCCTGGGGTTTCTGCCAAATGTGCGGTTCCAGTTTACAGCAACTAGAAGAACGTCATGACTGAAGTGAGCTTTGAACAAAGGATTTCAGAGTTCAAAACTTAGACTTTTAGGAGTGATGAAGCCTCCAAGCCTTGTCACATTCCTGAAGGCATCATCGGGAACATAACAAGCCCTGGAGACTGAAATGGGCCCAACCTTAAAATCAGCTAATTTAAGCTCAATCAAATCCTGTGAACCCATTCTGAACTGAACTTGGAGTAGCATACTGACTGCATGCTGAACTCGTTTACTCAACAATAGCCTGACCAGCACTTATTTCATAGAAAAGAGAGTCTTGTTCTTGCGGTTCAAGATCTATACCATCTGGTGTCTAGTATTCATCTGCATTTGCATTTATGGGTGCTAGAGACAAAATGCATCTGCTCCTCCCTTAAAAGACTTCAGTTCTAGAAATTGGGATAAGGAGTTGGCACCCAAGGAATACCAACTCAAGTAACCCATGCTGATACCATTTTTGAAAAGGTTTGTCCAAAAAGCAAAATGGGAACAGTAATTTGCTAGGGATGGGATTCAGAAAAATGAAGCTGTTCCTATTAAATAGGAGAGCAAATCTAAGAGGATCACTGCAGGATCACATCAAGACTCCATATAGTTTAGGATCCACTTTCCAACACTGGCCAGCCAAATGCTTCTGAGAAGCCACAAGTTGGCCATGAAGCCAACAGGCCTCTTTCATTGTTTGCTCCCAAATTATTTGCTCAGAAAGGCATACTGCTTCTGAACATCAAGGTTCTACTTAGTTATCATAGCTAATAAGTGCTGATAGACCTGTCCTCCATGTATCGGTCTAATACTTTTTAAAAAATCATCTAAATCAGTGGTAGGGATGGAATCCGTTGGCTGGTACCAGTTGAAAAGCATTCCATTGACCTAACAGGACGGTGTCAATTTGATTTCATTCTGTGTCCACTAGCCAATGCTTTTACTGATCTGTTTTTCACCCTCACACACAATATTAATATTAATATCGATAGTTTAGAAGAAATAGTGATAATTTAAAAGGGAATATTGATATTTTGAAAGGAAAGGAAAGGAAATGTTGATAAAATCATTTTTTATATCAATATTTTAGAGGCAGATTTAAAAAAAAGGTTTTGAAAATAGCTACAGAAAATTGCTACATAAAAATCTGATCTGCAATGATAGAGAATAAGCAAATTAATAGAAAAATTGGTATGAAATCTAAATTGGGTGGAATTCTAGCACATCCCTAGTCAGTGGCCATCAGTTCATCTTTTGGCAGTGAGTTCCATGAGTTTATATGTTATGCAAGGAAGTCTTAAAGAAGACAAAGGTGGGTTCAATGCTTGAGATGCTGGGTTGAAATTCTGGAGCCCTTGATTTGTGTACCTGCTTTGTCTGCATAACCATGAATGGAGGAATGCCCTTATTTATAAAAAGAGAGCTACACATCTAAGGTGACATGATCTGAGATCCATGGAAGTGCACAACAGATGAATGTTAGCCATCAGTATTATTAATAGTGGCTCATCATCATATCTACCAGCTCTTCTAAAAATGTTAGTGATGTATTTGCATTACTCTGATGGGTGACTACAAATCCAAGCAGAAGTTGTGACAATTTGCTGGCACACATAACCAACACATTGCCAGCTCCTGGTTGTCTATCAGGCTGCAATCAGCCCATTCATTTCACCAGATTAACAACCAACCCTATTTAAACTGAGCAGGGTTAACAGCTCAGCCTCTAATCTGCTGGGCTTCATGGTGGCCTAGTGTTTCTGGAGCATATCCCCAAACTAGAGCTTTCTGTACATTTCCCTTAATTAGAAATGTACCTCTTCAGTTCAGTTTTCAGAACTTAATCAAACACAGGCACTGAAAAGTGGATACAACAAATGTGTGCAGAGGCTGAGGTACCATCACAGCAGAAAGGACTTTCCTCCCTATGAGTGTTCATTAGTATGTCTGTAGAGAGTCCCACATGTATAGTGTATGGATGGAAGGCTGTCTATGCACAATCAGGAACCCTGCATTCACATGCCTTTATGGGGTCCTCTCTAATTAATGCACATGGAACAAAACAGCCTGCTCCCCCTCATGTACACTCATTGTACCCAGTTTTCAGTGACTGAAAAAGGCAACAGACATCACCCAATGGGCTTAAATTATAGAAAACATGGACTAGACAAAATAAATGAAAGCAGACAAGCTTAATAAATGAGGGAGTCAGCATGGGATGGGGCTAGCTCCTTATGGATAAACCAGACCACCTCACTGAATTGAATTGAATTAATGCGTCAAAAACCTTGAAACATATCAGACATATCTTTAGGATGTTGCTGTTTCACATTAACTTAGGATCAATGACCAGCCCAGTGTATCATTTGGCCCCTTCACCATAACATTTCTAGCTATGGATCAGCTCTGGCACATTACATTTAGGGCTATTACATGGCTTATGACATGGAATTTCCATATTATGGACCCTTCTTACTGGACTTCCCTTAATCTGACAGTACCAGAATTTTGAGGAAGATCACCACAGAGAAGTGGCAACTGCAATTGGCCCTCCCATTTCCAAAGATGAGGAGTTCTAAAACTTGGCCCCAACTGGTTTTTGCTTTATGTGGTACTCATGGGCCGCCACCATCAGACAAAAGAGATCATAGGAGTAACATGTAGCAGCCATCACCTTGAATTGTGCCTAGAAGATGATAGGAACCAAATTCAGCCCCCTCCCCCATTCATTTAGCCTCTGCTGCAATCTCTGAATCAAGGATCTCCAATGTGGTGCCCATGGGTGCCAGAGTGCCATTCAGTACCTTGCACCCACCATAGGTCTCAGTAAATATCTCTTTTGTGTTTTTGCCACATTCCCATGGCAGCTATTTTGTGTTATGCCATGTGCCACATAAGCATTTTGTGATATGCTACGAGTAGCACCCATGGTAGGTTCTCAAAATTCTAAATGTGCCCACTAACCCAAAAAGATTGGTGACCCCTACTCTAAATTGTAAAAGACTTTCAAATTGCCTACCATTCATATGTTATGGAGAGAAGGTTTTTTGGTCAGTGGAGAAGGAAGAAAAAATGGGTTGGATCCAGAGTGCCATGAGTAGAGTTCTGCTCACAGAAGCTGGTGTTCTTGGGGTCTGTGGTCTCTTTCTTCATTGCAGTCTTCTGTCCTTCCACGCCAAATCTGCTCCAGAGGATTGAGAGACCCTTTGGAACAGTGGGGGATGTGGCATTAGGAGGCTACAGGATAACGGCCTTTTCTACAGGAGGAAGAAGCCTCTGCTGGATCCAATCCCCTTCTGTAATTAGAGGGGCACCTTTGGATCCAACTCAATTTTCCCCCAACTTTGTGTTGAAAGTTCCCCATGTTCATTTGACATGAATTGCATACCTAGACTCAGGGTGGCCAGATGATCACCCTACCCATACAGTGTATATCACAATAAGAAAACATCACCTTAAGACTCCAATCCTATACTTTCTGACCTGGGAGTAAACCTAATATGAACTCAGTGGGACTTACTTCTGAGTAAACTTGTACAGGATTATGTTGTAAGTGTACCATTGTGAAACCTCTACTAAAAGTTATAAACTTTTTTTCTACAATGCCCCATCATTAATTTCTGATTGCAAAAGATGTCTAAACAAGTCCCAACATTCACCTGCGTTATCTGTTGATCACACAGATTTCACTTCTGTTCACCTCCTTTAAAGGTCTCAGAGCCCTTGGTGAAGTTCCCGTGAGTGTACTAGCCTTGAAACCAGAAAAAGAAAGAAAGAAATGAACAGATTTGGCAAGAGAATAAAGTCCAGTACAAATTTATGGCATAGAATTATCACTCTTAGATACTTGACAGGTTCTACATGCTGGTGAAAATCACATTGTATTTTATTCCCCAATCTATATTTCTTATTCCCACTTAGAGTGCTTTCTTAATTATCTCTCCAACCTTCTGCAATATGATTTCCTTAAGTCTGAACTAGAAATATTTCCATTTCATGCCATGTCACTTTGCTAGCTCTAAATTCTTTTAATTGGTAACCTAGCCTGTTTCTATTTAAAGAACAATAATTTCCTGTATTTTTGGAAGAAAGGCAGGAAACCTTTACATCGTCTAACCCTATTTTGGATCATAGCCCTCTGTTATTCTGGGAGATGGCCAAAGCATTTCTCAGGGGCAAGGCCCTTCTTTCAGCTTGGAGATTTTGATTCAAAAACTTAAATTCCTCAGCAGTGCAATGATTTCACACAAATTTCCCATATAGGTCCCAGACTAAATTAAAAGCTGCCGGGAAAATCTTATGCAACTTTTTTTTTCAGAGTGTGTCATCTCCTATTTTTCTAAGTACCAGTTTTATTTGCTCGTTGCTGGTTCAGTACAATAGACCCCCTAAAGAATACAGCCACTCTCATGGCTGTATAATATCCAGTGTTTCTCTTTTTACTGTCAGTTCCATGGGGCAACAAATAGGGAGTGGGGGAGGATATTGTGGCAGGTAGGGGGCCACAGCAAAGACTCTGGAGAAACAGGAAACTCACTGCCACCAAAGGATCAAGCATCAGTGCATCCTTAACCATTGCATTCTGAAGCTTGTGGTATTCACACAGACTTCCACAGACCTCTTCTAGAATTTCAGCATCATCTGACCCCACAAGAAGCAGCAATAGGAACAAAATGATGAGATCCCCTCTGTAATGTGTTGTTGCTGTTAACATTTATTACCCACCCTTCACCCAAAAGTCCCAGGGCAGGGTAAACAATTTTAAAATGCAGTATTTAAAAAAAGTTAAAACCAACCTATAACCATTCCAGTAAAGCTCTCTTGTTTCTGTGCTCTTCCAAAGCCAATTCATAGCTCAGAACCTTGGGCAACAATGAGGACAGAAGTGCCTTTTATGAAACATGGTATGATTTTATGTCATAGTGCAGTTTGCAGAAGGACAACCTTCTGATTCCCAAAGACTTCTATTGACTTTTGGTCAATAAAATGATCACTCTGAGTTTCATTTTCATTTAACGTCTGTATGCTGCTTTGCCAACAACCAGCTTGAGCTCAAAGGGACTCAGAACAATAATATAACATTAACAGAAGTTTTCAGACCTCTTGTGTATATGGAGCTGTTTTTACTTAATTTATTGTCTTGTTGGTTTCTTGAGGTTCTTTTAGTAATCTGAAAAGGCAATAAAATGTATTTTCAAAAGAAAATACATATACATCAGAACTATACATGCAACATGTTTTGACTCAGCCAAGTGACATATATGTTTGTGAGCTTGTCAGGGAACTGTGGCCAACCGAGGTTCTATGGTGTAGCCCTGCATGCCCCAACAGCCTTTCCCAACCTTTGGGTCCCCAGATGTTGCTGGACTACAGTTCCCATAATTCTTTGCCATTGGCCATACTATTTGGGTCTGATCGAAGTTGTAATCCAGCAACATCTGGGGACCCCATAGGCTGGGAAAGGCTGCCATATCACACGTCCATTGCACTGTTTGCAAACACATATTTCTGCTTGTCACTTCATTGTGTTTACTATGTAGCACTTGTGTTTTTGTACCCAGCCCCCTCGCTGTGTACAGTGTTAATCAGTTCTCATATCAACCCCTCTCTAGTTTTCTTCTTACGCCTGTATGAGCAGAGCTGTGTTTTGGGGGTGGAGCTATCCTGGGCGGGACGTCATGGTCTCCCAAGCGTGCTTTTCAATTTTGCTCAGCACAGGAAGAAGAGGGACTATTGATCGGCTTGCTGAGGAAGGCAAGATGGGTCTGGCTGATGAGGTGGACCTGATACAAGAAGGCAGTAGCACCATGTGGCTGACACAGGAACTCGGAGTATGCCCTCACCTCACTTAAGATCTCTCTTCAGGCTTCTCTATTGGTGCACCTCAACCTCGCGCAGCTAGCCACAGGAACAGCACGGGTCTGATTTTAGGTAACCTGATGCTTCCATCACGGCTGGAAGCAGCAGAGATGTCAGCACTTCCAATCTGACATAGAGATGTGAATCTACCCAGAACCAAACTAGATGTGAGATGTGATGGTGGCAGATATGCTTGTAAAGTTGACCGTGTCACAATTGCCTTACCCGGCCGCACCCTGCTTCAACAACCTGGCTGAGGACAAGAGTTTCCTGCACTGCGCTTCAGGCTGTTAGTGAGGGACCCCTGGGCGCAGCAGCCGCTCTGCCGGGACGTGTACCCGGAGTTGAGCCAGCTGGCCCCCGCTGACCCCAAGCATATCCAGTGTCTCTCTAGCCTCATGGCGGCTAAGGAACCCGAGCAAGAGGCGAACAAGAGGGGCAGAGTGAGGGGGAGGATGACACCATGCAACATGCTCACCAGGATGCCTTGTGGCTTCAGCAGCAAAGATGTGTTTTGTTTCCATGTCAAAGCTGATCCATCCGTGAGCTGTTTCATCCTCTGCTGAGCAACTAGCTGCCCTTGCCCTCTCCAGTAGCCACCATGCTATCAGGCTACCTGCTTCCATTCCAGCTGGTCATGATAAGAACTGTAATTTGAGAACTGGTGCCTGAGCATGCTTTTTTCCTTGTTCTCCCCTGTCCCTTTTCCCTCATGTGTCGTGCATTTTACATAGTTAGCCTAAGAGTAGTTATTTAAATTTTGTAAATTGTATTTTGTAAGTTGTATTGTTTTATTGATGTATTTTATATTGTATTTTTATATTTGTGTTTTTTGTAAGCCACCTTGAGGGCCTTTGGCCAAAAGGCAGGGTATTATTATTGTTGTTGTTGTTGTTAACAATAACAACAACAATAATATCTAACTCAGTTAATGCTTCTTTTTCCAGTTTCATGGTCTGTGGGGCAAGACTGAAGTGGAGCAGAAGCCTTGACCAAATGTGGTGGGGAATCTGTGGCTGAATCTGAGCAGCTGAGCTCAGCAGACCCTCGCCCACTTGCACCAAGAAAAACCCAACACTAAAGGGACTGTGCCAGCTGGTACTGTTTGATGTCTCTCCCCATATAAGACCCTTCTGCGTTTGACATCTGAGCCCTTTCTTTGTCTGTCTTCTCCGAGGAAGATGTGGAGTGTAGCAACATGAGAATTTCTTCTCAGTGGTGGCCCCTGTTTATGGAAAGCTGTCCCAAGGAGGCATGCCTGGTGTCATCATTATCTACCTTTAGGTGCCACAAAAAACATTTGTCTTCCCCAAGGCATTCAGCTCTTAATTTTGACAGATTTTGGAGGGCTTGATGTTGTAGGCTCTTTTAGAGGGTGGGCTGTTCCACTGCAGGTACTGTGTTTTTTTTAACTCTTTATTTGTTTTTAGTTTTTTATATTGGTTTTAATCTTTCTATTGATTGTAAGTCGCTTTGGTTTCACTTTTGTGAAGAAAAGCAAATAACAACAAAAACAACAATAATAGGGGGTATGATTCCCCTGGAGCCATGGCAGATAGTGGGTCACCCAAAAAGAGTGAATCCAAAGAGGCTTGCCACTCTGGGGAGGAGCAAGGACAAAGGTGATATCTCTTCCTTATCTCCAAGTACATTAATTGTATTGTCAATACTTTTCTGTGAGTGAGGGTGAATATTCATATTTGACTTAGGTGAGAGCTAGGCAGTTTTCTGGTAAAAACAGGAGCTCTGTATGGTTTATGGAATGATTCTTGGAGAGGGGTTCGCTCATAGGGCACCTTATTTTGGTTGATCTGTGTGAATATATATTTTATATATTCATTATTATTTGATTTATATCCCTCCCTTCCTCCCCATAGGAGCCCAAGGCGGCAAACAAAAGCACTAAAAACACTTTTTAAAAACAGACTTTAAAATATATTAAAATAAAACATCTTTAAAAACATTTTTAAAAGGTTTTAAAAATATATTTTTTTAAAAAAAAGGTTTAAAAAAATATTAAAAGCAATTCCAACACAGATGCAGACTGGGATAACAGAGATGGCACCTGCCTAATATTTAAGGGGAGGGAATTTCACAGGGTAGGTGCCACCACACTAAAAATCCATTTCCTATGTTGTGTGGAACAGACCTCCTGATAAGATGGTATCTACAGGAGGCCCACACCTGCAGAGTGCAGTGATCAACTGGGTATATAAGGGATAAGAAGGTATTTCAGGTATCCTGGTCCCAAGCTGCATAGGGCTTTATACACCAAAACTAGATTCTTGAACTTAGCCTGGTAGCTTATAGGTAGCCAGTGCAATTCTTCAGCAGTGGGGTGACATGTTGGTGATACCTTGCCCCAGAGCAGTTGCACTGCTATATTTTGCACTAGCTGCACCGTCCAGACCTGCCTTAAGGGTAGCCCCATGTACAGTGCATTACAGTAATCCAGCCTGGAGGTTACCAGTTCATGGACAATAGTGGTCAGGCTATCCTGGTCCAGAAATGGCCGTAGCTCTCTTACCAGCCTAAGCTGGTAAGTCCTCATCCAGCTCACCACTGAATTCAGGCAGCGGTCCAGGGCTTGCACAGCCTCTCCCAATTCAGATGTTACAGAGAAATAGAGCTGGGTATCATCAGTGTACTGCTGACACATTGCCCCAAATCTCCTGGTTACTGCTCCCAAGGGCTTCATATAGATATGAAACAACATGGGGGACAAGATGGTACCCTGCGGCACCCCACAGAACAACTGCCAGATGACCAAAAGATAATCACCCAATTCTATTCTCTGAAAACAACCTTGGAGATAGGATTGGAACCATTGTAAAACAACGCCTCCAATACCCATCTCACCAAGTCAGCCCAGAAGGATACCATGGTCAATGGTATCAAAAGTCATTGAGAGATCAAGTAAGAGAAACAGGGTCTCCCTCCCCCTGTCCTTCTTCCGATAAAGGTCATCCATCACAGTGCCGATTTGTCTATCAAGGCCGATTCAGTCCCATAACCAGGCCTGAACCCGGACTGGAATGGGTCAAGATAATCTGTTCCATCCAAGAGTATTTGCAATTGCTGCACCACAACCCTCTCACCTTCCCTAAAAAGGGGGTATTTGCGACCAATCGGTAATTGCCGCAAACCAATGGATCCAGGGTAGGCTTTTTCAGGAGCAGTCAGATCACTGCCTCTTTCAGGACAGCCAGAACCACTCCCTCCCACAATGAGGCATTCACCACACCCTGGATCCACTCAGTCAAACCCCCTTGGCAAGATTTAAAAAGCCAAGAAGGGCAAGGGTTGAGAGGACATGTTGCTGGCCGCATCATCACAAGCACCTTGTCTACGTCATCAGGCTGCATCAACTGAAACCGTTCCCAAGAAGTTGCAGCAGATGTTGCACTGAACTGGATGGGGCATCAAGACTCCTATGGAGGCGAGCAACTTTACCCTCAAAGTGCCTTGCAAGTAATTCACAATGGGCCTCCAAAGGTTCTACAACTCCATTTCAACAGACCCCTGACAATATGGAAAAGCTCCACTGGACAGCTACTTGAGGATGCGATGGTGGCAGAGAAGTGGACCTTCTTCGCTGCCCTCACCACCACACAGTAGGCACAGTTATGAAGTTTTACTCATTCCTGATCAACCTCACAGTACGTCTTTCACCACTTGCACTCTAGCTGTCATCAAGCCTGTTTCATTGCCCTTACCTCACAGTGTACTAAGGTGCACCCGAGGTTCCACAATGCTGGAGAGGGTGCTCGGGGGCAACCGTGTCAAGAGCCTGATACACCTCGCTGTTCCACAGCGTGACAAGGGCTTCAACAGGGTCACCTGCTCTATCTACTGGGAACTTCCCCAGGGCATTCAGGAATCCTGTGGATTCCATTAGTCTCTGGGGGCAGACCATCCTAATCTGTCCATCACCCCTGCAGGGAAGGATCAGAGCCATAAGTCTAAACTTCACCAGGAAATGGTCTGACCATGACAGTGGGGTGACATCCACCCCTCCCATCTCCAGACCACCCTTTCCTCCATCTGGAGCAAAAACCAAGTTGAGGGAGTGTCCTGCCTTATGCGTCGGGCCAGTGACAACTTGGGACAGCCCCATGGTCATCATGAAGGCCATGAGGAGGACTTGCCAGGTAAGGGGAACGCAGCCCAGGCAGTTAACGACAGTGCCTTGTTCCGGTCCTCCCCACACCCGCAGGTTTGTTGGTTACCGTATCAGCCAGCTGTCAGGCCTCCGGATGCTGCTCCTAAACGCCAGATCGGTGCATAATAAGATCTCCCTCATTCATGATTTAATTGTGGATGAGGCAGCCGATCTGGTATGTATAACCGAGACCTGGGTGGGTGAGCAGGGAGGAGTCAGTCTCTCCCAGCTATGCCCGCCAGAGTACCTGGTCCAGCATCAGGGTAGACCTGAGGGTCAGGGAGGGGGGGTTGCTGTGGTCTATAGGAGTTCCATCTCCCTCTGCAAGAACCCTGTCCATGTGACTACTGGTCTGGAGTGTTTGCACCTAGTGTTGGGTCAGCAGGACAGACTGGGGATTCTGTTGCTGTACCACCCACCCCGCTGCCCAACAGACTCCCTAGCTGAGCTGACGGAGGTGGTCTCGGGTGTACTGTTGAGATCCCCCAGACTGTTGGTTCTGGGGGATGTCAACATTCATGCCGAGGCCACCTTATCCGGGGCGGCTTAGGATTTCATGGTCTCCATGACAACCGTGGGACTGTCCCAATATGCCATTGGCCCAACACATGTAGCAGGGCATACTCTAGATTTGGTTTTTGCAACTGGACATGGAGTTGGTGATCTGAATGTGGGGGGCCTTACATCAGTTGATCTGTCATGGACAGATCACTGCTTGCTGAAGTTTAGACTTACAGCGGCTTTTCCCCTCTGCAAGGGTGGGGGACCTATTAACTTGGTCTGCCCCCAGAGACTAATGGATCCAGATGGTTCCAAAGGGCTCTGGGGAGTTTTCCGGCTAATAGGGCTGGTGCTCCTGTTGAAACCCTGGTCGAGCTGTGGAATACAGAAATGACCCGGGCGGTTGACATGATTGCTCCTGAGCACCCTCTCCTGTGTAGAGCTCGTACGGTTCCATGGTATACCCCAGAGTTGAGAGCGATGAAACAATATCGGAGACGGCTTGAGTGCAGATGGAGACGAACTCCTGGTGGATGCAATTACACACTGGTAAGTGCCTATGGTAAGCTGTATTTAGGGGCAGTGAGGGCAGCAAAAAAACAATATTTTGCTGCCACTATCAAATCATCAATCTGCCGCCCAGCGGAGCTCTTCAGAATTGTCCGGGGGCTATTACACTCTGGCCCCAGGGACATGGTAGAACCATCTGAGGCCCGCTGTAATGAATTTGCTAGGCACTTCCAGGATAAAATCTTTAGCATCCGCCAGGACTTAGACTCCAGTGTTATAGCAGGTGAATCAAGCGAGGTATCCAGAGCGCAGCATTGTCCCGATTTCTTGGATGAGTTTCAGTTGGTGCAGCTTGAGGACGTTGACAAGGTGCATGGACAGGTTTGTGCAACCACTTCTGTGCTGGATCCTTGCCCTTCTTGGCTAATAAAAGCTAGCAGAGATGGTACAGCCGGCTGGGCCAGGGAGGTGATTAATGCCTCTCTGCGAGAGGGGTGGTCTCTGGCTGCCTGAAAGAGGCGGTAGTGAGACCACTCCTGAAGAAACCCTCCCTGGACCCAGAAAATCTGAATAACTATAGGCCGGTAGCAAATGTTTCATTCCTGGGCAAGGCCCTGGAACGAGTGGTTGCTGGCCAGCTCCAGACACTCTTGGATGAGACCGATTATCTGGATCCATTTCTGTTGGTTTCAGGCCTGGTTTTGGCACAGAAACAGCCTTGGTCGCCTGTATGATGCCCTTTGTCGGGAGAGAGACAGGGGGAGTGTGACTCTGTTGATTCTCCTTGATCTCTCAGCGGCTTTCGATACCATCGACCATGGTATCCTTCTGGGGAGACTGGCTGAGTTGGGAGTGGGAGGTACTGCATTGCGGTGGTTCCACTCCTACTTGGCAGGTCGCCTCCAGAAGGTGGTCCTTGGGGAACATTGCTCGGCACCCTGGACTCTCCAATATGGGGTTCCGCAGGGGTCAGTTCTGTCCCCCATGGTGTTCAACATCTACATGAAACCATTGGGTGCGGTCATCCGGAGCTTTGGAGTGCGTTGTTATCAGTATGCTGATGGCACGCAGCTCTATTTCTCTTTTTCATCCTCTTCAGATCAGGCTGTCAATGTGCTGAACCAGTGCCTGGCTGCAACAATGGACTGGATGAGGGCTAATAAACTGAGGCTCAAACCAGACAAGACTGAGATGCTGCTAGTGGGTGGTTCTTCTGACCGGATGGTGGATCTCCAACCTGTCCTAGATGGGGTTGCACTCCCCCTGAAGGAGCAGGTTCGTAGCTTGGGGGTTCTCCTAGAATCATCTCTGTCACTTGAGGCTCAGGTAGCCTCAGTGGCATGGAGTGCCTTCTACCAACTTCAGTTGGTGGCCCAACTACGTCCCTATCTGGACAGGGATAACCTGGCTTCAGTTGTCCATGCTCTGGTGACCTCTAAATTAGATTACTGCAATGCACTCTACGTGGGGCTGCCTTTGAAGATGGTTCGGAAACTGCAGCTTGTGCAAAATGCAGTGGCCAGATTGGTAACAGGGACCAGACAGTCCGAACATATAAAACCGATTCTGGCCCACTTGCACTGGCTGCCTTTATGTTTCTGAGGGACCACAATACCTGATGGAATGCCTCTCCTGATACGAACCCACCCGTACACTACGTTCAAGATCAAAGGCCCTTCTCCGGGTGCCTACTCCAAGGGAAGCTGGGAGAATGGCAATAAGGTGAGAGGGCCTTCTCAATGGTGGCCCCCAAATTATGGAATGATGTATTTGACGAGGTGCACCTGGCGCCAACACTGTTATCTTTTCGGTGCCAGGTCAAGACTTTCCTCTTCTCCCAGGCATTTTAGCATGTGTTTTATATTGTTTTAAATTTTTAAATTGTGTTTTAAATTGTTTTTTTAAAAGATGTATTTTAAATTGTATTTGTTTTTAGTTACTGTAAACCGCCCAGAGAGCTTCGACTATGGGGCAGTATACAAGTATAATAAATAAATAAATAAATAAATAAATAAATAAATAAATAAATAAAATGAAGTTCCAAGGCAAAACACTAGACGCAGCCTCAGCATGGACATTGAAATCACCCAGGACTATTGTTCTAGGCTCCTCTAATACCATAGCCGAGATGGCCTCCACCAGCTCATTCAGAGACGGTGCCAGCAGCAGGGTAGACAGTACATCAACAACAACCCTAGCCAGCTCCAAGACAGAGTGGTTTCCTGGTGACAGAGGTGAAAGTTCTGTAGACCACAGCAACTCCCCCCCCGTCTCTGCAAGCTGTGCTGGTGTTGCACTGAGTATCCAGGGGGGCAAAGCTGGGTCAGATCAACTCCTCCCAGCTCACCCACCCAGGTCTCAGTAATGCACACCAAATCGGCACCTTCATCCATGATCAAATCATGAATGAGTGTGGTCTTATTGTGTACCAATCTGGAGTTACACAGGCCAGTGGGAACAGCAGATGAGCAACGAGGAACTTGTCCATGAGAGGAGTGGGAGCAAGAAACAAGGCATAGATATCCTAGCATATCCTAGCATCACTTCTCTGAATTTACATGTACTTGCATTTTACTTTTGGGATGGGCATATGGATTATTAAACTGTTATTATGCTGCTGATTCATTGTGCTTAGGCTTCTATAATTGGAAATGTTCCTTGATTTTTGTGATGAATTATTGTTATGATATTGTATCAAATTACATTTTAATTGTTCTTCATTTTCACCTTTCTTACTGATATATTGTGCTTTGGATATTATGTCGCTATGGATAAATTGATTGTTATATTGAATGAAATGTTATTTATATGTTTTTAAGTATTTGATTCATGCTTTATTATTGTGGGTAACCTGTGACCCTCCAGATATTGCTGGATGTGAAGGAAGCCTGTGTGGACTGCTTGTATGGACTCTGTTTTATAGAATATTTTGTATTATATGGGAATATAAATCTTGCATGTCTGTTGGGTTAGGGAATTATAGGGTTATAATATACCTGTCCTGCCCTGGGACTTAAGTGGGAAGTGGGGGATTTACTGAAGATGTGAAGGTTGGCACATAGCGGGTTGGAAAGCTGGGAATTAAAATCTCTCAAAATTCCTGGAGCCAGTGACCCGCAGGCTGGAGCCTGTGATTTTCAGGAGCAGGTAGGCAGAGGTTATTTCAAGGAGTAGTTGGCTTGGGAGAGCTAGATCAAGGCAAATCTCAGCATGGTAAGGAAAGAAAGCATGTCATTCTGAGAACAGAGAAAGAAGGGCTGCATCTCTATTCTTCAGAGAAAATGTTATTGTGAGGGACTGTTTAGTTTCAGGGAAAGTGGATAGCATTTTAATCTACTTTATTTTGTGTGGTTTTTGCTCCATGGAAAGCTGCTTGTATGCTAGCAACCTTTCTTTGTCTTGCTTATATTCTAAGAACCTCTATTTTTTGTCTTTAGTAAAGTTTTTTACTTGTTACATTAAACCGAGGGGGGGACTTTTGGCCCTCCAGATGTTGCTGAACTACAGCTCCCATCAGCCCCAGCAAGCATGGCCAATGGCCAGGGAAGATGGAAAATGTAGTCCAGCAACATCTAGAGGGCCAAAGGTTCCTCACTCTTGCACTAAAAATGTTTTTAAAGCTTTTTTTAAAAGTTGTTTTTTTAAAGATGTTTTGTTTTAATATGTTTCAAAGTCTGTTTTTAAGATGTTTTAGAGTGTTTTTAGTGTTTTTGTTTGCCACCCTGGGCTCCTACTGGGAGGAAGGGCGGGATATAAATATAATAAAATAACTAGCTAGCTAAATAAAACAAAACCCTGTTTGACTCAATTTATGCACCACCTGTATCTTAAGCCATGTTCTGCACTACTTGAGTTGTTCTTGGGGAGTCACAAAAGAAACTTTTAGTCTCATTGGGAAAAGGGCAGCCTTGTACAAATATTCTCCTTTTCCTGGTGGCAGAAAATCCTTAACTGGGAAGGGTGGGCGAACAGAAGGGGACATTCTGATTGACCGGATTTCCCTTCCCTAGATGGCACAGGACCCAGGGTATGGCTGGGATGTGCTCAAACCGGACTACAGTTCCCATCATCCTTCATCATTGACCAAACTGGTTGGGGCTGATGAGAGTGGAAGACTAACAATGTCTAGAGGGCCACAGGTTCCCCACCCTGATACACACAGGCACATACTCAAGCCATCTCCTCCCACAACCACCTTACACTGCTGCTCCACTGCACTTTTGCTACTGCTGCATTTCTTTCTCTGACTATAGTTCTCTTCAGGCATTATCTGGAATACACAAGCATTAAAAGTTTATAGAGGGGTGGGACATGCATTCAGTGTCTTTGCTCCCCCATACTGTCATGAATTGAATGCAAAGGTCAGAAGAGGACATCACCATGTCCATATGAGTATGGTTAGGAAACCCCTTTAAACATGTGAAGGTCAGAAGGAAGAGGGGGCACATCCAGCACACATAAAATGATGGATGTGGGGTGGCATATACATGCCCAGTCTCCTCCACGCATTGTTCATGTGTGTTCATTATTATTATTATTATTATTATTATTATTATTATTATTATTATTATTATTATTATTTCTAGGCCGCCTTATGGCCAAAAAGGCCCCCAAGGTGGCTTACACACAAATAAAAAACAAATACAAACTACAAATAAAAACAATACAATTTACAAAAAGTCAAACTAACAAAATTATAGCATTTCTAAAAAGCATCAACAGCTATCCAAAAGCATTCATCTTCCTGGTAAAGGACAGTCCCCAGAAAGATGTCACTGAGAGCAGGGGTGAGGGGGCAAAGCAGGTGGAAAACATGCCCCTTGATGGTGTCAGCACAGTCTCACCCCTGCAACAGTACCTCTCAGTCTGTATCTCCTCCTGATAAGGTCCAGGCAGAGGGGTGGGGCAAGACAGGTGGAAAAACTTGCCCATTGATGGTCCCCGTTATATACTGATGTTGCAACATTTAAATCAGGTGTTGTGATTGCAAATCTGAGATATGCAGAGAATGCATGGGCCAAGGGAGGCATAAGATGTATGGAGTCCATAGAAGCACAGGAAGTTCTTTTATACAGAATCAGACCAGTGTAGCTCAGTATTGTCTACACTGACTGGCAGCAATTCTTCAGGATTTCAGGCAGGGGGCATTCCCAGCTCTATCTGGAGATGCTGGGAATTGAACCTAGGACCTTTTGCATGCAAAGCAGATGTTCTACCACTGTGCTACCACCCTTACAACATCCAATACCGACAGAGGACCAAACCTTCTGTTCAGCTGATCACCCCTACTTAGAATTTATTTACTTGTTCAGTGTATTATCCATCTTTCATTGGTCAGGATCCCAGAGTCTCATACAATAGATAAAATAATATATACAATGATATATACAATTAAACCAGATAAACATTAATCAAAACATTAACAACTTAAACTCCAGCAGCTGAACCACAGCAATACATCTGACCTCGAACCACATCAAGCATTCCTAAAAGCTTGAGTGATGACTCAGCACTGACAAAGCCAAC
This sequence comes from Rhineura floridana, assembly GCF_030035675.1. Taxonomy (NCBI): domain Eukaryota; kingdom Metazoa; phylum Chordata; class Lepidosauria; order Squamata; family Rhineuridae; genus Rhineura; species Rhineura floridana. The sequence continues at coordinate 174,687,661 of NC_084482.1, read as the reverse complement.
TGAATCTCCTGAGGAAGGGCATGTCATAGGTCAGATGCCACTGCCAAGAATGGGTTGGAGCCAGACTCCCAATGCAATTCTAAAGTAGCAGACCGACCATTCCTTCCATAGTTCTGCTGTCTTGCTTAGGCCAAGGTGGGAGCAGGGGGTGATGGGCTTACTTTATTTTCAACCCCTTGTGGATTTTATTTATTTACACAAGCTCCAGGACAGCATGGTTGAGAGGCTTGATCCTGAGACATGCCCAGAGAATGAAGAGGACATGAATCTAGTAGCCTCTGCCTCATGCCTTGGAAACTTTGTTTCAGCACTTAATGCCAGCTATTGCCAACAGGAACACTGCCAGGGGAAGATGTGTGCCTGTGGAACTCTCAGAGCTTGGAAAAGTTACTTTTTTTGAACTACAACTCCCATCAGCCCCAGCCAGCAAGGCCACTGGATTCGGCTGATGGGAGCTGTAGTTGAAAAAAGTAACTTTTCCAAGCTCTGGAACTCTCTGCAGGTATAGCAAGAGTCTCCATGGTGGATGTTGTGTCTCTGCCAGCAGAGCTCTTCCCCATAGGTGGAGGGGCACCTCTACCCATTCCTGACTTCCTCCAGCAAGCAGCAAGCCGTGTTAGGATTGCTCTGCAAGGTAGCTGCACTTAGTTCCCTATGCTTTCAATGGGACATATCTTAAGCCATCACTAACTTTTCACATGACTTACTTTTCAGTGGGACTTCCAGTGCAATTAATCCAGTGTGTTTGCATGCTCGTATTTCATCCTATTTACAAGTAGTGGTTACTGTGTCTGTTCTAAGAGTTTATATTTTATTAAAATGGAATTTTTAAATAAGTGCAGTAGCCAGTGCAAGGATTTGTAACACTTCAGTTTATCTTTGTTTTTCACAATTAACAGTAGTTATCTGACTGTTTATCCTTGGTACCAACATCAGTATCAGTTTTTCATGACTTACCAAGAGTAAACTGTATATTGCTTTACCATAGAAAAAGTACCAGCTCTTTTGGTTTGTGATGATAAACATAAGCTGAATATCAGTTTCTTAATATGAAGTAGACTAGGAAGCTCTGAATCCATAGGTGCCTACTAGTTGTGATAAATGTCCATTTGCAGAAAAGAAGATGTAGGGTATATATATAATGCTCATCTAGATGCATAAACATTTGCCATTTGCACCTAGGAATTCATGCCCTGGTATGGATGTTAGCAGGATAGGTGATACAAAGAGAACTTTAAAACAATGTAGACTTGAAATAGCCCAATGATCTGGCCAAAGCTAAATGCACTTAATTTCATCCTGCATATGCTTTATTCATTCATTCATTCATTTAAAAACCTTTCTTAAACCGCTTATTTTAAAATCTCTAAGCAGTATACAAAAAGAACACAACATACAAACCATAAAACAGTATTATAAAAACAGACATAGAACATAAAAACCAGTAAAAATAGTATTACAAAACAGATAAAAACTGGAAATCAGTAATAACAAGGTTATGGGTCAGGGAAAGCCTGGGCAAAAACACTTTCATTGCCCGGTAAGGGCCTTAAAATCAATAAATGGCACTCACCACAGTCTGATAATTATCAGCTTGTAGTAAAGTGGAGGAAAGCTTTTTTACTCCTGGCACTGGTGTTATGGAATGCACTCCCTGCTGCAATACCAGGGGCCCCATTGGTACTTGCATTCTGCCTGCTTTTGAAGACACACATGTTTACACAGGCATTCCTTTGATCTCCCAACCTGTCTCATGTTTTAATTGCTGTGTTTTTTAAATGGGATTCTTTTATTAGGGATATTTATATCATAATGTGCCCGTTTTTAACCCTTTTAAACCACTAAGAAATCCATTTTGGCATTGTGGTATATAAATTAATAATGAAATGATAAGTCTTTAATGGCCTACTTTTCATATGGCAGAGGGAAGGGCACTCTACGGTGCAGGGACAAGGGCAGAAAACGCCTCTTATCAGGTCTCCACCTGACTGAGTTAGTCCATCTAGCCCAGTACTGTCCATTCGGACAAGCAGCAGTTTCCCAAGGCTTCAGGAAGGAATTTTTCCCATGCCCCAGACCTGAAATCCTTATCCCTGGAGAGAGCAGGGATTAAACCTAGGAGCTTCTGCATGAGAATTGCATGCTCTATTACCACAGCACATTGGCCCCTGCAATTAGCTTCGCGCACAGAATAACATCCAGTAGACACAGTAGGGATGGCCGAATCTTGTTTTTCCCAGTTTCTCATTTCTCCAATCTTCAGTTCTCTACATTTCCACAAGTCTGTGATGTTCGCATGAAAATTCATCAGAGCTTCAGTGCAAATTTCTCCTAATATACACATTTTTGTATGCAATTTTCCCTAGTATACACATTTTTACAAAGCAATTTCCCCTAATGAAATGTATTTTTGTATGTCATCTTCACTACTGTATATATATTATGCACATTTTGCCCTGGTATTACTATTGTACACATTACTTGAGTGGATTGCAAAATTCAGAGATGTTAAAATTTTGTGTTTTGGTTCATGTATTGTTTTGGAAAGTGCATTTGAGGTAGGTTAGCCTATAAATGTGAACTGAATCAAATCTATCCCCCATCCCTAAGACACACTGAGCTCTTAGTCACATTTTTCTGGAGACTGTCCTTTACCAGGAAGATGAATGCTTGTGGTTTTTAGCTGTTATCGCTTTTTAGAAATGCTAGGATTTTGTTGGCTTGATTTTTTTTGTAAATTGTATTGTCTTTATTTGTATTCTGTATTTGTGTTTTTCTATTTGTGTGTAAGCTGCCTTGGGGGCCTTTTTGGCTAAAAAGCAGCCTAGAAATAAACCATAACATAACATTGCAGCTCTGGTCAGTCAGCACTGACCATTCATCTAAGGCAGGTTTTTCTACAGTACATCTACAAGCACAGAAAAGCCTGTTCTCCCCAAGGCCTCTATGCATGGCTCTACTCCTGATTTTATTGGAAATTGCCTGTTTGCCAGGGGCCTAGGTGAGAACCAGCTTGTAGGTGCTTGTAGAGGAGAGGCAGAAGGGCTTGCCTTGAAATGAATTGCTTGGCCATGATGTGGTACACATGGCCACATGGCACTGGCCCAGTTGGGAAGGGAAAGTTATATTGGCTCCTATGGGGCAGCACTGCATGCTGCACTATATATAAGCTAAGGATGGGATGATCTGTCAATTTCAGTTCCCTCAATTTCTCATTTTTCTAATCATAAATTCAGTTCTCCACATTTCTGCGGCAATTTGCAATTTTAAAAAATCCTCATGAAAAGCCTTCAACATTTTAGTGCTAATAAATACATTTTGTATGTAATTTGACTAATACACACATTTTAGCAAGCAATTTATCCTAATATAATCCATCTCTGTACACTATTTTCACCAATTTATTTATTTAGTGCACACTTTCCCCTAACATGCATTTTTGTAAACACTGCTTGGTTGGAGAAATGCATTGCAAAATTCAGATAAGTGTGAATTTTGAAGGGGCAGCACTGCATGCTGCACTATATATAAGCTAAGGATGGGATGATCTGTCAATTTCAGTTCCCTCAATTTCTCATTTTTCTAATCATAAATTCAGTTCTCCACATTTCTGCGGCAATTTGCAATTTTAAAAAATCCTCATGAAAAGCCTTCAACATTTTAGTGCTAATAAATACATTTTGTATGTAATTTGACTAATACACACATTTTAGCAAGCAATTTATCCTAATATAATCCATCTCTGTACACTATTTTCACCAATTTATTTATTTAGTGCACACTTTCCCCTAACATGCATTTTTGTAAACACTGCTTGGTTGGAGAAATGCATTGCAAAATTCAGATAAGTGTGAATTTTGAAGGATGGCTATTTGTTTTGGTTCTCATATTGTTTCGGAAAGTGTGATTTTGATAAATTTGGGTTTAAATGTGAACTGAGTAGAATTTTCACTCATCCCTAATAGATTTGCTCCAGTTGATTTCCATGAGCTTAAGCACACTTTATTCTGTGCTGGATTGTGGCCTCTATCTTTTATGCTGCATTCTGTCCTAAAGCAAATAAAATTCAGAGTAGTTAGCATTAGCATTTTCTGAGAGTAGATATTTTCAGTAAATATGTTTTGATTTTGTATAATTTTCTGCACATATTTTTCTCAATATGTCCACCTTGTTTCCTTTGAGAATATTAGGAGAGGATGTAAAAAGGAATCCTTTCTCAGGAAAAAATGGGACTTTTAAAATGACATAAGTGAATGCACTTGTCATAGAAAGAGGGGGTGAGGCCTCCCACTCTTACCCACAAACCTGGGGGCAACCAGAAAAATGCAGATCAGAGAATTAGCCTTTCTGTTTCCACACTGTTTTGAAACAAGCAACTGAAATGCCACCAAATGAAACTCACCAAGTAGACAAAATGTCTGGTAACAACCAGTGCTCCCATTTTAACATTTCTGCAGTTTAATCAGAGGAGAGGCAATTGTGGGGTAAACTGCTTAATCTCCACTTTCTTTCAATGAAAAAAGCTGTTTGTCTTTATTTCCTCTTCCATGTTTCACTGAAACAGAAATAATACCCACTCGCCCACCCCCAGTCTCTTCAGGAAGAAGCTGTAGAAGCTGTGGCAAGATAAATATTCTTTCTACAGCCAGGCAGGTAACCACATGTGCTGTGATTCTGAAATGATTCAACTCATTTAGCTTCCCAACATCTTAAAGCAGGAACAAGCCACTTCGTTGTAAAGATTTCCTGCTTGGTAAATACATGTGGTCTCTTGAGCAAAATATCCTTTCTGCCACAGCCGTTGAAACTTGACTAAACATCTGATATTGTAGTGATTTCCTAACCTTTCAGGATGTCAGATCAGGCAGACAAAGGCCCCACTCAGTATAATATGTAACATGTATAGAAAAAGTGCTTATGTAGGTGACCAAATGTTAGATTTTCTTTATTTTCTAATGATTATTATATATAAAGTGGAATTCACACAGAAAGTAACAAGGGATGTGCATCTGATTTGGATGAATCCAATGATTTGGGGAGATTTATCAACTGAATCAGACTGATGTAGAGAGCTTTGGGAGATGTCTGAGCAAACCTGGACTCCCTCTGAATCAATCCGAACCAAATTTGGGTCCTCCTGAAGCTGTGTGAGCTATTCAGAGGCAAAGGAAGAGGCGGACAGTGCATTTACAATGATTGCAACATATCTTCCCAAGCTTTCCATGTAAGGAAAATGTCAGAATTGAGAAAGCGGGAGAGAAAGATGAGTGGTGTAGTTTTGTGACTGACAGCTCTTGCTTCCTGTCAGGGAAGCACTTCACCAGAGTTCTCCTTTTAAAAAACAAACAAACACCTTCCGAACATGCTGCTTTTGGGAGAAATGTAGAAGGAACTTATCAGAGACCGAGTCTATGTTTTCACTGCATTTTGTCTGTGGCAGCAGAGGCACACCCACACTTAGGGCTTCTAAGAGCGCTAGAAAGCCAGCACTAATTGGGAGGTGCCTGTAACCTCTTCCGTCTCTTCAGGGGCTGGCTGATAACACCAACTCCCCAAGCAGGTATGTGGTGTTCCACCAGCTGCCTACAGAATGTGTCGAGCTCCCTCTGCACTCTCCCACTGCCTGCCTGGTATGCCTCTTTGATGTCTGCTATTTTTGTGCAAACTGACCACAAAACAATAGGGAAGATTCTACGGCTGCATTCATACTGCACTTTATCCCGTGATTCTTTTTAAATCAAATGTTTACTTATTAAGTTTTCAATGAGGCATACAGGAAAAGAAAGAGTGGGGAAGGGGAAGGGTAACAAGCAGCAGGAATAAAAAGTGCAGGGTATTCAGTAGCACATAGATTTTTTTATTCTGTTATTACCTGGTAATTTGTGGATTTTATTTAATCTTTCCCATGCCTAGTTCTGGAATTCTAGTGGGATATAGTGTAAGTTTAGCACTCATTTATGTGATAAATGATTCCAGAAAGAATCCATTTGCAAGCTTCGGTACCCAGAAAATTGCAGGAATTTTGCACCAGCTACAGCCACTCATGTGACAGGCATCCTGGCATGCAATGCATTCCCACCCTTTAGGTGTGCGTCAGGTTTTTTGCCTTTTGTTTTGTATGAAAAAAATTGTACTGGTATTCCAGTGTAGGCACAGGTAGCACCTTCCCCTTCCTCTTTCCCCCCCACACCCCCTTTGTCCAGGCACCCCACAAAAATAATGTCATTTAAAGCCTGCACTAACCTACACATGAATTATGGGGGAACTACAGTGTGCATGTGGATAACGGGTGAGGGATGGAAACAAGACGTCGTTCATTACAGCAGTGTGAAAGAAGTTTCCATGAAATGCTGGTATATCGGCCGAAAAAGCCACGCTTGCTTAATACATCGGATACTGCAGTGTGAATTTTAGAAATCATGACAGAACTACCATTTTAATCTGCAAACCTGATGCAGTAAGCCCCTTGTGTGAAAGCAGCCTAAGTGAATCCTTTTTAACACTGTCCCCATCCCACCCCAAAGAAACTATAAAGGATTCCCTTGCGGGGAAAACACTGCACTATTATTGTGAAATTTGGTAGAATTCATACCCTCAGAAGGGCTACCAAGGCTGCAGATTTTATGTAATTATGGGGGGGAAAGTTACAGGAACGTAGGAAACTGAAAATACCAAATCAGACAGTTGATCATCTAGGCTGAGTATTGTCCATTCTGACTGGCAACAGCTTTCTAGGGTTTCTCCAGCCCTACATTCAGATGCCAGGGATTGAATTTGGGACCTTCTGTGTGCAAGGCAGATGTACTACCATTGAGCTATGGTCATTCTTTTTGAAAACGAACTTTAGAGTTGAGATGGACTGATTCCATAAAGGAAGCCACAGACTTGAACATATAGGATCTGAACAGGGTGGTTCATGACAGATGCTACTGGAGGTTGCTCATTCATAGGGTCGCCATAAGTTATAATCTACTTGAAGGCATATAACAAAAACAATATTTTTCTGAAGTTTGACAGGCTTCTGCACTCAGAAGGCGCTACCCTCCCTGAAAGTTTCATTAAATTCTGTTCAAAGGGGGGGGACATTATTGCCAGTTGTTGATTTCCCCATTATAGTCAAGGGGGAGGCACAAACATTTGGATTTACCCAAATTAAGGTTGAGATTTGGACATGAGGCAAGGCAGCCAGCCTCTGAAATGTTCTGAGACTAATCAGGCTGGTTTCTGAAACACCAAACTGGAGTCTGAGCCAAATGTTGCACTTGATTACCTGTAAAGGTAACCAGCCAATTGGAGTAAACATTTCAATTTGCACACCTTGTTTTGATGAACAGGTTGGTCTCTGCAGAGCACAGTAGCCTGAAATGGATGTGTTGCAGGCAAAAACAAAGACATCTCATTCTAAAAGACGTTTCTACAAGCCAGTGTAATGGCCTTTGAAGTAGGACACTCTTTATCATGTAGAAGTCACTTGGTATGACAAATATAGATTCACTCTCTCTTGGCAGTGTTGTCCTATTCCATGCCGATAACAAAACTCTCATGCTATCAGTATTTTTTTCATTAACCTTCTTGCTGGTGTCAGTGTAGTTGCTCTTTCAGTTTCTCTTGCGAGGTGATCTTTCTTCCATTTTATTTCCCCCCCTTTTCCTCTGTCAGGTACATGCACAGATCTGAAGACACTTTATCTCAGATGGATGTGTCAGAGCTTGGGAGGAGAAAGAAAGAAAGAGAAGGGCAGTCCTCCAAGACTTTATTGAGAGTGTCCTTTTGGTACTCTCTCTGCCTTGTGGATGTGCTTCTCCCTTAAAGTGGTGGTGTCATTTCATTTACCTCCCGCTACAAGCAGCAGTGTGACTGCAAAGATGTCAAGACACAGGCAATGAGATTTCATGGTGATGAGGCCACTGGCTGAGGTCTGTGAAATGCAGATTAGTCTGCATGTTGATTTTTCAGGATAGTGAATGATTGTACACTGGCAGCCAGTGCAGTGCAGATTCAACCTGGATTCAAAAATTGGATCAGCTTTGAAAAGTTCCCCTTGGGCATGTGGCCACATTGATTCATTGTTAACTGAGACTAACATCTCCTGCCCACCTCACACCTCCTGACCTCCATCTTAAAACTGTTTTTGAATGCAGACTTGTGAGTTCCAACATCATGCCCAGCCTTCCCTTCCTCTCTTTCACAAAGGGTTTGAGCCTACAGTGTGGCTTGACCAGTCTCAGTCATGCTTCCACCACTTCTGTTTGTTGGGGCATTGCAGTTATGTAGTTCAGGATGAACAGCTTCCCACTTCGAGGATTAATGTCCATGTGGTTCCATTTTCAAGTAGATATCCCACTGCTGGCTTTATGTATGTATGAACTAAGAAGGCTAAGCAGATCTGGGTCTGGTCAGTGCTTGGATGGGAGACCTCCTGGAAACCCCATGTGTGTTCCCTTGAATTCAATAAAGGCTGGATACAGACATGATTATGGTGGTGGTGGTGGTAGTTGTGATTCTCTTCTTAGTATCTGGTGGACATCTTGAAGTGGGAATAGGGATGGCATACAAAATTGCTAGGAGAAAGGACTAAGATGTTAGAACTGATCCACAGTTCATACCTATCTCCTCTTCCTAGTTCATTCAGAGCACCTCTATTAAGCTCATCCATCTCTTTTTGCATGCTTTGGCAAACCCCCTCTTCCTTTTGTATTTCCTCACCTGTAGATATTTCATGCCCACCTCCAAGCACCTCCTTAAAATACATTTCTTAACAAACTTGGCCTTGCACAATTCAAACCTCATCTAACCTGCTTCTCCAGTCATAAGAACATAAGAACAGCCTACTGGATCAGGCCAGTGGCCCATGTAGTCCAGCATCCTATTCTCACAGTGGTCAACCAGATGCCGATTGAAACCCGCAAGCAGGACCTAAGCACAAGAGCACCATCCCCCGCCCATGATTTCCAGCAACTGATATTCAGAAGCATACTACCTCTGACTGTGGAGGCAGAGCATAACCATTGTGGCTAGTAGCCTTTCATACCATTATTCTCCATGAATTTGTCTAATCCTCTTTTAAAGCCCTTCAAGTTGGTGGCCATCACTGCCTCCTCTGTGAGCAAGTTCCATAGCTTAACTATGCACTATGTGAAGAAGTACTTTCTTTTGTTTCTCCTGAATCTTCCAGCATTCAACTTCATTGGATGTCCATGAGTTCTAGTGTTATGAGAGAGGGATAAAAACTTCTCTGTATCCACTCTCTCCATGCCATGCATAATTTTATAAATTTCGATCATGTCACTTCTTACCTTTTCGCTAAACTAAAAAATCTCAAATGCTGCAACCTATCCTAGTAAGGGAGTCACTCTAACCTCTTGATCATCTTGGTTGCCCTTTTTTGAACCTTTTCCAAGCCTACAATATCCTTTTTAAGATGAGGCAACCAGAACTGTACACAGCCCTGCGCATGGAACTGGTAGCATTTCAGAGAAAGCTACCTTGGAAGTCCTGGTTTTCAGCATCCTACCTAACAACCTACATTTTGCTTCCAGGACCTCACAACTGCACTTTCCCATGCCATTGGTGCCAATGTGCACCATGACCACTGACTCCTTCTACCAAGCTATCTAGACAATGGGCGACATCTGCAATCTTCACACCAGGTAGGCAAATCACCCTGTGGTTTGCACACCCATCACACACCCCACTGTCTATATTCCTAATGATTGAATAGTCCACTACCATCATGACTGCCACAAATAATTCTTTTTTTTACTAATTACATTTTTATCCTGCCCTTCCTCCTAAGAGCTCAGGGGGCTTACATAGCATATCCCTATCCCTTTATTCTAACAATAATCCTGCAACGTAGGTTAAGATGACATCATGTGTGACTGGTTCACGGTCAACCAGAAAATGATGTGGCTGGGTGGTGATTTGAACTCAGCTCTCTTCCCTGGCCCATAATCAGCCACACTGGTTTTAAAACAGTAACACGTCTGCATGATGCTTAAAGCTGCTTCTCTTTTTTTTGTAGGCAGCTACAAGATATTGCTTTGTTTGGGGGGTACTCAGAAATGTGTCTGTTTATGTTAGGGCTATCCTGAACTTTGGCAGTCTCACTTATTTGTATAACTCAACTTTACATTCAAAAAGAGAGCAAACCAGATTGACTTTCATATTTCATTGAGATGGGAGGCAAGAGTTTAACTTGCTAGGCTTGATCCCTTACTGAGTCCCCCCCCTCCAGGTTGTTATTAGAAGTTGTTTTTTTTTAATGAAAGTCATGTTCAAGTCTTCCTTTACAGAGTTTTTTGCAGCGCATAGCCGGGAAATGAAGAGGCAAGACAAGATGTTGGTAAATCAAGGGCCACGTTTATTGGAATAAAGCCAATTAAATGCTTGATTGCATAATAAAATGATCTGCAGAGACAAGTGCGGAACCTAACTTATCCCCAATCGGGTGAGGGCACCCTGCCATGGGAAAAGAGGGTGGTCCAAGCCCAAGCCCCTCTTCTGGGCCCCATCCCCGCAGGGTGGTTAGGGAGGCCTTCCTGCTCCAACCCCCCTCAGGGCTGTACAACTCTGAGTGGGTGTTACAGGTTAATCCCAAAGGTGAGCCTTATCCTGCCAACCAGCTGCACAGCCTGGAAGGCAGGCCTCAAAACCCACCAATCACCTTAAAGGGTGCCTAAGGGTGGTCACCAAACCCTACCTTGTGAAATTCTGCACATATCGGCCACAGAAGAGGACAAGCCTCAGCTTAGTCCCTCTTCCCCCACCTACAACAAATTATTTCATGCAGGACACTCTGCAGATCAGGAATAGATCATTACCCAGGCCAAACATATGAATACCATCTGGCCGGTAGGGATCAGCCTTGCCATGCTTCACCCCCAGATGATGTATTACCTCGCCCTGCTTATCAGCAAGGGCGAGCTGGACTTCCCTATTTACCTTTCGACTAGTTTTGTTCAAGCTCCAGGGGTCAATCCCACCCCACCAAATCCTCCTGGTGAGGATATTGGACCAAACAGTCACGGTCCCAGGCCACCCACTACTTACAGCCTCAAAGTCCAGGTAAACCTGAATGATAAGGGCTTTTGCCCTTCCACACTCACAGGTCATTGCCTCCCTAATGGACAACCCAAACCTGTGGAGGGCGCTGCACCAACAATGCGGCACCATGGGTAGGAGGCATTCCCGCAGCATGCCACGTCTACCCAACCACTGGACCAAAGCACCATGGCTGAGCCCCAACTGGGTTCCGTGCCTGATGTGCGACGCCCTCCTCCTGGCCCAGAACTCCATCTGTGGCCACACATGAGTACCTTGACTCTCTCCAGCACCCTCCAACCTGTTAAAACAGAAACAACAATTAACAGTACGCTCTTTAGCGCAACAGTCCACGTGGGCCCTTGACTGGCCTGACACAGGCCTGGGATTGCCAGTGCTCCACTGCCAGCATGGCTGTGCTCCCAAACATAGCTGCTGTAGAAGCCACACAAATCTTGAAGAGTGCATAGCAAACTGGTTGGGATCCAACCCCAAACGTGACAGTAATTAAAATCTGTAGTCAGCCTCTCAAAGGCAGAGAGCGGTCACTGCACTTTATCGTAATGTGAATAGTAGTTTCCATAACATCCCATACTTGGTAATCTGCTACTCTATTATCAGAGCAGCTTTTACTGACTCAGTCTAACATTAAAGCAGTTGGGATTAGATATGGTATATTCCAAGTGTAGTGTAAATATCCTGCCTTTCTTTCCTCAAGAAACCCAAGGCAGCCTACCTGTGGTTCCCAGGCAGTCCCCATCCCAGCACTGACCAGACCCAGACCTGCTTATCATCAGCAACATGATGGCCCCATGTGCCCTCAGGACTATGCCTTTCTTAAAATGATGAAATGATTACCAAGAAAGCATGGCCACCACAGGCTTGGACATAATACACCATGTGTGAAGTCCACCCGTCATACTTCTCAGGGCTATTTGCTACTCCTGATACCAGTCTGGAAGATGGACCATTCCTGTCAAATCCCTAGTGATGCCAGTTTCTGCCCATGCCACAGGCCATGCCTCAGCACACCATCTATCCCAGAAAACAACCCCAAAGCCTAAAGCCCCAGAGGCATCTGAGTGAACTTGCAACTCCCAAATTAAACCCCCATTAAACTGCCCCCCAAAACGTGACCAAACTAGCAAATTCCCCCTCATGTCCCTAGTAACTCTAACACAATGATGAGGCCTGCTTAGGCCCTTCATCAGGTCACAAATCCTGCGCAGAAATGCTCTGCCAGGCGCTATGCCACTGCACACAAAGTTCAAATGCCCTACCAACTCCTGCAGCTCTGTGAGAGTAGCCTTCCTAGCTCCCAGCATGCTATCAACTTGCACTTCAAATGCCCTAATTTAGCTGCCGGTAAGCGACAAGCCTGTGCCACCAAGTCAAGCTCAATACTCAAAAGGTGAGCACAGGTGACGAGCCCTCAGTTTTTTCCCTTGGCCAAAGGCACACCTAACTTCTCTGCCAATTGCCCAAACGTCCTCATCAGCTGGCTACACTGCTGTGAACGAGCAGGACCATCAACAGAACATCATCTAAACCATGCACTACTGCGTCATAGCCAGCTCGCCTCCTGAGAGCCCACTCAAGGAATGTACTAAAGTGCTCAAAAGCTGAACACGAAATAGAACACCCCATGAGCAAAGCTTTGACTTAATGTCTCACTTACCCATGAGAGCGCCCTGCCCAAAATGCCAGACCATCAAAACTGTGCTGTCATTTGATGAGTGAGCCTAAACTGTCCAGGATCTTTCTTAGAACAATGCCCAAAGGGAAAACCCTTAGCTTGGGCGTGGGAGGGTAATCAATTGGGCCCAAAACCCGTCCCTCAGCCACTTCCTTGTTAATCTTCTCCTGCACCACTAGCTCCATTCCTACCACAGACTTAAGATTCCCTGGTATGTAAGGCCTGTGCCCCCAAACCAGAATCCCAAAACCAGAACGAAAACCTTCCCCCAAATAAACTGCATCTGCCGTTCTGGGATAATACTAGAGCAAACGCATAAACTGAGGAACTTTAATCAGTGTGGCACCCCTTTCCTGAAGGCTGTCCTCCAGCCCCATTTCCCCCCCATCTGAAAACCCCTAAATCCCCAAGCCCCAGGCAACAGGTGAAGGGATGAGAGCCAGGGCAAATGGAATACTCATGCCTGAATTTACATGGTTCCTGTTACAAAAGCCTTTAGCGCTGAACACCCAACAGAGCAGGTGGGGTTGAACCCACTGCTCCGTGGACCCATGGGTAGGACCCACACTGGCAGACCTACCAAGCAAATGCCCACTAATTGCCCTGTCACCCTGCACGGGTCGAGCTGCAGTTACAAACTGCAGTCACAACTCTGGGTCCTTCCTAATCCACTGCTGCACTCATCCTAAAAGATTTGTCACCACTACTTCCATATAGATCAAAAACACTGTCAACCAATTGCCCCAGGTGCTGTTTTCCTGTTTAAATTTCTCATTGTCCCTTTCCTCATGCCTATCCTTCTTCTGTTCAGGCTCTCGGTATAATAAGGAAAACACATCAACATATTCCCTTTTCCATATACACTCTTGTTGCTAAGAACAAATGAGCCCCTAGGGGAGCTGATGTCCCCAAATGGCAAGCCGCCAGCCTGAACATAAGCCAAAGGATCACCAGGCATCTGAGCCAGCCCCTTGGTATAACCGCTCACAGAAATCCAACCTGCCTGGAAGCCTCACTCGCAGGCTGCTGTTGGACTGGAGGAGACATTCCCCTTCCTTACCAGAAAGCACAGCACCTGCATAAGGAGAATAAGGCCACCCCTGAGCCATTCCCCACACATTACCTGCAGGTGTGGACTCACCATAACCTGGATGGGCCGCAGTCTTCACCGCAGGATTCCCAGTAGCCAAGGAAGTCCAAACCAACCTGAAGAGCCCTCCAACGCAGCCAATTGGCCTAAAACAGAATCCCAATCAGTGCCATGCGGACTGTTCTCATTCTAGAGACCCTGAGCTGCCTTAACCCTTGCTCCACTAGCCTCCTAAGGCTGCCTATTCCACCTTTCTAGAGACTCAATGCGGGCTAACTCTGAGGCCATATCAGGCCCCTCATCCTCTGAGAATAAGGATTCCTGAGGTGGAGGAGGCAGCCTCTGAGCTGGCTGCCTCACAGCCTTAACCTTACCTATCGAGCCCCCAGCACCCTTCTTGGGAGGCACAATTACATCCACTAGGTGACCCTTCTTGAAAGGATCAAAACAACTAGATCAAAATGGTGTCCCAAAATGGTCGCCACACACGAGGCAACAAAAAGTGCTCAAAATGGCTGCCCACACGAAGGAACCAAATGTGTTCCAAACTGGACAGTCCAAAATGGCCGCCCCACATGAGGCAGCAAAATATTTTCAAAATGGCTGCTATAAATGGCCACCAACCACAAGGCAGCAAATAAATGTGTTCAAAATGGCCGCTCACACAAAGGAGCACACTGTGCTCCAAAATGGCCCCTCCAAAAAGGCTGCAGCACCCCAGGCGACCCAGTGCACCCAAAAAGCAAAGGCACAGGCTTGAAATTTTATTCATCTTTTAAAAACCCTGCCTGAAAAGAAGCTTGGTTCCTGGAGGATTCCTTAACTGAGGTATTGCTATATAATGTTATAGGATATTATATGGGCTGCCACTGAATTCTACCTAAAACATAGTTCTATTTGAAAGTTGGGGTTGTAATGGTGCCTACAGGCAGAAGTATTAGAATCTGCATTGCTCTCTAGGATTCATTGAGGAAATGTACTTTCAAATATATATATATATATATATATATATATATATATATATATATATATATATATGTTTTTAATGTTTTTAATTGTTGTAAACCACCCAGAGAGCTTAAGCTATGGGGCGATATACAAATAATAATAATAATGATGATGATGATGATGATGATGATATAGATATATAGGTCTAGAGCAACCAACATTTATTTGTATAGCCTTAAGACAGTGTGGTGAAGTGGTGGGAGCCAGGACTATGACCAGAGAGACCAGGGCCCGAATCCCGACTCAGCCACGAAGCACACTGAGTAACCCTGAGCCAGTCTCTATCTCACAGCCCAACTACCGCACAGGGTTATGAGGATAAAATGGGGAGGGGAGGAAAGGTGGAATCTAAATGTAATAAATATGTGTGGGAGTGTCATATGGAGAAAACCTCCCACCTAAAATTGGTGGGAAACCATCAATGGCCACCAGCAATGGTAGAATGACTTCCCCTCCCCCCAGAAAGACGCCAGGCCACGACCGCCCTCAGCAGCCCTGGGAAGAGGCCCAACCGCAGCTCTCAAACCATGCAGGCCCAGGAAGGCCCGCTCCATGTGTGCACCACCACCACTCTTGCTGCGGGAGTGCCAGCTCGGCCCGCACCAGGCCCTCGCAGTCATCAAATGCTGCCGCCTTGTACTTGCCACTGCCAAGCGCTGCCGCCCACCACAGTCCACCAACCACAGCACAGCTGCTGGACCACACACCAGCCGATTGCCACTGTGCTCCAGCTGACTGCAGCCCGCGCTGCTGTGCTGCCCAGCCTATCGCGCCAAGCCCCACACTCCAGCTGATCGTGCAGGCCCTCGAAGCCCCGCACTCCAGCTGATTGCTCAGGCCTTTGAAGTCCCGTGCAACAGCTGATCGTCAGCCTCCTTCTGCCTCCCCCATGCTCCAAAGGAACAGGCCTCCAACTAAAAGTGGGGACTGTGATGTTCCTGCTTATATTGTAAATATGGTAAGTGGAGTGAAGATGGTAAGTGGAGTGAAAGAGGAGGGGGAGTACATGAGCAGTAGAATGCTGAAGGATTGGCTGAGCGTTTGAATGGCTGGGAGTATAAATGGAAGAATGACAGTTGAATCTGGGTGGAGGCTTGGTGGTGAACTGAGGTGGTGGCTGTGAGCTGGTGTTTGGAGGTTGGTGTTGCTGTTGAGAGTGAGTCGGAGTTCTGAGGCAATTAGTAAGAAGTCAAGTACATAACAGAAAATAGATGAAACCATACGCTTGTGAAACATTCCTTAAGTAATCTTGTTATTTCTCATTCTTAATCAATATTTCTTGGTTAAACAAAAGCCTGATTCCTTCAGCTGTGATACACATACCAGGGGGGATAGCAAGTAACCAAGGCTGAACAGTTTGTATCAAATGATGGCAGCAGCGGATCAGAGGAAAGTGTATCCAGTCCCACAGAGAAACCCAGGGCTGTATGCTTCAGAGTCAAGGGGCTGCAGGGGGGTTTACAAATTACACATACCTATTGACACAAGGTATCGGAATAGCCAGGCAGAGACAAGGCACAGTCTATTGGCTAAAAGGGTTACAGAGTGTCAGGTGGTGCTGCCTAGCAGTGGGATCTTTTGAGATCGGTGCTAGTGCTGTAAAGGGTAAGAATAAACCTGATGTTCCTGTCTGCTGGTAGCCACAAAGTGAGAGCTTCACAGGTGGTGCTGGGGAAAGACGTCACAGGGACCTGCTCCATTGTCATGTAAGGCCAAAAAGAGGCTGAGGGGAGATGGAGCAGGGCTTAAATAGCCATCCTGCTCCACCTCCTATGCGACAGGCGTGCATGGCCACGTCGCACCAAAGGTAAGGGACTTCTGAAGCTATGCCAGGTCTTCCCCGGCATAGCTGCAAAGGCCCACCGTCGCCAGAGCTCTTGGGTCTGACAATGGTGGGAATTCTCCTTTTTCTCCAGGCATCCCTTTTGCTGTCAAGTTCAGTTAATGTTTGTTCAAAGAAGGATGGAGATAACCCGATAAGTGGCAGTGCCTGGCTTAAAGATGCATTATACAGGCCAAAGAGTTTTTAAAAAGTGGCAGCTATGAGATTGTGGTATGCACCAAGGTCAGGACAACTTGTTTTGCCTTGTGTGCATATTCAAAGGTGATTTCCTGTTTTAGAAGTCACTTGGACATCTAACACCTTCCTGATTCAGGTGAGGCTTCAACAACCTTGTCTGCTCCAGTTCAGCCCCGATCTTCTGAGGTTTGACAGAGTGGCTCAAGTAGCTGCAGATTTTACATGGCCTCACATGGCAACTGAAGTGTCATCATTATAAGTCCAAAGCCTAGTTCAGAAGGAGGAAATATATTGAAAAGAGAGAGAGCTAACAATCAGAAGACTACTTACTACCATGGTTCATTGTTACTTGCAAATAAAGAAGCTACTGCATGTTGGCAGCATTATGTAATGCTATATACTTTGATTTATTTACAAATTATTTCCAATTTTATTGGGGATTATTATTTTGTAGACCTATCTCTTTTCTCCTTCCCACATTAGCCTCAGTCCTTCTTTCTCACAACTTTGCTCTCCATCCACCACCTTGATCATGGAAGTCTTCAGTAAAACTAGTTGGAGAAACTAAAAGGCGGCAAAGAGCCTTATGAGAAGGCAAGGATCTAGTCCATGCTATACATGACATTAATATGCTGTGGGTGAAAGCTGGGGGATATTTTGATGGAGCACCCACTGGTCTTTGTTGCCCCTTAGAGTAGAGATGGAGAATCTTTTTCAGACCAAGGGCTGCATCCTCATGGGCAACCTTCTATAGTCAGAGGCAGTATGCTTCCCAATACCAGTTGCTGGAAACCACAGGAGGGGAGAGTGCACTTTTGCTCAGGTGCTGCTTTCAGGCTTTCCATGGGAAACTGGTTGGCCACTGTAAGATCAAGATACTGGACTAGATCAGGGCCGGATAATCCATTAGGCTTAGTAGGCTGAAGCCTAGGGGCCTGGAGCTCTTGGGGGCCTGTGGGGCACTGGCCCAAGGGCCCCTGGAGCTACAGAGGGCCCTCCGCTCTCCTTCCGCGATGCGCGGAAGCAGGACAGGAGCTGCAGATTGCGGGACAAGAGCTTCCAAACCACCCGCCATCCCCCCGCTTCACTTACCTTTTTCTCCGCTGTTTTTTGCGGTTTGCCATCAATCAAGATGGCGGCTGAGGTTTCCCTAAGGGGCTGAAGGCTCTGATGCCATCTTGGTTGATGGCACGCATGCGTGCCTAAGAGGAGAAGGGCCCCCCAAACACCAATCACCCTAGGGACCCTCCTCTGCTTAATCCGGCCCTGGACTAGATGGGCCATTGCCCTGATCCAGCAGCCCCTTCTTATGTTCCAAGGGCTACAGGAAGAACAATGGATATCATACTTACCTTTGTACAGTTTCCTCCATCTTTTTGTTCTACAGCAGATACATGTAGCCACCCACCCAAATTTAAACCAAAGCTGTCCCTAGCCACATCCACACCAGACATTTATTCCACTTTAAACAGCCATGGCTGTCCCCAAACAACCCTGGGAAGTGTAGTTTGTGTAGGGTGCTGAGAGCTGTTAGAGATGCCCTATTCCCCACACAGAACTACAATCACCAGAAGAGGGGCTGACTGTTAAACCCCTCTGGTCACCTAACAACTTTCAGCACCCTTCCCAGACTATACTTCCCAGGATTCTTTGGGGAAAGCCAGGACTGTTTAAAGTGGAAAAAAAAGTCTGGTGTGGGTGGAGGGTCCTGATTAGCCAAGCCAAACAGCTATCAGTCTAGCTTTTTCCTGAGCATGCCTGTGCTATCATAGATTCCAATGTTAAATTTCTTAAATTAATTAAAAACCAGCCATGCGTTTTTTCCCTTTTAAACTGCAAAAGATGAAGGTCAGAGTATGAGGCAAGTTCAGTAACAGGATTACAGGTACTCTGTGAAGATGGCTGGTTTTTAATTAATTTCAACAAATTATGAGACCACTGACAGAAAAAATCAGAACAAGTATCTGGATTTGTTTCCTCTTGTTTTATACTTTGAACCCTAGATTCTCTCTGAATGTTTTGTGTATCACCATGAAAACTTAGAGGGTTGTTAAGCAAGAGTTTCTGAGTTCAGGACTATAAATTTTGTAAGTTTTTGTTTTGAAATGAGCTTATGGAAACAGCAGAATGGAATGGGGTTTTTTTCAATTTAACATGGCGGAATGTGAAAAATCCATCCTGGCTATAGTATACAGCCACTCTCATGGCTGCATAATGAACCGAAGAACAACAATCTGTAAGCACACGCTTGAGAAACTGAATTAAAAGTATTCTTGTTTTATTCATATCGTCTGTTAAATAAATCTGTTGGTTTTAAAAGACACACCTGGTTCTTGGCCAGCTAGCACAAAGAGTATAAGTGTTGGGAAAACATAAACAAAGGTGGAAACAGTATCAAATGGTGGCACAGTGGAGTTTATCCCCAGGTTACAGGGGATCAACCCAGAGCTGTGATCTTTTAGAGACACAGAGATACACAGGGAACTTGAGGCTTGACTGTATACCTGGACATTTGTTAGCAAAGGCTGGGGTGGGTGGGGAAATAAGGCAAAGTCCTTAATAGCAGCATTATTATACAGTGTGTGACTGCTAAAACACATCTTCCTCTGCTAAAGGCAGAGTGATAGCAGGTGGGAGCATGACAATGGACATTCCATATGATCCAGCAGGGTTCTTCTCATGTGCTATATAGCCAGTGTGGTTCCCTTCCCAACCCCCTTCTCTTGCTTATTCTTCAGTTTTATCCTAACTTCATAGATCTCCCTCTATTTAGGCATGTTCAAATTAGTGACCAGATGCTGCAGGTTTACAAATGCACTATACATAACCAGCTGTGCCATATAAACTCCAGCCTTTTTTTAAATCATGGTTTGTTTGTGGTGTCTCATTTTTCCATCAGCTAGACATTCCTGTCCACACTGCTTGGTTATTTGTTGGGACTGCATATAAATTCTAGTTTATTTATGTATGTGTCCTTATCCACAACATATACCGGCTGCAGCCAAGTTATTCTAGGAGGACACGTTACAGCAAGATATTCCTCATAATTTACCCCTCTTATATTAACAAGTTATTTGCTGCGGGCAGCTGTCATTAACAGAATAAAAAGAGAGACTCCATAACTACACAGAGGGGAAGGGCCATATCTCAGAGATAGTTTGTTAGCTTTGCATGCAGAAAGTCCCAAATTCAATCACTGGCATCTCTACCAGGACTGAGGAAAGTCTTGCCCAAGATCCCAGCTGGTTTGCAGTGGACTAGATAGACCCGAGATGGTGAACCTGTGGCCCTCCAGATGTTGTTGGACTACAACCATGTTGCTGGGACTGATGGGAGTGGGAGTCCCACATCATGTGGAGGGCCATAGGTTCTCCGTCTCTGATATAGACCAATGGTATAAAGCAGATCTAAACAGACAGACAGACAGATAGAGGGTTGGATTCAGTCTAAGCTAGCTGCATATAGTTCCAACTGAAAGCAATAGGACTTAAGACATTATTAACTTGACCCATTGATTTCAGCAGGACCTAAGTTCAGCTAACATCGCCTAGATCCAACCTGCAGGTAGGTAGGGGTGCATATGTCTGTGGGGGTGTATGTGTACATGCTTGCGCACATGCATACACTAGCTTTTTCAAAGGTGTTCTGGGTATTCTCAAAAGTGACAGCAGCCAGTAACACATTTATAGCTTAAGTACTGAAATAAGTAGAATCTTAGGTTGGTTCCAGACAGCCTGTTTGTTGAGAATTCATCCTGATTTGTTTCCACAGAGTGTGCAAGGAGAATAGACAAAGTCCATTGGACATTCATTATGGTTTGATTGTGGGGAGGTTATATAACTTTGTGTCAGATAATTGTGATCCCATACTTTCCAGTGCATTTTCCTATCACTTTCCCTTACTTGAAAAAGTTAGTGTTTCTTTTTCAGAAGCAGGTTTGTTGCACAAGACCATCAAATCCAATATAACAGTACAACCTAAATTTGCTGATATACAACTGGATCCCATCCAAAAATAGTGACTGTCTGGAAGTGGCCTTATATTGTGGCACTGGGCCTATTCACATATTTATATATATGGCGATCCTATAAATCAGCAACCTCCAATACCATCTGTCATGAACCACCCTGTCCAGACCTTGTAAGTTTAGGTCTGTGGCTTCCTTTATGGAATCAATCCATCAATTGTTTGGCCTTCCCCTTTTTCTACTCCCTTCTGTTTTCCCCAGCATTATTGTCTTTTCTAGTGAATCATTTCTTCTCAGTATGTGTCCAAAGTATGATAACCTCAGTTTCATCATTTTAGCTTCTAGTGATAGTTCTGGTTTAATTTGTTCTACACCCAATTATTTGTCTTTTTTGCAGTCCATTCTATGTGCAAAGCGCTCCTCCAACACCATATTCCAAATGAGTTGATTTTTCTCTTATCCACTTTTTTCACTGTCCAACTTTCTCATCATTACATAGAGATTGGAAATATCATGGTCTGAATGATCCTGACTTTAGTGTTCAGTGATACATCTTTGCATCTGAGGACTTTTTCTTGTTCTCTCATAGCTGCCCTCCCCAGTCCTAGCCTTCTTCTGATTTCTTGACTATTGTCTCCATTTTGGTTAATGACTGCACCAAGGTATTGATAATCCTTGACAAGTTCAATGTCCTCATTGGCAACTTTAAAGTTACATAAATCTTCTGTTGTCATTACTTTAGTCTTCTTGACGTTCAGCCGTAGTCCTGCTTTTGTGCTTTCCTCTTTAACTTTCATCAGCATTCGTTTCAAATCATTACTGGTTTCTGCTAGTAGTATGGTATTGTCTGCGTATCTTAAATTATTAATATTTCTCCCTCCAGTTTTCACACCTCCTTCATTTTGGTCCAATCCTGCTTTCCGTATGATATGTTCTGCATATAGATTAAATAAATAGGGTGATAAAATATACTCTCAAACCCCCTCATCACGTTAAGGTGTGCATCCTAGAGGGGCCATTTCCTCTTACTATGCACTAATCTTTACTATATAGATTAAACAAACAGGGTGATAAAATACACCCCTTTCTCACACCCTTTCCGATGGGGAACCAATCGGTTTCTCCATATTCTGTCCTTACAGTAGCCTCTTGTCCAGAGTATAGGTTGAGCATCAGGACAATCAGATGCTGTGGCGCCCCCATTTCTTTTAAAGCATTCCATAGTTTTTCATGATCTACACAGTCAAAGGTTTTGCTGTAATCTATAAAGCACAGGGTGATTTTCTTCTGAAATTCCTTGGTCCGTTCCATTGTCCAATGTATGTTTGCGATATGATCTCTGATACCTCTTCCCTTTCTGCCAGCTGGGATATCTAGCATTTCTCACTCCATATATGGTAAGAGCCTTTGTTGTAGAATCTTAAGCATTACTTTACTTGCAGGGGATATTAAGGCAATAGTTCCATAATTAATGCATTCCCTGGGATCCCCTTTCTTTGGAATTAGAATGCATATTGAATGCTTCCAGTCTGAGGGCCATTGTTTAGTTTTCCATATTTCTTGACAAATGTTTGTCAAAATTTGGACAGATTCAGTCTCAGTAGCTTGTAGCAACTATATTGGTATGTCATCTGTTCCTGGTAATTTGTTTCTTCCAAGTATTTTAAGAGCAGCTTTCACCTCGCATTCTAAAATTTCTGGTTCTTCATCATACTGTCCCTTTGTGAATGAATCTGTTATCTTTGCATCTCTTTTATAGAGTTCTTCAATGTATTACTTCTATCTTCCTTTTATTTCATCTCAGTCAATCAGTGTGTTCCCCTGTTGATTATTCAACATCCCTACCCTTGGTTTAAATTTCCCTTTCATTTCTCTAATCTTCTGGAACAGGGCTCTTGTTCTACCCTTTTTGTTGTCCTCTTCTTTTTCTATACAATAACTATTGTAATAGTTCTCTTTGTCCCTATGTACTAGTCACTGTATTGTTGCATTTAGGGTTCTAATCCTGTTTCTATCTCCTTTTGCTGTTGCTTTCCTTCTCTCTTTAACCATTTTAAGAGTTTCTTCAGTCATCCATTGAGGTCTTTCTCTCTTTTTAACTAGAGGTAATGTCTTTTTGCATTCTTCCCTGATAATGTCTCTGACTTCACTCCACAGTTCTTCCGGTTCTCTGTCAACTAAATTTAAAGCCTCAAATCTGTTCCTTGTTTGATCTTTATATTCTTCTGGGATGTTATTTAAATTGTATTTTGGCAATATGATTGCTTTGTTTTCCTTCTGTAGCTTTACTCTGATTTTCGATATTACCAGTTCATGATCTGTACCGCAGTCTGCTCCTGGTCTTGTTTTTGCAGCAATTATGGAACTTCTCCATCTTCTGCTACCAATTATATAATCAATTTGATTCCTATATTGACCATTTGGTGATGTCCACATGTACAGTCGTCTTTCTGATTGTTCAAAAAATGTGTTTGCAAGTAACACATTATCGGCGTCACAGAATTCAATAAGTCTTTCTCCTGCTTCATTTCTATCTCCAAAGCCCCATTTCCCCACAATTCCTAGTTCTTCTCTGTTCCCTACTTTTGCATTCCAGTCCCCCATGATGATCAGCACATCTTGTTTTGGTGTGTGATCAATTTCTTCCTGTATTTCTGTGTAAAATCTCTCCAGTTCCTCTTCTGCATTTGCCATTGGAGCGTTGACTTGGATCATTGTTAAAAGGTTTCCTGTTTAATCTCATTGATATAACTCGCTCAGACCTTGCGCTATAGCTCTTAATTGTTTTTGCTACGTCACTTCTCACTACTAAAGCAACCCTGTTTCTTCTTAATTTCTCATTTCCTGCATAAAATATTTTGTAGTTGTCTGATTGAAAATGTCCCATTCCCATCCATTTTAATTCACTCTTGCCAAGTATTGTAATGTTGATACATTCTATTTCTTGCTTGACAATTTCTAACTTTCCCTGGTTCATACTTCTCACATTCCATGTTCCTATTGTATGCGTTGTATAACTCCATACTCTCTTTTCGCATCTGTGTGCATCTGGGATTCCTTTCAGCTTTGACCCAGTGATGTCATTAGCCACAGCGCTACTCGTACTTGTCCTTTGTTCTTCCCCAGTAGCTCGGTGAGTGCCTTCTGACCTGGGGGTGTCATCTTCCAGCACTATCTCGTGTTGCATTTTGGATACTCTGTTCATAGGGCTTTCGTGGTAAGAGGTATTCAGAGGTGGTTTACCATTGCCTTCCTCTGAGTCTGGATGCATCTTAGCCTGGCGTCTCAGCTTTGACCATTCCGCCTTGGGTGCCCCTGCTAGGAGGCTAGCCTCTTGGTCTAGACTCCTGGCAGCATTCTCAGCTTCTTCAACACTCTCAAACCCCCTCACCACATTAAGGTATGCATCCTAGAGGAGGATATATATATTTATATATATATATAAAACCAGGACTCCCAGACCTGTGCCTGCTGACATCAGTATAGTTCCATCCTGGAGTCTTGGTTGCCACTTCTCCATGGCAAAGTAACGGAGTGTATGGGCAGAGAAGCAGTGCATGGAAGGGGGGTCCTAAACCTTCATCTGCCACTTTCCCTCTACATTCCCACCCACAGATCCACAGGTGTGTGTTTGCCACATCAAGGTGGGTGGGGAGTCAATGGGGATACCAGTAAACAGAGGAAGAGCTCAATACTACCCCACATTTCTCTGTTATAAATCCCAGAAAAGTGGCAGTGGGGCTTAGGAACAGGTCCCAGCATAAGAGATTTCCCTTTCCATAGGCTAAGCATTTCAGAATGTGTTTGTTTGGCAATTCCAGGTCAGGAATGGTGAGAAACTTAGTTCAGAGGATCAACTGTAGAGAAATTATTACCTGCAGGTAAGTAAACTTACGCATTTAAAAATGGCTGGCAAATACTCTGCACCCACTGCACTGAATGGTGAAGATGCTGGAGCGGGGGGGGACGGGGAGAGAGAGAGAGAGAGAGTGCACACATGGAGAAACCTTGTCTTCTTAGTGGCATCTGGCGAACAAGGAGGGAGATTGAATGGCAGGCACCTGATGGGACTGACCAATATAAACAGACTTTAGATCCCTTTCCTAGCCCCTTTTCATGAGCCAGTGCCTTGGCATCTGGTCCCAAACTGTTCCCAGCCTGTTAAAAAAAACTGACCTGCATATAGATTGGCCTTAATGACCAAATGTTTTAAAAATTCATTGCACAGGAACAGCTGAAAGCACTTGATTGGTTTGAACTTTATTGTGTGCACCTTGATTCCCAGATCTGTAATAAAGGGGAAGGTCAGCTAGTAAACATTTGAGTATTACAAAAAAAAATTAAAAGGAGGGATGCATTTCCACACACTTTGTCCTGCTGTTTCAGTTCTGAGATGCAGTCTGAATGAAAGAGACATAGTTTCTAGGGGCTTCCATTTCATTCTCTTTGGAAACTGCCTGCCTGCCACTCAGATGTAAGGTACTCTGTTTGGTAAAGACTGGCTTATGTCTACCAAAGATCTGCTTTCTCTCCTGCTATTGCATGCAGGGCATCTAATTCCAATAAGGGTAGATAGGACCATTGCTGACACCAGTCCTGTAGCACACAGCAAGAAACCTAGTAATGCCCCTGGAAAAGGCAGGGACCATTTCACTTACAACATCCTTACGTCAATATTAGGAAGCTGGCTAAACACAGCCTGTATTGGCCCTACATTCATCCCACAACAACAACCAAAAAGGGTAGGTGGGTGAATCCAATATGATACCCAGGCTAGCCAAGCCATATACAATGGCTTAGGTCCTAACTTGCTTCTCTATCCACATAAGGGAGGGACAGTCCTTAAGAGTTGGGGGCAAGGTTACGCCAATGACACTCAGCTCTATTTCTCCATAACTTCTGAATCAGGAGAGACCATACCCACCATTGTGGATGCAGTGGTGGGATGGATGAGGAGACTGTTGAGCTTGAATCCTGGCAAGACAGAGGCATTGTGGGTGAGTGAGTCCAACAAACTGGTCAACTGCCAGCCCAGGATAGGGCTGTGCTCTCCCTGAAGGAGCAGGTATACAGTTGGGGGAGAGGATGCTTCAGGATTCAGCTTTGTCTCTGGAGGCTGCAGTGGCTAGAAGTGCCTTTTATCAGCTGTGGCTATTATGACAGCTATGACCATTTCTGGACTGGGAGACTTGACCACAGTATTTAGACATTGGTGACTTCATGGTTATATTACTGCAATTCACTCTATGGGGAGGGCTTCCCTTGCATTCAAACCAGAAATTGCAGTTAGTACAGAATGCTGTAACATGGTTGCTGACAGGAGTGAAACCCTATCAACATAACACCTCTGCTCAGACATCTGCACTGGATGCTGGTTTGTTACCGGGCCAAATTCAAGGTGTTACTATTACTATTTAAAGTCCTGAATGGCTTGGGACCAGTTTACTTGCATGATCACCTTTATTTATTTATTTATTTATTTATTTATATACTTACTTACTTACTTACTTACTTATTAGATGTATATCCCGCCCTTCCTCCCAGCAGGAGCCCAGGGCGGCAAACACAAGCACTAAAAACACTTTAAAACATCATAAAAACAGACTTTAAAATATATTAAAGCGAAACATCTTTAAAAACATTTTTTAAAAAGCTTTTAAAACATCTTTCAAAAAAAGGTTTAAAAATATCTATTTTTAAAAAAGGAAGGTTTAAAAACATATTAAAAAGCAATTCGAGTTCCAGATGAAGACTGGGATAAGGTCTCAACTTAAAAGGCTTGTTGAAAGAGGAAAGCCTTCAGTAGGTGCCAAAAAGATAACCTTACCCCATCTATGCCCAGTTGACCACTTCCATCTGCAGAAGTGGCACTGTTACAGGTGCCATATAATACTCAGTCTGCACTTGTAAGGAATTCTTCTTTTAGTGTGGCAGCGCCTGTGCTCCCTTCCTACTGACATCAGGAAGGAGTCTTTGCTGTACACTTGTCAGCACCTGCCTAAAATATTTTTTATTTATTTTATCCAGACTTGTAGATGTAGACACCTTTTTGTTGGCTGTTTTTACTTATCTATTGAATGTTTTTAAAATACTATTTTAACTGTCTTTTACTGATCATTTTAATGTTTTCATTTTCATTTTGTAAACCACTTAGATAATTATTTCAATCAAGAGGTATATAAATGTGAAATAAATAAATGTCCACCAATTTCCCCTTCCATCTGCAGCCCCTCATGCCATTCTCAAAGGGTCTCAGAAGCTGGTATTTCAGGAGTATATGGGACTATAATGGGAGGGAAGAAAGCCCTGTTGCATGAACTCTGTTCTGTTCATGGAAGGAAAATTAGAACCCAAACCTGTACACTCATCTGTCCCCTATGTCTGCATGCAAACCTGTCCCCAGTCATGTTTGTTTGTTTATTTATTAAATTTATATCACGCTCTTCTTCCCAGAAGGAGCCCAGGGCAGCAAACTAAACACTAAATGCACCCTAAAACATCTTAAAAACAGACTTTAAAATATATTAAAACAAAACTTCTTTTTTAAAAAAGCTTTAAAAATCTGAAAAAGCAATTCCAACACAGATGCAGACTGGGATAAGGTCTGTACTTAACAGGCTTGTTGAAAGAGGAAGGTTTTCAGTAGGCACCAAAAAGATAACAGAGACAGTGCCTGTCTAATATTTAAGGGGAGGGAATTCCAAAGAGTCTGTGCCACTACACTAAATGTCCGCTTCCTATGTTGTGCAGAACGGACTTCCTGATAAGATGGTATCTGCAGCAGGCCCTCACCTAGAGAGCACAGTGATCGACTGAGTATAGGGTAAGATGATCTTTCTGGTATCCTGGTCCCAAGCTGTAGAGGGCTTTCTACACCCAAACCAGAACCATGAACTTGCCCAGTAGCAAATTGGCAGCCAGTGTAATTCTTTCAGCAGCTGGGTGACATGTTGGCAATTCCCTGCTCCAGTGAGCAGTTGCGTTCCCGTATTTTGCACCAGCTGTAGCTTCTGGAACAACCTCAAGGGCAACGCCACATACAGCACATTACAGTAATCCAGCCTGGAGGGTACCAGTGCATGGATAACAGTGGTCAGGCTATCCCGGTCCAGAAATGGCCTAGCTACTGAGGCACTCCTAGCCACTGAGGTCACCTGGGCCTCCAACAAAGATGGGTCAAGGAGCACCCTCAGACTACGAACCTGCTCTTTCAGAGGGAGTACGATCCCATCCAAAGCAGGCAACTGACCAATTATCCAAACTCAGAAACCGACAACCCACAGCACCTCTGTCTTGCTATGATTCACACTCAATTTATTGCCCTCATCCATCCCACCACCAATTCCAGGCACTGGTACAGGGCTTGCATAGCCTTTCCCAGTTCAGATGTTACAGAGAAATAGAGCTTGGTATCATCAGCTTACTGCTGACACCTTGCCCCAAATCTCCTGATAACTGCTTCCAAGGTCTTCATATAGATGTTAAATCATATTGGGTACAAGATGCCCTGTGGCACTCCACAGCACAATTGCCATGGGGCCGAAAGACAATCTCCCAATGTTATTCTCTGAAAACGACCCAGGAGGTAGGATTAGAACCATTGTAAAACAATACCTCTGATACCCAACTCTCCAAGTTGGCCCAGAAGGATACCATGATCAGTGGTATCACAAGCCACTGAGAGATCAAGTAAGAATAACAGGGTCGCATTCCCCCTGTCCTTCCCCCAACAGCGGTCATCCATCAGGGCCACCAAGGCCAAATCAGTCCCATAACCAGACCTGAACCCAGATTGGAATGGGTCAAGATAATCTGTTTCATCCAAGAATACTTGCAATTGCTGTGCCACAATCCCCTTGATCACCTTCCATAAAAGGGGGGTATTTGCAACCGGGCAGTAGTTGTCACAAACCAAACAAATGCTGATTGCTGGTATTGGTGGTTCTATCTTTCTAGCCAGAGTCAGGGTGATTCTGTAGCTGTGGGAGAACAAACCATTGCAACCTGCAGGTGATTTGGCATAGAGTCATTCTATCATCAGTCTTAAAGTTCCAGACCATGGTCCAAAAGCACATGATACAGTAGCCTTGCTGATGCTCAGCAGGTCTGAGGTTGATCAGTGGCTGGTTGGGAAGCCCCCTGGGGACCCCTATACATGCTGCCTTGAGTTCCATGGAAGAAAAGACAGAAATTTCACAAATCAATAAATATACTGTGGGCCCTTGTGACCCTGCTCATTACTCATCTCCCTACTCGCTCATTTTCAGTGAGGGCTTCCTGCTGATACCATCTTATCAGGAAGCCCATTCCACACAACATGGGAAGCAGACCTTTAGTGTGGTGTCAACTACTCTTTGGAATTCCCTCTCCTTAAATAATAGACAGGCACCATCTCTGTTACCTTTTTGGCACCTACTGAAGACCTTCCTCTTTCAATAAACCTTTTAAGTAGAGACCTTATTCCAGTCTGCATCTGTGTTCAACTGCTTTTTGTTTTTAAACCTTTTTTAAAAAAGATGTTTTTAAAGCTTTTAAAAAAGATGTTTTTAAAGCTTTTAAAAAAATGTTTTTAAAGATGTTTTGTTTTAAAATATTTTAAAGTCTGTTTTTATAAAGTTTTAAAGTGTTTTTAATGCTTTTGTTTGCTGCCCTGGGCTCCTACTGAGAGGAAGGGTGGGATATAAATACAGACGGGCCCCGCTTATATGGCGGGTTCCGTTCCGGACCCCCGCCGTAAAGTGGAAATCGCCGTAAAGCGGAACCCCATTGGCTATAATGGGGCGCATCGCACCAAAATGCCGCAAAATGCCACAAAAGGGCAAAATCGGCTTTAAAAAAGTGAAATCAAAGCAGCCACATTAGCGGGTCACCGGGAAGCAAAGCACCGGGAAGCAGGGCCCTACTGTATATTAAATAAATAAATAAATAAATAAATAATTTTGCTGTGTTCTTTCCATAGGCTTATTTCTCCCTTTATGTTGTCTAGAGCATCCCTGGTTAGTTTGAAACTGTGGCTGGTCATTCTGGCATCCAACTGTCATCCACGTCATGTGCCAGAGTGGTGGTAACTCAGAATTTGAGTGGGGCTTTGGGACTTCCGGGAAGGGTGACTTAGCCTGTGCCTGCTTTTGAGACGGGCTCCTGCCTCAAAAGAAGCTTATTCAGATATATCAGTCAGTTTTTTCTTTTTTTTTTGACTGATTAAACTTCTCCCGGGTAGGGAGAAACGAAGAGATTAACCTCAAAGCCTATTTTTGTTGGGACGACCAGATCTCATTAATTTATGGGACGAGGTCCAGCCGACGAAGGTGGGACGGATTTCCAACAGCAAGCTCTATCTGTTAAAGCGAACGTTCATCTTATCTTCTAAGAGAGAACGCACTAACAGGCAAGCACCCTTCTTTCTATATTTTTCTTTTACTTGACTTAAATTGTTGCTGTTTAAAAGAGATTTGCCAGATTGATCGGTTTTTGACATCTCACTGGGGAGCCGTAACTTCTCTCTGCTACGCACTAATTAATAGCTTATCTCTGTTTTTGTTGCAAAAAGCTGTCCTGGATTTGCATTCTAAAGATACACACAGAAGAGGGATTTCTATTCCAGATTTTTATTTTGAAAAATATTATACTGTTTTGAGACTACTCTCTTTTTGGTCTATTTTATTTTGACGAATCTGTTTCTTGACGATTGCCATTAATTGCTTCGATCCTGGGAACTGCATTTTGTTTACTTAACTATTGGAGAGATAAGGCTGTCTGCTCTGTTTATACTGTGATGTCACCAAGTTTGGAGTATTAACCCAATTGTTGCTGAAATAAGAAGTGGTTTTCCTATATTTTTCTTTTAAAATGGCAATTAAGAAAGTGGCTGAGAATCTGGAAATAACTATGTTTCAGAGAATAATGGATGAGATTGAGATAACGAAAATTGAATTGAGTAAAATGAAGCAGGAGATTAAAGATATAAGGGTCCCTGTGAGAGAGGTGACCCTGGAAGGGGTCCCTGTGAGAGAGGAGACCCCGGAGATTGGAACAGGGGTCCCTGTGAGAGAGGAGACCCTGGAGACTGGAATAGGGGTCCCTGTGAGAGAGGAGATCCCGGAGATTGGAACAAACGTGGAACAGGAACAAGATTTGGAGTCTATGGACTTTAGAAATAAAATCTATTGTTTGGAACTCAATGTTATCTCTGAAGAAATTAATGAAGATTCTAGAGATAAAGTTATCAATGGCATGGATTATCTTCTGGACTGGAATGATGTGATGGAGCCCAATATAGAGAAAATCTATGGAATTAACTGCAGCCATGTGACAATGGAAAAACTTTTAAGAGATGACCCAGTGTATTTTGAAAAAAAGAACAGAGATATGATTTTACAGCAGTATTTCAGCAACTTATTCAGAATGGATGGCAAGAAAATATTTGGGATAGAGGTAATTCCCATCAGACTCTTATTATATGACTATGGCTTTGACAGCAAGATTATTATGGAATACTGATAATGGAAGATTGGATATTGAAATTACTGGACTTAACAAGACTACTGAAGATGGAAGATGGAAAATGGAACTAATAGAGATAATAGAACAATGGCTACTGAAATTACTGAACCTAACAGATTCTGATGTGATGGATTAATTGAAATGTTTATTTTGACTATGGTTATGACAATAAGATTATCATAATTAGTAATGAGATGGATTAATCGATATGCTTATCTGGAAAAAAAAATTGATAGATATATTTCTTAAAGAATTGAAACCTCTCTTTGACTTTTTGTGGAAAGAATAAAGTAATGTTTATGAGATTTGATGATTAAGTAAGATAACTACTGGAGGAAAGTGATTTTATAATATGACTTAAGAGACAGGATTGCTATATATTATAGACTTATAACTGATTTGATCTTTGACAAATGGGAAGTCAATATTTTACTCTTTATTTTTTATTTTTGTTTTTTTTTTTTTCTTTTCTTTTTTTCTTTTTGTTTAACTATTTTTGATTTTGTTTTTTGTCTTTGAATGTTTTATGATTTTGTCTTGTATGTTTTATGAAAATCTGAATAAAAATTATTGAAAAAAAAAAAAAAAAAGAATTTGAGTGGGGCTTTGGTATCGGGCACCAAGGTGAACTGTGCCAATCCTCCTTCCATTGAAGTCCATGCCAAGCTCTGGGTCACATTTCTTGCAAATCTAAGCTCCAGGGTTCCTTTTTACCAATCTCCAAGAAAATACACGAAGTTCACTGCAACTCAGGCTACCCAAGCATGACAGCACTAATAACAAGGTTTAATAGTGTCTACTGTACTAACACTTGTTGAAATCTGATATGTGATACTAGCTAATAACAAGCAACAGCATCACTCTTTTAAATAAAACCATTACTTGAATGAGGAACTCTGTTTTACTTTACTGGTAAAGACTAATGGCTTTAAAATGTGACATTATACCACTTGTGTTTATAATTTACATTACAAACAAGTTTCTCTTTTCTTTCAGAGCACAATAAAACAGTGTGCTCACCTCTGTATTGGTTTCAGTAACCAGCCAGTTTGGATGAAATTGGTGCCTAGTGGTTACTCCTGTTCCTTTGCCCAGTATTAAATGTTTTCTGTAATGGAAGAAGAAAACTACCCCCTTTTTTCTACACTGTCACCCAGTAGCTACTTTTTTGTTTTAAATGAATCTTTAACCTGCCTGCACATTTTTGGGTCATGACTAGCCTGGATCTGCTTAACAAGTTTCACATTGTTGGGAGGGAGGGAGGAAAGGAGGAAAGTCAGATGTTGACTTCACCTAGCTTTTAATGAAATCAAGCCCAAAAAAGGCTTCATAAACAAATAATAATGTTTGGAAAATAGACGAACTCATTTCCTTTGATAGGTTGGAAGGAATTTAAACGAATCTGTGTTTATAATTACTGTCTAGCTTATTTAGCGCAAAAGAATCTACTTGTTACCCATTTATAAATAAACAGGCTAGGATTGCTTTCTTATCCCTCAGCAGTCGTATGATGGTTTATTTTCTTTTTTTCTTTCACTACACAGGCCTTGCTGTACAGTTAATGCTTAGATTCTGTTTTTGTTCAGTTACAACATATCCCAATACTTTAACAAAATTACTTAAAAAATAAAAAAGCTTGGACTATTTTACAAAGTTTGCACCTTCTCATTATCTTTCTTATTAAAACATTTTGACTCCTAAAAAAGAGAAAAAGATACTGTTGTGACTTTAAAAATAGTTTTGTGGCTGAGGGGAAAAAATCTGTTGTCCACATTTTGGTACTTGGTAAGTCACCAAAGATATCATTTTTCTTGGCCCAAGTTTTCATGGGCAAAGTAGCTACTACAAGTTAATCGTAAACCCAAATCAAATTAACAGACTTTGCATGCTCTGGCTGCTACGATTGTAGGATCTTAAGTGAATTGTAAATTGGGCATTTAGACCACCTAAAAACAGACACAGCCAAAGTTGATCTCAATATGAACACAAGGAAGCTTCTTAACTCTGTAAGTCATTGTGAATTATCATTCTGTTAATCTAATTATGCTTTGCAAACACAGAAGTGATGGTCTGCAGCTCAAACCTTTAAAAAAGCAATGGAAATATCTAAAAATTAGTGGAAACGAAAATTCTAATAGTCTATAGCTCTGTGGTATTGTGCTGTGTGTAAAAGTTTAGGATGAGACAAGTGAGCTGATACACACATTTGTCAGGATAATCATTCTTTGGTAGAGTTGGAAGTATTAGTGCATAGTACTCCCAGCCACACATATGATATATGAACCTTCCCCATAGTTCCAACCAAGCCTATCTGGACACTGTGGGTAAGGGAAAGAACTCTGTCAATCAGCTCCCCCCAGGTGACTTGAAGCAACTGATATTACAAGAATTTCAGAGAACACCACATGCAGCAATAGTATCTGCATGACTCAACAAATGTTGATAAGGTCCCTCTGCAATCATGTCAGGATGGTGGGCACAAGGGACAGTGTTTTTTCTGCAGTAGTCCCACAGCTGCAGACCCTCCTCCTCCAAGCTATAGGATCAGCACCAGCTTTTAATGAGGGGCTTTCATAGGCAGTACCCTCCGTTTTTAAGCTTAGCTCAGCTCTATCTCTCATTTAAGTTCTCACCGGAGTTGGCTGTGGAGACTATTTCCAAGTACCTGGAGTCTGTAAGTGAATGGATGGGAGGAAACAGGCTGAAACGGAACCCTGACAAGACCGAGGTACTGCTTGTGGGAGATAAGAGAAGGATAGGAGATATTGACCTGATGCTGAACTGTTGCGTGTGCGTGTATAGATCATACAAGGATGGAATCCAAGAGTTGCATAGAACAGGAATAAGCCAGGCCAGGCAAGTTTCTTGTAAGAGTCTTTACTAGGCAAAGACATTAGACACAGTTCTCTTCACAGACAGCTTTTCCCCCACACTGAGCTTTTCCAAGCATTCCACCTTATCAGGCTTCCCAGCCAGCTACTGACCTTGGCAAACCTGGCGCTCTGTTCTCACAGCTTAACCCTTCTGCTTCAGGTTTCACTCTCTTTGCTAAAAACCCTGTCTGTGAGTCTCACAGCATGCTTCACTGACCAACAGTCCCCACCTGAGACTCACAGATTACAAAACTTCATTGTTCATTATTACATTTCTACAATATTAACTTTTCATTACAATACATATCAGTACATGGTTTGTTTTCTTACAGTTTCTATTTACATTTTCAGTTCAGTTCTTGTTTCTTTATTTCTTTATTCACACAAGTTTTACAGAGTTATTTTTGTTCACTTTTATTTGATAATACATTTATATATCATTCTTCAACACAAAACTTCCACATGAGATCCATTGTTTCTTTATCTATTGGTCCTTCTTTTTCCCATTCTACTGGATATTTATCTGTTTCATTATTCTGTTGTGTAACATTAAATGTGAATCTCTGAGGTGGTTGACCTTTCGTTTTTCTTTCTGATCTCCTAACATTATCTATTTCCATTTCTTCCTCACTCTCTATTTTACTTGGACCTGCACCTGTGTCTGCACTTGTACTTGGCATTTCTGTATCTTGCATTGCCATGTCTTCACCTCTCAGCCTTTTTACAGTACGTTTGCCACCGTGTATTAGATCAGTCAATGCAGTTCTTAATGGAATTTGCTGCCCAAAAGGAACATCTGCTGCTTCCTGCTTGCTTGCACTATCTAGGATAACTGTTTGACTGTCTCTCCAAGGTTTATCTATCACCTTTATGCTTCTGCTTAACACTACTTGTTGTTTCTCAGGCAACCAAACTCTATAATATGAATTCTGAAATCCCAAAATGCGTCCTGCCTGAGCTCTTGAGCCTAATTTACCATGCCTTTTCTGTTTTGCAATATGTACCCAGCATTTTGCCCCAAAACGTTCTATGTGTTTCACCCTGGGCTTTCTTCCAGTCAACTTCTCATAGGGAGACATGCCTATTGTTCTGTGCATGAGACAGTTCTGAATATAAACAGTGTACAGAATACATTCACCCCAATAAGTGTTATTCATATCAGCATCTGCTAGCATGGCTCTCATTGAATCCTGCAATGACCGGTTCCTCCTCTCTGCAGTTCCGTTGGAGGATGGGCTGAAGGGAGCAGTGAGACTCTGTATTATTCCCTTCTTTTCCAAATATGTTTTAAATGAATTACTGGTAAATTCCCCACCTTGATCTGATTTGATATTTTTGATAACAACCCCATATTGTGTCTCTGTCCTCTGTATAAATGCCTTCAATTTCTCTTCTGCTTCACTTTTCTTTTTCAATAAGAACACATGTGTAAATCTGGAGAAATCATCCACAATCACTAAATAAAACCTTGCTCCACCTTTTGAGCACTGGAAAGGTCCAGCCAAATCCACATGTATGAGCTGATAGGGTTCAGTGGTCGTGCTTTCACAGCTCTTATTTACCGGAGTCACAGTCATTTTTGTTTTATAGCATACTTCACACTCATCCACATGCTCACAATGTGTCAATTTCGAATCTTGACTATGCTTTGGGGTGTTTTGTACCTTTTCGAAATGTGTGTGTGCTAATTTTCTGTGCCATTCATGTAAACAATTATCATGTTTCTCTTTATTAACTCCTATCCAGGCACACGTGGGTTTATCAAGATTGCACTCAACCATAAACATTTGGTTCTGTAATTTCCCTTGCATGCATATTTCACCATCCTTTCTCACAAAACATCTATCCCCTTCAAACGTAACTTTACAACTTATTTGAGCCAATTTTCTTACTGATAGAATGTTATATTTTAAACCAGAAACCAATAACACATCTGTTAATATAGTTCCCAAATTACTCAACCTGAGCGTGCCTTTTGCAATTGCGTCCTGAGTCGATCCGTCAGCCAGATAAATCTTCTCCTGCGCCGGCTTTGAAGTGTAAAATAAACTAGAGTCTGTGATTAGGCAATTAGACGCTCCACTGTCGAGAAGCCACTTAGAGTTAATGAGTTTATTGTCCTCCTTAGTAACAAAGTTCACGCTTGTTCTCTGACTTCCAAAGTCCCTGTTATTTCTCTTCTTTAAACAATGTCTCTGTATATGTCCACGGGACCCACAAAAGTAACATATTTTATTCTCTTGCCTGCTTCTTTGATTTTGTTGTTGTTGTATAGCCACAGTCTCTTTTAACTCTGTTTTCTTATTCTCTTGTCTTCTATTCCACTCTTGTTGAAGTTTCTGTTCTACAAAGTCCAAATTCAGATGTCCGTCGGGTAAAGTTTCCAGACTAGAGACCAGGACATCCCATTTTTGATCAAATGAAGATAACAGTATATAGACCATCTGAATGTCACTATGATGCACTCCTCTATCTTGCAGCTCAGCATTTAATCTACGAAATTCAGCCAGATGCTCTGTCATAGTCACTTCATCTGTAAAACGCATCTGATAAAGTTTCCGTGCTAAACACAGCCTGCTCCCTGCAGTTTGCTGCACATGAGCGGCTCTTAGCTTCTCCCACATCTGATTAGCTGTCGGCTCATTACTCACCAGCAACAGTTGAGAATCAGACAGCCCCAGAGTAATAAAAGCCTTCGCTTTCTCGTCTTTCTTCAACCACGCTGCTGAAGGAGCTGCCGGAGGGGGGTTTTCTACAACATCATTCAAATCTTCTTTAATCAGAACTGCTCTCATTCTCCATTTCCAGCTGGAGTAGTTTACAGCATTCAGCCTCTCCATCGGCATCCCGGATAACAGGTTTCCAGCCATGTTGTCCACTCTTACTTGCCTCTTTCTTGCACTTTGTTTCTCTCCGCACCAACGTCACGTCAACACTCTCGAACCCGTTACCTTGTATGATAAGCTGGGCCCATAACCTCTGTTGCGTGTGCGTGTATAGATCATACAAGGATGGAATCCAAGAGTTGCATAGAACAGGAATAAGCCAGGCCAGGCAAGTTTCTTGTAAGAGTCTTTACTAGGCAAAGACATTAGACACAGTTCTCTTCACAGACAGCTTTTCCCCCACACTGAGCTTTTCCAAGCATCCCACCTTATCAGGCTTCCCAGCCAGCTACTGACCTTGGCAAACCTGGCGCTCTGTTCTCACAGCTTAACCCTTCTGCTTCAGGTTTCACTCTCTTTGCTAAAAACCCTGTCTGTGAGTCTCACAGCATGCTTCACTGACCAACATGAACGGGGTTAGATTGCCCCTGAAGGACCAGGTTCGCAGCCTCGGGGTCATTCTTGACTCCCAGCTGTCCATGGAGGCTCAGGTGTCAGCGGTGAGCCAGGCAGCTTGGTATCAATTACGTCTGATACAGAGGCTGCGACCCTACCTTCCGGTCCATCTGCTCCCACGGGTGGTGCATGCCTTGGTCTCCTCTCGCTTAGACTACTGTAATGCGCTCTACGTGGGGCTACCCTTGAAGACGGTCTGGAAATTACAACTGGTACAGAATGCGGCGGCACGGTTGATTAAAAACAGCCGCCGCCGGGATCATATCACCCCGGTGCTGGAAGATCTGCACTGGCTACCAGTTGTGTACCGAGCCCAATTCAAGGTGTTGGTGTTAACCTTTAAAGCCCTATATGGTGTCGGTCCAGTTTATCTAAAGGAGCGCCTCCAGCATCACCAAATATGCCGCCTGACGAGATCTGCCTCACAAGACCTTCTCTCGGTCCCACCAGTTAAGACAGCTAGGCTGGTGTGGACCAGAGAGAGGGCATTCTCAGTTGTGGCTCCCACCCTCTGGAACTCTCTGCCATACGACCTTCGCCATGCCCCCTCCCTGGTAGGTTTCCGCCGAGGATTGAAAACTTGGTTGTTTCAGCGGGCATACAAGTCTCCTAGATAATTTTAGTTTACAGTGTATAGATGTAGGTTGGTGGATTATAATTGTTTTATATGTTAAAACTGTATTATATGTTGTATTTTTAATTTACGCCGCCGAGAGTGGCCGTTCATTCGGCCAGATAGGCGGCCTAAAAATAAAATTTTATTATTATTATGGGTGGCTGTGATATATTGCTCTGAAATGATTTTACTTCTGTTCTTATAACTATGCTTATGTTTATATTTTACATGTTTTAAAATTCTTTTAAATGTTGTAAGCCATCATGGGAATAAATTTATTTAACAACAACTTAGTAAACAGCTGTGGATATGAAAAACATAAGTCTATTCTTTATTAGCTTGAACCTCAAATATTGTCATCAGTTACTCATCAGTTTTTTGTCACACTGCAAAATATCAGGTTTTGTGATTGTTTCAGTTTGTACGCACCATGCTCGTTTAAGCATGTAATGATCTTTACTCACATTGTTTTTTATTTTTATATAATATACTATTCAGTTCTGTAATTAATTTTTGTTGCTATTATTGATTTTAGGTTTCCCTGAAGAAGGAGAAGAGTCCAAAACATGCTGGCTCAATTAACCTTTTACTAGTCTTTCCCACTGTGTTTTGCTTCTGCTTCCAGAGCATGAGAACAGCAAGACCTATTTATTTATTTATTTATTAAATTTATATACCGCCCGACTAGCGATAGCTCTCTGGGCGGTGAACATAAAATAGTATAAAAATACAATGAATAACAAAATAATATTAAAATACAATCAACAATACAATAAACATTTTTAAAATTAGATCAATGTAACTTAAAATGCTTCAGAGAATAGGAAGGTTTTGACCTGGCGCCGGAAGGAAAGCAGAGTATATAGGCACAGTATATGAAAAAGTACAGAGATGAGGAGAAACCTGGAAACCAAGTTCTATGAGGAAAGGCTGACGGAGTGGGCCATGCTTGGAGAAGCAAAGGTTAAGAGGCAATTAAGGATGAAAGAATCTGTCCGTTTCGTTCTCTCAGTTTCTCAGTTTCCATATCTTAAATTCCGTTCTCATTTCTTCAGCAATTCATGTGTTTGTTTTTTAATTCTTCAGCATTTTTGTGGATATTTCTCCTAATAAACACATTTTTGTATGCAGTGTTGAGTAATGTACACATTTTTGCCAGCAATGTTCCCCAAATATAATGTGCTTTTTATGTTCTTCTCATGAATATATTTATTATTACGCACATTTTCCCCTTATATATGCATTTCAGCATCGTAAAACTTGAAAATGAGTGAATTTCAAAGGATGGCTATGTTTCATTTTTCATGTTGTTTTGGATAATGCAAATTTGATATATGTGTCGGCCACCCCGTTGGTGTTGACCTTTAACAGGGCCTTTTCAGTCGTGGCCCCACATTTGTGGAATGCCCTTCCCAGTGAGGTGCGTCTGTCTTTCTCATTATAGACTTTCAGAAGAAATTTGAAAACATATCTGTTTACCCAGGCATTTGATGGCTAAAGGAGACTGTCCCTAGCAACCCAGCAATCACTGGATGGAAGATTGTTATTATCTGTAACTGTTTTTAAAGTGTTTTTATCTGTAACTGTATTTAGATTGCTTTAAAATGTGTTAAAATGTTGTGCTTGCCACCCCGGGCTCCTTCAGGGGGAAGAACAGAAAATATTTTTACATATATATATATATATATTAAATAAATAAATGCAACCTGAATTGAAATTCTCCCCCATCCCTACTGGCAATATGACAGCCCTTCCAATACTTGGCGATGGCTTTCGCAAATATGATGGAGCAAATTTGTTTTCTGTTGCTCCAGAGGGCAGGATCTGGATCAGTGGCTTAAAACAATAAGAAAGGGGTTCAGCATAAACATTAGGAAGAACATCCTATCCAATTTGACAGTGGAAGAGACTGCCTCGGAAAGTGGTGAACTCTCTTTCATTTGAGGCTTTGAAGAGGGGCTGAAAACCTACATTTCAGAGATACTGTAGCAGTGGATTTTCTTCATCAGCAGGGGATTGGACTAGATGGCTTTCCAGGACCCTTCCAACTCTATGATTCTATGGTGTTAACTGGAAATCAGTTCCCTGTAAATAACTTGAGTTTTAAAAACAATTTATTTTCACAAACTCTTCATTGCTACTAGAGGAATGTGCATTCCAAGATTGAATTTAGCCTTCTTTTGGAACTCTTGTAAAATCTATTGGTCATTTATTTTCCATAAAGTCAATAAATACATCTTACTGTTTAGAAATGTATAAAGCAGTAAGCACCTCCCAGATGTGGCTGTGGACTGAAGCAGAGAAAACGGCTCTGTTCCAGGAGCAGGAAAAACTGTTGACATTTCTTTGAAGTATAATCTCTTTTGTTTACTTGGGTTTTAATAGTTTCCAGAAGTTAGCTGCATATTTTTAAAGTGATGTTTCTGGCATACCTGTTATTTCCTCTGAGGTTTATGAGAGGTATTAGTTGTGTCCAATACAAGCTGTCTTGCATACTGTACTCCTAAAAGTTCTCTTGTATATTAATAGAGATAATAACTTAATGATCAAGAATTCTAAGGAGAGAACCTTGCCCAACATTGCAGGTGCAGACTTTCTTCAAGTATCTAAATATTTCATATTCCAAATTCCTGATATGAAGTTTGCAGATGTTTATTGCATTACCTCTATAGTTCATGCATGTGATACATTTGCATCCCAGCTTTCCTCCATGGAATACGTGAGCTAGCCTCACAGTGATTCTGTGAGGCAGACCTAGCTATCACTGAGCATGTATTGTGCTGCACCACTTCAGGCTGGAGGGATGGGCTGGTATGGTTAAGTGCTCCTCCACGTGAAACAATTCTGTTCAGCTAGAAAACCAGTTTTCTATTTAAGCTTCTAGTCAAATCTCCTTGACAATTAGTTTTAAAGTGGACATTTTTTTGTGTATGTATGGGAGGTTATGGGACCCCCACCTGCAATCTGAAGTGGAACATTCCAGATACAGATCCACCTCAGTGAGTACTAAGTCTTTGATTAGGCTAACGCAGCCTTTCCCAACCAGTGTGCCTCCAGATGTTGTTGGACCACAACTCCGATCAGTCTCAGCCAGCATTGCCAATGGCTGAGGCTGATGGGAGTTGTGGTCCAACAACATCTGGAGGCACACTGGTTGGGAAAGGCCGGGTTAATGGATGGTTACTTTAATGAGGCCACCCAGTGGGCTTCATAGCTGCGTGGAAACTTGAACCTGAGCTCCCCACCTGCATATTCAACACTCTACTGACTGTACCACATTGGTTACTAGGTGAAATCATCCAAAGTTTAATGGACCCTATTATGGGTTGCAATAAGAGCAAAAGAAGAATTAACTGGGCAGCTTCAGGGAGTGATTAATACCTCATTATAGGAGGGAGTTGTGCCCACTGCTGTGAATGCAAGGAGTCCCAAAGAGACCCTCCCTGGAACCCAAGATATTAAACAACTCACACTGGGAGGAAGCAAATTGTGATTCCTACCTTAGTATTATATCTGAACGAGGGATTCTGGTTTGTTGTGCTCTAACAAGCAACAGTCAGTATGCCAAGAACAAACCTTTGCTGCAGATCATGGTTTGTACATAACACTAAGCTGGAGATCATGGTTTGTTTCCTGAACACCCTAACACAGATGGATGAAGCAGACCAGAAAGGCATGGTCCTGGTGAAAACCAATTAGTGAGGGGTGTTTTTTTTACCATGATGTGCAAATGAGACCAATGTGACACTTACCCTTCTACGGACAGAATACTACATTTTGATTCTATATGTTCATAACAGAGAGGCCATATATTATTCCCTCTCATGGGTGCTTGCTGGGGGAGGGGGAATCGCCAGTGGAGGCTAGTGGCTCTGATGTCAGTGAGATAGTGTATCTCTGATCCTGGTTTTGGATGTTCAGAGCACCTTGGACAGCTCCTTGAAAGTTTGAACTAAAACCCAGAGCAGATTCATGGGCCTGCTGTCATTGGAGCCATCAGCCTCCACTAGAAATAGCACCTTGCACATCCAACCTAGAATGAAGGAGATTGACAGGGCTAGAGAATTATTGCAGGCACCAGCTGCAGCTCAAGAGCCTCAAATGGACCATCTTTGCCATATAGGATTGAATTATATGTGTATTGTTTTTAATTATTTGAAGTGTAGTCAGAACCTGAATTCTTTTTGTGATTACCTTTGATTAACAAGTCTCTTTCTTTTTCAGTGTAGATCTTGATGTCAAGGCATATCATAGAGCCTACTTTTAACTAATGATATTGCCTCAGACAGGCAGGTCCCGTAGTTTCAATTCTGTAGTAGGTAAGCCACAGTGAGGAATCCTTGACTTATTCTTTTAATAATTATTATAATTTCAAATGAGTATTAAACTGGTGGGGTTTTTTTTAAAAAAAACTCTTCATATAAAAGTTTAACATAAAAAACATTACAAATGAACTGAGTGGCTGCAAAAGGGTTGACATTGAAAAATGACAATTATTTTGGAAGGTAAATGAACATTTTTATAAATATAGATATCCATTCAAGCACACACACACACAAGCTTGTAGCATTTCATTATGATTTATAAACCAGACTGCAGGAGAACACAATTTAATTTGATTTCAGATGTTAAGACTT
The DNA here is from genome assembly GCF_030035675.1 of Rhineura floridana. Classification (NCBI taxonomy): domain Eukaryota; kingdom Metazoa; phylum Chordata; class Lepidosauria; order Squamata; family Rhineuridae; genus Rhineura; species Rhineura floridana. Next base: position 174,644,867 of record NC_084482.1, on the reverse strand, counting down.
CTTGTTGCCGTACTCCAGGAAGCAATTGTTTTCTCCCACTAAAACAAATACAAATTTCTCATTCAGAAAAATCAATAGCTTTTACTACCTTTAAGTATGTGCCACCTTGCTAATAATGTGGTTGTTAAACAAAGTAGCTGTATATGCACCCAGTACGGCACGAAATGGATCTTGATTTTAAACACATCATTTAAACATAGTCACTAATTGTAAATGACTTTTTGGTTTCTAGCAGCCAGGAAAATTGGTGTTTTTACATCAAAGTGCAATACAGCTTAAAGCAAAATAGATACAAAAGGGTGGGCAGTTCAAAGTGTGAAGACTGTGCAGAACTTTAAAAAGCCAACTTGGATGAGTGTAAAAGAGGATTTGACACATGGAGGATCCATATCAAGGAAGACATGGCTATCAATGGCTACTAGCCATGATGGCTATGTTCTGTGTCCACTGTGGGGCACAGTATCCCTCGGAATGCCAGTTGCTGGGAATCACAAGTGGGGAGAGTGATGTTGCACTCAGGTCCTACATATGGGCTTCCCATGGGCACCTGGGTGGCCACTGTGAGAACAAGATGTTGGACTGGATGGGTCATTGGCCTGATCCAGCAGGCTCCTCTTATGTTCTTACACAGATATTATTGAAAAGCTATAGTAAAGCAACCTTCTTCACTCCCCCCCCATTGTCATCTACTTGCATTATCTAAACAGATGTAGGAAAATACTGGACTCTTTCTCTACAACCTTGCCCCTTCTTCTTAGCTGTTTGGGACCAGGTACCATTTTTCTCTGTGAACTATGGATACTTAAGGGATTTGATATTTATAAAATTCCATTATGAACTGCCCTGGTCTACATCAGCAAGCTTCATTTGCAGATCAGAAGTTAGCTATCAACTGGCTTTCACAATTCCCAAATGTTCTGATGCAGTTCTCAGCTCAAATAACATATCAAAATATGTTTAATGCTTATTTTGAGAGCCAATATATTTAGAAAGGCATATTTTGGAAAATACGTTTAGAAAGGCATTCTTGAATATGTTTTGAAATGTGATTTCTTTTTGTGTACAGATTTAAAAAAAAACAATGCAGAGAGTGCTGCAGAAGCAGAATGGAAACAAACTAATTGGTAAACTCAAGCAAAAGTGACTGGATCACTTTTGTTCCATTCCTAGAATGAACTTGCCCATATCATCAGCCACAACCGTGCTTCATGTGCCTCCAAGTCAAGTGAGATGGCTCCTAGACACACAGCCTTCTCTGTCACATCACCCTGCTTATGAATGATCTCCCCAGGCATGTTTACCTGACACTTTCCATAATATCCTACAGACACCAAGTGAGGAATGTTTTATTCACCCACTGTAACATTGTTTTTAATTCTGGCTGATTTGGTTTTACTTATTTTAATGCTGTTGCGTGTGGTGGAGGCCTGAATACAGAAGGTCCTTGGCAGGAATAACTAGATACCATTTAATGAAACCTCCATGTCACATATCAACATGCCTCTTCTAAATCTACATGTTTATCTAGTAGGGAATGTTAAGCCACATCTTTCCTACTTCTTAACTTCTCAAGATGATCCCCAATGTTGATAGCCTCTTTCCTTGGACATTTCTTGCCTTCATGCAGCTTGCACGTATCCCAGGAAGCCCACTCCACTGCTGGTTATTTCTACTGTCACTCATTACTCTTCTACCTCTGTCATGGGATTAGGGATCTCCTACAAACTCTTAGCACCCTTAACAAACTACATTTCACAGGATTTGGGGGTGACTGTTTAAGGTGGTATGATACTACTTTTAATGTGTAGTGCAGATGGAGCCAGTGTATAAATAAGCCAATGCACCTGCACTTTCCTGCAATAAAGAAATGGGAAAGCATACAGAGAGAAAAATCACCCAAAAGCCATTGCATTGTATTTATCCAAGAATAATTTAAAATTATTTAAAAGCTACATTAATGTTGGCATACTAAAAGCACACCTTGGATGACTTTAGCATATGATTACAACATGCACATAACTAGCATGGCACATAAGTTTGGAAATCAACGTATATCGAATTCACTGTGAGTTTTCAACCACTGCAGATGTCAATGCAAGTGACACTGTCTCAATATGTGCTCCAACAAATGACACTGTCTATACAAACAGTAAGAATGATGCTTCAGTGACACCAGCAACAATGATGTTATGTTAGTTTCATGTTCCATTGCTGGTTATCAGTTGTGTGCATCCTTGATGCGCTTTCATCCAAGATTTCACTTTCTACTCTCAGAGAAACTGCTTTATACCACCATTCCCATCCACTTGTGTCCCACCACTCTTGTTGCCATCTTCCCCATCCTGTCATTTGGCTTGGAAAGACTGCATGCCAAGCTCCATCATTGCCCCTCTGCTTTTGTAGGTCTTACTTGCCCCACAATGCATACCAGCCTTCTGCTACACTGACCCAGACATGTTGGTACATGAAAGTTGCAATATATTGCCATCACAATTAGCAGACAGCACATGAACCAACATCATCTGCTATTTCTGAAACTGGTTAGCTAATTATTTCAAATAAGACAGCAGGCTTAGCAACTATTCGAATAGCTGCAGTTTGTACACCTACAGACCAACAGAACCATGTTCCTGTCTGGCATTCTATTAAATATATAAAATGCATTTCACAAAACCCAAGTAAACCCCTATATTGCCATAGGAGATGGAAGCAGGCTACCTGCATGGAAGAGTATTCAGACTGCTTGATCCCAGAAGCTATGCTAATGTAAAGCAGAATTTTGCATATACACAAGCACCAACAGACACAAAATATTTCATTCAACAATGTAGGCTTCCTATTGGCTCAGGCAATAAATACCATCACTTTCCATGGAATAAAATCAGCTACATCCTAACCTTAGCTTAACTGTTTTATGGATTGGACCATATTTGTATGCCAGGCACACCACAGGAGAAAAGCATCAAGGCACCAGCCGCAAAAGGTGATGGGACCTGACAGGCATTATACAGAGGATAAAAATCCTCAAAGGGACTCCTTCGTGTAGAAATCAGTGGGGGGAGATCTGGCTAAAGATCTTTGGTTTTTAGGGTCAGGGGCATGTCCAAACAATCCTTCTTGCACTTTAAGAAGAAAATTATTCAAATGATGTTCCTTGGACAGTTACTCTAGGTAGCTATTCAAAATCAGCACTGGTGTTCATGTGTTTTCCATCAAGGAAGTCTGTGGTTACCTTCCTTATTCTGCTGGACTGGAAAAACATAGCTAATATGGTGTGATCTGGAGAAAGCTTTGATGCAAGAGCTTTACAAATAAACCTCCAGATGCCATATGGTTTACATCCATCTCTCAATTTATTTCCTATAAATGTCTATTGAATATTCCATTGAACCAACACATGTGAAACTGGAGCTGGAAAAAGAAAGCAAGGTACAGAAATGCTTTGTGGCAGTATGCGATTATCCTATTTCTTCCCCACTATTGCTACCAGCCTTAAACACACGGCAAATTAGTCAAATGCCAGAGTTCTTGAGAGTCAGAGAGGAAAATAAAGAAACAACATTTTAAACCTTTCAAAAACAAACAGCCAGCTTGCTCATGTGTTGTAATGTAACTCTCACAAACCAGTGTTGGCCCTCCCTGCTGCTGTGCAGTTGCTTCATTTGCTCCGTTGCTGCCATTAGAAAATCAAAAGCTCTGGAGAATTCATTTAGGGCAAGCTGAATGCCATTAAGACATCACAGGGGAAAAAAAACAAATATTAGAATGGGAGAGGCTCATAGGTATATTTTTCGCTTGATTGACTAGTGGCTTATATCATCATTTCTTGCCTTACTTCAGTTTCACTTCTCCTTCCAACCCAACTGTAAACATATCAGGGGGATTTAGTCAATGGCTCTTTCTTTTGAGAAGCTCACTTTTCCAAATATAATTTCCTTTACAAGTGGGCCTTCTGAAGGATCATCGCAAGACTAGATCCCATGCTCTCTGTGCAATTTCCCCTGTACTTCCACTCACGCTTCAGGCACAGGCTGATGTTGAGGGGAAATGAAAGCAAATGGAAGAAGAAGAAGAAGAAGAAGAAGAAGAAGAAGAAGAAATATTGTGCTGTCATGCTAGGAGAAACCTTCAGGACTGTAAACTTTGTAGAGTTTTTATAATGCCTACCCACCAGTTTGGTCTGCTATGCAGCTTCCTTGTGGCATTTTGACTTCCTCTGCACTGGCAATCATATCCAAATGTCCTTTCTTTGATGATTCAATTCCTGCAATTTCTTATTGTGATGTGTCTGATGCTCAAATCTGACTTCCATGACAGCTCAACTAGCTGTGGTCACTCTACCTATGAGTTTAAATTTGAATGTTGGAGGTTTTTGTCCTTTTCCGACTCTTTAAGGGAACATGACTCCAATGTATCCCTAACTCCTGATCTGCTAACATTCATGTCCATACCAATTATGTTCTGGAATGCCAGCCTCCATATTTTTAAAGTTACAGAGCACATGGAAGCTAGTGCTTTAGAGCCAGCTGGTTTCTGACAAGGCAGTAGGCATGACAGAAGTTGTCAGGGCTGAAAACACAAAGGTGATCAGGTCTGAATACCACTGGTGAAAGGTAGATGTCAGAAGGCAGAAACCAATATGCAATTCTTCCAGTGTAAATTGTACAGTTCATTCCTTTGCTATAAAATGCCACTGTCTTTTATAACTCGGGATATACCACACAGCTTTATTGGGGTGAAACAGAACCTCAATGTAATATATGGATAAAAAGCTGTTACTCTTTAATGAACAAAGAACCTAACCCTGAATTGTTTTGTACCCTAAAGCCTTTTCATTGAATGAAGATTTCTAACTTAATCCCCCCACCAAACAAGATTAATAGACCTTAAGGTCAGAATAAACCACCATGATTACATCTGACATCGGGCAAAACAAATGGCAAAGAACTTCACCCAGTAATCAATGCACTAAAGCAAATAACTCATAGCAGGTAACCTGTGGTATTGGCCCTTTTCACAGAACTGAAATTAACCTCCAGCCTTTTGGCCCAAAGCCATGAGATGAAATGTCGTCTTTGGGAAAGAAATCTTTCTGTTTTCCATCTTCAGTGGTTAGCTTGAATAAAACAATTTTCTCCTAACCCTAAAGGTGGGAGGAGAAAGATGCAAGCATGTGCATTTTTCAATAAGTTTGGGGGCAAAATTTCAGTTGCTTTGCAGAAAATAGTTTCTACAGAAATAAACTACAGGGACACTGGGTAAATGACATGCCATCTTGGATTTGTAATTGTGATTGGCAAGCAGGAGGGAAGCAATGCAACGTGGGAAAAGTAGATATGTTTCTGATCCAGTGATTCTTTTCTACTTGTAACGGTGCTGCTGAAACAGCATAGGAAAGTTATTCTTCTTGTAACTGTATCATACTTTGGACACATAATGAGAAGACATGATTCATTAGAAAAGATAATAATGCTTGGAAAAACAGAAGGGAGTAGAAAAAGAGGAAGGCCAAACAAGAGATGCATTGATTCCATCAAGGAAGCCACAGACCTGAACTTACAAGATCTGAACAGGGTGGTTCATGACAGATGCTCTTGGAGGTCACTGATTCATGGGGTCGCCATAAGTCGTAGTCGACTTGGAGGCACATAACAAAAAAACTGTATTGCTGGGCTATATCAGGTGTTAAGTGATAACGAAGATGGTTACATATTTGTTAACAACTACCAGACTTACAAGCACCATACACTGGAAGAAAATGAGGCCCCCATCACTGGACAGCTAGATTAACAAGCTATGGGAGATGTTTCAATGTTGAAATTAACTAACATGTTCAGAACTAGAGAGGGGTGCCAAAGAGATAACTGCTTTATAGAAAGTGGGCACTGTTTCTAATGTATTGGTCAAACAAAGTGCAGGAACAGATGTAACCGTAGACACTGCAGAAACAGTGAAGATAAAGCTGTAATATATTACAATGGATGGGAAGGTGAGAAAATACTATTATTTATCTAATTATTTATTTAGATATCTATTTGGGTTTCTTTAAGTTTTCTTCTCTTCTTGTTAAAACTATCTTACGAAGCTTGAAAATTTGTTAAAGTTATATAAGGTTGATTTTATGTGGCAAGCATCAATTTTTACAAATTGTTTATGATCACAGTGTATTTATGTCTGATATTGTGTCTGTGTGTGTTTTTCTACGTATTGATTTATTTATTCGTTTCTTTTTTTTCTTCTGTATTTTCTCAGTTAATATTTTACTTCAAGACAATTTTTTTTTAAAGGAAAGCTGTTCTTCAGTGAGCTAGATTGGAACTGGGGCATCCAAGGAGGATGGGTTCTCTGGCTGCCATTGGCTCTGGTTCCACCTACTGCTTTCTGCCTCACCAGTCCCAATGGGCACCAACCACTCCTGCCTACCTTAGAGTTCCTGGCTTTTGGCATCCTCCCTAGCAACCTAAATTTCATATCTACATTTCCTCAAGTCATTGGTGCCGATGTGCACCACGACCACTGACTCCTGCCCAACACTAACAGGCTATCTAGATAACAAGACTACATCCTCAACCTTCCTGCCAGGCAGTCAAATAACCCTGCAGTCTGCATTCCCATCATACAATCCCCGATCCATGTTCTTAATGATTGAATCACTCACTACCAGCATCTCTCCACCCCGGAGAAGTATCCTTGGCACAAGACAATAGCTGCTTGTCCCCCAAAGAATGTCATTCCTCATGTGGGATAATTTCCTTCTTCCTCAGAGCAACGCTCTCTTTCCCTGAGGCCCTCATTCTTCATGATAGCAGGAGAGCTATCATCCTGGAAGTGGGACACAGCTGTAATGGCCCTGAAGGCCTCATCCAGCAGGCTCTCTGCCTCTCTCAGCTATTCCAGGTGAGCCACCCTAGCATCAAGGAAAAGAACTTGTTCCTGGAGAGCCAGGAGCTCGCTGTATTGAGAACACATCCACGACTTCTGCCCAATAGGTGGATAGTCCTATATGTGACAGACAGTGCAATACACTGGAACCCCCCCCCCCTTGCAGGCTTCCTCCCTGCATAATTGTTTTTGTAGTTTATTGAGTTTCCTCCCATCTGCTACTATAGCCAATGAGGTGAAGGGGTGGGGCTCAAATTCCTAGGATAGGTCTACAAACTAGATTTCTACAGGCTTCCTTCCCCTAGACTTGCTCCCGAGTTATTACGAATCTGGCTTCTAGCACACAGTGCCCTTACTGTGCCCTTATTAGTCTAGGCTGTTGCTTTGAACGAATAATTAAATAAAAGGGTGGTACTTACTCTCTCATTGCTCTGCTGCTAAACTGGGGAAGGAATGCTTTCCCTGCTTAAAGGATTGCCTTACCTATACATGCCTATTCAATCACTTTGATCTTTACAAGTGCAACATAATCTTCATTCTGCATTTGTGAGAAGTCATTCCTTCAGTGTGGCAGCACCTGTGCTCTGGAACTCCCTGCCTATTGATATTAGATGCCTGCTGAAAACATTTCTGTTTCAACAAGTCTTTCTAGACACATGATTTAGTTATATTTGTTTTAAATGTTTCATTTTTAATAAGAATAATAAGAATAATATTTTATTTATTGGTCGCCTATCTGTCCAGGTTAGTGGACACTCTAGGCGACTTACAATAACAAAAAGCTATACATAATATACATATACAAAAACAAACCACAGTCCTAAACAATTTAAAACCAATTTCCAATTAAATCATATAAAAAAAAGCACCACACAAAAAACAAACAAACACCCAGGCCACCCCAGCCAGCCGGCTTATGTATCCCTCCAAAGAGGGAAAGGTGGTAGCAATCAGTCCCAGCTGGCTGGGTACCTGGGGCCTGGTCCTGCAGGATGCAGGTCTGCCAGGCAGAAGTCCCACAGCGAAGGGTGGTGGAGGTGGTGATCCCACAGCAGCAGCAGCAGCAGCAGCAGCAGCAGACTCTCCTTCCCTGGGTGGCGATGTTCTCTTCCTGCAGGCCCTGGGTCTTATCTTTGTGTTTAATGTTTTATGTATACTTATTTTTTACTAATTTTTACTAATTTATTTTTACTGATTGATGGATTTTAGTCATTTTTATTTATAATTGTTTGTATACTGCTTGAACAATTTTTTTGAGCAAGCAGTATAAATATTTTAAAACAAATGAACAAACAAAACAATAGTCCTCCTAGAGCTCATGTGTTCTTATGCTAACTGCTGGCTCAGATGAAGCTCCAGAGCTATCAGGTCTGTTCAGTTTCTCAAGACCTCCTAAGCTACCATATGAACCAGCCCAGACCCTGAGATCGTCACCTGAGGCCCTTCTCTTTGTGCCATGTCCAAAGGAGGTCCAGAAAATGGTGTTGAGAGAACAGGCCTTCTCTGTAGTAGCCCCGTTTGTGGAATGCTCTCCCAAGGGATACCTGCCTGGCACCAACCTTTGTCAAGCTGTAGCTGTTTCCAGGGAGGCACCTATTGAATTGGAGGCTGTGGTGGGCTTAGAGGTGACAGGTAGTTGCAACAGGACTATTCATGGCTGGGAAGTGAATACCAACTTTAGTCCCTGCTTTACTGAGCCTGCTCTTGCATCTGGAGAACTGCAGCCTGATGAGGGGTCAGAAGACTGAGCCAGCTAGCCGTGGCCTGGAGAGTGAGTGCAAGAACAGCAGCTGTTTTCAGGGAGAAGCCTGTTGTGTGAGCAATTGCTTTGTGGTTTGCAGTTGTGTTGTAGTGAGAACACAAATGCAGCTTATTAATGTATAAAACATGATTCATAGTGTGCCTGGATTTTTTATATTTTTCTTGATGTAATGTTTTGTATTTACTGTAGCTTATTGTATTTTCTTTTGTGTTAAACCATTCCCCATTTTGGTGGCCTTGACAGTATAGAAATAAACTGATGATGATGATTTTTTTCTGACCCATCATTCCAGCCAGCATCAAGTGGCTGAATTTAGCCATGCTTTTAGTTTTCCACAAAGCTTCTGACCTAGCTTCACTCTCGGGTATTGCTGTAAATTTAAAGGGTGGTTGAAGACATCCAACTCTCAGAGTGTGGCTACCAGAGCCCGCTGTCAGAGGAAAGGGCCCACCAGAGGACACTCTGACTAAGCTCCCATGAAACCTAGAGGCAGCCTTTGTCTCTCCTTCCAATCAAATTTCCAGTCTCCTGCAATGAGATCCCAAGCCTAGGGAGCCGTATATTGATTAGATATTTATGTCAAGGCCATCAACAGAATGAGAGAGAGATTGAGATACTGTGGCTGGCCCTTAAGCAGCACAGCTTTCCTCATCCCCAGTTACTTAAGCTGCTTATTGCAGACTTTCTGTCTTCAGTACAAATAATGTTGGAAGTTCATGAATCTATTTAGGCAGGAATGGTATATGTGTCATCTTCTACGCTGGGGGGGGGGGTTCAGGGGAAGGAAATACCACTGGAGAAGAGAAACATAGGATCATTGTCCTAACATATGGTTAAGCTCTTCCTTTCATCAGTTGTGCAACTCCAGACTGAAAAGCATCATCTCAGCAGCCAAAAAGTTTCAAACACTTTAGCCCCAAAATAGGAACTGCTGTAATGATAGTCAGTCGTGTAAAATAGCAGATGTAGTTTGAAGATAAAATAAAGCCCATAAAGGGTGGCAGGGGGTGGGTGAGGATGCACTAAAATAAGGTAAATGAATTCTTTTCTCTCTGCACCATTTCTTTCTGTTCCAGAGGCTGCGATGGGAAGACCTGTAATTAGCATAGCAAGCTTTGATGTCTTAAACAGGAACAATATTAAGGTGCATTTTTCATGCAAGGAAGAAGTCCTGACTTGTTTATTCTCAGCCATAAAAGCTTTTCAAGACACTTCATTGTAAAATAGGAAATGGCAAAATATAGGGAGGCATAAAATATAAATAATTTCTCTGAGACACATCTTTCTCTAGATCTGGACTGGTTGATTCTGCTAAGGAGCTTCAGACATTTTGGCAGCCATGCTCTGTTGGAATTCTTGCCATCACCAGCAATTTTTCAAACCACAGTTCTATCATTTTTAAGTACTGTGTCCCTTAAGTTTCCCAGTAGAATAACCATAAGGTCTAGTTCTAATTTATCATTTGTAATTCCATCTATCCTCCTAATTATTTTAATCCAAAAAGTTCCTATGATTTTGCAGTTTCACCAGATTTGTCTTAATCTTGCCTGATCTTGAGCAGATCTCCAACAAAAGCAGCAGGTAGTGTGTAAATGTTTTGAAGTCTATATAGGTCATAAATATAAGATTTTATAAATGTTTTCACTACCGCATGCATAAAGTATTGTGATCTGTTTCATCATATAACACACCACTTCTTCTTCTTCTTCTTCTTCTTCTTCTTCTTCTTCTTACATCTGGCATTGCTTGGGAATTCTAAGAAACCGAAAAAATCGTGGTTTTGAAATCAGTAGTTAAAAACAGTGTCCTTTTGAAAGTTTGTCAGCCATCTTGATTCAAAATGGGGTCCAATTGTATCCAAACAGATGAAAACCTGTTCCTTGGTCACAATTTGAAATTCAAAATTTGTTTTCAGTATTTTAAGAGTAATGCATAGCAAGCATACAAACAACTTTCCACAATATATAATAGATTTTAAAGGCCTGAGAAAAGGAAAAAGTCTTGGACTGGCAACAAAAAGACATTAGGGTAGGCACCAGATGGAAAGGCAATTGCAGGAAATACTGGATTTGAAAGGAAACCATTGTCCAAAGAGATGCAGAAACAACATAAAATGGTAAGGCAACTGCAAGAACAAATCAGATGTTACAAAGAGCAATTCTGGAAGATAATTCAAAGGATAAGATAACTGGACAATGCTATCAATCCAACTGCCCTCCCCATCCCAGCATGCAGCTCCACATCTGATAGCCCAGCCATCCACACAGGGATGACACATCCAAATGTGCATGAAATCCATTGTGAAACCTATGTTCATAACATCCATTGTGAATAGACCAAAATCACATGGTTGTTTAATGATTACTGGATTTTGTCCCCTAGGGAATCAACTACAGTTTTGGATTACACGCTTTGGGGGTTGTGTGCATAGGTTCATTCGGAGATGTCATTCATCCCTGTGTGAATGACAGAGGCTGGCAGAAGTGAGGCTGAGAGGAAAGGGATGGCAGACCTGCTCACACTCTGCTCCATAAAATGGGCTGAATTCGGGAGGAAACCATTGTCCAAAGAGATGCAATGAAACATTTAGATGACAGGGAATTAAATGGCAGCTGAAAGAAGTGCTAAATAAATTGTTTTTAAAAAAAATTAAATTGTGTTTTTAAATTGTTTTTTGTGTTTTAAAATTTGTATATTTGTTTTTAATGTTTTCAATTGCTGTAAACCGCCCAGAGAGCTTCGGCTATGGGGCGGTATATACATGTAATAAATAAATAAATAAAGCACGATGCAAAACAATAGTGAAGAGAAGCAAGAATGCCTTACTCCACCTGACTCCCAACCCCTGCAAAGCCACACTGTTTCATAAAATGTTCTTCCCCACACCCTTTGGTGTCTGTGGGCAAATTGCCCTTTCTAAAAGTAGTGGGTAGGCAAAACAGTGTTGTATCCCCTCCTTGATTTATTTATCACTTTCTACAGAAGAGTCTCAAAGCAACTTAAAGCACTAAAGTCCATACAAACACAAATGCATTTGTATTTGTGTGAGTCAGTGTGGTGTAAAGGTCAGAGTGTTAGACTTTGTCCTGGGAGACCTGGGTTCAAATCTCCCAGAGCCGTGAATCTCATTGGGTGACCCTGGGCCAGTCCCTGCCTCTCTGCCTAACCTACCTCAGAGTTATTGTAAGGATAAAATGTGAAAAGGGTGTATGTCACCTTGTGCTCCTTGGTAGAAAGATGAGGTTAATAATAATAATAATAATAATAATAATAATAATAATAATAATAATAATAAAATAGCAACAAAAAGAACATTTAAAACCAGTAACAGTGCACTAAAAATTAGCAGCCACTAATAATAATTAATAAGCAAAAAAAAACCCACTCCCCAAGTAACACAAGCATGATCACTAGAAAATTCCAGCTAAATAACCACAAGAACCACAACAAATCCATTATGCGAGGACATGATCCTATGTGCTTGACACTTCATATAGTGGGTGAGTATTTGAAGAGTAAAATGCAGATGGTGCATGCTTTGATTATGCAGGAAAGCCACAGTCTGTCCAGGCGGATCTCAATCATTGACAGTTGCCGACTGTTCAGTTTGCCACTGCAGTAGACTTCATAGACAGTGTGAGATTAGACAAAGCAATGACATCACTACAAATCATATGCTTAAACCCAGAATTTTTTTACCATGTTGCAGATCCAGCTTGCTATATTTTTATTGCCTTTTCCCCTTCCATATCTATTCATGTTTAGGGCATACTTTCACTCCATATTCAAGGTAATCAAGTAAGTAAGTATAGTGCAGAAACATTCGTTTGTTCAGCCCTGTTGAATAATGCTCTGTTCAGCCAGTTATTTATATACAGCTGGTTAATTAGACAAGTTCAAGGATGTTTAAAAGATAGTAATTCTCAAAGCAGAATTCCAAGGGCCCATTGTACTCTGAAGCCACAATTCTAAACACACTTATTTGGGAGTAAGCCCCATTGCACACATGGGATTTACATCTGAATAAATATGCACAGCATTAGGTTGTGAATCTGAGTCAATCAGGCTACTAAACCAAGTGTCCATTTCCCCAGGTCAGGAAGGCTGGGATGAGAGCTATTGCTTCAGCAATGAAGCAGCTCAGCCTGGCAATGTATATAGGAAGTGGGAAGCTCCACCTCTTCCTGGCACTCATCCAGGCCCTGTTCTGGGCAAGTGTTTCTATGTGCTTCCCACTCTTCCTGGATAGCCTCATGTGCAGCTATCCAGGCACTTTGGCAATGGTCCTGAAGCTCCTACCTCGTACTTTGTCTCTTCCTCTAGTCCGTGGATGTCCAAATTAGGGATAGGATCCATTGGCTGGAGTCAGTTCAAAAGTATTCCATTGACCTAACAGTCTGGTATCAATTCCAGTTCATTCTTTGTCCACAAGCCACTGCTTTTACCGACCTGTTTTTTTCCCTTGAAAAAATATTGATATTAATATCAATATTTTAAAGGAAATATAAATATTTTAAAGGAAATATTAATATCTATATTTTAGATGCAGATTTCTTTCAAAAAAATCTGTTTCCCAAAATAGCCACAGAAAATCACTACATAAAAATCCAATCAGCAACTATAGCGAATAAGCAAATTAACAGAAAATTCTGTACCAAATCCAAATTTGGCAGAATTCGAGCACATCCCTAGTCCACATCTAATGGTTCTTCAGGATTGGCAGAGTGGAGATCTTCCAGAGGGTCCTGCTCCTCTTCTTCCTCATCTGAGGAGGCCTCAGCTTTGAGGTCCAAGCAGGACTGAAGTCTGGCACCAAGACTTCAGTCCTATAGACATTTACTTGAGCATAGCCTTCCTGAATGTAGTGGGACTTGCTTTTAGTAAACATGCATAGGACTGTTGTATAACCCAGTCACTGGCAGCTATGTCTAAGACCAGGAAGATGGCCTTACAGGGAAGAAGGTGGCCAATATGTTTGATATCTTGCTTCTGGCAATGACCAAGCCTGAACTGTTCAAAAGAGTGAAACTTGTACAGCTCAGTGAAGAACAATATTTAGAAAGCACAAAGATATGTAGGTGGGTCTCCTACAGAGGAGGAAATTGGGCAGGAAAATTTACCTAGGTACAGGATGTATTACATTTTATTCATTATTTATTTGTTGCATTTTACCCATAAAAATATCAAAGCAACCTATAACAATAACATTCATACAAATGTGTTTCATAAAAATACACTTAAAATCAGTAATGCAGTAAATGTATCATCACTAAAAAACCAAAATACCCTTTCCCCAATAACTCACCAAGATTCCAACAATGATAGCCACAAGAAGCACACCCAAATAAGCATCTGAATGCCTGGGAGAATAAAAACATCTTCACCTGGCACCAAAAATATGTCATTATCAGTGCCGAGCAAACTTTGCTGGGAAAGAGCATTCCACAAATGGAGGGGCTGCCACCAGAAAAGCCCATTCTCTCATTGCCACCTTCCAGACTTCTTCTGGTGAGAGGCCTGCAGAGAAGAGCTTCTGATTTTCTTAGGGTCCAGGTAGGCATGTAAGGAGAAAGGTGGTCCACAGGGTTTTGGCATCCTGAGCCTCACGGCTTTGTAGCTTAAAACTAGCACATCTGTTGATATGAAACATTTGCAGACTGTACCTGTTAAAGTTCATAAGTTTTATTGTAACTATGTTGTCAGGGCACTTAAATATCTTTTCTTGGTTCAAAATGGAAATGGACTGCTTTCAAGTCGATTCCAACTTATGGCGACCCTATGAATAGGGTATTCATGGTAAGCGGTATTCAGAGGTGGTTTACCATTGCCTTCCTCTGAGGCTGAGTGGCAGTGACTGACCCAAGGTCACCCAGTGAGCTTCATGGCTGTGTGGGGATTCAAACCCTGGTCTCCCAGGTCATAGTCCAACACTCTAACCACTATGCCACACTGGCTCTCAATCCAAAACCAGATAGCTGCAAGCTGTGAATTGCACCCAGTCCAGTTGGGTTGTATCCAGTTATGTCCTTCCTCTGATAGAAGGCTCTTTGATCCAATGGAGGCATCTGTGGATGAAAGAGGGGGGAAGAGATTTTTGCAAATTCCCATTTTTTCCTGCAACCCTCTTCTCTATGCTGCCTCCCATGCACTTCTGAAGGTTCCCCCAACACTCTAAAACAGATTTGAGGGGCCTGCAGGACACTGCAGAGAGAAGAGGAAAATCAGTGAAAAGCACCTGCTCACCACAACCTTTTCCACTCACAGAAGCCTCTGTTGGATCAAAGAGCCTTCCATCAGCAGAGACACAACTGGATGTTGCCCATGGGTATGAGGGACGTTAGAGTTAGTTGGGCATGATGCTGACCATGCCTTTCGTTCATGGCTTGTATCGTAAGCAAGGGGTTGGGAACCTTCTTCCGCTTGAGGGTCGCATTCCCTCCAAGGGCTGCCTGCTTGTGTTGGGCAGGGCTAGATGCAAAAGTTGGTGTTTTCTTTTAGTTTACCTTTGTACAATAGGCACATTTCTAGTACAAATACTTGCATACCCCCTTTCTAGCCTCCATCCAAGTCAGCAAGAGACATTATCCGAGTTATTTATTTAGAACTCGTATTAATTGCCTTCTACCACACGTCTCAGGTTGATGTACAAAATACAACAGAACAGCTTGAAAACAGTTTAAAAACAAACAGAGCAAATAATAGAGTTCAAGGACACATTCCAGCCAGACAAAAGCATTCAAGAGGTTACAAAGGAAGGCCAGTGAGGGGTGTGGCCTGGAGAGAAGGGGAGTGGCTGATGAGGGGGTGTTGCCCACTCCGCCTCTGGGCATGAGGTTCCCCACCCCTGTTGGAAGCCATAGAAAATGACCTGCAGCAGAAACTCTGGTTGATTCGTGCAAGTGAGACACAGCCATCCACTGGTGAGGCCAATTGTAATTTCCTGTTTGTGCAAGTCTGGATGCTGGGCTCCTCCTCTAATTGAGTTCTTTTTGCATGAGATAAGCAATTTGTTTTATCTTGACAACATCTGCCGTAAGCTTCCTTCCCATGGATGATGACACCCTCCTCTGACATCTCCAACAATATATGCAAGGTGACCTGACCACAATTTAGGGGGGAAATGGATGAAAAATGCTTTCATTTAACTGATTAACATTTAATTAACACTGTTATTAACACAGACTTTACCTTTTTCAGCTGAAGTGTAATACTTAACATTGACCTTAACTTTAAAAACCAAAGCAAGGTATGAGAGAAAGCCATGATTGATATTATGCATTATAATCTAGCTGGATGAGAGCTGAGTCGAAGTTATGAAGTAATGTGCATTGTACCATATAAAAGTCTAATGATAGTTAATGTTGGTTAATTAAGATGAACATGGAATGGTATTACTTCATCTCATAGGGATATTAGTAGCTAACAAAATATTATTTTAGTTAAAACCACACATACTGAATCACTTCAGACTCTCAGAAATGAACCATGAACTGAATTAGATTATAAATTCTAAAACCATATGATAATCATGGATCCTAGCACAGCAACTGCAAAAAAAAAATAAACCAAACAAAAAAAACCCTCAAAAGCCAAAAACATTTATGTAGCAGGATAATGGTTTATTATGTGTGAATTAACAAGGCAAGTCAGGACTTAACAAAGAACACTTTATTATTTTTAATAGGGTAGCACCCAATCAACAATGTGTGAAACACTCAACAACTTTTGGTTGTTTTAATTCCCATTATTTCTAACACAAATGTGACATTGATCTGCCATCCTCACTACCAAACATGACAGCTTTTCTTAAACCTTTCAGAACCTCTTTATTTTGCATATGCACAGAAGTACTCCAATGAGCAGCCCTAGTCTTCTTCTCTGCTAGACATCTCTGCTCTGACATGCCAGGGGATGGTGATATCACTGTCCCTACTGTACACCAAAGGCTTTAGAGCAGTTTTCTCCGTCCTGTGTCCTCCAGGCATGTTTGACTATAACCAGCACAATCAAGGAAGGCAGCATTAGAGCTGGGGCAGAGAGGTCCATTCCATGCCTCAGGCAGACCTCAGAATCCATTCCAGATCATGCAATCCATGCCTGGAATCTGGGCAGGAAAGAACGGGTTTATTCCATGTTTCATCAAAACTTTTTGAACCTTGACACACCCTTAATTATGACAACCCCCATACGCACATACAGTTCAGTTATGAAGGACTAACACAGCAAGTAACTACAGCCCTTTCAGTGTTACTGGAGCAGCAGGAAAGACATATTGCAATCACAATACTGGAAGGGACACTTAGGGCACCTCCAGACTGTCAGTATTTTGTGGGAGGGATTCCAGTGCATACCGGTAAATTTAGAGCTGCAGAATTAGAGTGGATTAAAGCACCCAAGCACACCAAATCCACTTTTTAAAAAAAGAAAGTGCTGGAGAAAGGCACTGAACAGTGTGGAATGAACAAATGATTAATGGGAAGATGGATAACTTCCCTGCAAGGAAATTAGGATGAATGTGCATTGCTGTATAACCTCCCTGCAAACAAATCAGAACAAAAGCTGAAGAGGTCATCTGGAGGAATCCTCAAACACCAACGTCCTATTTCTCTCAACATATCACTGGCAGTGAAACCTGCAAGGTGTAACCGATGGTAATAACTAGTCGTTACTGCCTATGATAAGGGCTTACCATTCCTAGGGCAACTTTGCCTAGAAAACATGGTAAAAAAAAAGACTTCTGTCAATAAATTCTTGCAAAGAAAAAAACGGGGGGGCCTTGGAGATATAACCCTTCAAAATAATCTCTGTGGCAAGTTTCCATGTGCTTTGAACAGCTGTTACCACCTCCTATTTGCCCCTTGTTATGTTTTTTGAATAGCCCTGTTAAGTACAGGGCCCAGGTGTTCTCCTACAGAAGATAATATTCCAAGGATAGTGTCTGACCCCTCTGTGAGTTCCAAAGGCAATTGTGTTGGTAACTTTGCATTTGCCTGTGGGGCTGTCACATAATTAGTCTATTCATGAGCTGTGGGGGCTGCTTTCTAGTTATGAATGCCTTTTTTATCCCTTTGACTCCTCTTTGATCCTTAGGAATTGATACAATTTTATTCCAAAGCCAGCAATGTGCTATTCCCTTTTAAAAGATCTACAATATAAGAATTCACCCCGTGGGATACCTCCTTGTGCCTGTATTTGTTTTGTGTCTATGCATGTGCCTGTATGTGTGTGTAAATGTAAATATTCACAGTGGCCTTTCTGCTGCTCACGTCCAAGTAGAGCTCACACTGAGACGACTGCCTATGAATTAAAATTAAAACCAACAGTTGGCATTAAAGGTCACAGCTTTATTAGAATTATTCATCCAGATACAATTAGCTGCACACCAAACTGCAGGGAAGACAGAATGAAGGGGACTTTGTCATCCTGGTTCTGATCTAACTTACCCTGATGACATGAATACCAAAAATTCTGATTTCTAGAAGAAATGAAAGAAATCAAGTGTTGCAGTATTTCTACTGAGAGAAGGATCTGTTGGATTTTGAGGACAGCAGGGCCTAGCAGTATGAATTTTCTTTTCTATCACGTGTTCACTTGCTGCACGGCAACATCCAATTGACACTGAATTGTGGTCTGCTTCTAGAGAAGCCACGTATGGGTAATGTTCACAGTGTCTATGGTTTTAACAACTCCATGATTACAGCTCCACAGATTAGGTGGCACATGCCCTACTTTACAGAGGGCAGTCCTCTATTTTGAAGGGCTGTCAGAGAACAAAGAAAAGGGAGTGCAGGAGCCTTGAAGTGGCTGATGGGGTTGCCAGGTCAGAAGCATCCCAAACCCTGAGATTTCAGGGGCAGATCTTAGTGATGTCATAGGGGCATGCCCTGGTGATGTCAATGGGGGTGTGCCCTAGTGATATCATAGGGTGAGCCCTAGTGATGTCATAGGGGGTGGGACCTAGTGATGTCATTAAGCATGATACATTAAGCATCAACCACAGTTCCTTGGAGCATACCACTCAAACAAAAAAAATTCTCTGATTGGAAATTAAGATAGAAATCTTAGCTAAATGAGGATGATTCCAGGTCCAGCTGAAGTGACAGGATCATTCCTTCTTATCTGCTTAGAGGGCCTGCATAAGGAACATTTAATCTAGCCTATTTCCTTCTGGCAAGAAGGGTTTAAGTGCCCTCAGGCCAGGCCAGTCACCAGAAGGCTGCTGTAGGAAGAAAGCCTATTGTTGTGGAGATGTTAGATGGGAGCACTCAGATGGATGCCCCTGAAGGCTGCAATTCTAAACACACTTACTAAGGGACTAAGCCCCAGAGAACTCAACAGGACTTACTTCTGTGTTAGGATTGTGCTGTTGGTAAGGCTTGACTAGGAATCCTCTGCAAAGTTATCCATATCCAAGCAGGGTTGGCAACACCCTGCCTGGAATGCCCTGCCTGCCTTTTAACGTCACTGCTCCAAACTTCTTTACAGACTTGACCCTTCACAGCAGAGAGAGGTTTCAGAAATGAGTAAGAGTTAAAAAGATTCTTTACACTTCTCTACCTACCCTGTGGGCTGCTATAAACCACTTAGACAGCCAACCCAGTTCCACTGAGTAATAACTGACAGAAAGAAAACACACACGGTTTGGTCTTCCTTCACAGGCAATAGATTGGGAACAACAGCAATTACAGCCACACTTCCCAGTATGTGAATTCTTTTTTACCATTATTGGGCAAGAAACAAACCATCATGCAAATAACAAGGTGCATCATCAGTGGGTTTAAGGGGGTTGAGCTGATTTTATTCCAGGGAAAGTGATGGTATTTATTGCCTGAGCCAATACGAAGCCTACATTGTTGAATGAAATATTTTGTGTCTGTTGGTGCTTGTGTATATGCAAAATTCTGCTTTACATTAGCATAGCTTCTGGGATTAAGCAGTCTGAATGCTCTTCCATGCAAGTAGCCTCAGCCAGCATTGCCAATGGTCAGGAAAGATGGGAGTTGTCATCCAACAACATCTGGAGGCACACTGGTTGGGAAAGGCTGCAATAAGGGATAACCGGTGGCAGGGAAGGCTCATGGGTGCTCCCTAGCCTCAAAATGACACTCCCAAGCATGATATGTAGAGAAAATTACAACCCTCTTGATCCCTGCCACAAATGATGCACCAGAGCATGCCAAGGAGCATCATCAGCTAAGAGTCTGACCAGTAATTGTCTGCTTCTGATTACCTCCTTCCCCTTTACAAAGGTAAGGTTTTTTTTGTTGGGGAAGGAAGGTGACTGGGAAGGGAGGGCTATCATGATACAGCTACACATTTAGGGGAAAATATTCAGGTCTCTTAATTAAATATATAAATATGAATGTATAGAGCTCATTCACTGAATGCAAATTATGAATCAGGGATCTACCTGTGTGCTCCCCCCACAGACAGCTAGGGACATGCAAAATGATATTCAGACATGCTTTCTTGGGGCCTAATTTGATACTGGCCTAGTTGACACATAACAGTGGGCCATGCTTTAGCTTGTTTCCGCTCATCAAGGTGAAGGCTAACTGGAATATTTCTGACAACAAGCTGCACCTAATCTAAAATGGAAATGAATGCTTTCAAAGTTCTCCTTGCAGCTGTGCCAGATGAAGAGGGGGGAGTATGGAAGCCTGAGGCTTATACTCATGCAGGGGTTGTCAATTTTTGGACCCATGGGCACATCTGGTATTTTGAGAGAGTGCTGTGGACACGACTCTTATGGCTGCTTCTCTCCCCCTTGCCTAGATCACTCCCTGTCCCCAACAGCCAAAAAGAAAGCAAATGTACACACACACACTTTGCTTTTCCATGGGGTCTTGGTAGAAGGTGATTCTAGTAGTATTAAAATTGATTCCTTGAATTTGCACAATTTGCATGGTTTTACATAGCATCCCCCCCAAACACCATCAAATTAAACACTACCAAATTACATTGGTAGACTGCACAGTAAAAATCACAGATTCAGTGCTTCCCAGCACCACAAAAGCATGGATCCTCATGATTTTAACATGGGATAATAACAAAATCACTAGCTGGCTATTAATGAACTGCCAAAAAGGAGGATCTGCATCACACACACACACACACCCAAAAAGAGGACAAAGACACTATTTTGCATATAATCTGCACATGCTACTTTATATGTATATATGCAAATATATGCATACTTACTAGCATTTAAATAGAAATACAAAACAACTCACCATAGTGGAAAAGACTATGAGCAGAAGACCTATGTATCTGCTCAGTCTGCTGTCCAAGCGCTAATTGTATTCATCATATAAAAATATATTAAACTCTGCACTGTAACAAAACTTTTTCTTTATAGGCAATTCATAACACCACTTCAAATGAACAAAAGATGCCTCACTGCTTCTTTTTTAGTTACTGGGTAACACACTAGCGCAGGTTCACGGTTACCTGTTCTTTTTTTTATTTATTTAACAGGCTGTTACGTACTGTAATAAGAGTACTGATAAAACATGAGGCATAAAAACTGTTTAAAGATTGTAGCAAACAAAACACAGGGACTTGTGAGAACAGGATGCTGGACCAGACAGATCACTGGCTTGATCCAGCAGGGCTCATGTTCTAGGGCAGAAAGAGTGAAGCTGTTTTTAGTCTGGATGTTTTTGGCCCATCTGCTTTTGCAACTCTGCAGCAATTAGGGACAGAAAAGTCTGTCAATCTTGGTTATTTCAGTTTCTCACTTTTCTAATGTTAAATTTAGTTCTCTACATTTCTGCAGCAATCTGTGAATTTTTTTTTTAAATCCTCACGAAAATTCTCCACCATTTTAATGCAAATTTCTCCAAATAAACACAGTTTTGTAGGCAGTTTTGACAAAGGTACACATTTTTGCAAGCCATTTCTCATCACTTCATGCCTTTTTACATGTTTTTTCACTCATGTATTCATTTTTATGCACACTTTCCCCTAATATATGCATTTTATAAATATCGTTTAGTTGGCGAACTGCATCCAAAAATTCTAATAAATTTAAATTTCTAAAGATGGCTGTGTTTTGGTTCTCATATTGTTTCAGAAAGTGCGAATCTGATAAATTCTGCTTGAAATGAGAACAGAATCAAAATTCTCACCCATCCTTAGCAGCAATGTCATTCATTGCCATTTTTTCTTCTCTCTGTTACCAGTAAGTCTGATCACCCTTGGTAATATTTTGTTCTTGAGAAACTCTGCATACAGATTCTTGAATTCTTTCGTTAAATTGGCGCACACTTTAAGCTCTAACTACCCACTCATACCAGGAAAAAAAGGTTGGTTAGCAGCAGCTTGCTCCAGGCTTCTTTCCTGTCCTGCATGCTTGTTTAGCGTGGTGTTTGCTCACTGTCTTGCTCCTCCTCTTCTGTCTCCCTTCCACCCCTGCCTGCCCCCAGCCTCAAAGCAGCCACGGGCAAACAGAAACGCAACACCCAGCCACTCTCTATCTTGTAGCAGCAGCATGAGGATAGCGGGAAAACTTTCTTCACAGCCATGTAACTCATATACTGAATACTGAAAACTTTAGTGGACAAGGGGATGGAGGAAAAAGGACAACCTTCTAGAAAAAAGGACAATTGGCCATCCTAAAAACCACCAGCAAATCACAGAATACATTTATTTTATTTATTTATTTATTTATTATTTTATTTCTATCCCGCCCTTCCTCTCAGCAGGAGCCCAGGGCAGTACACATGTGTGTACACAGAGATGACTTTGGATTTGGCAGTGTTTTGAGCGGGTTTCTTCTAAAAATTATGAGGATTCATAAGGATCGGTGCCTCAGACCCATGTTTTTCTATGGAGGTGGTGGGGAAACTGATTTAAAAAATATGTAATTTCAAGAGGATCTGTTTTAGTGACTCAGAGAAGTGTACATGCACTCATTCACTCTCACTTGCTCCTGTCTCATGTGACAACCCACTTTCTCCCCCTGCCCCATTTTCCCAGACCACTCCCATTCCTCCCCATCCTCTTGATTGCTCCATTTTCTGCCAATCTGAGCCTTAAGGAGCACATTCAGCTAAAATATAATAACAATAGCAATAAATAACAGTTCATGTGAAACAGAGTGTTGCACTTCCAGCTTCCTCTTTCAGCTCTAGGTACTTTTCAAGTGGGAAAAAGGTAACCACCCTCACCACCTCATGACACAGGGGGCATTGGGGAGGTTCAGAGGCTTAATGGGTGCTAGAAGAAATCCTGAAGGGCACTATTATGCCCATGGGCACCCCGTTGATGACCTCAATGCTTCACCATGGTATAGTGCTACATCATGGTTTAATGGATACAGTCCATATGAAGAAGGAATGCTTACTGCCAACTTGCTCTCTCCAGTGTGTTCCACAAGGGGCAGTGATAGTCACCCACTTGGATGGTGTTAAAAGATGATTAGGAAAACGCATGGAAGACAGGGCTATCAATGGCAACTAAATCTCATGGCTATGCTGTGCTTCCACTGTTGGAGAAAATATGCCTATGCATGACAGTTGCTGGGAATCACAACTGAGGTGAGTGCTGTTATGCTCAGGTCCCTCTTGCTGGCTCCCCATGGGCATCAGTTAGCCACTGTGAGTATGGGATGCTGAATGAGATAGAACATTGTCCTGATCCAGCAGGGCTCTACTTAGGTTCTTATGCCCCCCTGGCAATGTTCAGCAAAAGAAATATTTGATATGATACCACTGTATTCAGTGTTTGACTGCCCCTTCCAATTAATTGGAATGGGGTGGAGAAACACTGCATGTGTCATATGGTTCCATACTAGAAAATTACTAGGAAGATGCATGAGAGACACAGAGTTAGTATCGTCACATGCCCCTTTAGCAGCTAGGAAATTAATTAAAGGGGGAAAGTTACACTATCAGAAAAACACAGACATTCTACTGAAATGTTTAAGTCTATGCATGAGAAGTATATTCTCAAAAGTAGATGATTTGTTAATAGGATCTGTGCAAACATTTTATGTGTATGGCTTTATGGCTTTCCAACTGTTATTTCTTATTGTCTGTCTGGCTTCATCTGTCTAACCACAGGGCCCTTAAGCGATGCAATTCCCAGAGCTAAATGCACACACTGGGTCTGCAGTTTCTCATAATGAGAGAGTCACTACCATGCACTGCACCGAGTAAACACTTTTTCTTCCTTTCGTCTCTGTAAAAACAAAATATGAAATAAACGTTCCTATTGTTAAATTGCAAATGTAAGGAATATGTCAAAAGTCTCCCGGGAAACCAGGTTTCCTTCATACCACAAGAGTTAAAAAGTAAAATGTGTTTTCTTTCTACCGCTTTGTCAGAATGCAGTGCTAAAGTCGGAGGGTCAAGTCCCAGGTCAAATAAACAACTCTACTATTTTGAATTTTTTAAAGGTTGAAACTCCAGATAAAACAAGTACTATTTGCACACAATATGGCCTGTGATCACATGACATGATTGATGATGTCAAAACAATTTTTTGTTTGTTCAGCTTTAAAGTGAATGTGTGGCTTAGATTTTCTGTGGCTTTGAATATTATTAGGCAAACAAAGGTACACATATGGGATGTGGTAAAGGTAAAGCCCTGTTTCACAAACAACATGATGTTTCCTTTCCATAGCACTGAGTCATTCAAGAGGAAACTCAAACTGAGGTATGGTTATTATATTCCACTAGCTTAATATCCACAAAGAACCAATTTCTGACAGGCTGTAGCCTCAGCTATGGAACATGGAAGAAAGGAATCCTCCCTCTGCACTTCCTCTTGTCAACAGGGTACCTCTATTCTCCTAGGAAAGGGCAGGCATCCAGCATCCTATTAACCCTAAGCAAGAACCAATCGATAGGGAACAATGGCATACAAGTGGAACATTGTCTTTCCTTTATTTTTTTTTTTGCAATTAATTTTTATTCCAATTTTCAAAACCAAAACAATACAAAAAGAAAACAACACAAATCAATAACTAGTACAATACAAAAAGAAATATATATATATATATATATATATATATATATATATATATATAAAAGAAAGAATATTGACTTCCGATTTGTCATAGTTCAGCTATAAATCTATAATATATATCAAACCTATCTCTTAATAGATTATAAAATCACCTTCCTCCAGCGGTTATCTTAGTTGGTTTCAAATCTCATTAACATCATATCATTTTAATCTTCCACAAAAAGTCAAAGAGAAGTTTCCAATCCTTGAGATATATGTCAATCAATTTTTTTTCTAAATAAACATGCCAGTTAATCCAACTCATCAAATCTACTAAGTCCAGTAATTTCAAATCGCTATAATTCAGCTATAAATCTATAATGTATAACAAACCTATCTCTTAATAGATTATAAAATCACCTTCCTCCAGCGGTTATCTTAGTTAGTTTCAAATCTCATTAACATCCTATCATTTTAATCTTCCACAAAAAGTCAAAGAGAAGTTTCCAATCCTTGAGATATATATCAATCAATTTTTTTTACTAAATAAACATATCAATTAATCCAACTCATCAAATCTACTAAGTCCAGTAATTTTAAATCGCTCTTCTGTCATTATCCATATTGGGTCCATCTTCCATCTTCCATCTTTACGCACCCAAAAATCTTGCTGTCATAGTCATATAATAAAAGTCTGATAGGAATTTCCTCCATCACAGATATTTTCTTGCCATCAAATCCAAACGTATCACTGAAGTATTGTTGCAAAGCCGCATCTCTGTTCCTCTTTTCCACATGATACACTAGTACATCTCTTGAAGATTTTTCCATTGACACAAAACAGGGATTAATTCTGTTAACTTTCTCCATTTCAAGTTCCATCAAATCCTTCCAGTCCAGGAATTTTTTTGAACCGATAATATCTTTATCTCCAATCTCTTCAATTCCTTCAGGGACAGCGCTGAATTCCAAACTGTAATATTTGTCTCCAGGATCCATCATTTTCATGTCTTTTTTCATGTCCATAATTAAGCCAATCTCCATAGTTTGAACCTTGCCTTTAATTTCTCTTTCATCCTTTTTTTGTTTTCCAGATCTATCTTTATTCTCCTTTCTCATAGAATCCTGAGTTTCTTTCAGCTCCTGTCTCATTTCGTGAAATTCAATTCTCCACGCTTGTCTATTATTTCTGAGTTCTTGTTTTATTGAGTTAATCCCATTCATTATTTTCTGAAACATGTCTAGAGATAAAGTCCCTTCTTGTACATCCATGATCTTCTTAATTGTCATTCTTAAAACCAAAGGAACAAAACTCCTTCAATTTTCAATGTCCCAAACAAAGAGCAGCTTATTTCTTGAACCAGTTACTAAGGAGTTAATCTTTCCAACCAACTAACGTCACACGCTAGACAGCCCTTATCTCTTATCTGCCCGGAAGTGTAAGAACGGCTTTAGTTCACAGCGTCCAAATAACTAGTAGCAGAGAAAATGAGCAGATTCGTCAAAAAAAAAAGTAGATCAGGAAAAATAGTCCCAGCCATATATTACACAAAAGTCTTATAAATCAAAAAGATTTCTTATCTCTTCCAATCAGAAATCTCCCGTCCGTTGTAATCTTTAAATTGCTATTTTCCATGTCAGCTTTTTGCAATAAAAAAAGATAAGCTATTTATATTTTCTTCCCCCTTAGTTCCGTGAATAAAAAAAGGAAAGTCTTACCTCACCTAGGTTATCTCAATTGCTGTTACTTTGACAAATCTCTTTAGCTGTATAGATAAGAAAATGATGAATGTAGACAGGAGGATGTTTGCCTGTTAATCCATAAAAAAAAAGGGTCACCTATCCAGCTGAGCTAGCATAAAAATCCTCGCTCTGTCTGAGCTGCTGGAAGACAGACAATTCTGACGAATTCCAGACTCCAACAATCAAAACAAAGCTGTGTGGGAAATCTCACGTTTCTTCCTTATCCGGAAGAAATTATTCCCAGTCAGAAAAGAGCCTTCTGACTGAATTTAAACTGGATAAGTTTCATCCAAGACGGAGCTCGTCTCAGAGGCTGCACAGGCGTAGGGATCCTCCTGGGAAGTCAGAACATTGTCTTTCCTAATGTAATGCAACAGCACTGTTGAGCTCAATGGGAAACATGCCACAGACTGCTGTGCATTATGAACCTTTCTCTCCATCCCCACAAGTTAAGTAATTCCACAGTGCTTGAGCAAGAGTTATCCATAGAAAACTCTTCCATCTCAAACTTGTTTCCACAATCAAGTGGTTGATCTTCACTGAAGTGAGCTTAAAGCAAGTAGAGGAGCCCCTAAATACTTAGGGAGCTCTTGATAATTGTTTGCACCCAGAACCAGAATTGAGGTCTGGAGCATGAGAAGCCCTGGAACAAATGAAGAGTTCTAACTCTGAGCACAGCCAAACCATCCTTTCCAAAGCACAGAGAATTTGAAAATCTGGGATTAGGGACTGCAAGTCAAAGAGTTTTGCTTCCAGAAAGGCCTGTGCTCCAGAAACTCTCATTTTTGAAATTGAGATCTAAGACAACTGGACACTGGGGAAGGATTCGCAATGCTCCTACTGGGAATAGAACATCCAAGAAAAAAGCCTATACCAGCAGTATGGAGACCAAAAAAAAGAGGCATGCTTTTTGCCTTGAGGTTTGAGAAGAGCAAAGCTAAGAAGACAGAAGAAATCTGAAGACACAGTGAAAGGAATGACTTCTTTGCCTTTGCAGGAATGTAGCAGGAATATCAACAGACATGTCCTTGCTGTTTCTCTTGTGGAGATTTAAAATGGCAGTCTAGGGAGTACAGTGAGGAAGCAACTTTGCTTGGACACAATCCAGGCAGAAAGAACGGAAACTTCCTGTGAGGAAACCATGTGGCTCAGCCAATGGTGCTCATTGGGACTGCTAGGGTGGAAAGCAGGGATGCCAGCAGTAGGTACAGCCACAGTCAATGACAGGCAGAGCCAACTAATTCTGGTTTTGTCCCCATCATCCTCCCTGCAGACGTCTACAAGGAAAACACCAAGACTAAGGAGGAGGAGGGAAGAAGCTGACAGGCAGTGCCACCCCCTGGACAAGTTGTAAGGAAGAAGGCAGGCAAGTGAGTGATGCCTGTGGTTGGTGGGCAATGCCCCCCTTGCCCTAATAGACCAGCCTCCACAGGATTCGTCCACCCTCAAAATGTGGTCCAATGTGTGCCTCTTCTCCCTTACAATACCACATGCCTTGAGCATGTCTCTTAGGCCCAGTCAGATGGCCTCACCAGATTGAAAAAAAAAGAGGGCAACAAAACAAAGGGAAGCAATGACTTATAAAGCAGGTTTAGGTCCTTCTGCCTATCTCTGGGAAACTAGAGTTGGCTCACCAATATTATACTGAAAACAAATAGGAGGGTTGGCCTAAGGTGCAAAAATGCATCACATCTATGCTTACTGTATTAACATAAGTCAAAGAAGTGGCACAGTGATAGTTCCAGCTTTTGGGTGGGTGTTCTCAGTGTGCCCCTTCCTTCTGAGTGTAGCCACCCTCTCCCCCTCACCACTGCTGCCCATTCATTTGCCTCAACCTCTAAGCCAATATGCCCCACTTTCCAGAGGGAGAAAGCAACATATTGCTCCTCCCCCCTTTGCTCGCTAGCTCAAAGAGGCAGGCAGCAACATCAAGGAGGTGGAGTAGCAAAACAGTGGAATGGGCCCTGGAAGGTACCCAACAATGCTGACCCCTGAGGCCAGCCTCAGTATCAGGCCAGTCCTCCTGATAAAGAGTAGCTGTCGATTTTAACACATTGTACAGACCTACAGCTTAAAAGCCCAGCATGTACTTCTACATAGGGCATGTGGAAAAGTTCAGCTCTCATAAACATGAAGTGTTGTATGATTCAAATCTTTGGGTGTACCTCAGAGATGGGGATCCTGTAGCCCCCCAGTTGGACTCCAACTCCCATCAGCCTCAGTCACCATGGCCAGTGGTCAAGGATAATAGGAGTTGTAGTCCAGCAATATCAAAGCTGCATTCAGAAATCAATTTATCCCACTTTTGAGACATTTCCTTACCGATAATTTCCACATTTCATGTGATCTTTCACCCTTCTGGAAATCTAGCAAATACGGTGGAGGTTTACCACTCATTTCTGTGTTCATTGCCTCCAGAACAAATCCATTTGCAACCCCATTAACCCAAAATATTGTAGGAGTAAAGCAACGAAATGCAGGGCGCTAACCCAGCATACAGTTCTTTCCTGCAGTTTTCATGGTGAGGTCATGGGGAAACAGAAGTGCAAATGGGCAAAATTGGTGGAGGAGTAGTGACATGTCCAATGACATTCATTGTTGTGTCACACCATGCCCACTGGTGTGAATGAAATTTAGTGCGACATGGCGGCATGTCACTCAAAACACCGCAGTTCCATAATGCAACAGTGAAACAAATGTTAGAAATCAAGACAGTTTTACCGTTATGATCAGTAAAACTAACACAGTAAACCCCATCTCTGAATGCAGTCTTGGACAGCCACAGATTCCCCACCCCTGGTATACCTCCATACATATATGAGTCATCTCAGTAATTTGGGCCACCCCTTTTTTGTGACAGATGGATTGTTTGGGCATGTTGTGCCTGGGCATGTAGACCTGAAATCAACACATGAGGGGAGGCACCTGAAAGACTGAAATTTCCTCCTGCACACCAGTCTTTCAGTCACAAAACTACGCAGAACAATTCCATCAGTGCCTTTGAATATGATAGGTCAAAATCTCAGATTTCGAAGAGAAAATCTATAAATTTTTGGTACACTCTAATAGACTTCAGCTGAAAACATAAATTGTTTTCCGTTTTTGTGTGTATGCAGGAAGTATCTCACCAATTCGTCAAGAAAGTACAAAATGAGGTAACTATTTTTTTCCTATAGACTCAGCACTTCCCAAGAGAAAACTCTGAAATTGCCTAACAACACTATCTTTTATTCCTGGCCTTCCTTAAGCATATATTTTGAAGAATTCCTCACATAGTTTCCTCCAGTAAAACTCCTTGTGTTAAAATGAGACATTTGTTATAAACATTAGTGTATATAATTAGATTTTAGTCTGAAACTTTATATCCTCAACTTATATAGTTGCTGATTCTAAACTGCAAACTGCTGGAGAAACGATTGATATATTTTAAAATGAAATGAGGTTTCCCTCCCCACCCCCCAATAAAGCTGGCTAATGCAATTTAAATAAGAGAAGTTGATAGCTGATTTCACCCTACTTAGTGCATTATAATTATATGATTACCTATAGAAACTCTGTAGTATGGTATACGAAAGATCAAAGTTACTGAAAAGTCAGCATGTAATTAGTTTCTTGCTTTTGAGCATTAGGTAGAATTACCACAAAGAGGCAAAAAGTATCATTTTATAGAGACCCTTAGGAGATTTATAATGATGGTAGACAAATATATGCATACAATATCAGTTGGTGTGCTAAAATTTAATTTTCGTGAGGAAATGTGGTTGAAGGTGATCACAATACATGGGGATGTTCTTATTTTAATATTGGTGGATATTATTATTAGAGAATCATATCAAAAGATATGTCACCAGGGAGAAAATATCATTTATAAATTGCTAATGAGTAGCAAACAGTGCGTAGCTTGGAGGTATGAGACATCTTTTCACAATAAGCATTTATGATCAAACACAAAAGATCAAGTATGTAGGGGGGGCAGAGAGAACATAGGATCTATATTTTATCTTTTGGTCCTCAACAAGATTTTCTATGGTTAAATGGGGTTATACAATGGATAAATTGGATTTCACCCTTATTATAAAGGCAAAAAAAGAATCCTCCTCCTTTTCCCTCTGATATAAGGTTTACTCTATGGTGGTCTTAGCAGTGCTGTGTCCCATTAGGGTAACCCTCATTAGAACATTGCCTCTTTAAGGGTGCTTTGTTCCTAAATATAAAGTTATAAGGAAGGTAAGTAATGCAATTTGAACTTGGGGGTCAGTGATATCCTGCTGTGTTCGGTACTGAAGAGATTTTAAACGCTTGTGATCAAACCCAATGTGAAATGCATTTACTGCATCTATGAATACAAGACTGTGCATGTCAGCTATTGTTTTAGTTGTTCTTATATTAAAGGAACCATGCAAGATGCCACAGTGCTAGCAGATTAAATGTTGTGCTCTTGTAACTAATGTTAAACTCTTCCCTGAAATTTTCTGACATTGGGGAAGGTCTGTAGCTCAGTGGTAGAGCACATGCTTTGCATGCAAAAGGCCACAGTTTTAATCCCTGGCATCCCTAGCTAGGGCTTGGGAATTCTCTGTCTGAAGAGAGCCTCTGCCAGCCAGTGTAGGCAATAGTGAGCTTGATGGACCAACAGTCTGCCTGCTTTATATAAAGCAGCTTCCCATGATGTAAGAAAATGATTGTGTACTCTGATAAACACCAGAGGTCCTGTACTCTGACTGAATAACAGCAATGTGGGGACAAAAGACTGGACCTTTTCAGTTGTGGTGCCAATGCTGTGGAATGCCATCCTCACTTACATGTTCTGCACTTACATGCCACTTACATATTTTGCATTCCATGTTTTGACAGCATTAATCTCTTTCTGCAGAGGAAATCCCATACTTTGTTTCCGTTAGGGAGAGGTAATACTGCAATAACATTTCCCTGAGACAATGGTCATGACACGACATATATACAACATAAACTGTAAAGAAAAGAGATGTGGATCAGAAGGTAATCCAGTGCAACATTTCTCATTTTTGCTGGTTGCAACCACTGGTGGAGACAAATCAGTAGGTCTGAGGAAGGCTGGGCAATATATCTCATAACTCATGTGTGTGTATCTATGTGTGTAAGCAGTGGCATGGGGAGGAGAATGGGAGTGGGAGTGAGAAGAGCAGTAAAGGTACATGAGGAGGAGAGTGGAGGGAGGTCATCACCTTCACATTGCACTTTCTCACAGGATGACAGGGTGCAAGGGACCATGTGGAATGTTGCTCTCCTAAGAGCTCCTGTCATTGCTTCAGTCTCCCATAGTTTTCTGTGCCCCTACATCTCCCAGTCTTATGCACTCCTATAATCAAGCACAACAGGGCAATAGAGAAGAGGGAAGGAGGGAAGGAATGAACCCTCCCTCTGCTCTCATTCACATGCTGTTTTCTCCAGCACTGCCACTCAAAGGAGTAAGGAGGGGGTAAGGGAATTGCTTTAGAGGTGGGAGTGGTGGAGGTGGCTTTTGAGGATGAGGATGGTGGTAGAGAAGTCAGGATTTCTCTTCCAGCCTGGATATTGATCCAAATCAGAGGAGAACTGTGGGGCTTGTAAAGCTGCCCTCAGTTCTGAGGTAGGCCTTAATGAGACCCCTCCCCTCAAGTTCATAGCTGAGACTGGTTTGGGAGAATGTACCTGGCGTCTCTATTTGCTTTAGATCCTATCAGCCAATTTTGCCTCTTTATCATGCAGGATTTTTTATGTTCTGCATCCTTCTACCCTCTGCACACATAACAGAAGCTCAGTTTGAGAAGGATCCTGGGAAGAGAGAGAGGAGGGCATTGTGACCTATACACTGCATCATTACCACCTCCCCACACAGCTAAGACCCTCACAGTTGCCAAACTAGTATTTCTATAATGAGGATTTGGACAGTGAGAATTCCACTATATTTGTAACTGTGAAAGATCATAGGGTAAAGTCAAACATCTAATTCCTACTTGCTGTAAAATAAGCCATTGTTCTGAAGCCTCCATCTGGGAATCTATGGTCCTCTCCTGATTCTGAAAAGAAAATGTAATGTCCTCCTTTGAGAAGGAGAAGAAGAAGAAGAAAAGCCCTCTTCTCTATGTATTTACAGAGGTATCATTTTTTATAACGTCTGTAGGGCTGACTAGCACACAGAGGATGCCCTAGCTAGTAGCATTTGGGCACAGCATGACATAGGGAGAGAGATATACACACGCACACAAAAAGATCAGAATGGAGCACAATGAGTTTGCTGTCACAGTGAGCAAAATTCTTAAACCAAGATTAACCTTGAAGCTCAAATGAGATAAAAACAAACAGAAATTT
This sequence comes from Rhineura floridana, assembly GCF_030035675.1. Classification (NCBI taxonomy): domain Eukaryota; kingdom Metazoa; phylum Chordata; class Lepidosauria; order Squamata; family Rhineuridae; genus Rhineura; species Rhineura floridana. The sequence goes on along the minus strand of NC_084482.1, from coordinate 174,612,199 downwards.
CTCCACAGGAATAAGAGCTTAATATAAAGGAAAGTATTTCATAACTCGTGTAACTTTAATTAAGAGGGAAAAATCCTGGCAGGATACATTCTGTCTTGGAATGATATGCTTAAATGCATATTCAGTGCAGGGGCACAGAAGGCACTCACATCTCATCATTAACATGCACTCTGATCCTACAGACGGTCAGAGCACACAGCTGGTGCTACATAAATGTTAAGCAGCACTAGTGGTAGCTACACTGATGCATTCCATAGCTTGCTTTGATGTAGTTATAGTGGTGTCATTTGTGGAATGGATTTGTCCTTCTAGGCTACTTCTCAAATGCAATCCTTCTTTATGACTTATTTCAGTACACCAGATGAGTATTCCACCGATACAAGTGATCCCTTGGTGGTCAAATTTCCCTTAGGAGTCAGATGGAACATAAGTGAGCTGTCTCTCCTGGACTCGGCTGGCCACATTCCCTCTACAGCATCATTCTTCAACAGTGGGTGCCCAGATGTTGTTGACTACAATTCCCATCATCCCTAACCATTGGCTAAGCTGGCAGGCTGTTAGAAACTGTCGTTCATCAATATCCAGAGGCCCAATGTTGAAGAATGCTACCATGTAGTAGATTGGCATGCTGCTATGAATGATCTAAATCAGTCAGTGACTTTGCTGAAGTAGCAAAGTCAACACATGCTGCCTTGCCTGCAAAATAATTTAGGTGTGCTTGCAAGTCTGGCACAACAATATGACTTCACAGCAACCATGATGTATGTTCATGGCAGATATCCTTCTGTACTTACTTGCATTAGATAGTTCATCCGATCAAACAGCATTGGCTGTATTGAATGCTAGTCCTACCGAGAGTAGACCCACTGAAGTTAACAGGGAGGACTAACTTAGGTTAATTAATTTCAGTGGGTCTGCTCTGAGTAGAATTTCATTAAATACAACCCTTAGTTCAGTAGCGGGGAACCTCAGGCCTTGGGGCCAAATGCAGCCATCCAGACCTTTCTATCTGGCCCTCAGGATTCTTCCTAGGCTTTGCCTCCTCCCTAGGCCACACTCGTCACTGGCCCTGTGCCACACCATCCTCCAGGACTTTTGTCTGGCTGGGATATGTCCTTTAATTTTAAAATGTGTCTTGCTTGGCTGGATGGAGAGATGAACATGGAGAAACCTCTGGCTTCAGTGTGGCTGGCCTGTATCAAGCTGTGCCAAGAGTCACATTCATTGCCCCACTCACCACTAGCGTATGGCCCTGAGAAGGTTGCCTATTAGGAAATGCAGCCCTCAGATGGAAAGGCCTCCCCACCCCCGAGTGAGTCAGTCTGTACAGACCTCTCCCTCCATTGCACCATACATATTCTTTCATGATGCTATTCTCTCAGAAAAGGCTTTTACTACACTTTTTGTAAGACCTGTGAATATTATACATGCTTGGTACATGTATTATTCAGGGTGGGAGGAGAGGAACCATTGCTCAGTGATACAGCATACGCTTGCTTTGATTGCAAAAGGTCCAAGGTTCAACCCCGGCTGGGAAAGTGCCGCTGCCAGTGAAGACTATGGATGGGTGAGAATTTTGTTTTAGCTCTCAAGCCAAATCTACTAAACTCACACTTTCCAAAACAATATGATAACCGAAACGCTGCCATCCTTCAAAGTTCACACTTACTTGAATTTTGCAATGCAAGTCCCAAATCAGTGTTTACAAAAATGCCTATATACGCAGAAAGTGTGCATAAGAATGGATATATGAGTGAAAATATAATCCAAAATGCATTATATGACAAGAAACAGCTTGCAAAAATGTGTAAATTAGTCCAATGCCTACAAAATGTGTTTATTAGAAGAAATTCACACTAAAATGCTGGAGAAATTTCATGAAGATTTTTTTAAAAAATCGCAAATTGCTGCAGAAATGTAGAGAACTGAACTTAAGGTTGGAAAAATGAGAAACCAAGAGAACCAAAACTGACAGATTTTTCCATCCCTAGTGTAGACCATACTGAGCTGGATTGACCAAAGATCTGATTCGGGTATAAGGCTGTTTATTAATTTCCAGATATGAAGGACATTAGTATTCAAAGGTCAATGTGTTTCCCTTTAAAATAGATGTGGAGTGTTCCTTGTTTGATGCTCATGTGTATTTTACAGGGAAACACATCAACATCTACATCAATTCACCCTTTATATTTGACATAAACCACGTGTGAGGACAGAAAGTTTCTGAAAAAGTAATCCTCACCTTGCAAGGGTCCACATTTCTGCCAAAATATGAGTCAGACTAGAGAGTTGCTGACAATACAAAGCCTTGTAACAGAAAATATGAAGAACATCAGTGATGGTATAGGACTAGTTCGTTTGTAGTTTTACTTTAATCATAATAGAAGTATGTGTCATAGTGTGAGGTGGAAAGAATTATTCCAGAGCTGCTGGGATTTCCAGAGGTTCTGGGGCTCAAACTGGGATTGGGGGGGGAGGCTATGTGCACCTTCCCCATATGATGAGCTACTGAACTACATGTTGCAGCACGTGCCTATGAAATTTGATATCCTCAGGCCCTGGATTGACCAGGCTGGTCATTAGAACCTCCTAGGCAGGAAGGATTACAAGAGGACTTCCTGTTCCAGTTAAGCCTTGTTTGAGCAACAAGGTTTTACTGATCTCTGATGTGTTAATTCATCTTTTGACACTCCTGTGGTCCTGAATTCTTGCTTGCTTCTTAAACCAGCTGCCTGGTCATGGACTTGCTCCCGGTCCTGTCTTCAGTTCTGACTTGCTCTGCAATCTTGACTTCTGCTTTGGTTTTTGATCTGCCTCCTGGTTTGGCCTTTGGTTCTGACTTACAGTTTTTTGCTACCAACTCCTGGCTCACCTCAGACTAGTTCTGACAACTGGAAACTAAAATCTCAGTGCATCCCAGCATCACAGGACATTCCTCAGAATGATCAAGTGTGTCCAGGACTTAAAGGTGAAGGGTACAAGGCCTTTAAATTCTGCAAATTACTTGGGAAGATAGGCGGATGAATGTTAGCATATTGGAAGAAGCAAAGACCACCAGTGTTGAAACAATGATCCTCCAACATCAACTTCACTGGACCAGCCATGTTGTTCGAATGCTTGATCACCATCTTCCAAAGCAGCTACTTTACTCCCAACTTAAGGATGGAAAACGGAATATCGGCGGACAGCAAAAGAGGTTTAAAGATGTTCTCAAAGCTAATCTAAAAAAAATGTAACATGAGCATCAAGAACTGGGAAGCCTTGGCCCATGAGCATCCCAATTGGAGGTCGGCCATTATCAAAGGTGCTATGGACCTTGAAGAAGCACAACTACAGGGTGAAAGGGACAAACGAGCTAAGTGGAAGGCATGTCAAGCAAATCATCATTGTGACCATCTTCCATCTGGAAACCTATGTCCTCACTATGGGAGGCTGTGTGGATCCAGAATTGGCCTCCACAGTCACGTATGGACCCATTGTTAAAGACCTTACCCTGGAAGACAATCTTACTCGCCACGAGCGATCGCCAATGAGATGAATAACAAGGCCTTTGCTGTCAATAGCCACCCCTCCCTACTCCCAGTTTTCTCATCCATCCCACTCCATTTGAAAGGTTTGTTTGATGCACATCAGAAAGGATATTGCAGAGTTGGGGAAAGTGCAGTAAAAGGCAGCCAAAATGAGAATGGGACAACACAACTCCCCTGTGAAGAAAGATTACAGTGTTTGGGGCGATACAGTTAAGAGAAAAAGGAAGTGGAGGGAAAGACAAGATAGCAGGGATAGACAGATCAGTCTGTTTCCAGCATGTGTCAGTTGTGCACATGTTCATTGATAGGCCCGTTCTGTCCCATTTCAATATTAATATTTTGTCTTCTACATATTTTGTCTCTATATATGTATTTTGAAACATATTTTATTCTAAAATACACATTGTAAAATCTCATTTTGGTACTTTTATAAACAAACTGAGCGAAATGTGAAATCTGAAGAATGATTACATTCTGATCCATGTCTTAGTAGGGTTGGTTCACTTAAAAATCTGAACCAAGAAAATTTCTTCTTTACACCTACATGACAGAGGTATATAAAATTATACATGATATGGAGAAAGAGCTCTCTCTCTCTCCCCCCCCCTCGTATATAATACTAGAACCTAGGGCCATCCAATGAAGCAGAATGGTGGGAGATTCAGGACAAACAAAAGGAAGTACAGCTTCCTGTGCAGTGAACTCAATGATAGGAGAAAGTTGCCAGATGCCTTCAGAGTGAGACTCTGCAACTGGCAGAAGGCTGGCTCTCCCTGGGTGTGAAACAGGGAGACATAAATGTGCCCTGTGTGAAAGATATTGAGTGGGTCTAACTGTTCCCAATTCTCTTAGAGGCGTACTGAGATAATTGGTTTAGGGTTCTTGTTGGGTCCATATGAGGTGTTTAGGAGGAGTCTTAGTATGGAGGGACATGGGTGATGCCACCCCAATTTCAGTGATCATGGGTAGAGGGAGGTATAACCATGGGGAGGTGGTGAGCTACAACAGAAGTCAAGGGCAAGCCTTGTTCCTCACTCCCACTCCTCCTGCGGACTGGTTCCTCATTGCTCATCTGCTGTGCCCACTGGTCTGTATGTGCTATTGCTTAATGCCAGATTGGTACACAATAAGACCACACTCATCAATGATTTGATAATGGATGAGGGTGCCAATTTGGTGTGCATTACCAAGACCTGGGTAGGTGAAGTGGGAGGAGTTGGTCTGACCCAGCTTTGTCCACCTGGATACTCAGTGCAACACCAGCACAGGCTGCGACAGGGGGAAGGGGTTGCTATGGTTTACAGAACTTCCATCTCTGTCACCAGGAAACCCCTGTCCTGGAGCTGGCTGTAAGGGCCTGCATCTGGAGTTGAGCCAAGGAGACAGTAAACTAGGGTTGCTGTTGGTGTACTGTCCACCTTGCTGCCCAGCAGCTTCTCTGACCAAGCTGGTGGAGGTCATTTCAGCTATGGAATTGGAGGAGCCCAGAATGATAGTCCTGGGTGATTTCAATGTCCATACTGAGGCTGCCTCTAGTGCTCTGGCTCGGGACTTCATTACCACCATGATGACCATGACAGTGTCTCAGGTTGTCACCAGCCTGACACATAAGGCAGGGCACACCCTTGATTTGGTTTTTGCTCCAGATGGAAAAAGGGGTGGTCTGGTGATGAGGGAGTGAATGTCACCCCATTGTCATGGTCAGACCACTTCCTGGGAAAGTTTAGACTTACAGCTCCAACCCTCCACTGCAGGGATGGTGGACAGAGATGGTCCTCCCCCAGAGACGAATGGAATCCACTGGATTCCTGAATGCCCTGGAGGAGTTCCCAGTAGATAGATAGACAGACAAACAGACAGACAGACAGATAGATAGATAGCCCACTCTTCTTCCCAGCAGGAGCCCAGAGCGGCAAACAAAAGCACTAAAAACACTTTAAAACATCATAAAAACAGACTTTAAAATACATTAAAACAAAACAACTTTAAATACTTTTTTTTAAAAGCTTTGACGACATCTTAAAAAAAGGTTTAAAAATAGTTTGTTTTTTTTTTTTAAAAAAGGTTTAAAAAACATATTAAAAAGCAATTCCAACACAGATGCAGACTGGGACAAGGTCTAAACTTAAAAGGCTTGTTCAAAGATGAAGGTCTTCAGTAGGTGCCAAAAAGATAACAGAGATGGCGCCTGTCTGATATTTAAGGGGAGGGAATTCCACAGGGTAGGTGCTGGAACACTAAAGGTCCGTTTCCCATGTTGTGCAGAATGGACCTCCTGATAAGATGGTATCTGCAGGAGGCTCTCACCTGCAATGATCAACTGGATATATAAGTATATAATATTGGGTATATAATAGATGAAGCAGGTGACCCTGTTGAAGCCCTTATGCTTTGGAACAAAGAGGTGCAGCTGGCTCTTGACATGGTTGCCCCTGAACAACCTCTCCAGCATTGTGGAGCCTGGTTTGCACTTTGGTACACCAGTGATTTAAGGGCAATGAAGCAGGCTAGACGATGGCTAGAGTGCAAGTGGCGAAAGGTGATGTGAGGATGATCAGGCACAAGTAAAACATCATAACCATGCCTACTATGTGACAGTGGGGATGGCAAAGACCTCTCTGCCACCATTGCATCCTCAAGCAGCCGTCCAGTGGAGCTTTTCCGTATTGTCAGGGGTCTGTTGATATCAACTCCAGGAAATGAAGTTTTAGGCCCCCACTCTTTGGAACTCCCTCCCACAAGATCTACGGCACGCCTCTTCCCTAAATACATTTCGCAAAGCCTTAAAGACCTGGCTCTTTCAACAGGCCTTTGGGACTTCCGGGGAGGGTTAACTGTTATGATCAAATGCCTTATACCCTGTATTATTATTATTGCTGCTGTATTGTTTTATTTTTATTATTGTATTTTATTGTATTGTAATTTAATTCTTCATGCACGTCGCCTAGAGTGGTCATTGGCCAGATAGGCAACATATAAATTAAATTTATTATTTATTATTATTATTATTTGGAGGCCCACTGTAAATTGTTTGCAAGGCACTTTGATGGTACAGTTGCTTGCCTCCGTAGCAATCTTGATGCCCCATGCACATCTAGTGTAATCCCCAGTGAGGTGTCCAGTGCAACGTCTGCTGCAACTTCTTGAGATCAGTTTCAGTTCATGCGTCCTGATAAAGTGGATAAGGTGCTTGTGATGATGTGGCCAGCAATGAGTCCTCTTGACTCTTGCCCTTCTTGGCTTATTAAAACTTGCCAAGAGGGGTTGACTGAGTGGATCCAGGATGTGGTCAATGTGTTGTGGGAGGGAGTGGTTCCAGCTGCCCTGAAAGAAGCAGTGATCCAACCACTCCTAATAAAGCCCACCCTGGACTCATTGGTTTGTGACAACTACAGTCCGGTCACAAATGCCCCCTTTTTAGGGAAGGTGATTGAGAAGGTTGTGGCACAGCAATTGCAAGTACTCTTGCATGAAACAGATTTTCTTGACCCATCGCAGTCTGGGTTCAGGTCTGGTTATGGGACTGAATCAGCCTTGGTCACCCTGATGGATGACCTTTATTGGGAAAAGGATGGGGGGTGCAACCCTGTTATTCTTACTTGATCTCTTGGTGGCTTTTGAAACTATTGACCATGGTATCCTTCTGGACCTACTTAGTGAGATGGGTATTAGAGGCACTGTTTTATAGTGGTTCTGATCCTACATCCAGGAGCATTTTCAGAGATTATCTTTCAGCCCCCTGGCAGTTGTGCTGTGGGATGCCACAGGGTACCACCTTGTCCCCAATGCTGTATAACATCTTTATGAAGCCCTTGGGAGCAGTCATCAGGAGATTTGGGGTGAGGTGTCAGCTGACAATACCCAGCTCTATTTCTCTGTAACATCTGAATCGGAAGAAGCCATGTAAGCTCTGGACCGTTGCCTGGACTCAGTGTTGGGCTGGATGAGGGCCAATAAACAGAGTCTGAATCCTAGTGGTTCCCGAGTTTGGATAATTGGTGAGTTGCCTGCTTTGAATGCGGTCATTCTTCCTGTGAAAGAGCAGGTCCGTAGACTGGGGGTGCGCCTGGATCCATCTTTGTCCTCAGTGGCTAGGAGTATCTTTTACCAGCTTCAGCTTTGGGCCTAATCCAGCAGGATTCTTCTAATGCTTTGGAAAGGGGAAAATTGGCATGGAAGACTCTTAGCCAGAGGGAGGCTGGACTTTGCTCATAATGGGCCTAGAAATTCTGAACTTGGGAAATTCATTACTGAACACACCCCATCCCAAAATTCACCATCATCACTAATCAAAATATATCTTTAACAAGAGCTGTGAAGAAGATTGTTTGCTGTGGGAAACCATTTTATCTTTTGTATCAAAGCCAGCTCTTGTGTGTGTCTGGCCTTTTTAATTCAGATAAGAGAGCTGTCCTTAAAGATAAAGTAACACATTCCAACCAAAACATTGAATCTTCATGCCTTCCTTCTGGGAAAATTATGAGCAAATAATAATGTGTTGATACAAATATGTGAAGATTAAAAGTTAAAAATAAGAGAAACAGAAGAGATTTAAAGGTATACAAACCTAATAAAGTTTGCTTTGCATCAATGAAGGAATAACTACCATACTAAACACTCTCCAGTCTACAGGGTATTGTGTATCCATGCAGCTTTTTGTTTTTGAAATCCCATTTCAGATTATGAGATTATTTTCTCAAAAAATGATCCCATGATCTGAAATGGGATTTAAAAACAGTAATCAAGAAAATCTATAATAAAACATAAAATGAGGGGTAATGTAGTAAAGAGCACAGAAATCACTGCAAAAGTCGTACCAGACTTACATAAGAACTGGCCCTATAGCACTGAGAATGGTGGTTTCAAATCCAGATATTGAGCCTCCCATCTACCCAGGTGCTATTTTTAGGTTGGTGCCTGGCAAGGGCTGCCATCCTGTGGCTCTCAGCCAAGAATGAACGGCTGGAACATGAGATGTTAGTGGAGTGCATGCTGGTGAGATGGTTGGGACATGGATTGAGTGTCAGGCTAGGCAGTCTCTGGAGTGGCTCCAAGGAAGACCCTGGATGAGAAAGGCTGGTGCAGAGGAGGAGAGTTGCCTTTGGACAGATGCCAGGGAAAAGACAGCACTTTCAGGTGGTGTTTTGGAGAATCTGGGTCAGAATCCCGAAGACTCTGTTCTGCTGGGGACAGCAAAAGGAATAGCATCTGAAATTTTGTATATATATATATATGTATATATATAATTGAATATGGAATTTTACTATTTTATATTGTATTTTGTTCTTTTATATTGCATTTTTGTTTTGTACCACAAGCCTCTTTGAGTGCTATTTTAATAGAAAAGTTGGCTAATTATGTAATTAATTAAAATATTTATTTATTTTTATTTATAAATACATTTGTATACTGCTATCTTATTTAAAAACATCAAAGCTGTTTACAACTAGTTTAAAAAAACCATACAGTAAAAACTATTAAAAATATAGTAAAAACAAAGGTCAACTCTTGCAGATATATTGCATGCAAACACACAGGTTTTTTCCCCCTGTTGTAATCAGTTTAGTTTAAGACCAAGACAGAGAAATAGTCAAATTACTGTTCCATATTGACCATCTAAACAGAATCAGACAAGACATATAATCTGCTTTAAAAAAAAAAAACCTGAAAAATAATACCAAAAACGTGGCACTGTTGACAGGCTGTACAGGCTGTAGACAGCCCCTACAATCGCTGGTGAGGTGAGGTTTCTCTTTATAGAAAGAGAAGGAAAAGGAATTAAATGGAGAGGCCCTTATCCTGCTTTTGCCTCAGTGGCTGACACATCCACCAGGGATATAATCAGAAATCACATACTCACTGCTGACAAGCTATAATTAAACGGGATTTAATTTTATTAGAATTTCTTCCCAAAAGGAGGGAAGGGAAAGAAAAATATCTCTACCTATAGTGTTGTTCAAACCTCCTCATGTTTTATGGAAACAATTACACAATTCCTATGTTTTGCCTCAAGATTTTCAAAACAAGTCATCATAAAGATGAAGACTAATAAAAACATTTTCTATTAATGGTGAAAAGTTGTTTTGAAAAGGTTAAGGAGATCAGCAGTATCAGATGCTAACAGCAGACTGGGGTTTCCACCCAACACATGTTTTTAATAATAAACAGAGCTCAAGTCCAATCTTTGCCATTTTTCCCCTTGTCTCAATACTAGTGAATAGTAATGGAATATTTTATCCTTTCTTTGCCTTATGAGAGACAACACTGTGGCTCTTTGAGGATGAGAGACAATGATAACGTTCTGAGTACTGATGCAAAATGAATCTATTTTATTAGTCTGTTTTATTAGTACACAGAGTATTTGATTAGCACTGGAAAGTAGGGAAAAGTTTCTAGGGCAAACAAGTCTTCATCTTTTGCTGGTTAAAATGTAGGTGTTTTCTTGATTCATTTTAGATCTCTTCAGGTTCTAAGGACCAAACTAACATGGTATGAAAGCTTGGTGAATTGAACTCCGCACATTTCGTCTGACTTAACAAGTACTCATAGGGGTATCTGGATCACAGCTGCATTATTTATTTATTTATTATTTAATAAATAATTATGGAGTGGAGAAGAGGTCTCCCATGTGCTCCCCCTCCTGCACCTTGCACTAGCCTCCTCCCTCACGAACCCGTTAGCTGCAGAGGACAAAGCCTCTAGATTTGGGTGTTGGCATCTTCAGAGGTGATTTAAGGCAGGGCATTAGCACAGGGGGAAAATGTTAGAACACCCTTCTCCGTGCTATGGCCCAGGTCCAAATTCTCACCAGATAATTTTTTTTTAAAAGAAAGATTTGTGTTATGTTTGTGAATTGCCTTGATTCACGGGTGCATTGGGGGCTTTCCATAAGCATCTGGTTGGCCACTGTGAGAACAAGATGATACCTAGATGGACCTTCCACTTGATCTAGTAGGGCTGTTCTTAGGTTCTTATGTTTTTGAACTATGTGCAAGGGGTCTGGAGGAAATCTAGCTCTTTCCAAGGTTGGAGTAAAAAACTAAATGAATGAGATATAAAATATATTCCAGTATACTCAGAGACCCAAGCCTCCACTCACAGAGACTCAGCTGAGCAATGAGATTATTTCTCTCTCTTCCATGCAGGCTTCTAAGAACACACTTGCTTCAGCAGAGAGCTCTCGTGTTCAGAGATGCCACACGTGTGACCATGTATCTTTCTTATATGCATTTTCATATAATTTTACACCCATCTTAGAGGTAAATGATAAGTCATTGTGGTGTGGGGGAGGAAGAACTATAATAGAAATTATGCATAACAGCTTCTTCTTATGGAGTTCCACTTTGCTTGCGAAAAGCATACAATCCATTATGTTTCAATTCAATATGTTTAAATTGTGACTGCAGTTGTTCCATTCTACTCTGCACTCACAGATTCCCCTTTCAGTCACATGCATGGATAAGGTAAAGCAGGGGCTCCTTCTGGAAACCTTTTTTTGTTTTCCAGAGAATTGAAGGGTTCCAGGAAGAGCCTCTCTCCGCAGTGTACTATCCGAAAATCTGATTCAGATTTTGAAGTGAAAACTGTGGTTTTGCTAACTGCCAAATGTGTTTCTCACAGCCTATGGTGAAGCTGAGAACTTTTCCACAATGTTACTGGGACTGTTTTTTTTAAAAAAATGCACACACATTTCCAGTATTATGTTTTTTTCAGTCCTTAGTCAGTATTTTAAATGCCATGGTGAAGCTGTACAGGCACTCATAGTCAACTTCTGTAAAAGATTCCAAGTCTGCTACATACAATTACAGAAGCCTAAAAAGCATCCTGCACATTTATGTTTTCACACTATTGTCAGGGGTGAACATAATTAAAACGTATGCTGAGATTCCTTAACAGACAAGCAGCTACAAGTAGATCAATCAATATTCACTAATAGACAAAAAACCCTTGTGGTTTAAGAACGTACCTATAGCCAACAGATGATTCAGTCCCTGATCCTGGGCTCCTCCTGGGAGGAAGGGCGGGATATAAATTAAATAATAAATAAATAAATCTTTCTATCAAACTTTAAAAAGCAGGGAAATTGGGCGTCTATAGTGAATGCACCAGGGAAGCAGGAGAAAATTGTGTTTGCATTTTTAGACATTTGTAGGGCAGTATAATATCTCAGAGAGCAGGTCAGATCTCCTGCTCCCCTGGTGCGTTCACTATAGCTTCCCAATTTCCCTGCTTTTTAAAGTTTGATAGAAATATCTGTTGGCTATAGGTATGTTCTTAAACAGCAAGATTTTTTGCCTATTAGTGAATTTCCCTGCTTTTTAATCTGGGAGGTAAGAAATGGGATCCTGTGCAGGTTTGCTGAGAGTGGAATGATCATTTGCATGCTTATTGAGTTCAATGGGATTTACTCCAATGCAATTATGCTTAGGATGGGTGAGCCTAACCATGTGGGAAGAGGGAGGGCAGGGAGAGGGGAGGAGGAGGGAGGGGAGGAGGAAGGGCAGAGGGGAGGGGAGGGGAGCAGGCAGGAGGGGAAGCGGAGGGGAAGGACAGATTTGATCATTTGCATGCTTATTGAGTTCAGTGGGATTTATTCCTGTGCAGTCATGCCTAGGATAGGTGAAACTGACCGTGGGGGAGGAGGAGAGTGGGGAGGTAGGGAATGAGGGCTGGAGTTGGCAGGGGAGGAGGAAGAAGAAAGAAAGTAGGAGAGGAAGAAGGGAGGAGGATGGGAGAGGGGAGGGGGAAAGAGGGGAGAGGGGAGGGGAAAGGAGTCAGGAAAAGTCAGGTCTGATCATTTGCATGCTTATTTAGTTCAGTGGGATTTAACCCCATGAAATCATGCTTAGCATAGGTGAAACTGACCATGGGGAAGGAAGCAAAGGGAGAAGGGATGAGAAGGGATTGGAAGGGGAGGGGAGGGAAGGAAGGGGAGGGCCAGGAGGCAGGGGATAGGAGGGAGTGTATGGTAGGTTTGATCATTTGCATGGTTACTGAGTTCAATGGGGTTTTCTCCTGTGCATTCATGCTTCAGATGGGTGAAACTAACCTGAAGGAGGGGCAGGGAGGGAGGAAGGAGGGGAAGCAGAAAGGGGAAGGGAAAGGGAAGAAGAGTAGTGGTAGGGAGTAAGGGGAGGGGGAGGGGGGAGGGGAGGCTATTTGGTGGTGGGCACTAGGCAAAGAGAAAGCCCCTTTCCTTTCCAAACGGAAGACATTGTTAACAGTATCATTATTTTTCAGGGTTTCCCCCACCTTTTTATTCTACAGCAGACACATGTAGTTTCCCACGCAAATTTAAACCAAAGCTGTCCCTGGCCACATCCACAGCAGACATTTATTCTACTTTAAACAGTCATGGCTTCCCCAAAGAATCCTGGGAAGTGTAGTTTGTGAAGGGTGCTGAGAGTTGTTAGGAGATGCTCTATTAACCTCACAGAGCTACAATCAATTAAACTACTCTAGGAATTGTAGCTCTGTGAGGGGAATAGAAATCTCCTAATGACTCTCAGCACCCCTCACAAACTACACTTCCCAGGATTCTTTGGGGGAAGCCATGACTGTTTAAAGTGGAAAAAATATCTGGCATGTGTGGGGGCTCCTGGTTAGCCAATCCAAACAGCTGTGAGTCTGGCTTTTAGAACACTGACAGTTGGTTCTTACTGAGCATGCCTGCTCTATCATGGACTCCAATTTTAAATTTCTTAAATTAATTTAAAATCAGCCATGTATTTTTTTTTAACTTTTAAACTGTGGAAGATGAAGGTCAGAGTATGGGGCAAGGTCAGGATTATAGGATTATAGGTACTCTGTGAACATGGCTGATTTTTAATTAATTTCAACAAATTACAAGACCACTGACAGGAAAAAAACCCTACAGGGGTCTGAACTTTTTTCTCTTGTTTTCAACTTTGAACTCTAGCTTCTCTCTAAGTGTTTTGTGTATCGCCATGAAAACATAGACGGTTGTTAAGCAAGCGTTTCTGTGTTCAGGACTAGGAGTTTTGTAAGATTTGTTTTGAAATGAGCTTATGGGAAGCATCAGAATGGCATGTGGGTATTTTCAATTTAACATGGCAGAATGTGAAAAATCCATGCTGGCTATAATATACAGCCACTCTCATGGTGTATAATATGCAAACTTACTGAGTAATCCTATGCATGTTTACTCAGAAGTAAGACCCATTGTGTTTCTATTTAGGAAGCATATCGAAGAGTGCATCTTTAAGTAATAAATTAATAAGGGTTAAAGCACTGTGACAGGCCATTGATGATAATGAGCAATTAAACACAGTTAATGCTATCCCATTTAAACTACCTTTGAATTTTAAATGATCACATATATGCAAAAATGGATCCCAGATACTCTTTAGTCATTGACACAAATAAAAAATGGTATGAAATGCTGTTCCAAACAATGTCAAGCAGATACTGAGTGATACCCAATGTTAGATATACTCAGAGTAGACCCAGTAAAATCAATGGGCAAATAACTTTATTGGGTCTACTCTGAGTATAACTTAGTTTAGTATTTCTCACTGACTTCAAGCATGTATATGTATGTAGTAAAAATCTAAAAACAGATTCATTTATTTTTTAGAACATTGGTCATACTCAGTGCAGTGCTCACACACAAAAATGGCCTGCCAAATATTTGCTACTGCAGCTCCCTGGGGAAGCAAGCAAAAGCATCTCTGGATACTCCAGGGACTCTCAGGAAATGCCTGGGATGTTGGGAGAATTCACCATGGTGGCAAGATGGAATCAAGGGAAATGAGGTAGAGATAGGTTGCATGAACAGAATCTAGTTGCCTCCTCCAGATTTTCTTTAATTCCCCCATCCCATTGCAGCACTCCCACTACTACCTCAGGCCTTTTTTTGGAGAGTCCCTGTACCCTCAGTACCCGCATGCAGGGAAAGGGCTGCAGCAAGGAGGAGAGAGCAGGGAATTCCCCTTCAATAACCATTGTGTGTTTGCCACGACTGGCTCCAAAGGGCGGCCAGGTGGGTCCCTGGCTGAGGGCCCTGCAGCCCACAGGGGCCCCTGAAGGGCCCCTCGTTGTGGTGGGGGAGCAGAGCTCCCTTTCTGCAGCAGGAAGCCTGCTGCAGATTGCAAGGAGGGAGCTGCCCACCCACTCGCCGGTCCGCCCATGCTCACTCTCCCCCAGGCTGGCCCTGTGCCCCCCCACTCTGCTCACTCACCCTCTGCCCCCACCAGCTCCCTCACTCACCCTCTCCCCCTGCTCACCCACCCCCCACTTGCTCCCTTGTTCGGCCTCTGCCCCCACTGACTCCCTCATTCACCCGCCATCCTGACCCCCCCACTCGCTCGTCCTCTGCCCCTGCCGGCTCCCTCGCTTGCTCGCCCGCTGTCCCGAGGCCTCTCGTTGTGGTGGGGGAGTAGCACTCCCCTTCCATGGCAGGGGATCACGGGGAGGGAGCTGTCCCCCTGCCCACTCACCCTCCCCCCCAGCCACCATCCCACCATCCCGAGGACCCCTCATTATGGTGGGGGAGTAGCGCTCCCCTTCACAGCAGACTCCCTGCCATGGATCATAGGCAGGGAGCTGCCCATCCGCTTGCTGGCCCACTCACGCCCACTCTCCCCCACCCGCTGTCTCCCTGTCATCCCACCCACTCACCCTATGCCCCCACCAGCTCACTCGCCTGACCTCTTGCTTCTCCACCCACCTGGTAGGTAGGTAGGTAGGTAGGTGGGGCATGCATGGGTGTTCCAGGACCCAGGGCAGGCTGGTGCCCAAGGGCCCTGGCATACCTGGGGCTGACCCTCATGCTTGCACTGCATTGAATACAACCCATTGTGAATCATATAAACATAATTAGATATGGATTTCTATTACATCTGAGTAACACTCCTTTGGGGTTCTTTAAGAATGGAGTCAGGAAAAATCGTTGGAATTTTTCCCTGAGTCATATTAACTGCCACTCATGTTTTTGTCACTGAATACTGGAAACACGGTCTATTTCCCTCTGTGGAAGAATGGACACAGATTTGTTGAGCAAACTTATTTTGGGAAGGCTTACTTCTTAAGCCTTGGTTTGTCACTCTTAGAACAATAGCCCTGTTTATTTTTCTAAACCAGCCTTTCCCAACTAGTGGGCCCCCAGGTGTTGCTGGACCACAACTCCCATCAGCCTCAGCCAGCATTGCCAATGGTCAGGAAAGATGGGAATTGTGGTCCAACAACATCTGGTGGCCCACTAGTTGGGAAATGCTGTTCTAAACGTTTTAAGATCTTTTGCGACCACAGCAGGGGGCAAAGCCCTCTATTCCCCACACTAAAGTTATGAGCCAGATTGGGGACCCCACACTGGCAAATTGTGTAAAATAAAACTACCTTCATTTAAGGGCATAGATACACAACTTAAAGCAGCCTTTCCCAACCAGTGTGCCTCCAAATGTTGTTGGACCACAACTCCCATCAGCCTCAGCCAGCATTGCCAATGGTCAGGAAAGATGGGAATTGTGGTCCAACAACATCTGGAGGCGCACTGGTTGGGAAAAGCTGGCTTAAAGTATAATCTAATTTGGCCCTTAAAAGGGAGCAGGTGTGCATTATTTCAAAGCATTTGTAGATATTGGGCTGACTTTTCCAAAACGGACCACTATCTTTCTGTCATGTTTCATGGGCTTTAGAAATGAAATTTAGAATCAGCCAAGATTATAATGTTACAAATCCATAGACATTACTTTGTCTTTTATCAAAAGTTGTGGAAGTATTTTAATGAGAGAAGAACTAATGAAATGTTTAGGTAGTGAAAAATCCACTGTCACATTTTTTCTGGCACCAAGAAAGTAATGCATAAACTATGATTATTATATTTTTCCAAAAGTGTGTAACAATGAGACACCCCCCCTCTCTCTGATAATATTGGTATATGCAAATAATTGCCTTTCCCCTCTTTGTGATACAATTTCATTATTTGCATAGCGACTAGTGGTCCACCAATAAAGGCGAACGTCATATTAGGATTCATGACAGTTTTCACATTGTATTATCAATATGTGGAAATAATTGTCTGCTCTGAGATTAAATTACATTATTGTGTATCTTTTTCATGCCTAATAAATAATGATGGATGGCTTTTATTTTCATCACCACCTGCAACCATTTAGTCACCCCTTGACTATTCAAGATAAAATAATAAAAGGCGAGTGTTATGTTGCAAGCCACAGAATGCAGTCAAAACAGTTGCCTGTGATGCATTTATGTGTGTGTGTGTGTGTTATTCTGGTTCTTAATAAAGGGTTTAGTACGTGCTTCACTGTGAAAGACAGAGAAACTGTCAAATGATCAGCACTTGACAAGAGTGAGAAGGAGGGGACAGTGTGAGAAAAATGTGTTTTTATTCCCCCCCAGCAGAATAATTATCTCAACATATGATTCACAATCTGAAATTTACAGCACAAACCTATGCATGTTTACTCAAAAGAAGTCCCATTGACTTCAGTGAGCCCTTCTTCCAGGCAAGTGTGCCTACGATTGCAGCCGTAGTTCATTTTTTCCCCTTTCTGCTGTTCAAGGGTAGAGACGTACTTACTGTTCCGTCGATTCCAGTGTGTCTCCACCTCTCTTTTCTGAAAACGGGGACACACAATGCTTGTTAAACCCCGCCCCTTTTTACTGTAAAACCTGGTGAGATCACCTTGGGTGCATGTTTCTTTTTTATTCGCTTCAAAGAGATTTTGCAACTGATCAGCCAATCAAACCATTCCCTCTCCAGGTGTGGCCAATGGAAACACTTTGCTGTAGGCAGCTAGTTGCTCACAGCCTAAGTTAAATGCATTGAAATCCAAAGTAGAGAGCACATCTGGGTGCTGTTTATTATAATTATGCTTAGTACCATTCTGAAATGAAAAAAAA
This sequence comes from Rhineura floridana, assembly GCF_030035675.1. Lineage (NCBI taxonomy): Eukaryota > Metazoa > Chordata > Lepidosauria > Squamata > Rhineuridae > Rhineura > Rhineura floridana. Next base: position 174,594,785 of record NC_084482.1, on the reverse strand, counting down.
AACTAACAGCAAATTGTGGCAAAGTCTAAAATGCACAATAGTTACTTTTGGAAGCCAGAGCTGTAAAATTATTCTCCTACTGGGGGGAAGGGTGGGATATAAATCAAATAATAAAAAAATAAAATAAATAAAGTTACAGGGAGAAACACAGTTGATTAATTTGGGCAGGATTAGCTGCCAAGAATCTATTTTTCCTTGTAGTTAGTCCATGAGACAAACTGCTTCCTGTAAACCAGAAGCCAAATGTTCACTAACATATTTGCCTCCTAGCTGGGCTTACTCGAAAAGAAAAACAAGAAGGATCAATGGTTTATAATGCCAAAAGAATTGAACTTGGACTGGGGAAGGAACTGGTTAACAATCGCCACTGAGCCATGCAGCGGATTTGGGCGGGTCATTCTCTCTCAGCCTAACCTTTCTCAAGAGTTTACTTTAGAATCTTTCCGTTAAAGTGGGATAACTGTCAGGACTGGCACCAGGTATGCTGGGGGCCTTGGGTACCAGCTTGCCCCGGGCCATTGCACACGCATGCACCACCTACCTCTCCCTGAAGGGCCCCTCCTTAGGGTGGTTAGGTAGTGCTCCCTTCCACAATGCACAATGCAGATAGCGGGAGAGAGCTCCCAAGCATCCCCCTACACTGTCACACAGGCCCATGACGGCTGCCTGCAACATGCTCCGCCTACCTCTCCCTTTACGTAAATGCTGGTCGCCAGGGCCGGCGCCAGGCATGCTGGGGTTGTGCTGCAGGAGCAAGCCTGCCATCAACCAAGACGGCGACCAATGTTTCCCTAAGGGCCTGATGCCTCTGCCAACATCTTAGTTGATGGCATGCATGCATGCTACTTGCACATGCGCCCATGCCTGCCATCAACCAAGATGGTGGTGGGGCATCAGCCCCTTATAGAAGCCTCCATCGCCATCATGGTTCATGGGAGCCCTGCGCACACAGTGCATGCAGGAGTCAGGAGAGAGAGAGAGATGGAGCAAGCGAATGGGCAGGTGGCTTGGAAGCTCCCTCCCTGCGATCTGCAGCAGGGAGCCTGCCACAGATCGCAAAAGGGGAGCACTACTCTCCTGCCATAACAAGGGGCCCTTCAGGGGCCCCTGTGGGCCACAGGGCCCTTGGCCAGGGGCCGACCTGGCTGCCCTTTGGCATCAGCCCTGATAACTGCCTGCCATTCACACCTTGGAGAAAGTGCAAAATGCAATGTTGTTTCCCTTCTATTTGTGAGGAAAGGTTGGAAGAACTGGGTATGTGTACATACATACAGACTGGAGGCAGACAAAACAGTACTGTCCCTTGGTGGAGGTCTTCAAGCAGAGGCTACACAGTCATCTGTTGGGGATGCTCTAGTTCTGGATTTCCTATATAGAGCAGAAAGTTGGGCTGGATGGCCTACAAGGCCCTCTCCTATGCAATGATTCTATTCTTTCAGAGAAGAGACCAGGACAAAATGGATGGCTTCCAGACACAACACCCATTATGGTTAGAAAAGTAGCATTAGAATTAAATATTCTCCTTACACTATCCAAAGCCAGTAGTGGTTGGTAGGCCAGCACAAGCAGGACAGCGTAGCAAACTTGTCTAGCCAATGATGAGGGTCACTGCCAGTTCTTTCAGGGGAAGGGGCAAGGCAAAGCCAATCTGATTCTCCTGCCAGCGCACTGCACTGAGCTTCCTGTGCCTCAACACTCCCCCTCTCAAGAACCATCAGCCACCATCGCTGTTGGGAAGTCAGCGAGCAATGTCATACTGCCTGTGCTACCCTGCTGACCGCTATTGGGTAAGGCACTAAATTTATCTCCCCCAACTATCACTGGCCTATCACTGACACCAATTAAATATCTCAGATATGTAAGATAAATATTCACTAAAAGGCAAAAAACCTTGCGGTTTAAAAACATACCTATAGCCAACTGATATTTCTATCAAACTTTAAAAAGCAGGGAAATTGGGTAGCTATAGTGAACGCACCAGGGGAGCAGGAGACCTGACCTCCTCTCTGAGATATAGTACTGCCCTACAAATTTGTAAAAATGCAAACATAATTTGAGTTGGTCTTTCATAGTCCAATCCACTTCCTGTGTAGCTTGGATGAATTTGGTAACATGTGCATGTTTATTGAGTTCAGTGGGATTTACTCCCTTGCAATCATGCTTAGGATAAGTGAAACAGACCACAGGGGATGGGGAGAGGAGGAGAGGGTTGGGAGAAGGCAGCAGGGGGAGGAGAAGATTTGATCATTTGCATGTTTATTGAGATCAGAGGGATTTACTCCCGTGCAATCATGCTTAGGATAGGTAAAACTGACCATGAGGAGGAAGGCCTGGAGTGGGCAGGGGAGGAGGAAGAAGGAAGAGGGGAGGAAAGGAAGAGGGGAGGAAGAAGGGAGAGGAGAGGGGAAGGAGGGGAAATGCAGGTCTGATCATCTGCATGCTTATGGAGTTCAGTGGGATTTACTCCCATGCAATCATGGCTAGGATAGGTAAAATTGACCATGGGGGAGGAGGAAGGGGAGGGGAGAGTAGAGGGAAAGAGGAAGGGGGGAGAGTGGAGCAGAATGAAGGGAAGGGAATTGGAAGGGAAAGGGGAGGGGATTGGAAGGGGAGGGAAGGGGCAAAAGGGAGGTGATGGGAGGGAGGAGGAGGGGAGGGCAGGTTTGATCATTTGCATGCTTTTTGATATCAGTGGGATTTACTCCTGTGCAATGATGCTTAGGATAGGTGAAACTAACTTCGGGAAGGGGCAGGGAGGGGGGGAGGAGGGCAGGGAGGGGAGGAAGAGGGAATAGGGAGGGGAGGAGATTGGATGGGTGGGCACTGCACGAAGGGGATGCCCCTTTTCTTTCAAAAAGGAAAACATTGTGAACAGTATCATTCTTTTTCAGGGTTTTCCCCACCTTTTTATTCTATAGCAGGCACATGTAGCCTCCCACCCAAATTTAAACCAAAGCTGTCCCTGGCCACATCCACACCAGACCTTTATTTCACTTTAGACAGTCATGGCTTCCCCCCAAAAATCCTGGGAAGTGTAATTTGGGTAAGAGTGCTGAGAGTTGCTAGGAGAGGTCCCCTTCCCCTCATAGAGCTTCAGTCAGAGCGGTTGACTGTTAAACCACTCAGGCCACTGGAGCTCTGTCACGGGAATAGGAGTCTCGTCTCGGCACCCTTCACAAACTATACTTGCCAGGATTCTTTGAGGGAAGCCATGACTGTCCATAGTGATATAAAGGTCTGGTGTGGGTGTGGCCCCTTGATTAGGTAAACCAAGCAGCGGTGTGTCTGGCTTTTAGAACACTGACAGTTGGTTCTTACTGAGTATGCCCAGCCTTAACATTGAGTTCAATGCTACATTTCTTAAATTAATTAAAAATCAGCCAGGCATTTTTTTAACTTTTAAACTGCAGAAGACAAAGGATGGGGCAAAGTCAGTAATAGAATTACAGGTACTGTGTGAACATGCCTGATTTTTAATTAATTTCAACAAATTATAAGAACTCTGATAGAAAAAAGTCCAAAATGGCTCTGGACTTTCTCTCTCTCTCTTTAGACTTTGAACTCTTTATTCTCTCTGACTGTTTTGTGTATCACCATGAAAATTGAGAGGGTTGTTAAGCAAGCATTTCTTAGTTCAGGACTATATGTTTTGTAAGGTTTTGTTTTGAAATGAGCTTATGGGAAGCATCAGAATGCAGAGCTTGGAAAAGTTACTTTTTTTGAACTACAACTCCCATCAGCCCAATCCAGTGGCCATGCTGGCTGGGGCTGATAGGAGCTGTAGTTCAAAAAAGTAACTTTTCCAAGCTCTGTCAGAATGGCATGGGGGGTATTTTGAATTTAACATTGCAGAATGCAAAAAATCCATGCCGACTATAATATACAGCCACTCTTGTGGCTGTATAATAAATAAATTAAAATTCCCTCATTCTAGTTCAAGTTCATACATGAAAGCTATTACAAAGGAGGTCTTACAGTCCTTACTCAGTGCCAGTAGTAGTAGGTAGTAAACCCGGCTGGATTTATTTCCATCCTGCCATATTTTAAACCTTAATCAGAATTTCCATTCAAACTCTGAACCAACATTGATAAAGAAACTCATGAGTTAGGGCTGTCTCCATGTATGGCTCAGGCCCAAGGTGAATCGGGCATTTTGGTCTCAGCTGAGTCAGGTTCAGAGCCACAGATCTCTATTGGTCGGGTTGGATGACCCAGAGCAATCCGTGGCTGTCAAGGGGTGGGGTATTGGGCAGGATGAAGAGGTAAACAGAGGAGGAAAACAAGGCTAAGACCTACCTCAGATCACCACCTGTGTCTTCCTGGACAAGGTAGGCCTAGCTTCCAGCCTGCTTGCTACTTCCCCACCTCGCCCCCAGCAGGATCGATCACATGGCGATTCTGCACAGTAAGAGAGATGCTGTGCTAGTGGCTTTCCTAAACTAAAGTTGCTTGCTCAGCATCACTGACAATCCCCCCCAATCAGCTGTTTAGCAGAGGAGTAAATTCTGCATGGTGTAGGTGATGCTCTACAAATAGCTTTCCTTTAGAAAACCCATTTGCGGAGCATCACCAGCACAAGATCATCCCCTCTGCTGATCAGGTATTCAGCGGGAGGGGACGGTGCTACAATGCCTCCTCCCCAATGCTTCCATTGAGGCACTGATCATGTGGGGAGACATCACAGCACCCTGCAGAATTGACCCCCATCTCGGTCATGGGGAGGAGATGGAGACTCAAAGTCTCCTTTCCCCACCGCTCTCCCTGCTATATGTTACATGCTATAGCAGGCCTATTCAGGAGCAAATCCAAGGCAGGGCAGGGGGTGGTCTCAAGGGCAACCCAAGGCAGGCTGGCCTGAAGACCCCCTGAATCGGAGCCACGGTGGGGGGAGGCTGTGTACAGCCCTATCATGAGTTAAGGATTAAAGCAACTGTCACAAATGTTTGATAGAGTTCTCCCACTCTATCAGTTAACATATTTGTCATTTCTGGTGCTCCCCCTTACAGCACGTCAGATCACTTTTAAGCATTATATTTTTTAAAGAAAATAAAACATCAAGTGTAAGAAAGGAAAGTGATCATTGGATAACCTCAAGAGTATACCATAATCAGCTAAAGGCTACTTTTTCTCTCTCTTTTTTTAAACCAACAAAGCAGCCAGTTCTGAGTCAAAGATTTAATCTTTTCTATGTGTCTTTTATCCTTAAATCACAAGACGACAGTTTTCTCAGGCATACCAGACAGATTCAACCAAAATCCACCGGTAATAGATAATCTTATCAAATGTCAAGTTACTGAGAAAAATGGTTTGAAAAATAGGCCTCCCGTTCATTGCTTGATTTGCTACAAGTAAATGTTGATGCTCCTATCATCTAACTTTGAATGAATATTGTGAGGCGTCCTTCCCTGGCTCTCCCTGTCAGGTTCCTACCTGCTCGTGGTTACTGCCTGTCTCTAGGCACCACCAGGGACTCCACCAGTCCGGACCGCACTCTCTTATGGTTTACCTATCCGCTCTAGCACAGATCTCAACAGATCCCCGTGCTAGGCAACCACCAGTAACGTCCCAATACTAGTATTCCCAGAGACTCTGAATACTGGTATTGTTATTCTCTTCACCGCTGCCACCATTTGTTACAGTTCCCCTTCAGCCTTGGTCATTACCTTACCCTCCTTTCTGGTCTGTGAAACCCCAGCCAAGGATCAGGCCTTTGGTAAACCAAATTAAGTATTTATTACAGATAACAAAGCTAACAAGATTAACAAGATTTCTTCTTAAGGCACATAAGCATATGGTTTTACTCAATACTAATCTGAACTCCACCCCCCTCCTTCTTCACTCTCTCCTGGCAAACAACTCTCTCAAACCCCACCAAGCAATCCACTCTTTCTCTTCTCCCCCCCCCAGATTTGACTCTCACTCTTCCTTTTATACATTCAGCCATTTTAAACACTCAGCCAATCATCTCGCATTCTACTGCCCAGTCACTCCCCCTCCTCTTTCACTCCACTTACCATGTATCTTCTAAAACAACAACACTTACCATATATACATTAATATAGGAACATCACATTTCCCCCCCCTTAAACAACAGCAGAGTATTATTCCTGTTCCAGGATTTATACGTCGCGTTAACAAATAAAAGTCTCTATGGGGAAAATGTCTTTCTTTGTTCCTCTGTCTGGTCACATCACTGCAGTCCCAGCCACTTGCCTGGAAAGTCCATCGGCCAGTACATTGTCCTTGCCTTTTATGAACTGGAAGTCCACTTGATAGTCCTGTAGGGCCCAGGATCACCTCTGCAGCATAGTGTTATGGTTTTTCATAGTCTGCAACCATAACAAGGCCCGATGATCCGTAGTCACTGTGAATCTTCGTCCCCACACGTATGGGCACAACTTGTTCAGTCCCCACACGACCGCTAGGCACTCCTTCTGGACCGACGAATAGTTTTTCTCCCTCGGCGTCAGCTTGCGACTCAGGTACGCCACTGGATGTCTAGTGCCTTCTCTCTCCTGTAGCAAGACGACTCCCAGCGCGAGGTCCGACGCATCTGTAGCCACGATGAATGGTTTCTCATAGTCTGGTGCTATTAATATGGGTCCTTGGCACAAGGCTTGCTTCAGTAGATCAAAAGCCTTCTGACATTCATCCGTCCATACCACACGCTCAGAACACTTCTTCTTTGTTAATTCATGCAAGGGGGTTGCTATTTCCCCAAAATTTCTCACAAACTTCCTATAAAATCCAGCCACACCCAGAAATGCCCTTACTTGTTTTTTGGTTAAGGGGATCGGCCACGCTTGTATTGCCTCCACCTTGCTCCATAAGGGGGTGATTTTCCCACTCCCCACCTTATGTCCTAAATAGATTACTTCCTTTAGTCCAAACTGGCATTTCTTAGCTTTTATTGTGAGGCCTGCTTTTCTTAAGGCCTCCAATACTGTTGTCAGGTGTTGGACATGCTCAGGCACCGACTTGCTAAAAATGGCCACGTCATCGATATAGGCCACTGCAAAAGCTGACATGCCTCGCAACACAGTATTGATTAGCCTCTGAAATGAACTTGGTGAGTTCCTTAGTCCCATGGGTAAGGTCACAAACTCATATAACCCATCTGGTGTACTGAAGCCAGTTTTGGCTCTGGATTGCTCGTCTAGTTCCATTTGCCAAAATCCTTTACAGAGATCTAGTGTAGAGATAATGGTTGCTGCCCCCAATAACTCTAACATAGCGTCTACCCTAGGCATAGGATACGCATCTGGGACAGTAATTTTATTGATTAGCCGATAATCAATGCAAAACCTTGTCGTTCCATCTTTTTTCGGAACCAGGACAATACTTGAGGCCCAGGGACCGATGGATTCCCTGATCACTCCTAATTCCAGCATATCTTCCACCTCCTTTTTGATCTCATTCAAAACTTTCCCATTCACACGGTACGGAACAGATCTGATTGGGGCATGATCTCCAGTATCAATGGAATGTATAACTATACTGGTTCGGCCAGGTTTGTTGCTAAAGAGATTCCTATAGGTTTTCAAAACTCTCAGAATCTCTTCTTTTACTTCCTCCTCTACCTCCTCTGACCATTCCACTTGATCTACCCCTCCTTTGTCTTTGCTTTCCTGTACCAAATCTGGAAGTTCAGGCCCACTTCCCTCAGGGAATAAGGTAACTTGCAACACCTGTGCATCCCTGGTATGGTAAGGCTTCAACATATTTACATGAACCACTTTGCTTTTGTTTAATTGGTCTGTGGTGATTACATATGTCACTGTGTCAAGCCTTTCTCTGATGGTATATGGTCCTTCCCAGTTAGCCTGTAATTTGTCATGTTTCCTGGGTATGAACGCCATAACCATATCTCCCACATCATACACACATTCTCTGGCTGTTCTGTCATACCAGTAACTTTGCTTCTCCTGTGCATGACTCAAATTCTCTTTCACTACTTCCATCATTGATGTTAATTTATTGCGGAATTCCAATACAAAATCTACTACAGAAGTTTTGTACTCTCTCAGAGTTCCTTCCCATGAATTTTTTAGCAGTTCCAAAGGTCCCCTCACTTTTCTAGTAAACATTAGTTCAAAGGGTGAGAAGCCTGTTGACTCCTGAGGGACTTCTCTGTATGCAAATAAGAAGCATCCCAACCGTTCATCCCAGTCTTGTGGGTGATCTTGAACATAGCTTCTGATCATGCCCTTCAAAACTCCATTGAATCTCTCAGTTAGCCCATTAGTGGCGGGATGGTAAGTAGTGGTCTTTAGATGTTTTAGACCACAACATTTCCACATACATTGCATCGCTTCTCCCATGAATACACTGCCTTGATCTGTCAGCACTTCATGAGGGAAACCCAGCCTCATAAAGATTTTTAATAAAGCCTCTGCCACTACAGGGGCTTCTACAGATCTCAGTGCTTCTGCGTCTGGGTACCTGGTGGTAAAATCCACCACCACCACTAGATATTTCTTGCCATGCCTTGTGGGTTTGGAAAAAGGGCCCACCAAATCTATTCCCACTCTATAAAAGGGTTGTCCAATTATAGGAAGGGGCTTTAAGGGTGCCTTGGTCTTTACTCCACTCTTTCCCACCTTTTGGCATATTCCACAAGATAGACAATGTTGTTTTACATCCTTGGAGATATTTGGCCAATAATAATGTGCAGCCAATCTCCTCTTGGTCTTTTTTATTCCCAGATGTCCTGCACATGGGACATCGTGGGCTACCTCTAGCAATCTGGTTCTGTATTTGCTAGGTACTATCAATTGCTTCACTGGTTCACATTCATCCTTTCTCTCAGCAGGCATCCACAGTCTATATAAAATCCCATTCTCACACACAACTTGATTCCTCAGTTTGTCAGTGAAAGGAATCTGTTGGGTCAGAGCTTGTTCCTTTATCTGCTTCAGACTTATATCTTGATGCAGCTCTTCCCTGAATTGCTCTGCTTCTTCCCCAGAGACCACTTGATACAGTTTGTCTTCTTCAGCAGGCCTGCTAGTGGTTGCTATGGTGACCTGAGGCTGGTTAACAGATTCCACCCTGTTTGTTTCAGCCCCCCTTAATATGGCTTCTTTTTCTCTGCCAATTTGCTGTCTGGTCACTACATAGATCTTTCCTTGGGCGCCCATTACATCCCTTCCCAGTATTACTGGTTCTTGTTGCTGGGCATTAATGCCTACTTTATATCGGCCCTCTCGGCCTCTCCAAGTCATATCCACCAGGGCCACAGGCAAACTTTCTGGTTGACCTCTCACTCCTTGGATAGTCACTGTTTCCTGAGGTAATATTTCTTCAGATTTTATTAAATCTGGCCTCAGTAACATCTGAGCGGCACCAGTGTCAAGCAATGCCCAATAATTTGCCCCTTGTACACTCACTTCCTCTCTCAGACTTGAATCAAGGTCTGTTACTTCTGTCCAGTTTATCTGGCAAAACTGAACCTTTTTCGCTGTTTCTAAAGCCTTGGGCTCTGTTTTCACTGCCCTTGTCTGAGCAGGATTACTAATGGGGTTGGTAACCTCACATTGAAAACGTAGGTGCCCCGGTCTACCACATTTGTAGCATAATTTCTCCTCACTTTTAGGGTACACAGATCCACTCTGGGGTGTCCTATGCCCTTCAGATTTTAATGGAGGACTCACTCGCTGTGGAACCACATCCCTTCTGCCAGCACTATATGGTCTGGGTTTTCCCCACCCAGCCAGTTCTATTAGAGGCGAAGTGATCCGCCTTCTCTGCGGCCTCCTGCACAGATGTAGGGGAACAGTCTTTGACCAGGAGCCTTATTTCTGGTGGTAACTGATGGTATAATTGATCCAGTATCATGAGGCTTTTCACCTCTTCCACTGACTGAGCTTTGGCACTACTCATCCACTTTCCAAATATATCCATCAACTTTGCTCCCAGTTCCACAAAAGACCTCCCTGTCTGTATCTGGCAGTTTCTGAAAAGCTTTCTAAAATAATCAGGCCCCAGTCTGAATCTTTTAAACACTGTTTCTTTGAATTCAGCATAGGTGACGGACTTGTCTGAGGGGAAATATTTGTATACCTCAGCCAATTCCGCTTTAATCAGGTTTGATAAATACTGCATGTATTTATCTTCAGGTAGCCCCCACAACTGAGCTGCTTTTTCAAAGGTGCTGAGGTAAATTTGAGGATCTTGACCAGGCTCATAGACAGCAAAGTCCTTTGGAGTAATTTTTATTTTTGCTCCATCTCTCAATTTCCTTGCCTCCTCAGAGTGAAATTTCTCTCTATCAAATTTTAACTTTTCTACTTGTAATTCAGCATCCAATGCTCGTTGCTTCTCCCTCTCCTCAAACCCCAATCTCATTCTCTCAATTTCCAACTCCCTCTGTTTTTCCTTCTCTGCACCTTCCATCCTCAATCTCTCAGCGTCCAACTCCCGCTGTTTATCTTTTTCCTCAGCCTCAAAGACCCGCTGCTTTTCTTTCTCATCAGCCTCCCATCTTAACTTCTCTCTCAAGTACTCTATATAAGCGGGATTGCTTAAATATCCTTCTGGGGTCTCTTCTCTGACAGGTTGTTTTTGCTGGGCAGTTGCAAATCCTATAAGTGCTACCCTCAATTCATCTACCCCTTTACCCTCGTGAGGTAAATTGAATGTTATGCACTTCTCCACCAGCTCCTCTCTTTTCATTTTTATGTATTCAGCCATGGTGTTTGAGTTCACTCACTCTTTGCCACACACTCTTTGCCAGTCACTCTCACAAGTAATCTTGTTTTGTTATTTCTGTTTGCCACACCACTGTATCTGGATTCTCTGTTGTTCATATCCCACCGCTACTGACACCACATGTGACGCTCCTTCCCTGGCTCTCCCTGTCAGGTTCCTACCTGCTCGTGGTTACTGCCTGTCTCTAGGCACCACCAGGGACTCCACCAGTCCGGACCGCACTCTCTTATGGTTTACCTATCCGCTCTAGCAAAAACATCTCAACAGATCCCCCTGCTAGGCAACCACCAGTAACGTCCCAATACTAGTATTCCCAGAGACTCTGAATACTGGTATTGTTATTCTCTTCACCGCTGCCACCATTTGTTACAGTTCCCCTTCAGCCTTGGTCATTACCTTACCCTCCCTTCTGGTCTGTGAAACCCCAGCCAAGGATCAGGCCTTTGGTAAACCAAATTAAGTATTTATTACAGATAACAAAGCTAACAAGATTAACAAGATTTCTTCTTAAGGCACATAAGCATATGGTTTTACTCAATACTAATCTGAACTCCACCCCCCTCCTTCTTCACTCTCTCCTGGCAAACAACTCTCTCAAACCCCACCAAGCAATCCACTCTTTCTCTTCTCCCCCCCAGATTCGACTCTCACTCTTCCTTTTATACATTCAGCCATTTTAAACACTCAGCCAATCATCTCGCATTCTACTGCCCAGTCACTCCCCCTCCTCTTTCACTCCACTTACCATGTATCTTCTAAAACAACAACACTTACCATATATACATTAATATAGGAACATCACAAATATACTTTTTAAAAATGTTATCAAATTATTTACAAATCTCTCTCTCTCTCTCTCTCTCTCTCCCTCTCTCTCCCTCTCTCTCCCCCTCTCCCTCTCTCTCCCCCCCCCCCCCTCTCTCTCTCTCTCTGTGTGTGTGTGTGTGTGTGTGTGTATCCAGTGGTTATTATCTAATTGGGTATTGTTGCTATCAAAATTATATGTGCTGGGAAAATCTATACCTTTCAGATTAAGGCAAAAATACCATTAAGTGTTTTTATTCCATTAACTTTAAGCCACTTTGAAAAAACATTTGTTTTGAAAAGTAACATATAAATTCCAGAAAGAATATAATACTAAAATAAATATCCTATGAAAAAAGAGAATACTCACTGACAGATATCTATGTGTTATAGGAGAGCCTGAGCAGTAGATCTGTCAAGGTAGTCACCTGGAAGAAATTGTTATTCACTGGGTATCAGTGGACAAGTGATAATTCCATAGGTAATTAAAAAAATGCCATTTGTCCAGATTTAGAGAAGAGTCTTAAAATATGCTAAATATTAATTAAATTCATTGATGTGTCTTTCGATATAGGCACACCAGCACACACGCATACACTCAACCAAAGATTTGGAAAGTCAGAGTCTTTTTCAAAATTTGAAACTGGTGGTTACATTTGTGAAGCCAAAATATCTGTTTGTTTAAGAAATGTTATATGCCACTCTTCACTTCAGTATAAAACTCTCAAGGCAGTGTACATTAAAATAGTTTTTTTTAATATATATATATTAAAGCCCACTGTACAAACAGAAACAGCACAACAGGAGTCAAGAACAAAGTAATACCATCTTACACTAGAATACCTAGGAAATACCTTGAAAAACTATTTACACTAGAATACCTTCTGTAATATCTGGGGAAAGTATTTCACTTAATGGCAGAATAACATCAAGGGGAGAGTATTCCTCATGTAGGGCAATATATATGCAGCATTAGGTCCAGGTTTCAAGGTGCTCCTTGCCACATTCCAGAAACAGAAACTATAAGAGGCATTCCTGACTGCAGAACATTACAGCTCCATATAAAAAGGACCACATTTTTACCATGTCCTTTATATTGGACATGTTGGCCCGACAACCCACACTTGGGCCAATTCCCGTGAACAGGATTGCCAAACTCACCCTCACCTACTGTGCAGCATCATGTAAAAGAAAAAAGTGTGACTTCAGCTAGGAGATGGGACTTCCAATCACCCAGTCATGAAGTTTACTTGGGCAATTTCATTTTAAAAAAAATCAAAGTGGTTTACAACAATTATAATACAATAAAAACCACACATAAAATTAAAACAGATCACCAGTGGAATATTACCGAAAATGTTGCTAATTGTCTGCATAAGCCCAGTGGCAAAATTATCACATATTCATCCCTAATTACAAATTATGAGTATCCAAACCCAAATATCTATAAGTAATAAAATTAACCCCTCTGAGTCCTGTTGGTTTAGATCTTTCCTCTGTTTTCTTATTCTTCCCCCCTTTTTTTTCTTTTGCTTTATGGGAATATCCCTTTAAAATACCACTTCCTTGCTGCATTTTCTCAAAATAGTTGTGGAAGTGGCGGCATTAACAATGTTACACTTGAGACATATTCATATCTGGCAAAGTAAGAAGAACAGTATCTGGGAAACTGTTGGCTGCTTTTCCTTGCTATCCATCTGCAGTCAAGAGCAGCCAATGCTGGAGAGAAAAGGGAATGAAAAGAACCAGGACAGAAATTGCCTTCTTTCTAATTAAAAAAAAGCAAGCAAACAGACTTAACAGTGCAACCATAACCATGTCTACTCAGAAATAAACCTCACTGACTTAACTGGTGCTTATTCCCAAGTAAATAGGTTAGGGTTGCAGCCCAAGGCTGTGTACTACTATTAGAATCAATGAGTAGCAGCAACAGCTTGCCTGAACTGCAGGTCCAGGTAGGATGAAATGAGGATCTCCTAGGGACTTGCAGCCTGTAACCACTACAGCCACAAGAAGGCATTTTTTTCCTGTGTGGTTCCTCCTTGTCTGGAATACAGGTCCAAGTAGGTTGGAATGAGAATCTCTAGACCAGCCTTTTCCAACCAGTGTGCCTCCAGATGTTGCTGGACCACAACTCCCGTCTTTCCTGACCATTGGCAATGCTGGCTGAGGCTGATGGGAGTTGTGGTCCAACGACATCTGGAGGCACACTGGTTGGGAAAGGCTGCTCTAGACCATTGCAGGAATAATAAGGCTTTGCTTTTTCTTTTTTGTTGCATGGTTCCTTAGTAAGAAGCATCTGTGAGCCATCTCAGAGTGGCAACCTTGTCTTGGTTCATTAATTAATGAACCAGAGCTGAAGATTATTCTCAGTAGCGATTACTAACCAGAATCAGAATCTCTGTAGCAAATTGCTTGAGGAATGCTTGAGACATTGGAACAGTCCTGCTTTTCTAACAGCTGATGTGGAGCTGCTACCAAAATCAGCTGCCCTGCATGTATCTCATTATGCAATTCCCCTCTGCCCTGGATTTGGCAACCAGTGAAATGAAGTGGGAATAATAAAATTCACAATGCAGCAATACCCCTTCACTTGCTTTGCCTTAGTAACTCTTTAGGGAGAGAGAAGACACAGATGTATCACTGTTCTCCTGCTGTTGCTCCTCCAGTTATTAACTGCATCTTCTGAGGGCAGGGAAATTTGTAATACAGTTGCATCTCATCACACCTTTTGCATCACTAAATGTTAGGGGCAACCATAATACGTATTATTATTATTTCTGCCCTTTTGTCGAGGAGTTGAGAGTAACTTACAAGATCCACATACCTCCTTTATCCTCACAAAACCCCTGAGATGTAGGGTAAACTGAAAAGGTGTGACTGACTCAAGGTCACCCAATGAGCTTCATGGCTGAGTGGGAATTTGAACCTAGTCTTTCAGGCCCTAGTCCAATCTTCTAAGGGGTAGCCAACATGGTGCTGCCCAGATATTGTTTGATCCATGACCTTTGGCCATGCTGGCATGGCTAATGGGAACTGGAGTCCAACAACATCTGGACGGTACCATATTGGCTATCCCTGCTCTAAGCAGTTTGCTACTCTCTCTCTCTCTCTCTCTCTCTCTCTCTCTCTCTCTCTCTCTCTCTCTCTCTCTCTCTCTCTCTCTCTCACACACACACACACACACACACACACACACACACACACACACACACACACACACACACACAAAAGCTGTTGTGGTGTGGAGCCCTAATATATGCAGCTGCAAAATTCAAAACATATGTTTGCCATTAGATTGGAACAAATTGTAATAAGCTTTGAGAACTTTCTATCATCTTTCTTTTTCTACCTCTCTCCACCAAAAATATCAGCAGAATGATAAACAGAGTCTTTAGTTTCAGAGAGCAGAATGGGCCAATGTGTTCCTTTAAATGTGTAATTTTCAAGCCATCATCAATATTGTTGTGATTGCAGGACTTCATCTTATGAAACTGATGGCTGAACAAGTTGAATACACCCCGTCCAACTGTACTTTCTAGCCAGTTGCCAGTAGTTCTTATCTCTTTGTTGACTTCTCTCTTGGCATTTGAAATCAAGTTTTCATTTGGTGTCACAGCAGGTGCTTCAATTCATGTAAGAGTTCAAATTAAAGGTCAACTGTGAGTGCCAGAAAATGTTATGGTCAATAAAGGTGAGAGGAAAAAGTATCTGAATGGTGAGGAAAAATTGAGACTTCAACCAGAACAAAACAGATATCTAGTTAAAACATGATGTAAAAAAACAAAACAGATTATGAAGGCTCAACGCTCTGCTGACTTAACCCCTGCCACCTAAAATAAAGCAAATAAAAAGATATTACACAAAATTGTTTCCAAAATTCTTGTCACGGGGCAGGGAGTTCCATAGTTCTGGGTCAATAATCAAAAATGCTTCTGTCCATGTGTTGCCAGTATCATAAGTAAATTAAAAAGATCATAGGGAGGAAAAACTGTCTTAGGTATGTTGGACCCAAACAATTATGATGAAGTCCTGTAAAAGGTCAGGTTGCACAAGGCATTTACACAGTTTCAAAATTTTATTCCAAGCAGCTTTCCTATGGAAACATGGGCTACTTAATTTAGTATTTATCTAGAAACTAAGGATTTGAAGATTCAACAATTGAATGGGCACTTCTCTCATCACTTTTCAATGTCCACTTGTTCTCATCAGTGCATCCTCCAAAATAGTGAAATCCAGATTCGACCACTGTTCACATGTGCCCTCCTCAATCACATACATTGGACTACAACTCCCATCAGTTCCAGCCAGCATGGTCAATGATCAAGGGCTGTGTGAGTTGTAGTCCAGCAATATCTATTATTATTATCATTATCATTATTATTTAAATTTATATCCCACCCTTCCTCCCAAAGGGAGTCCAGGGCAACAAATAGACAATAAAGCGCTAAAAAATCTTAAAAACCAAAACATCTTAGAAACAAAATATCTTTACAAAGCAATTTCAACACAGACGCATATTGGGATAAGACGGATAGCTACTTAAAAGGCTTATTGAAAGATGAAGGTCTTTAGTAGGTGCTGAAAAAACAACAGAGACGGCCCCTGTCTAATACTGAAGAGGAGTGAATTCGAAAAGTAGGTACCACAACACTTAGGTTCTACTTCCTATGTTTTGCAGAATGGACCTTCTGATAAAATGTTATCTGCAGGAGGCCTTCACCTGCAGAGCTGTGATTGATTGGGTATATAAGGGATGAAACGATATTTCAGATACCCTGGACTCAAGCTGTACAGGGCTTTATAGACCAAAACCAGTACTTTGAAATTAGCCCAGTACCTACCTGGAAGCCATGCAATTCTTTCAGCAATGGGGTAACATGTTGGCAATATCCTGCCCCAGTGAGTGGTTGTATCACTGCATTTTGCATAAGCTGTAACTTCTGGACCAACTTCAAGGGCAGCCCACATACAGCTCATTATAGTAATCCTGCCTGGATATTACAAGTGGATGGATGACACTGGTCAGGCTATCCCGGTCCAGAAATGGCCACAGCTGTCTGTGATGCCCCTGTATTTTTATGACTGTAAATATGGTGAGTGCAGGTTTATTAAGGTATATATGGTAAGTGGATTGTGTTAGAGGGGGGAGTACATGGGTTAGAATGCTGGAGAATGCTGTATAATGATTGGCTAAGTGTTTGAATGGCTGAAGGTATAAATGAGAGGATGGCAGTTGCTTCTGTTTGGTGGGGGAGTTGTTCGCGATTGGTTGTGGAGTGTGGATTGGAGTTGGTTGTGGGTTGGATTATATTTGGCTGGTATTTAGGCAGAATATATATGACTGGAAACATAAAGAGTGACACTATATGAAACCATACGCTTGTTGAACATTCCTAAAGTAATCTTGTTATTTCCTGGTGTTATCAAATAAATACTTCTATTGGTTTACCAAAAGCCTGATCCTTGGCTGGGGATACACAGACCAGAAAGGAGGGCAGGGTATTTACCAAGGCAGAGAAATAGTATCAAATGGTGGCAGTGGTGAAGAGATAGTGTATCATCAAGTATCCAGGGCAACCCAGGGCTGTATGCTTTGTAGACAAAGATACGGGGGTGTTGTGGACGGCAAGGGCACCCAGACACAAAGTAACAATAAGCCATAGAGAGACAAGGCGAAGTCTCTAGCAGTATTGTTTACAGGGAGTGGCTGGTGGTGCTGCCTAGCAGTGGGATCTTGTGAGATCTGTGCTAGCGTGAGATAAAGAAAAATAAAAACTACGTTTCTCCCTGGTGGTAGCCACAGGTGGGAGCCTGACAGGTGGTGCCAGGGGAGGAACATTACACTGTCTCACCAGCCAAAGCTAGTAAAAGGCACTCCTAGCCAGTGAGAACACCTGGGCCTTTAGTAACAAAGATGGATCCAGAAGCACCCACAGATTATAAACCTGCTATTTCAGAGGAAGTACAGCCCCATCCAAAGCAAGTAATTGTCCAGTTATCCACTCAGGAACCACCTTACTAGAACTAGAGGGCCACAGGCAGGGCTGGCTCCAGGAATGCAGGGGCCCTTGGGCATAAGCCTGCCCCAGGCCCCTTGCTTCCCTTCCGCGATCCTGTGGATCGCAAGATGAGCTTCTGAACCGCCTGCCATCCCCCACCATTCCCCGCGCTTCACCTACCTTTCTCTGCTGTTCGCGCAGGGTTGCCATCAATAAAGATGGCGGCCGAAGTTTCCGTAAGGGACTGAAGCCTTTGCCGCCATCTTGGTTGATGGGATGCAGCGGGCGGCTCAGAAGCTCATCTTGCAATCCACGGGATCGTGGAAGGGGACTGGAGGGCCCCTCAGGGGCCCCCAGGGGCTCCTAGAGCTGCAGGGCCCTCGGGCCAGTGCCCAACCTGGCCGCCCTTTGGAACCGGCCCTGGCCACAGGTTCCGCATCCCTGGTTCTACAGTCATGGTATACCATAGGAGTGTTGCTTTCTATGCTAATAACAACAGGAAAGCAAGAAAGAACACAGACTACAGCTTTAGATGAAAAACACAAGTTTGTCTTTATTACCAAACAGAAACGGTTAGAATATATGCAAAGTGGAAACAGATAGACATATGCAGGCTCTACAGATAAAACACAGCCAGGACTCACAGTTGATTAGACTACATCCCACAAGATTAGTGACAGACACCAACTTGCATGGCTTTAAAAATGATTTGACAAATTCATGGAAAATAAAGCTATCAATGGCTACTAGCCATAATGGTTATGTTCTACTGTTCTCCACTGTTGGGAGGCAGTGTGCCTCTGAATACTGTAGGGCCCACTTTTTCAGCCGCCCTCTTTTCGGTGTTCCGCTAATACAGCAGCTTTCAATTAGAGTAAGGCCCGACTCATACGCAGAGCTTGGAAGTAACTAGTTACAAATAATGAATTACTTGTAATTTATTACTTTTTTGAGTAATGAGTGGGTAACTTCATTACTTTTTGCTGGTAATAGAACGAGTAGTAACTTCATTACTTTTGAGGAGTAATTGTAATGTTTCCAGCATTACTTTTGTGCATTACTTGGAGGGGAGAAGGGGAAGTCTTCTGCTCCTCTGATTTGTGAATAAAAATCATGTGCTTCAGATTGGGCTTCTGTACAGCGTTGTTCTTCCTTCATGCTCTATGGGTGCTTAGGAGGCGATAAGGGAGGAGGTGGAGAGCAAGACGGCGTGGAAAAAACAATTGTTTAAAAATCGACAGGAGTGGAAGGAGAAAAGAGCTGGAGGCAATATATATATACAAAAAAATGTGTGTTGGGGTATCATCATTGTTGGGGGTGGGGTGAGGGGATGTGAGATTCTGTTATGCCATTCTATTAATCTTATGGATAAAAAAAAATATTATACTACCCTCTATGTGTGTGTGCTTATTTTTAATGTTGTTTTAGGCTACTTAGATGTGCAGCAGCCAAGGCTAGCACCTTGTAGGCAATTTTGTTTAAAGTAACTAAAATGTAATTGTAGCAATTACGTTTGAGTAAAAGTAAAGTAATCAGTTACTTTCAGAGCAATTGTAATTGTAACGGTAATTACTACTTTTTGGGCCATGTAACTGTAACTGTAATTTATTACTTTTTAAAAGTAATCTTCCAGGCTCTGCTCGTACAGCTCTTGTTCCGCTTTTACAGCATTTTTCAGGCGTCGGGCACCACTCTATTGAATGAGTTCAGCTTTTCAGCGGGTTTCACTTTTAGGCAGGGGTCTGGAACATAACCCGCCATATGAGTGGGGCCTTACTGTACAAGTTGCTGGAGAGGGAACTGTTGAGGTCCTGCATGCAGGCTTCCCATAAGCATCTGGTTGGCTATTGTGAGACTAGATGGGCCACGGGCTTGATCCAGCAGGGCTCTTCTTTTGTTCCTAATTTTATGAAGGAAAAGGGAGGGAAGGAAGGAGATAAGAGTTAGGGAACTTACTGTTTCTATACAATGAGACAGGAGGGTCCCAGGAGTTCATTAGGTTGCAACACACACCATACCAGAGGACAGGGAGATGCTGAAGGTCTTTTTTGAGTGCTCTCAATGACCTGGTTTCAAGGGTAGGACTGAATATCTGGGTTCTTTGGACAGTTTGGCAGAAATGATAGGTGGCTCATCCACATTCCCAATCAAACACCAGGGTGCAGGCTGGCTTTTATCCAGGAAGCTGAAGGTAAAAAAGGTAAAGGTGTCCCTGCACTTGTAGTGCGAGTCATTTCCGACTCTTAGGGTGACGCCTTGTGACGTTTACTATGCAGACCGTATATATGGGGTGGGATTGCCAGTTCCTTCCCTGGCCTTTCTTTACCCCCCAGCATATGCCGGGAACTCATTTTACCGACCACGGATGGATGGAAGGCTGAGTGGACCTCGACCCCTTTTACCAGAGATTTGACTTCCTCCTTCCATTGGAATCAAACTCCGGCTGTGAGCAGAGCTTTTGTCTGTGTTACCGCTGCTTACCACTCTGCACCATGGAGGATCTTGAAGCTGAAGATCTTTTTGGTTCCCTTATGCCTCACATGGTGAACTTCCCAAAATAAACAATATGGCTTCTTCCTGACAGCCCTCCCAACTGGTGTTTAGGTTTCTTTAGTCCAAAGAATATAGCAAATATGGAAAGGGGGCAGGGGTACTGGGGAAGAAGAGGCACTTAACGGAAGCTGACTGGGACTAGAACAATCCAGGCAAAGTCCCACAAAGGGTCACAAAGACTATATCACTGTATATACATCGTACATTTAAATCACATTATTTCCCCCCAAGAATCCTGGGAGCTGTAGTTTGTTAAGGGTGCTGGGAATTGTAGCTCTGGGAGGGGTAAACTACAATTCCCAGCATTCTTTGGGGGGGTGATTTAAATGTATTGTGTGTTTTTAAATGTATTTCCCTGGGGAAGAATTCTTAAAGGTTCTGTTTTATAAGGGAGGGTTTGCCTAGATCCAAGAACAGAGTGATCTAGAACAGAGAAGGTAGATTAGAATCTACTGGTAGATCTCTGTGTGAGCTGAAGAAAATCAACAAGGATTTTTTATTCTCAATAGTTTAGCAGTAGCAAAACAAAAAAATATTGCTGTAATGAAGAAAGCTTAGGAAAAAACTACATTTTTGTTTGTGTGTGAAAGGATTGTGAGATCAATTTGAAAACAAATTCCTGGGTTCATGAGCATGTTTTCAGAGGCACCCTCTTCTGTAAGTAGCTATAATAGGGTATATGCATATAGCTAAAGTCCTTACACTTCACAGGCACTGGCTTCAGTAGGGTAGGAAAAGTAGGGTATAACACTGTTCACTTCTTCTGACATGCTGCACAAACCCTTGCTTGGCCTAGTTGTGTGCAGAGCAAGGGTGTAAAACCTGTGGCCTTACCAATGTTGTTGGATTGTAACTCCCATCAGCCCCAGTCAACAGGCCAATGGCCAGGATGATGGGAGCTGGATTCCAACAAAATCTGGAGGGTGATAATGTTCTCATCCCTGCACTCAGGGGTTTACTCAGAATGACAGGTAGGCTGAGCACCTCAGCAACACTACATCTAATTAAATGTTAATTTTAAATTCCAAACTTTCACGCGATTGAATCTTAGGGCATGTTCATACCATACATTTAAATCATTCTTACATACACCAACAATGATGGCTTCTCCCAAAGAATCCTGGGAACTGTAACTTGTTAAGGGTGCTGAGAGATGTTAGGAGGCCCCTTACAGAGCCACCATTCCCAGCACCCTTAACAAACTACAGTTCCCAGGATTCTTTGGGTGAAGCCATGACTGTTAGAGTGGTATAAGCTTTAAATATGAATGTGACATCAGTTTGAGCAGGTGAGGGCACATTTAGTTGAACATGTTACCACAGAAGAATGATGGTAAAACATCATTTCCAAGTGATCCTCACTGCTTAACCCCCACCAGAACAAAATGTATCAAATAAACACACTTTTGAGTTGAAAACTAGTATAACAATTACTAGAATGAGCTGGAGAGTCAACCATTCGAATTGCACCCTAGCCACAAATTATTCAAGGCATGGCATTGTCTCTCAGTCACAACCTTCCTGCATCTGTAATATGCGGGTAATAATGCTAGTTGCCCTATATAATTGTTGTAAAGGTAACTAATTTAAAGTATATGATTTACTTTTTGAAAATCATTACTGAGTAAATAAATACTGCAGCTTGAATTCTGAGATCCTTTAAGTGGAACTCTGCTCACGGGACACTCCTACTGGTGGAAAGGGAGCTCTGTGTGCCCCTCCAGCTCCCTGCACCCCTGAAAATCTGCTCCAGTGGTTGGGGACCCTCTGGAATACCATGGGGATTATGCAGGGAGTTGTGGAGGAAAGGGCAAATGGCAAAAATCACCTCACCCCACTTCTCCCAGGGGAGCCTCCATTTCATCAAAGAACCACCAAGGGAAAGATCCCTTCCATTTGTGGAAGGGCAACTCAAGATGCAAGCCTATGTATTTCCCACCCTTTTAAGGCTGCTTCAGACAAGATTATTTTGTCCTTTATCAATGCACACTGTTGTCATGCTTGAACTGTACAAGTGTGTAATATTAGCCAGCTGTTTCCATAAGGATTGGAAATCATAGTCTTAGACAAAATCTTACTTCAAGTGACCCTTAAAGTATGGCAATAGCATTCCAAGAAAATGGTGAGCCACCATTTCTGTTTGGGGGAGCTCTGCCTACTTCATTTAGGCAACTAATTCTAAGCTTTAGCGCCTTGAGGTCAAAAAAGGGGAGGCAGAGTCTTGTGCTTGATAAAACAACGCATACAGGTAATGGCATTTTGGATGTTTCAGCATCTTTTTTGACAGCCAGTAAACCAAATGCATGGTTTATTCATTTTATGCTTCCTCTTTTCAGTTGTTCTGCACACTTCTCCAAAGGAGTGGGGTTCAGGGAGCATGTGGGTTTTGGTGCACTGGTCTTGAAAGATTTAATTAAAATGGCCAACATCCACATTCTGTTTGCTTTATAAACATTTCTAGTGTGTCAGTAGCCAACCTAAATCTTCCACCAGACAAGTACATACTGTGCCTCTTTCTTTTCCTGAGCAATGGATAGGACTTATCACAGCCAGTTGATGCACTCTCCATTGGGTGCTGAGGACAAGGCATGTTCAAATTAAACATGAACTCAGTGTTAACTTTAAAACATATTTTGTTCTGAAAACTGAGATCTCCTAACAGTTGTCTCAAAACTAAGGAGAAAAATATCTGCTTCCCATTATGCTAATGCCCCTTTCTTCCCCTTGTCAACATTCAGGCATATCTAAGCACAGAACTTGGCTCAGTGTTTAGAAAACATCCTCTGGTTGGGGTTTTTTGGGAGGGGGAGTATGAATTGCACATATGCTAGTCAAAGCCACTTACTGGAATACAAAATACTACAAAGAAGCATTATTTTAATAACACTGCATTCCCATAAATCCTGCGTTTATTATTTTCTCTTTACAACTCTCTGATTAGGTACAGTCTCACTGACTATTTATCTGGGGGCCTAATCACATGTTCCAATCGTGTGCCTGCCAATATATACACTGAACATTTTGAAAGGCTGCAACTGGTTATCAGAAGTCAAACCTTGCTAAGTTAAGCGCACAGCACTGTCATTCATGCAGCTGGCTCAACTGATGAATTTGCATCTGGAAATGAGCTTAGCTAGCTCATGTGGCTGCTGATGGACTCAAAGGATAATATAGAGTAAGGCCTAAGAATTGAAGTAACATTATTAATACCTCAGGCATGAAGGCAGAGCCAGCATATGACAATCTGCTGCCTAAGGCAGGGCCACTACTTCCCTGCATGCCATCCCTGCGCTCTCACCTCCTCTTCTACTGCCACCTCTCACCCCTCTTTTGGCTTTGTTGCCACACAGGTGTCCAAGGTCCTCTCACTTTGAGGGAGTACTCTAGGCAATGTAGGATCCTTCGAGAACAAGGCGTTGTGGGATCACAAAGGGCAATGGCAACACAGATTATTTAAATGTTAAGATAAACAGTATTTGCTGTGGCAAAGTGGCAGCAGTGCAGGTGATCTTCAAGGTCACCTTACCCAGAGTGCCCCATTTTGAGGAAGAATCCTTCCTCATCATGAGGTATTCTTGTTTGGGTCCATTAGAGTTCCTGCAAGGGCTCCACAGACTGCTATGCTGCAGTGGCAAAGTAGAAAAGTTCCTAGAGTGGTAAACAGTGGGAGGTGGCAGTAGGCCTCTCCACTGCACTGCCTGAGGCCAAGATATCAGTGTGGCTAATCGGCCAACCAGCTGGCCCTGCATGAAGCTTGCTCATTATTCTGAAATGTATCTTCCAAAAGTTGCTTTGCCAGACCAACTCTTTGGCCACACACAAAGTTGGGCTGCCCCATCTATCTTGTTTCATTATTGAGTACTGCCTTGAAACCTGGCCCTGAATCACTGTTTAAATTTACTTACTCAGAGGTATTTTATCTTCATTTGGAGCTTGTCAACATGTCCTTTTCTCTTTGATTATCTTTCACATTTTCCCACTTCAATAAGATGATTGCTTTTTAATTGAAGTCCCATGGTATTGCTATTCTCCCTTTCCTGCTTCTGACATAACAGTAAACAGTTCACCTAATTCCACCAAACAGGTTCACTATCAATTTTAAAAAACACAAAAGCATGAATTATTGTCCAAAATGTTAAGTCAAGTTGTGGTATATTTGAGACTCTACAAAATGTGGACATCACCACTGTTATTAGAGGTGGTTCCTTTGATTTAATAATGAGAAAAATAATGAGAAAAATAACTAACAATAATGGAATAATGATTGTGGGGGCAAGTTATTGGACATTTTTTCTTTTAAAATTAAAGTAGCCACAAAGATGGATATGGACTCATGTTCCCCCTAGGTTATCAGCTGATTTAAAGGAAAAGTATTTTAAAATTCAATATCAATGGTATCTTGCCTCTTATGTTGAACTTGATATACAAAATGGGTCAGGCAAGAAAAGCAGATATTATATATACTTTTTTTGAAATGTCCTGTCCTATTATTCAAAAGATTTAAACTATGTGGAAATGGTAGGATATCTCATACCTCATGAACCTAAGGTTGTACTTATAGGATTCTTAAAAAATACGATTCCAGAAAATGACTTGGAGGTGGTCGTTAATTTATTAACAGCCATAAAAATTACTATTGCAAAGATTTGGAAAAAGAGTCCACCATCTTTATTAGAATGGATCAAGATATGGTCTATTGTAACAATGCTAAAACTAACTTATTTTAAGAGAATATGTGTAAACCAGCCAAAGTGATTTATGGGGAAATGGGCAGTGTTCGTTATATCCTGGAATGATAAATATCAAGACAATGTACAACCATAGGATGCTTTCAATTTATTGTCATCTCACAGATGTTTTAAATAAAGGAAATAAGCCATTTTAAAAAAAAATGTAGCCACACAGGGATCCATTTTTTAATTCACTGCAAGGTTCGTACAAAGGAAACGTTCATCAGTAGTACTCAGCCACATACTGAGGTAAATTTTAAAATGTCCTTGGAAAATGTTTGGAAATGTAGGGTACTGGTATACAGTAAAGTTTACCACATGTCCAGGCTCATTAGAAAGATAGAAGCTGCTTTATATTTGGTCAGACCATTTATCCATCTTAGCCAACTATTGTCATCACTGACTGATAACAGCTCTTCAGGATCTCAGACAGAGGACTTTACCATCACCTGCTGGTGCACCAGCTGTGCTTTTTCATTGAGAATCTGGTTATTCTTGCCTAGGACACTTTCTGGCTCAGATTCTGTAATGCACTCTGTGTGGGGCTGCCCTTGAAAACAGTGGCTGCTAGACTACTGCCTGAATCTGGCAGAATGAAGCACATAACTCCAATGTCACATCTTCTGTACTGGCTACCAATATATTTCCCAGCTCAAAGTGCTGGTTTTAACCTTTAAAGATTTAAATAGTCTATAACAATTTACCTCCAGAACATCTTCACCTTCTGAATTTGCCTGATGCTTTAAATAATTTGTCAAGGCCTTGTTTCATATCCTCTTGCCATCCAAAGTAAAACGGGCAGGCAAGAGAGACAGGACCTTTTCTGTCATTGCACCAAGAGAGTGGAATGCCTTTACATCACTGCTGTCCTTTCTGTGAGCAGACAAGACTCCATTTTCAGCAGACCTTTCAGATATTATTTCATGAACTTGATTTTTGTTAATGTTTTAGTAGTGGTGGTGGTGTACTGAATCTGATCTTTTACTTGGAGCTTTAATATATTGCTTGTTTTGATCTTGTTTTATTGGTTGTTTTTAAATGTCAAACTTTATTTGCCTCCTTGTGTGTCTCTTCTTTAAAGACAGGATAGAAATGTTGAAATAGAATCAGAGCTTGGAAAAGTTACTTTTTTGAACTACAACTCCCATCAGCCCCAGCCAGCATGGCACTGGCTGGGGCTGATGGGAGCTGTAGTTCAAAAAAGTAACTTTTCCAAGCTCTGAAATTATTCCAGATATCTTTAGATGGCCATTTGGATGCTGTAGGCCATTCCATGCAAGACAGTTCTTCCTACTTACAGATAACTGACACCACAGTATGCTCTACTGCGATACTGAGGGACAAACACCAGCCAGTTACTCTTGTTTACTTTTTTGTGGTTCAGGATTTTACCCTCATAAGCTCTGGCTGTGGTGTGAGTACTGTAGCGACACTCTACGGTTAACTTAACAGTTGTCAGAGGAGCCTGGACAGGTAGAATGCAGTAGAGGCAAACTGGTTAGTACATTTGGGGCTGCTGATTGGATGGGGGGAAGGAGTCCTACCTCAGAACAATGTTTTTGGGTGAGGTGGCCAGGAGACCACCTGCACCACTGCTACTTTACTTCAGAGGCTAGATGTTTTGTTTAAACTTAAGGTAAAATATTAAAGCCACCTTGCCCAGAATACAGCACTCTGAGGAAGGACATATCACTCCCCCCTGCAAGCCTTCTCATAGCAAGGCAGTATGGGGAATGGGAGAGCCCTGCAGAAGTCTTGCCTTGTGCCATCCATAAAAGACTTCTGCAGGCCCAACCTGCAGTGTCCTGTTCTCACCAGGTTCCCTAAGGAGGCGAGAGATTCTCCAACAGAAACACAAGTCAGGGTAACACAAGTCAGTCCAAAGTCCAGAGTTTACTTTAAAACCAAGGGGGTCAGGTAAGAATTAGGGTCAGAGCAGTCTGGGGTCAGAAGTCTAGCAGACCACACAGGTAAGGGGCAGAGCAAAGGACAGGTCCAGGATCCATAGGCAATCTATAGACAAGTCAAGTACAGAGCTGAATATATACATTGTTCCAGCAGACCTTCCAGCCTAGCACTGGGTTTTTTATGCTGGAGCTGCTAAATCACACCCCAAACCTGAGCTGGCTCCCATTGATCATCTGCAGCTAGACATTTATTCCTGAGGAGTCCTTTACTCCCAAGGAGTCTAGGCCTGTAGTCAGGCTCCTCCAGATGGACCAGGTCTCCATCTGGCATCAAAGGCAACACCTCTCCCTTGGGCTTGGGAGCTGTTCAGCCTCGATGTCAGAAGCTGAACTTGCCACAATTGTAGATGGCCCATCCTGGACCTTGTCATAGGACCGTGGTCCATTACCCACACATAGAGTCTGAGCCAGGGCTGGGTCCAAGACCTGAGCAACCTGGTCTTCCTCCCATGAGGGCTCTTCTGATTAGGACTCTCCTGGCTCGGACCTGGCATGCAGCAAGACAAGCAAACATGGGGCCTGGGGGTGCCAATCCTCCCCCCTCCTGCCTGAGGCAATTGTCTCAATTCATCTCATGATCTGGCTACCCTGTGTGAAAGGGGCTTGGCAGGGTTGGTGGGACCAGAGATTGGAAAAGTTACTTTTTTAAACTACAACTCCCATCAGCCCCAGCCAGCATGGCCACTGGATTGGACTGATGGGAGTTGTAGTTCAAAAAACTAACTTTTCCAAGCTCTGGGTGGGACTTATAATATTCCTCCTTTTTAAAAGCAGGAGTATGAATCTTCCAGGAGAGGAGTGTGAATCCTTTGATCTTTGAGATGCTGTTGGACTCCCAACTTCCATCAGCCTCGTTTAGCATGGCCAATGATCAAGAATGATTGACATATAGTCCAATGTCTGGAGGGCCACTCATTCCGTGTCACTGTTTACAATCATCCATTGTTCCTTACCATCACTTGTGAAGTATTGAGTATTTAATACACCCTAGAAAGTGTACAGTTATTCCTCAGTGGTGACTATGTATGCAGAGTATCCTCTCCTTTATTTCCTTTTATATTATTAGAGGTTAGCGGCAATCTGAGGCATTGTTTATTATTCCACATAAGTCACATTCTGTGATACACATCTTGCCGTATAAGACTTCATAGTGCTATACTATTACGTATTCCAAGTCAAATATGTGTTTTTTCTGAATTAAGGGGCTACAAAGTTGCATTTTTTGCCAAGGTGGCATCATTATTTTTGCAAGTATTAGAGATATTTTTTCAGGTACTCCATTACCTAGTCCATCTGCAGCAAACTTAGACACATTTATGGGAAATAAGTAACCAACATTTGAAAGAATTGCAAAGCAAGAATTAGAGGGTGGCAGTTTTATTCCAGTTTAGAAGTTAATAGGGTTTTTTAACAGACATATGAGGAAGCAACATTCAAACTTACTAACAGATAACTAATGACAAAGACATCCAAAAATCATAACAATAAATCAACATAGTCTTTGCTAATTTATTAACTTTTGTGATTTAAAATATTTATGTATTATTATTTTTAGTATCCTTTCCATGGTAGAGTCTATGTGAAAGTTGGAGATAAAATGAGACAGATGTACTGACCATGGTTACCATGGGAGCTGTTTCCTTAGCAATGGCAAAGCAATCATCAAAGCAGTCAAACATTTTTCTCTTTCATATGACTTGTTTTTATTAGTTTGCATAGTCTGAGAAGCAAAGTCAGCTATTCAGAGAAGACTTACTCTAAAGCAGAAAAGTGAAAACAGATGGAGTCACCTTGTTCAAATGCCACCTGGGCTTGGAGTTCAAAGCTCTTGAATGATTGGTTGTTCCCAATGTCCAGCATCCAATCAAAGTGAAATCTAGCAAGTTGATAAGAACAGGGCTGGGTAAATAGGTCGAACTCAGTTTCTCATTTTTCCAGCCTTAAGTTCAGTTTCTCCCATTTCAATATCATATTGCAATTTTTTAAAAATCTGCTCAAAAATGTATATGCATTTTTATGCTCATTTCTTCTAATATATGCATTTTTGTACATACAGTAGGGCCCCGCTTATACGGTGGGTTAGGGACCAGGCCCCTGCCGTAAAGCGGAAATCGCCATAAAGCGGAACCCATTAACTATAATGGGCCGCGTCGCGCGAAAATGACGCAAAAATGTCACAAAATGCCGTAAAATCGCAAAATCGGCTTTAAAACGGGGAATTTCCCCTAATTGAGAGCTGCGGCATCAGCGGAACACTGCAAAACGGAACACTGGTAAGTGGGGCCCTACTGTAGTTTTGTCTAACCAAACAAATTTCTTTCCTGTCCCTAATGCAACACAGCATCACTTGTAGCATGGCTCATGTCATTTCATTTATCTCCATATGCACATATTTTGTTTTATTCTTTCATTAAGTTCTTTGGGATATACTGTATATAAAGTGGTATATATCAGCATAGTTACTGTGATTTATTTATTATTTATTTATTTCAATTTATATACCGCCCTTAGCAGAATAGCTCTCAGGGCGGTGAACAAACAAGATAAGATACAATATATCATAATAAAAATCATAAAAACATATACAAACAAACAACAAAAAACACTACAAAAACACAATACGACAAAAATTAAAAAAAATACGGATTAAAAGATTAAAATGGTTAAGAAAATTAAAATGTCTGTTTGTAACATATATAGCTCTCTGGCAGGGCTCTAACAATACTGGTCTGCAGCAGGGTTTCTACTAGCCCAAACAGAGAGAAAGGATGGATTAATCTTAAGTGGAGAGTGCATAATTAATTCATTATGCATGGATGCAGCAAAGCATCTCACTGCAAGAAGGCTACCCATCCATCTTCTACATGTGAATGGGATGTTTAGGCCCAGTTTCGGCACTGAGACAGCCTTGGTCGCCCTGTATGATGACCTATGTCGGGAGAGGGACAGAGGGAGTGTAACTCTGTTGATTCTCCTTGATCTCTCAGCGGCTTTTGATACCATCGACCATGGTATCCTTCTGGAGAGGCTCGTGGAGTTGGGAGTTGGAGGCACTGCTTGGCAGTGGTTCTGCTCCTACTTGGCGGGTTGTCTCCAGAAGGTAGTGCTTGGGGAACATTGCTCGACACCGTGGGTTCTCCAATGTGGGGTCCCGCAAGGGTAGGTTCTGTCTCCCATGCTTTTCAACATCTACATGAAGCCGTTGGGTGCGGTCATCCGGAGTTTTGGAGTGCGTTGCCACCAGTACGCTGATGACACGCAGCTCTGTTTCTCCTTTTCATCTTCTTCAGGTGAGGCTGTCAGTGTGCTGAACCGTTGCCTGGCCGCAATAATGGACTGGATGGGAGCTAACAAACTGAGGCTCAATCCAGACAAGACTGAGATGCTACTGGTGGGTGGTTTCTCTGACCAGGTGGTGGATGTTTACCCTGTCCTGGACAGAGTTACACTCCCCCTAAAGGAACGGGTTCGTAGTCTGGGAGTTTTTTTTTATACTTCCCTGTCACTTGAGGCCCAAGTGGCCTCGGTGGCACAGAATGCATTCTACCAACTTTGGTTGGTAGCCCAGCTACGCCCCTACCTGTGCAGAGAGGACCTTACATCAGTTGTACATGCTCTGGTAACCTCACGATTGGAGTACTGCAATGCGCTCTACGTTGGGCTGCCTTTGAAGACAGTTCGGAAGCTACAGCTTGTCCAAAATGCGGCGGCCAGATTAATAACAAGGACCAAGCAGTCGGAACACATAACACCTGTTCTGGCTCGCTTGCATTGGCTGCCAATATGCTTCCGGGCCAGATTCAAAGTGTTGGTTTTAACCTATAAAGCCCTATACGGCGCGGGACCACAATACATGTCGGAATGCCTCTCCCGATATGAACCTGCCCTCGTCCGAGTCCCGTCTCATAGGGAGGCTCGGAGGGTGGTGACAAGAACTAGGGCCTTCTCAGTGGTGGCCCCCGAACTTTGGAACAGTCTCCAAAGACTCCCCGCTGCTGTCTTTTCGGCGCCAGCTTAAGACTTGCCTCTTTTCTATGGCATTTTAATTTAAATTTTAAAAACTGTGTAATTGATTTTAGATTGTTTTCCTTTTTACATGTTTTTGTTATATTTAATATGGGATTTTATGAGATGTATTTGTATTTTCTGTTGTACACCGCCCAGAGAGCTATGCTAGTCGGGCGGTATAAAAATCTAATAAATAAATAAATAAAATAAAATATAAATAAATATAAATAAATAAATAGCACTATACAACAATGGCTAAAACACTCTTGTGGTATGCTTACCATGACCATGCAGAAATGTTGTAAGAGAATGATCACCATTCTCATGGCTTTGAGGAGTGCATGCTGCAGATCACCATGTTTTTGAAACTTTGAATCAGCGGGTAGCCAAGGTGGTGCCCTCCAATAATGTTATAGATTACAGTTCCCATTTTACCAGACCATTGGCCATGCTGACTGGGGATGGTGGGAGCTGTAGTTCAAAACATCTGGAGGGCACCACTTTGACTACTACTGTTGTGAATTGTCAGATTGTGTCAGGGTCATTTCAGTTTATTTATTTGCTTTAGCCAATTTATTTGCTTTAGCCAAAATTCATAGTTAAGATAATTAAATATAACAATTTTACCATAGAATAAAAAAGAGCCAAATTATCCTAAAAGCCAAGCTAAGACAGCATCAATCAACCAGTTTACAATCTTAAAACACCATGCTGGTGCCGCCCTGGGCTCCTGCTGGGAGGAAGGGCAAGATATAAATCAAATAATAAATAAATAAATAAAATGTTCATCAAATTATCTTTGGTGACATTTTGCTGCTGCTAGGGCCAAATTGCTACTTCATTACTGCAATTTTCAAGCACTTACTCTAATTTTTGTCGAGCTAACCAATAGCTCATCCCATCAGTAGCTGAGAAACAAATATATATTGAAAGATGTCCTCAGTTTGACATTGAGACTTGACTACTGTAACGCACTTTAAATAAGGCTGCCTTTGAAAACAGTTCGGAAACTACAGTTGGTTCAAAATGCTGCAGCCAGAATGTTAAGTGGAGCATGGCGCAGGGAACATATTACCCCTGTGCTTTATCAACTCCACTGGCTCCCAATTTGTTTCTGAGCCCAATTCAAAGTGCTGCTTTTGACCTCTACAGCCCTAAACGGCCTTGGACCAGTGTATCTGAAGGATCACTGGCGCCCATATGCTCCAGCCCTGGATTTAAGATCATCTGCCTCTGGTCTCCTCTGCATGCCTGGAATTAAACATGTCAGACTGACAGGCACGCAAGAGAGAGCCTTTTCAGTTGTGGCTCCTAGGCTTTGGAATTCCCTGCCTCAAGAAGCCTGCTCTGCTCCCTCCCTGATGGTTTTCCAGAAACTTTTGAAAACCATCTTGTTCCGGAGAGCCTTTGAGAGGGTCTGATGGGTGAATCTGACACTGTCTCTACATTTTCTGTTTTTAATTTTTCTTTTTTAATTTTTATCTTGTGTTTTTTACTATTGTTTCCCCACATCTGTACTCATATATATACACATGTAGATTTCTTGGTTTGTTTGTATATATATGCTTATTGTATTTTATGTATTTTAAATAATTGTATTTTACGTATTTTAACTTACTGTTTTGTCTTGTGTTTTTATTCTGTATAATTTTATTATGTATGTGTGTGATTTTATTGTAAGCCGCCCTGAGTGCCCCATTGTGGGATAGAAGGACAGGAAAGAAATATTTTAAATAAATAAATAAATAAATTTTACCATCCCCCAATACAATAGCAGAGGCTAAAGGGAAAGGTAATAGAAGTAGTCAACGCTGAGAATATAACTGCCTTTCTAAACTCTTCCTCGATTCTTGAGCTTAGGTCCCGGATAACTGCTGCCACTGAAATCTCTGTTGGCTTACATGTTTACTCTACTCTGTCCTCTGCTCTGAAGATGGCCTTAAGACCACCATTCCACTCCAGACGCTCACTTAGGTCAAAAACCCGCACCTGGTTCGATAAAGATTGTCTAGAGGCCAAGAACCAACTAAGAAGGATGTATAACTGCTATAGGGAAAGCAATGTAAACACATTCCCACCTGATTATTACCTCACTAAAAGGAAATATAAACAACTCATTGCCATTAAAAAGAGACGTGCTGTCCAAGATAGATGGAAGGCCCTAATAAATGCCTCGCTAAATAACAACTCTAAGCTTTTTTGGGCCCTGGTCACAGATGCCCTGGGCTCTTCTTCCCCCTCTCAATGTAACATCTCACAGGCTGTATGGGAACGCCATTTTTCTGCTCTGTTCATAAATCATACAGACAATTTCTCATATGTGCCAGTTACTGCAGACACTAGTGCGCTGTCTGCTTGGGCCCCCATTGAGCAGTCTGAGATAGCTACATTAAGTCCCTTAAAACTGGCAAGGCCTCAGGAATAGATTCAATCCCCCCTGAACTGATAATGGCTCACATAGACTGGTGGGCCTGAATATTGGCTAATCTCTTCACTTTGATTAACTTAACGGGCAAGTTTCCTCAAGCTTGGCTTGAGGCGGTGATTATTCCAGTGCATAAGAAAGGAGATAAAGAGGATCCCTATAACTACAGACCCATCAGCCTTTTGTCAGTGGTGGGTAAGATTTACACCAACCTTTTAAATGTGAGACTCAGTGACTGGATAGAGGAGGATAACATACTGGGTAGACAGCAGGCTGGCTTCAGAAGGGGGCGATCTACCATTGATCATTGCCTAGTACTAAGTCATTTAGCGGAGAAATATAGGAGTCCTATTGGGAATGGACTCCGATCTAAGATGGCCGCGAGATAAGACATGCAGTAACAAAGCTCCGTAACTACAATTGTAAACTTACTTTGAAAATTTATAGCATTCAGTCTTTTTTATTACTTTAAATTCCTTTAGTTCTAACGTTAGAATTTGTTGTAGTATAAACTCTGATTTATGAATTAAACTCTGATTTATGAGACCCTACTGGCAGACGGAAGCTGCAAAGCTACAAAGAAAACTGGCCATAAATTAGAGACTCTCCTCTTAACTTATCTTAAGAAGATTGTGATATATACAACTTAAAGTTTTAAACTCCTCGATATACCCTCTCGACATTAAGACTGATTAAATAGCGAAGGAAAGAAAAAAGGAGTGAAGTATCAGCATAAACCACTGTAGTTAATTAAAATGGTCTTAACAAGACAATCCTACAAGGACAGAGGTATTACTCCCTCAATAATCACAGACTTACCGAGAGATACAAAAAAAACAGGAAAGAAAAAACAACCGAAAATAACACATTATTACAAACAGACAGAAAATGGAAAAGTAATTGACTTGTCTACGGACAAATTAAATGGTAAGGATTTAAATGATTTAAAGGAGCCCAGAACAATAAAGAATACAACAGAGAATATACCCTCACCTCTAACGAGGAAAGATATACTACCGAGAGACAGTATAGCCTTTGAGCTCCTAAAGGAGGGTGAACTAACAAACTTTCTATCCTACCCAGAGGATGAAGATTTAAGTTTAAGTTTGAATCCGAATCCAAACATTAGTACATGTAGCTCTATGCCATCACTAGAAACATCCTACGAGAAAATTCTAACACCTTCAAAGGACATGACTCGACAATCCTGGAATATAAATCAAGGGCCTGAACACTGTAAGAACTCAACTCTGTTTGTCTCAACTACCATGGAGAACGAGAGTATGGAACATACGACTCTGTTCCAGAATATGGAGGGAAGACTAACACCATCATTCATGGAGATACTATCTACTCCGGTTAGACAGATAACCGAGAGAACATGGTCATCAGTAGTTACAGCTTCTTTAGCACAAATTTCTAAATATGTGGAAGAATCTGTTCCGTTACTTACAATATTAACAGAAATTATAACAAAGTCAATGAACCCTATAACTAAAGTGGAAAAAAAAAAACCAGAAGCTTCTCAGACAATATTGACTGACCGACTCCTAACGAAAAAAGATAAAATAAAGAGGATCTGGAAGGTATCAAATAATAAAAGAAACAGAAACACCGAAACCTTCAAAAACACTCAACATTCATCATTAAATTTTAAAAGACTATTTACCCTCCTAGAAACCCCTCAACAACAACAGATTAAGAAAAAAAAAGAGAAGGAGAAGGAAACATAAAAAAGACAAAAATAAAACTAAACAAGAACTAAATTTACCTACAAAGAGTGATCCTCCCGTCCCCTTAATTGAGGAGAGTTTGGAGAAGACTGCCAGAGAAGTGGATGAGGAACGGAGGGATTGGATCAGAGCACTAAAGCCCATTGAGGAAGAGGTATGTCCGGAACCCGATGTTTTACCTGATGAAGATCTGAACTTAGTAGAGCATGAATGGAAATTAATTTTAAATGACCATAAATTGGTACTTATAAACCACCCGAAACCGAGAGGTATGCTGACCCCCCATCAATGGCGACTCCATTGTTGGAATATAATAGAAGCTACTAATCCGGGACTACTGAACATAGATAGAATCTTATCAGTTCAATACTTATATTACAACTATAAAAAGGCAAGAGTGATAATTACTTTCAAGGATAGAGATGATGTAAAGCTGATATATAATAAAAGATCAATATTCAGCTACCAAAATATTCAAGTATTGAGACTATTTGAAAATATTGCTCCCCCGAGGAATCTTTATAACTCAATTTTGCAGGCAAATGGATGGCCATCAAATAATCAAGAATGACTCACTGACTTCTATAGTTACAATAAGAAAAGAGTCCCTGGAAAAAACTATAAATGGTTTGCAAGATACTTCTGATGAAACTGCAACTATAGATAACTGTACTCTTCCATCTATTTTACCAGAAGAACGGATGCTTATAACTTTATGTAATAGACAAAGAGCATCGGCTGAACATTATTATAATCTTTTTGACTAATTGCCTGCTACTCTGAACTGTCACTGTTTTACTGTTTTATTGTTGTACTGTATTTATTATGATATAAGTGTACGTCGCCTAGAGTGGCCATCGGCCAGATAGGCGACTTATAAATTAAAATTATTATTATTATTATTATTATTACTAGATTGAAAATGTTATTAACTTCCATTGAAAGAGAAATGATAGCGATGCCAATTAATATCAGCAATGAAAAATCAGAAGTAACGGTACTAAATCAGAGTATACTCACTGACCCTTTTGAAGATAGCCTTGTATTGGAACCTATTGACCAGTCACAAATGAATTCCATTGAAATATTACCCATAGATACGGGCACTGAAATGGGTCAGTATGATAAAAATGATGGGACCCAATGCTTATCCCCATGACAGGAGAAGAGTAATCCCATGGATAGGCTTAAAATAATATCATGGAATATTGCTGGATGGTCAAATAAGGCAAACGACATTGACCTGAGGCAGTTTCTGATATCCCATGATATTATTTTATTGCAAGAAACTTGGTTAAATGAAAAACTATATATGGCCGGATATACTACATTTGACATACAAGCCACTCGGAGTTCCAAGGGAGATCGATCTAAGGGAGGGATAGCCGTATTAATTTCAACATCGTTAGAAGTTAGAGTTAAACAACTTAATCCTCTTAAAGATTTAGCAATTGCTATAATAATGGAATCTTCTGATTTCTCAATAATTTTAATCAATGTTTATTTACCTCCGGGTCGATCTAGGGATATTATTGTTAACTATTTTAATTTATTAGATAAATATATTGCTAATTTGATGTTACATTATCCGTCACTCCCGATCCTATTAATGGGAGATTTCAATGCGAGACTGGGTTCCTCGGATGAAGCACTATATTCCAAATATTTACAGCAATATTTAGTACCAGATGAAATATTGAATCTCCCTGCTAGAATCTCAAAAGACACTGGAATAAATTTTGCGGGTTTACTTTTAATGAAATTAACAACTAAGTTGAATTTGACTTTGATGAACAGCCGTTCTCCCGGAGATACTGAGGGAGAGCTTACGTATGTCTCATATTCGGGCACTTCTCTCATAGATTTAAGTTTTATTTCAAATGAATTATTTTTTTCAATACTAAAATTTATGGTTGTTAAACGATTAGAAAGCGACCATTTCCCAATTGTCCTGGAAATAAACTCCAGAATGAAATCTATTCATTTAATTAAAAGTACCTTCCCAGATCATAACATAGATATATATCCGAATAGAGTGAAATGGATCCCTAGAATTGCGGAGCAGATCACTAAGATACTGAACTCATCTGAAATATTAACGCTTAAGCAAGAGATAATAGACCCAAAGATAAATGATCCATTGAACCAATTTGATAAAATAATGCTGACACTAACAAGGAATTTGACTAAATACCCAGGAAGTAATTTGAAATGTAAATTTAATAGAGGAAAATACTGGTTCGATCAAGACTGTATACAATTGAAGAAACAACTTCGTGAAATTTATAAAGTATATGCTATGTCAGGCCGTCCTGAAGATTTACATAGATATGTAATAGTTAAGAGAAAATATAAACAGCTAATTAAGAGGAAAAAACAAATAGAAAAATCAGAAATATGGTATCGTTTACATAATGCTGCCAAATTAAAAAATCCAAATATCTTTTGGAAACTTATTACAGCTTATTGGCCGAAGTTACACTCCTATTCAAATTGTAATATCCAGGCAAGTGTCTGGGAAAAATATTTTACAAAATTATATAATAGCTCAAAAGAAGAGGGGATATATGAATATACAATATTGAATGAACTTCCAAAATGGACCCCAGTATCCCAGGAGGATATAATAGAACTGATTTAGCATCTTAAATCTAACAAAGCTCCTGGCCCAGACAATATCCCCCCTGAAGTCTATAAGAATAATGTTAAATGGTGGGCTCCAGTATTAGCGTCACTATTTTCATACATTGACTCAACGATGATTATACCAGAAGACTGGGGAATGGCGACAGTAGTGCCTATTTTTAAGAAAGGTTCACGGATAGATCCAGAAAATTATCGACCAATCAGTCTTTTAAATGTTATAAGCAAGTTATATGCTGCACATTTATTCAATAAACTGATTACTTGGGTAGAACAAAAGATATATTGATCCCGGAACAAGCAGGCTTTAGACCAAAGAGATCAGTAATGGATCATATAATTGTTCTGCAGCATATTATAGATAAATATGCGCAAAGAAAAGGGGGCTTTTTCTGTGTAGCATACATAGACCTGAAAGCAGCATTTGATTCGATACCAAGATCAAGATTATGGGCGAAATTACACCATCTGGGAGTGGATAGACGTTTACTAACACTGATACAAGGTTTATATAAAAATACCAAGCTGAAAGTAAGATGTAGTATACAGGGACACTTAACTAATTCAATTACAACTCTAAAAGGTGTAAGACAAGGATGTATTCTATTGCCCATCCTTTTCAACTTATATATTAACGATGTTATCAAAATGTTAGATATGTATGCTATCCACTCCCCAATGTTAGCAAATACTCCAAGAAATGCCCTTTTATATGCTGATGACCTAGCTCTCTTATCAAGGACTCCAATTGGACTAAAGAAACTATTAAAAGGCATAGCCCACTATTGCCAGATGGAAAGTTTAGATATAAACTACCAAAAAACCAAGATAATGGTGTTCAGTAAAAAAGATTAAAACATCAATGGATACTAAATGGGAAGATAATTGATCAAGTGAACTCATTTAAATATCTGGGATTCACCTTTCAGTCCTCAGGTAGACATAGTTATCATATTAAATCAGCTATAGTAAATGCAAGGAAAACAGCCAAATCACTGACAACGTTCTATTACACTAATGGAGGACAATTGCTTATACCTGCTATTAAGGTCTTTAGAGCTAAAATAATCTCCCAGCTTACTTATGGTACACAAGTGACAACAAGAGATAAATTCCCAGAATTAGAGGCAGTACAGACCTCTTTCATACGATCTATTATGGCAATACCCTCATGTGTCCCGAATAGTGTAATAAGATTAGAAACAGGGACACAGTCTATAGAATCGATTATCTGGACATTGAAGATCAATTATCGGCTAAAACTAACCCTGGAACCCCAAGGATTAGCTTCCCATATATTAATAGATAATTTTAAGTCTATCTGGAATACTACTATACTTAATAAACTTCAGCACTTTGGTTTTTCTATGCAATCTATAATACAGATGGGAAGTGAGACTGCTAGAATAAGCATTAAACAACGCATCAGAGATATCGATTACCAAACTCATCTAGAACAAGCAAGGAGATATAGGCATAATGCCAGGTTTCTTGTGCCAATGCCATATTTGAGCAATCTTAATATATCTAAATATAGGAAAGCATTTACCTGGGTTAGAATGAATGTTCTTCCATCAGCAATATTAGAGGGACGTTATAATAAGATCCCATATGCAGAACGTTTATGCCCCTGCGGAAAAGGAGAAGTTGAAACGAATGTTCATGTCCTATTACACTGCTCTCTGTATGATCATTTAAGATCGCTTTTAATTATACCTCTTTTGGATCATCAAACATTAAATTCAGAATATTCACAAATAAATTATCTTTTATCAGACTATAAGAAAGAAATTACACTTGAGGTAGCAAAATTTACTGTAGCAGCAATAGCAATAAGAAATATATATATTCAGAGTTTATAACTATAATTTTATATAAATTGAATGCAGCTAGGATTTCTTAAAGTTTTAAAAGATGTGAAATTTTATTATAAGTGCTATATCATGAACTGTAAATTAATCTGACTAAAGTATGATATGTTGTATAGATCTTTGGATCGTTAATAAACTTATTACTATTACTATTACTATTGGGAATGGATTATACACTGCCTTTATGGATCTAAGGACTGCTTTTGACTCTATCCCGAGAGAACTACTGTGGGCTAAACTATATCAGTCATCGATTGACAAGTGACTTCTCTTCCTGATCAGCCATCTATACCAGAACACAACACTTCATGTGCGGTGTGGTGTGGATGGCTGTCTGACAAACCCCATCTCCGCCACAAAAGGGGTACGACTGGGTTGTGTCCTGGCTCCTGCTCTATTCAATCTTTACCTCAATGATCTGAGCAGTTATTGTCTTGCGGAAAATTTCCATCCTCCTAAACTGGCTGATATTGAGTGCCCTCTACTGCTCTATGCAGATGATGCGGTATTAATGTTCTTCTCGAAAATCGGCTTTAAATGCCTCTTGCGAGCCTTTATGTCTTATTGTATTAAAAACTCTCTCACCATTAACTTTGCCAAGTCAAAAATCATGGTCTTTTCCCAGTGCTCTGTAATACCCCCTTGGACAATAAATGACCATAAGATTGAACAGGTCAAACAGTACAGGTACCTAGGAGTCCTGTTCTGCTCGTCACTCTCATGGTCTGCACATATACGGGCTGCAGTGCAAACTGCTTATCACACCTCCAAGGCCACTCTTCGATTCCTCTTTACCCAAGGTGGCCAATACATCCCGGCTGCCCTTCAAATCTTTAAAGTCAAAATCCTCCCACAGCTTTTATATGGAGTTCCGTTATGGGCTCCTAGTTTCAACGCAAAAGTAGAATCGATACTATCGAGTTTCTTGCGCTCCATATTTGGAATGCCTCACTGTGCCTCGGCAGCTGGCCTCCGACTTGAAACCGGACTAAATTCTATCGAATGTTCTGCTTGGCTGCAACCTTTTAGATTCTGGACCAAAGTAGCCTATGCTAGCCCGTCTCTAGGCTATTTACATCTAATTTGGAAAGACTCCTACTCCACCTTATGGTCCAAAAATTTCAATGAGAAAGTAAAGCTACTTGGCTTATCACTGGACCTACTTTCCTCTATGGATCTTGAATCAGCTAACTTTACTATTGGCCATCAAAGATATGGCCCTCCAACATTCAATCGCCAGTGCTCGCAAAACTTGTTCCCCTCTCCACTTTGGTCTCAACTCTCCTTTTCCTAACCGTGCAGCCTACCTTGAAAACCTGACCATTCCGGGTTTCCACCATCTGTTTGCCAGGGCCAGATTTAATTGTCTACCCTCAGCGTTATTAGAGGGCCGCTTTCAAGGAATTGTATATGAAAAGCAATTTTGTATCTGCAAAAAGAAGGTGGTCGAAACAATTGCACATGTTCTCCTCTCCTGTGATTTATATAAAGACGCTCATGCCAGATTTATTTCTCCAAGTATAGAAGCTTTTCCTGGTAGATCCACAAAGTGGCTCCTGATTCATCTCATGTCTGACACTGATAAACATATCACTGAATCAGTTGCTCAGTTTTTAATCGTAGCCCAGAGTTTACGTAAAAAGGTAATTTTATCTTAGACCGACTATATTAGGACAATGTTTTACAATTGTTGATCCCGTATTGTCTTGTCTTAGTTATCTTAACTTTTTTTGAATAATCAATTGTATATCAGGTCAATGACCGCATAATAAAATTTGATTTGATTTGATTTGAAGTAGTCAACATTTCTTGAATCCTGTGTAAAGGTTTTCCTCACACAAAATGTACTTGCTGATATATTTAATTAAGTTTTACCATATAATATTATGGATCTATCTAAGAATTATATATGGATGAATGACACATCATGTGGAATAAAAATATTGCAGGGTCTATCTTAAATTATCTTTTGGCAGGATCAAAAATAGTCTACTCAAACACCATAATTACTTATCAATAGACTTATTTTTGCCACCCAAGGAGAGTTAATTTACATTAGCTCAAGCAGACCTACAAAACTTAGAAAGCCTGTTTTCAGATACCAGTTGAAGGGGAGTTTTTATCCAATAGTTGAAGAAGCTCTAGTGGACCTTCATTAACACTGGGAAAAATACCTATTCCAACTTTTAAGAGAATCTTGGGGATATCCTTTCATGCTCCCATTGTAAATCACAAAAGTCTGAAAAGATTCTCACTCCACTGAGCCATAAAATCTCCATGTATCTGACCCAGAAAGAATTTCACGATACAATTTGGTTTCCATAACTTTAAGGACATGTAAGAAGACTTGCACAGTATCATGTGTTCTATAAAAGCTAAGGATGTCAAAAACTGACCAATATACCTTTAATGTAGCTGAGTCAAGGAGGTGATTTTTCCAAGTATCAGAAAGCTTGTAAAGAAAAAAAGCCAAGTAACAATATGAATGCACTTGCTCATCCCTGTATGAATCCTTTTTGTTGATGTTATTGTGCCTCCAAGTCGATTTTGACTTATGGCGACCCTAGGAACCAGCGATCTCCAATAGCATCTGTTATAAACCAGATCTTGTGAGTTCAGGTCTGTGGCTTCCTTTATGGAATCAATCCATCTCTTCTTTGGCCTTCCTCTTTTTCTACTCCCTTCTGTTTTTCCCAGCATTATTGTCTTTTCTAGTGAATCATGTCTTCTCATGATGTGTCCAAAGTATGATAACCTCAGTTTCATCATTTTAGCTTCTAGTGATAATTTTGATTTAATTTGTTCTAACATCCAATTATTTGTCTTTTTTGCGGTCCATGGTATCTACAAAGCTCTCCTCCAACACCACATTTCAAATGAGTTGATTTTTCTCTTTTCCACTTTTTTACTGTCCAACTTTCACATCCATACATAGAGATAAGGAATACCATGATCTGAATGATCCTGACTTTAGTGTTCAGTGATACATCTTTGCATTTGAGGAATTTTTGGTTTTGCTGTAGTTAATACTCAGATAAATTGCCCAAAGTGCTAGCAATCTGACCAAAAGTGTAAGACAAGAGTATTGTATTAGTGGCATAAAACGTGATAGACAATTTTCTATTGCCTGTCATGGGAGGAAACAATTTTCTTCTTTTAAGATCCACAATAGAACATGATAATTTCAGTTATCATGTAATTAACCTGATCCTAAGAATACACTCTTAAGTGAGTACATGTGAGTTCACAGACTTTATGCCAGCCCTGTAATGATGTAATGTCATAACATTTTTGTGCAGAGTGCTTCTCTTGAACCTTGAAAGGACAGCCACTACAGAGGTCTGACACTCCTTCTGGCCCAGAGAGAGATAACTGCAACACCAAGAGGATTTGCTCATACTTGCCTGCTCACCTAGAGGAAAATTTGTGCTCAACTGGCTGAGCAGGCAGGTGGCTAATTGCACCCCTGCTTTATGAAGGAAATGAAGTACACTTATCCAAATTG
The DNA here is from genome assembly GCF_030035675.1 of Rhineura floridana. NCBI lineage: Eukaryota > Metazoa > Chordata > Lepidosauria > Squamata > Rhineuridae > Rhineura > Rhineura floridana. Next base: position 174,551,835 of record NC_084482.1, on the reverse strand, counting down.
GTGTTGCCACTTTTGAGAGGCACAGTCTCATCGTCTCACTGAAGTGCTGCTATTTTCCATTCTTATTTAGAAACGTACTTTTTAAAAGCATCTTCTTTTTTAGAAATACCATTGATATAATCCACCATGAGCCAGTGTTCTAATGATATTCCCTTCTACAATCCAAGGACCTTCCATTCTTGCAAAAGTAGTCAGTGTCAGGATCTCTCTTTTTTATTAAAACGTGAACAAGAAGTACAATGTTGCTTCTGGTATCATGTTATAATTGTGTGTAATAGAAACATTCATTTACACACCCTATCCCTCCTGTATTTATTCTCTATAGAAAAATTACTACAATTCTTCTATAACCTGTGGCGAGAAGTTGCATATCTTCACTTTTTAACACATCCCCTAACTACTGCAGACAACGAAAAGGCTCTGGGCATCGTCTTCTTCTTGTTGTTGTTCAGGTTGACTGAAATGTAATTAGACAATGATAAAGAGAATGAAAACTGCAGTGTATGTACACATGGGATTGTTGATTACCAACATTCGCTGCCACTCTTTGTAATACAAAGCTCAATGCCATAGGGTAGGTTACGCAGTACATCTGTTTCCTTCCTAGGGGTTTTGTTTTCATGAGTACAGTATCTATGATGCAGCACTGGAGGCAAAGTGAGCAGAGTTTCTTCAGCTTTGTTTTCAAACACTTCTAGCTGGGATCTGACAAACTGGACAGGCAGAAACACAGTGAGTTGGAAGAGCCATTGTGAGTTGAAAGAAAACCATCACTGGCTTTTGATATATGATTTGTGTGCCCTTGCTTACAGCACTGTATAAGAGAGAATGGCAGGGATCAGGAACACACAAAATGTCTTGCACTATACGCAGATGCTGTGCACAATTCTGGAAATGTTGACTTGCAAACAAGAAACAAGAAACTGTTCCAGGCTATTTTTCCTAGTTCTCTTTAAAGAGCTAGCAAATAATTTCATCATCATCATCATGTATACTTTCGTATATATGTATAGACAAACACAGGTTGTAGCACAAAGTGCTTCACAATCCCAGTGATGCCAAAATCATGGAATTGTCCAGCTCTCAGTTCCATCCCTTGGAATGGAACCAGGGATTTTTGTAATGTACACTGCTTATAAATGCAAATCATTAAGTAGTATATCAATGTTTTAAATAAATAAATGGTCTATCCCAGGTGTACCTAACGTGTAGCCCTCCAGATATTGCTGGACTTCAACTATCATCCCTAAACATTGGCCATGCTGGCTGGAACTAATGGGAATTCAAGTCCAACAACATCTGGAGGTTTTCCACAGGTTTCCCACATCCCAGACCTATCCAGATGTTGTTCTCTAGCCTGTTTTATATATTACTTATTATTGCTAACATTGCTTATGTAGTTTGCTGCTTTTATAGAATGCATATTGCTAAACTGCAAAAAGTTAAATGAAAAGGGTTTCTTTGCTCCCCTTCCTCCATAAAGCAGTGTGCCTCTACAAGAGTTTAGTAGTAGAGTGCACAGAGATTAGATGTCTGGGAAGACATCCAAATGTTCGGAGAGACTCATAAATATCTGATAGCATTTAATATCATAATAAGCAGCTGCTGGAACACCATTTAAGGCATTCTGTTTGTTGGTAGGTCTGAGAGAGACATTGCCACCAGGGGAGCACTCCTGGTTAAGCTGACTAGTTAAGCCAACTAGTTGTTGACAAAAGGGTTAGCTGGTCTCACTTGCTGTCTCTAGCAGAAGGCAGGTGATAAGGCCATGGGAAACCAGCCCCTCTCTGATAAGAAAGCATGTAAAAACCAAGCCATTCTAGGCTTAGCACTTATCTCCGGCTAGAAGTGGATAAAGAAAGTCTGCAAGAATAATGATGCCACCTGATGGGTGGGATGTATTTTTGACATGTATTTCCATGTACTTTGTAACTTTGGCTCTGTAACAAGATTTTGAATTCTAACTCTGTCCTTTCATTATCTCTGTCCTAAATTGTACCTTCAAGGCCTTATACTCTGATGTTAAATGAGTATACGTAGCCACCTCTTTCTTGCTGATTTGTATTCTTATTTTCTGTTTCTGCTATGATGGCTCAAGCCACTTAGAATGCATTTTAATAGTTGTAGTGTGCAAGATATGAATAAATAGGATATATTACAAAAATATTCTACTGTCTGAAGTCTTCCAATTAGAACATTTCTGGTACCTCCCAAGACCCAAGAACCTTGTGTGGGGTCTCTATCTAAAATCCACCTACTTTTTGATGACTGCTGTTGGAAACATGTGAGCTTAGGTGAATTAACGTTCAACATATAAGGACTGAGTAGATACAGATAAAAGGAGAAAACAAGGACCCTTGAACCTGTGCGTTCATAGGAAAGAGAGATGGCCTTGCCAGTATCAGTTTCTTCCTCCATCGTTCCTTTCCAGCCACTCCATTCAATTCCTTCCCCCCACCCCAGATCTGGTTTTCCATTCCAGTCAGCTAGCATTCCGTGGCCCCTGAGCATGCCCAGTGTTCCTTGAGCTGTTTTTTGGGAAGGGTTCCCTTAGGTTTTTTTCTTCTTCTTAAAGATTTGTTGAACTTCTGCAAAATTTGGGGTTCCCTCAAGCTTGCTGATGCCTCCATCTTGTGAGTGGGTGATCTCAATTGGAAAAAGAATATATCAGCCTTTTTCAACCTTTGGGTCCCCAGATGTTGCTGGGCTACAACTCCCATCAGCCCCAGAACTAAAGAGACCCACTTCTGAAGCTAGTTCTCAGCATCCCTCATCAATCACAGCAACCAAGGTTGTATCTATTCAAAAATCAGATTGAAATGGATTTAGATAATCCATAGCATCCAGCAAAAACTGGAGTTCAGAGCTCACCATCACTACAGTGCCTTGCCATAGAATGATGCATCTGAGACTAGTTGGAAATTATACATTGAAAAAATGGAAATGAACTGCCTTTAAGTCGATCCCGACTTATGGCAACCCTATGAATAGGGTTTTCCTGGTAAGCAGTATTCAGAGATGGTTTACCATTGCCTTCCTCTGAGGCTAAGAGGCAGTGACTGGCCCAAGGTCATCTAGTGAGCTTCATGGCTGTGTGGGGATTCGAACCCTGGTCTCCCAGGTCATAGTCCAACACTCTAACCACTATGCCACACTGACTCTGTAGGATTACGAAGTGGTTACCACCAGCTCTCTTCAACTTGCTGTGACTCTCACCAGCCATGCAGCCTGACTGCCCCTGGCAGCTCATAAAAGCCAGGAAGGGCAAGTTTCAGCACACATGTGGAAGGATTCATCTCTCTAAGAATTCTGCCCACATCCTCAGCCTGAACAAATGGAAACGTATTTGATAAAACTAGTCAAAAGGAGCAGTTTGGGGAAAAGCCAATACTCTTGTGCACTATTCTCTTTTCACCACCTGTCAGATCTGAAAAGTCTCTTTTTCAAACACTAAAAAAAAAGTCAATTTTCCCTTTCATTCTAATTTCTCTTTTTATTATTACTCCAAAATATTTTACGATTTTTTTAGAATGGCAACATTTTTATGTTTCCTATTCCTAGGGTTGCCATATTCCAGTTCCACAAATCTGGGCAGACTAATTTTCATATTATGCAAATTATTTGCTAATTATTCAAATTAAGCATATTAATGGTTGCATTGTCTAGCTGATTTGATTTTGTTCCTAGTAATCATCACCAAAATCTGGGGGATGATGTGAAGAATCTTTTTTTTTTAAAAAACTTACATTTTCAGCCTTTAATGCCTGAACTCTAGTTTCCAACACTATGGAATATTTATTTATTAAGAGGATTTATATCCTGCCCTTCTACTGTTAAAAACAGAGCTCAGGGCACCTTACAAACATAATAAAAACAATAAAAATACACAATCAATATTAAAACATAATAAAACACAAAATAGAAACAAACATAAAACAAGTCAATGCAACAAATACAACATAAAATAAAAAGCCAGCAAAGCATCATTTAAAAGCAATATAGTGTTTGAGAGGTTGTCTGTACCAACAATTAGGAAATGTGAAATGAACACACCACTATAACTTGTAACACAGATAGAAATAAAGATTTCAATATTATCAGTTCAGTCAGTCATCTTATCTAAAGGAAGTAGTGTTTGAGCATGTGAGAAGCGTCTTTAGTACACCATTCTCACACACACCATCCGGGAGAGGGGAAACAGCCTTCTATGATAAAGTCTGGAACTTGATGGAGACTTGAGCACTGGCACCTATTTTTTAAAATATAAAATGAAAAATGCAGTGAATTCTGGCACGCTGTGCTAGCATTAGACAGGGCAACCGTTGTATTCCTATTGATCTTAAGGGGGGAAAGGTTACACCCCCCTACATTGAATATATATAGTCTCTGCAAGTGTATGTACATAAGTACATGTGTATGTGTATATGTGCACACATGAATACACACACACATCTATCCCTGGGGAGGAAATGAAGTACGGTGATCTTTGGTGGGGCATGCCAATCATTTTGAAGGACATGTATTAAAAAATACTTTTTTGCCTTTTCTGCACTGCTGAACAGAGGCTCTGCAAGGCAACAGGGTGAGTGAGGCTGCATCCCAATGCAACTTTACTTGGGAAAAAGCACCATTTAACAGGGTGGGGGTAGGGCCAAAAATGCAAATGCTAATACCATAGCCTTTTCTACAGGGAGGTTTGCTTTATATCTTGCATTTGTCCAGGGGAAGGAGCATTTGGTGGATTCAGATCCCTTTATTCTATCCTTCCATTGCATTCACGCATTGCATTGCAAGACACATACCCTGAGTCATAGAGGAAATTGAGATGAAGGCTGCTCCTTCTTGACACAACCAGAAAGTCTATGAATATGGGGTGGAGCTGCATGTGTTGATCAAGTGAGCATGTGCAGTTTTCTAAACTGCTACATTCTGCATATGTATATTCTGCAGGCAGACAAGACTAAAATTCTTGATTTTTCCCAGGACAGCTGTGGTGACCCTCATTGACTAAGAGCAATGGAAGGTGGCTGATTTCTCACAAAATGGGCAGAAAACTGCCTCCACATTTTGCCTTATATGATATCTCTGGATCCACAAGGGCTAGAGATTTGCTTTTGTAATAAAAACCTTATGGGCTAAGCAGACACCGTGTAGCATGGCTTGAATCTAGGTAAAACCGTGCTAACTGGGCAATATGGCAACCTACTGATTCCTGTCTTTTAGAAAAAGAAAATATCATACGATATATTACCTGTGCTGAAGCATTCACAGGTAGCATGACATTTACAGATGAGGAGGGTAAGGAGAGGCAAACTTTGTGAGGAAGAGGCAGCAACGATGACAGGAGGGATGGCAGGGAGGGCCTAGTGGGTAGGGCCTAGCCAGGCCGCAGTCAGGGCATAGTGCATGAGCAAGAGAGTGAGTGAGCAGCAGCAAGGCCATAAGGTGAGTGGGAAGTGAGGGAGAGGTTTGGAGACCCATGGAGGCAGTAGGGGGAGATCTGTGGAGGGGGAGGTTTGGAGGCCCAGGGAGGGTGGAGGTTTGGAGAACCTTGGAGGGTGGAGGGAGGTTTGGATACCCTTGAGGGTTAGGTTTGGAGATCCGTGGAGGGGGTGGGGTAGGTTTGGAGACCTGTGTGGTGGGGGACATTTGGAGACCCTTGGAGGGGCAGGGGGAGAGTTTTGGCAACCAGTGTGTGATGGGGTGGGGGTAGTCACAGGGTGAGGGAACAGTTAGGGGTCCTTTAGAGGTGGGGGAGTGGTAGGGGGCAGCATGACAGAGGGGATGGAGACACGCTCAGGGTGCCTGCCGGGGGGGAGGCCTTGGGGTCTTGTAAGGTAGGTGGGGTTGGTGAGTGGAGCGAGCAGGGGTCGAAGCCCCTAGTAGAGAGCATATTTTTAAAATATTCTGTGCACCATTCCATACCACAGACCTCTGTGCTACCTCTGAGGTACGTTCTCACTAAGGTTAAGCATCTTCTTGGTTCAAAGTGGCATCCAAAACCCTGGTATGATGCTGAGAGGCTGGCTCCCCCTTCTCAAATGAAGTGTACACCACCTACCCTTAAGTTACCAGGTTCTGCAATGAATGACCTCTCTAGTTGGACATTCCTTATACAGGCTGATAAGGAGATTCCAATACCCAATTGTTTGTGCTTTCATAAAATCTAGAATCATATCTGAATTAGCCTGTTCAGTAATACCTTGCCATAATTTCTTGTTAGTCATACACGTTCTAATTAATTTTGCCAATTTGCAAATAAAAATTACATTCAACTGAAACATTAAGGAGTTCACATTTTCAATAAGTGACGCTCAGCAATTTAGCTGCATGCCTCACATTAATAACAGTGGGATTCACGCAGTTAAATCACTCCTGTAGCTTTAGAAATGTACCCCTAAGGTATACAAATCAGATGCTGTATGTCAGCTTCAACTGCTCTACTTTTTTTTTCCTATTAAGGTTCCATGAGAGTTGGCTGCTACCATTCAGTGTGCACATTCTATTTAATAAGAGCTTAATGGGGGGGGGGGTAGGGCACAAATACCTAGCAACATCCAAATGGGATAACACCTGGATCTTATCCCTAGCTCACCATCCCTAAAAAGTTATTTTTAAAACTCATATTTTTTTAACTGAGAGACAGCCCAACAATCCAGTGCAGCTGAGAGCACAGGACACCATTAATGGGCCAGGGTTTCTTACTTGCTTCAGGAAAAGGAGGATCCCTTTGAATGTTCTATTTTTAAAACTTGTTTGGAAGTAAAATAAGCTTGTCCTAAATAATACTAATATTAATACTATTTATTAGATTTATATCCTTCCCTTCCTCCCAGCAGGAGCCCAGGGAGGCAAACAAAAGCACTAAAAACACTCTACAACATCATAAGCACAGACTTTAAAATATATTAAAACAAAACATCCTTAAAAAGTATTAACATCTTTAAAAACATCTTTTTTAAAAAAGCTTTAAAAACACATTAAAAAGCAATTCCAACACAGACTCAGACTCGGATATGGTCTTTACTTAAAAGGCTTGTTGAAAGAAGAAGGTTGTCAGTAGGCAGATAACAGAGATGGTGCCTGTCTAATATTTAAGGGGAGGGAATTCCAAAGGGTAGGTGCCACTACATTAAAGGTCCACTTCCTATGGTGTATGGAATGGATCTACTGTTAAGATGGTCTGCAGGAGGACCTTACCTGCAGAGCTCAGTGATCGACTGGGTATATAAGGGGTGAGATGGTCTTTCAGGTATCCTGGTCCCAAGCTGTATAGGGCTTTGTACAGCAAAACCAGAACCTTGAACTTAGGCCAGTAGCTAATAGGCAGCCAGTGCAATTCATTCAGCAGTAGGGTGGCATGTTGGCGATACCCTACCCCAGTCTCACAGCCACATTTTGCACCAGCTACAGCTTCTGTACCAACCTCAAGGGCACCCCCACATAGAGCACATTACAGTAATCCAGCCTAGAGGTTACCACTACATGGACAACAGTGGTCAGGCTATCCCAGTCCAGAAACTGCCACAGCTGTATTACCTAGTCACTGAGGTCACCTGGGCCAATAGCGATAAAGATGAATCCGGAGCACCCCCAGACTATGGACCTGCTCTTTCAGAGGGAGTATGACCCCATCCAAAGCAGGCAACTGACTAATTATCTGAACTCATGAACCACCAACCCACAGTGCCCCTGTCTTGCTAGGATTCAGAGTCAGTTTATTGGCCCTCATCCAGCTCACTACTGAGTACAGGCACCAGTCCAGAGTTTGCACAGCCTCTCCCAATTCATATGTTACAGAGAAATAGAACTGGGCATCATCAGTGTACTGCTGACACCTTGCCCCAAATCTCCTGATGACCACATTCAAGGGCTTCATATAGATATTAAACAACATCAAGGACAAGATGGTACCCTGTAGCACCCCACAGCACAACTGCCAGGGGGGCAAAAGACGATCATCCAATGCTATTCTCTGAAAACAACCCTGGAGATAGGATCGGAACCACTGTAAAACAATGCCACCGATAGCCATCTCATCAAGTCAGGTCAGAAGGATGCCATGGTCAATGGTATCAAAAGCTGCCAAGAGATCAAGTAAGAATAACAGGGTCGTATTCCCTCTGTCCTTCTCCTGATAGAGATCATCCATCAGGGCAACCAAGGCCAATTCAGTCCCATACGCAGGCCTTAACCCAGAATGGTTAATTACTACTACTACTACTACTGCTGCTGCTGCTGCTGCTACTACTACTACTACTACTACTACTACTACTACTACTAATAATAATAATAATAATAATAATAATAATAATAATAATACCAGCCTCCATGTATTCATTTCAGAATCTGAATAGGGTTGCCAGGTCAGAGGCATCCCAAATTTCAGGGGTGGGCCCTAGTGGTGTCACAAGGGTAGACCCTAGTGATGCCACAGGGCAGGCCAAAGTGATGCCACAGGGCAGGCCCTAGTGATGTCATTAAGCATGATACATTAAGCATCACAGTTGCTTGGAGTATACAATTCCAACAAAAACATTTCTCTGATTGGAAATTAAGATGGAAATTTTAGCTGAAAGATGGAGCCTCGGTAGGGAACATTTAATCTAGCTTACTTGCTTCTGGCAAGTAGGGTTTAAGTGCCCTCAGGCCAGGCCAGTCACCAGAAAGCCATTGTAGGAAGAAAGAAGCCTAGTGTTGTGGAGATGTTAGGTGGGACCACTCAGGAATAAACATGGATGCCCCGAAGGCTCCAATTCTGAACACACATACTAAGGGAGTAAGCCCCATAGAATTAAATAGGACTTACTTGTGAGTAGATATGGTTTGGACTGTGCTGTTGGTAAAGCTTGACCAGGTATCCTCTGCAAAGATATCCATATTAAAGCAGGGTTGGCAACCTCCTGCCTGTAATGCCTTGCCCATACCTTTTAACATGGCCACTCCAAACTTCTTCTACCCTTTCCTGTCTACCCTGTGAGTTGCTCTAAACCAGCCTTTCCGAACTAGTGGGCCACCAGATGTTGTTGGACTACAATTCCCATCTTTCCTGACCATTGGCAATGCTGGCTGAGGCTGATGGGAGTTGTGGTCCAACAACATCTGGTGGCCCACTAGTTGGGAAACACTGCTCTAAACTCATTTTGACAGCCAACTCAATTCAAGTGAATAATAATTGACAGAGAGAAAATGCACATGGTTTGGTCAACTTTCACAGGCAGTAGCTTGGGAACAACAATTGCAGCTACACTTCCCAGTATGTGAATTCTCTTTTACCACTATTGGGCAAGAAACAAACCATCATGCAACCAACAAGGTGTATCATCAGTAGGGTTGCCAGGTTTCTGGTTTTCGCCCAGGGACTCTGGATCTCCAGGTGACACATTTTAATCTCCAGACTCTCAGCTTTCATTTTTTTAAAAAATTAAGTTTCTAGGTGGTCTGGTTCACGAGATATAGACCAAAATGTCAGCCACCCCGACCCCCACACACAACTTCTGTTAAAGGAGCTCGTAGCTGGCTGCTCTAGCCCCACCATTTCAAGTTTGTAGCCAAAACATGAAGTCAGGATTGTGATTTGTTGAGCTCCAGGCAGCTCTTAGACCCCATTGCAAGGCCAGAAAACTGTTGTTTTTTCTTGCTTATCTAAAAACCTCACAAATTGAATAAGTATGTAGCTTTCAGTCTTTTTCTCTCTTGTGTGAGGGAGTCAAAGAAGTTTAAATTTTCCTGGACTGTTGAAGAGGGCAGTGTTTTGAAAGCCTTCCTAATATGAAGCTTTAATCCAATACTCACTTTTCTGGGAGTAAAGCTGCAATGCTAATCCCACATATCCGGAGTAAACCCCATTGAATTCAATAGGACTCACTTTTGAGGAGACATGGTTAGGATTGTGCTGTAATGGGACTTTTAAATGAACATGGCAAAGAATTCTGTTTGTGTTGTTTTCTCCCCCTCCAATCCTATTTTTAAAGCAATTAGGCAGGGCTTACTTAGGTATCACAGATGAAGGCATCTGCCTAATGTCAATAGGCAGGGAGTTCCAAAGTGTAGATACTGCCGCAATGAAGGACTGATTTTGTTACAAGAACAGAACAAGTACTATGTGCTGAGAGGGTCTCACTCATGCCAGTAATCGTGCCACAGCATTCTGCACTAACTGCAGCCCCCAGGTCAGGGTGTGCTGCATGGGGATTTCTGTGACCTTGGCCGACTGGCTGCCAGGATTTTTTTTAGTTTTTGTTAGGAATCCTGACTGGGTGTGGGATGCTGAGTTTTCTGCCTTACTCATAGGAATCTTGTTGTGGTTGGTATGGTATTGCATTTAGGAAATCATCATTGTCTTTTTTTCTCTTTCTCTTTGTATTTTATTTACCTTTATCCTCACTCCCTTTCATCCATCAAAGCAACAACAGTGGTTCCATGCGCTCCGCTCAATCTTCTTAAACCCACTGATGATGCACCTTGTTGTTTGCTGCTTGCCCAATAGTGGTCAAAGAGAATTCATATGCTGGGCAGCGTGGCTGCAATTTGTTGTTCCCAAGCTGCTGGCTATGATAGTTCACCAAATCATGTGTGCTTTCTCTCTGTCAATTATATTCACTGGAATTGGATTGGCTGACGAAGTGAATTTATAGCAGCCCATAGGGGAGACAGAAAACAGTAGAGAATCTTCTTACTCATTTCTCAGACCTCTTTCTGAAGTGAAGGGTCAAATGTGTAAGATAATTTGGATGTTAAAAGGTAGGGGCAGGGCATTCCAAGCAGGCAGTTGCCAACCCTGCTTGGATATCAGTATGTTTGCAGAGGATCCCTAGTCAAGCTTTACCGACAACACAATCCAAACCATATCTACTGAGAAGTAAGTCCTATTGAGTTCTATGGGGCTTAGTCCCTTAGTAAATGTGTTTAGAATTGCAGCCCTTTGGGGGCATCCATCTTTACTCCTGAGTGCTCCCATCTAACATCTCCATGTTAACATCTAACATGTATGCGCCAAGCAACTGTGGTTGATGCTTAATGTATCATGCTTAATCACATCACTTGGGCCCACCCCACAATGTCACTCAGACCCACCCCATGAAGTCACTCAGACCTGCCCTGTGACATCACTAGGGCCCACCCCCCAAAATCTCAGCGTTTGGGATACCTCTGACCTGGGAACCCTAGTCCTGTGAGTTTGGAGGGCAGGAGACACTGGGAGGGTTACCTGCCTCTGTTTGGTCCCATGATTTACACTGGAGATGGTGAGAGAGAACAGAGAAGATTAATTTCTGTCAACTTGGGTGGGCTAGGCCAGCTAGTCCTGAAGAATATGCCCCCAGATAAAGACTTGTAGCAGAACTTTGATTTGAAGTTTGGGTCAGGAGTGAAGGTGGACTGGCTTAAAGACTTTTTCCAGGGCAGGGAATGGGAGAAAAATGGCTAGTCTGCTGAATGCTGCTGAGAAAACAGATACAGAAGAGCCCCACTCATACGGCAGGTTACGTTCCGGACCCCCGCTGAAAAGCAAAAACTGCTGAAAAGCGGAACTCATTGAATAGAATGGTGTGCGATGCCTGAAAACTGCCATAAAAGCAGAACAAGTGCTGTATGAGTGAGGCTTTAGTCTAATTGCGTCTAATTGAGACCGCCGCATTAGCAAAGTGCTGTAAAGTGAAGCACCGTAAAGCGGGGCCCCACTGTATGTGCCTAAAGAGGTGTCCCAAGATCCTTCATGGAGCAACAAGGATCAGCTTGGACGGGGAACTTCATGAAGCCCCAAAACAAAGGGCCATGCAGCCAACTGAATGGTTTGGGGGTGGAGGTTGTGCTTATGGGGCTGTGTACTGATTTGCTGTAGGAATTCTTCCTGATAGTTTTAGTATTGCCTTTTGAAATGCTTTTGATTTGTGCTTTTTGCATGCTTGTGAGGATATGAACTGTTTAATGATTTTTTTAGGTGATAAATTTTTGTATTGCTATACTACACCTGTTAGATTTTGTGTGCATGCAGGAGACCAAAGGAAAAATGTTTGTGTTTTTGAGAGCTGCTGTGGTATAGTGGCACAAGGCAGGACAAAGGAGCTCCAGTACTGAGGCTATAATCTGGTTTAAACATGTCAGGAACTCACTGTCTTGGGCACTGCCAAGTATGAGGACTGGGTAAGCGGTTTAGATGCAGAACTGTGACTCGGAGCTCCAAGAAACAAGAAGAAGCCTAAAGAGAAACTAATTAACGGAAAACTTGCTGTAAAGGAATGGACTGTTTTTGTACTTGTGTAGAATGTGACTGTGCTATGACTATGCTTTTGATGATGTATGTTTCAATGTCTTTATTAACCTGTATGTTAGTTCTCTATGTTGCGCTGTGTGTAGTTGTGTTGCTTAATTTCATTTAAAAGCAGCACCACAGCAGCAGAGAGTAACAGCAGATGTTGAAATGCGAGTGTGCCAGCGTGTGCGTGCGTTTGCCTAAGAAAGCAGGCTTTTACCCTGCAGCAGCATCACTGAGACTGGAGACTTAGTAAAATAAGAAAAATCACTTTATTTAGAGAAATACATAGTAGATAGAAAAGGCATACCTAGTTCTAACTAACTAGCTAAGTTGGAGGCATAACTCCCAGGTGTAGGAGTCAGCCCCATGCTCGGAGAGAGAGCAGAGACAAAGGGATGCTCCTCTCTCCTGGTCAGCCGGAGGACAAAGGAATGAAAAGGGCGGAAGGAGGAGGGGCAGGTAAGCTTCCCTAAAGGCGTCACAGTCTAGCGACAGAAGGAAGTCAGTCAGAGCATCACAGGTAAAAGGTAAACAAGCCTATCCATCTGGAGGACCCTAGCTCTATCTTCCTTCTGGAGCACAAACAAAAGAACAAAACAGGAGTTGCTCTTGCCCCACTTCCAACACTCTACAGGGACAGGTGTTATTCTGTTTGTTTGTCTGGGACAGACCTTCTTCAGGGAAGGGGCTAGTGTGATAGGATTGTGGAGGTGGGTTTGGATGATATATGTGACACCTTTTCTAGTTTATAATTGTGTGCCTGTAAGATATACAGCCTGCAAAGGAAGACACCTGCTCCACTGGTCAGACTAGTTTCCTTTGTTAATCTAATGGAGAGGCGGGGTGAGCTAATGGGTCTGTCAAGTGCCCATTAACAGGTGAATAGATTTTGGGCCAGAGAGACCCTGTTGTTATTGGAACTTTTTTCAGGAGAGAGGCCCTTCTCTCCCCCCCTCCCCCCATCCTGGAGCCAAGGAGAGGCTTGTGTTTTTAGTCTAGTCTGAGGAGAAGCTGGGAACTGTGGAGACAGACAGAGAGGCAGGCTTGCTCTCTGAATCCCCCAGAGCTATGGGCAATGGGAAGCAAGATCTGGTGGACTGTAAATGCTTAGAACCCCTCCATCTTAAGCTCAGGTTGAAATGTGTGTAAATAAAAATTATATTTCCTTAAAAAAATCGCAGCCTCCACTGGCCTTCTTTCCAAGGAAACCAAACCCAGGATAAACACAGGAACTTCTGGAAGTATTGCACTGCTCAGAGTTTGGGATGGCGCACAACAATATTGATGGGACAATAAACATATCCAACTATAATTCCTTTTGTAAAGAGCTTTCAAAAAAACCTGCCAGAGGGGTCTGAGAGTAAGTCTAAATTCTAGAAACTAACTCTCTGCTATCCAAATAGATATCCCTCTAGATTTAAAAGTTCTCTGTGAGGAGAACCATTGACTGACACCCAAAGAAAGGGGGCAAGCATTGAGAGCCAGCCCACTTTTTAATTTTTTGTGGCATTTTCTTGAATGTTTTTTTATTTTCTTATGTTGTTTCAGTAAATAAAGGACCCTGCAATGTTTAATTGGATTATCCAATTCCAGGTACATATTTTTAGGTGTACAGTAACAGACCAGACTTGAAGAGCTTAACAGCAACAGCTATAAAAGGAAAATATATGTGGTGTCTAATAACTAGCTGGATGACCTCAAACAATACCCTCCCCAATACCCCTTTTCCCCAACAAGCCCTTCCCCACCACATTTCCCCAACCAAACCCAAGGCTTCCACTGAGGAATGAGCCTGGTGAGGACTCATCTGTAAGATATTTCAAACAAGCTCCTACACACCTTCCAACTCAAGGGTTACCACATAGTCGTCTCACCTCTCCCAGCCCGGGACTTTTGCTAAAAGATGAGGAAAACAATTAGCTCCAAGGTTGTTCTTCACCATTTAACAATTTGTAATAAGCATCTTCAAAGCACGTATGAGAGAGATATCCATATCTGTAGGTGTGAAGGTTTACACTGATAATGAACCATCTATAGAATTCCTTTGAGGCTTTTGCTTCAAAAAGCTTTTGTTTAGATTTCTTCACTTTCTTTGTCAGCCCCATCGCCTCTGATTCCGTTTCATCTTCTCCACTTTCCTCATTGAACAGCAGCCCCACTTGGTTCTCTTCTAGGGCATGATTGAGGGTCTGTAGAAGATTTTTAGA